>NC_136795.1:5830045-5945045 GCF_951216825.1 Electrona antarctica | reverse complement strand
TGGGCGTGGGGAGTAGGACGAAGGCTCTATATACGTAGAAGTAGGTCGGGAGTGGCCTTATTCCCTCTTTGTCAAGTCCCGCCTGTGGTTGTGCCCCTCTTCGCACCCATTGGTTGCCGTTTCGTGGTTGGACAAAAATCCTCTCTCTCCATCCACTATATACCTTTGAAATAAGGTGTTTTTCAGTTCCTTCGTATTGATATTCTGTGCATGGTAAATGGACTGCCTTTTATAGCCTATAGCTCTCGTCTCCAAAGCACTTTACAATGTATTTCACATTCACCCATTCACACAACGATGGCGAGGAAACCCTTCCAGGCACCGATCTGCTCATCGGCGGCAGTTAGCGGTTCAGTGTCTTGCTCAAGGACACTTCGACAAAGCAAGGAGTAGCCATGCAGGAATCAAACCAGGAACCATCGGATTCAAGACCTCCTGAGCAACTATATGCAGTAAATTGTATAGAGTATAAAGTACCTGCAAAGTACATTGGTGATCATGTGTCATGGAAAGAAACTCCTGGTGGTGACCTTACGACACTGCATGCACATCGTTGGTGTGATAGGGTTCCTGTTTATTTAAAGCAGTGGTTCCCAAAATGGGGTCCGGGGACCCCCAGGGGTCCTTGAGGGAGTTCCAGGGGGTCCCCAGCTAAATGATAGTTTGGAACCAAATGGACCCTTATGGGTCTGTAACTCTGACAGTGTACAAATGGCAGTGTACAAATGTGTACACATGGAGTGTACAAATGGAGTGTACAAATGTGTACAAATGAGTTACAATTAACATTGATTTTACAATATAAATTGGGGTCTGTAGACTAATATTCATGTCAAACTGGGGGTCCCTGAAATTAAACGGGTTTGTGGTCACTGGCATATCTCTTCAAATGGGGGTCCGCAGGCTAATTAGTGTCAATTTGGGGGTCCTTGACATGAAAAAGTTGTTTAGAGGACAGTGGGCAGACATGCAATAGAAAGGTACAGTATTGTGTATCACTCAACAGAGAAACTATCCAAGACCACTGGCTTGTCCCTCATGGGACATGGAGCACCTTGTCCCTCATGGGACATGGAGCACCTTGTCCCTCATGGGACATGGAGCACCTTAAAGACCACTGGCTTGTCCCTCATGGGACATGGAGCACCTTAAAGACCACTGGCTTGTCCCTCATGGGACATGGAGCACCTTGTCCCTCATGGGACATGGAGCACCTGTGATCAAAAGAAAAGAAGGGATGAGAAGGGTATGTTCTGTTGTTTATTTGCTCTCAATGTCTTCCAATCTATTCTGAAATCAATCTCAGTATTTGTCTCTCATTTCGCACACGTGCGCCGGCAAGCATATGCAAACTCACGCACGCACGCACGCACGCACGCACGCACGCACGCACGCACGCACGCACGCACTCAGACTCAAACTCAGACTCAAACTTCAAAGCTTCCATGTCCTCTATCCCTTGCAGCGGTTGGCCCTTAATTTAGGTTGCTTGGAAACAACCCAGAATTTGGCACCTAATTGGCGGGTGCATTGTATCCACTGACAGGCAGACAGTAAGCATGGTGAGTCCACAGTGGAAGCTGTAAACTCAGGCTAATAAGACAATGCCAGAGCACATCTGAAGGCTGAGGGCCTTGTTGAAGCACAAACAGTGGACGATGGGAGAATGTGGACTCTAAACTCATACACACATACTGTACACGCACGCACGCACGCACGCACGCACGCACGCACGTAACTTTAGAGAGAGAGCGCTCAACAACAAGGCATTGTGAGTCAGTGCTTGGAGAATGCAAATCGCCACTGCAGAGAGTCAGCCATGGATGATCGACAGCTCACCTGAACAGAACTTAAAAGCCCTAAACGTTCAAGGAGTAGCTAACATTAAATGCAAATGTTGTTTATAGCGAGCAGTGTTCTTGAACGGGTCGCGGACCATTTATAAGGGCCCCTTAATTTTTAATTTCCTACATTTTGTTTTTAATCATTATACGTTTTCATGAAGTAATATCAATTAAATTATTTCTCTAAGCAATTTCTTGAATAGGTTATTCAACTTCAAATTATTATTATGAAGGAGATGCTTATCCAAGCAGAAACCTGGATGACATCTCTGGAGAAGAGTGGGCTGCCGGGCAAGTAGCCTATAAGGCCTGGGGTTACCAACATGGGGTGCTCCCCAGACTGCTCTGGCCACTCAGGTTGGATAAGCGGTTGAAGATGGATGGGTGGATGGATGCCTAACTCCATCAAATCTCCACACGTGGGGACTGGTAAAGAGCCCCAGCTGCACACTCTGCGGAAGGACAGCTAACCTCGAGCATGTCCTCTCCTCGATCATGTCGCTCAAGCTTAGCATCTGCAGGCAAGTTCCGGTGGCGACATGACCACACAGTTGGCAGCAGAGGGGGTCAAGCTGGCGAGGAAAAGAGCAAGAAAGCTCTCTGATGGGCACCGCTTTATGCATTTGGTCAGGGCAGGAGAAAGCAGCAACAGGAGGGAGGTAGCCTGGCTAATAAGCCAGACCGAATCAGCCGTTGGCAAAAAAAAATTGCCTGCCGGCGGATTACGGTCTGGAGAGGCTCAATTGTACGCCCATTTCCTACACCAGTGAACTGGTGTGGGCAATCGGGACACGGTATGCAATATGGGCGGGCTTTGGTACAGTGACGTTCAATGCTTGAGACCTTTGACTGACAGTAGCTCTGACCAATTGCGTCAAAGTGAAAATGTTTGAACCCGCCAACCCGGGAAACAAGATCCATACACAGCATCTCCAGACTCAAATAACACACGACAGTGTGATTTGAGTCTGGCTTATTAGCCAGGCTAGGAGGGAGGAGCAAAGAGCTCCTGGCCATGGTAAGTGACATCTCTTAACTCTCTAATCTTTCTTGCTCTATCACCAGTCCCCCATGCACTCCCACTGAGGTACCACTCCCACTGAGGTACCACTCCCACTGAGGTACCAACCACCTATCACCAGTCCCCCATGCACTCCTGCACTGAGGTACCACTCCCACTGAGGTACCACTCCCACTGAGGTACCACTCCCACTGAGGTACCAACCACCTATCACCAGTCCCCCATGCACTCCCACTGAGGTACCACTCCCACTGAGGTACCAACCACCTATCACCAGTCCCCCATGCACTCCCACTGAGGTACCACTCCCACTGAGGTACCACTCCCATTGAGGTACCACTCCCACTGAGGTACCAACCACCTATCACCAGTCCCCCATGCACTCCCACTGAGGTACCACTCCCACTGAGGTACCACTCCCATTGAGGTACCACTCCCACTGAGGTACCAACCACCTATCAGCAGTCCCCCATGCACTCCCACTGAGGTACCACTCCCACTGAGGTACCACTCCCTTTGAGGTACCACTCCCACTGAGGTACCAACCACCTATCACCAGTCCCCCATGCACTCCCACTGAGGTACCACTCCCACTGAGGTACCAATCCCACTGAGGTACCACTCCCACTGAGGTACCAACCACCTATCACCAGTCCCCCATGCACTCCCACTGAGGTACCAACCAACCATGCTGTTTCTTTCTCCCCTTTCTCTCTATTTCTATTCTTGTCTTTCATTGTCATGCCCCCAGTTCAGAGGTATCATGTCTTTGAAGGCAGAAGTTTATATGCAGTAAGTGTCCTTACTGTTGCTACACCCTCCATTAATATATAATATAATATATTAATGTTTAATCTGGGCAGACAGACAGACAGACAGACAGACAGACAGACAGACAGACAGACAGACAGACAGACAGACAGATGGATCAATCGATCACTATATAAATTATATATCTATATATATACAGTGACGCACGCACGCACGCACGCACGCACACACACACACACACACACACACACACACACACACACACACACACACACACACACACACACACACACACACACACACACACACACACACACACACACACACACACACACACACACACACACACACACACACACACACACACACACACACACACACACACACACACACACACACACAGTGACTGACACATGTAGTTTAATGCTCATGACAACCAAGCAGCCAATCCCAGTACAGAACCACCACCCCACCGCCCCTCCAGTCTATGGGATGAACAACGCCATGCAGCAGGCAGCCTATGGCAGCAGCCCAGCCCGCTATGCAACAGCCAGGAGGATCTGTTTGTCATCCCATGGCTGTGGCGCCGCTGCTCGTCGTCTGATTGGCTACTGTACATCTGCACCAGACGCGTGAAGAGTAGTTTTGGCGCTGCTTTATGAACAGCACGTTAGCACCTTAGGTTAGCACCTGTTAGCAACTGTTAGCACCTGTTGGCAGTAGGCTAGTGTGTCAGTGTGTGTGTGTGTGTGTGTGTGTGTGTAATTGTGTGTATGTTAGCCTGGTGTTAGCCTGCCTGTATACAGCTCTGTATTGATTCATAAACATTTTCTTGAGTATAGAGAGCTAATTTGAGGAGGTAAGTTATACAGCTTGGAGTTGAATAGTTCAGTGACAATTGTCTTCCAATGCAACAGCAGTCTGTCTAGAACTTAAAAGACTATGACAAACAATATAGCCTATATTGAGTAGGTAGTCTAATCATTTAAATAGTTAGCTGGTTAGCTGCCTGTTGGTTAGGCTATAGCCTATTATTTTACCGGTTTGGTTTGTGTATTTGTGTATTTATTATTTGTTTAGTGGCAATAGTTTAGTATAATGTAATGACAATTATGTCTTTAGAATGTCTTCTAGAACTTTAACAGGCTATGACAATATAACTGTTTTAATTAAATCAATGGCAGATAGGTAATATCTGGTTAGTTGTTGATAATATTTGCTGTTTTGGTTATGGTGTTTATGCCTAGTATGTGTAGGCTAGTTATTAACCAGTTTCAACCTGTTTTGGTCATTATATGGGATCATTATTTATTCATTTTCAAAAATAGAAAGAAAAAAACTAACAAACTACAAGCTCACAATGCATTGCACCCTTATACGTTGTACTACAAATGATGAGATTATAGAGCTTATCGGTGTCGACTAACTTAAATTGACTTCTGCCTCCTGAATAATATAACCGTGCAGGTTTTGTATTAAAGCGATGGCGCCCAGAACCGCACGGAGGAGATGCAAGTCCAAGCCAGTGAGAAGGAGACCCACCCAACCGCTGACCTCTGCTAATGGAGCCCCCACCACTAGTACCAGGTACTACATAGCCTGGGCACCATTTCATTTCGGTATATGATCCGGGCGGGAGCGGATGATATCGTTACGTCATGTTGTAGTATTGTTTTGTAGTCGACAGGCAGGAACAACAAACCCGAACTTCCTTTTCCCTCAAACCGATTTTTCTCAATAAAAGCTGCAGGCTACGAGAGCTTTTATTATTCTTCCGGTTTGAGGGAAAAGGAAGTTTGTGTTTGTTGTTCCTGCCTGTCGACTACAAAACAATACTACAACATGACGTAACGATATCATCCTGATGACTACAAAACAATACTACAACATGACGTAACGATATCATCCTGATGACTACAAAACAATACTACAACATGACGTAACGATATCATCCTGATGACTACAAAACAATACTACAACATGACGTAACGATATCATCCTGATGACTACAAAACAATACTACAACATGACGTAACGATATCATCCTGATGACTACAAAACAATACTACAACATGACGTAACGATATCATCCGCTCCCGCCCGGATCATATACCAAAATGAAACAGAGACCAGGCTTTCCTCCGAGGTGGTGGAAAGCCTGGTGGGCGAGGTTTTCTACTACAGGGGATGATGGCCACTATATTTCCCATATAATACTCATTCCAGGGGCCGGGCCGCATTGCAAATTGTCAGGCAGAAACATCTTATCTCTGTATTTTAACTTTTTTCATAAATTAATGCCCAACTTTGTCATTCTACTACTACTACTATTATAGGGAAATCTGGTTTAAAAAAAGAATAAAACTGTCTGCTTTGAAATTTGTTGAAAGTATTGGAACTAAGATTTGGAATGATTTAGAATGTTCTACTAACACTAACACAAATCTTCACTTTTGGGGGTGTCCCTGGCACTTTTCCCCCCACCATAGTAAATACTGCATTCATGGTGTGGAGAGGGCAGTTTTGTTTTACAGACGGTTAACCCATTTTGACCTGAGATCAGATTCTAAAAATGTCTTCTACATCCTGACAGTTTTCTGAAAAAGCTATGTTTCTATGTCAGTCGTTCTTCTATTTTTCAAAAATAGCAGACCTACAAGCTCATAGCGCGCCACCGAGTGGCGCGCTATGAGCTTGTAGATCTGCTATTTTTCAATAGCTAAAGCATAACATAATGCTAACACCAAAAGGGCTTTGATGTCTGTGTGCTGTGCACGTACTGTACGTGCCTGACTGACAGTATTTTCCCACATGGTTCAGCTCTACTGCCAGAAGCCAACATGGCAGCGCCTGCAGTGGACCCATCATTACCAGGACCCGACACGCCACCACTGGCAGCGTCTGGGTTCAAAACAGCAGCAGCAGCAGCACAACCAGCCAACACAGCGCCAGTGAGTGCTTCTTCTTCGAGAGGCTTCCCCCAGGAGTGTTCGACATGATCTTACAAAGACTGTCTGGTAAGTGTGGGGTTTTTTTTTCCCTTAGTTGCCAGCATGGCTTATTATTGGCCTAAAAAACGGACATGGTGTGCTTTGGTAGTGTCGAAAAATATCGCACAAGAAAAAGGGCTCTAGAAACGGTCCAAGTATACAGGGTTAACTCAAGTTCAGTTTACTAAGTGCAGACAGGCGTTGACAGACACTAAAGCGTTGCCCACCTGCCCCTGGCAGGTAAATACAACTTTGTAAGGGTTGCCCACCTGCCCCTGGCAGGTAAATAAAACACAAAAGCACATTGACACATTGATTATTCGATGAATAAAAAAAACACTAAGGTTGCCCACCTGCCCCTGGCAGGTAAATAAAACACTAAGGGTTGCCCACCTGCCCCTGGCAGGTAAACAAAACACTAAGGGTTGCCCACCTGCCCCTGGCACATTGACACATTGATTATTCGATGAATAAAAAAAAGTAATCGACGTGTGTGTGTGTGTGTGTGTGTGTGTGTGTGTGTGTTGCGTGCGTGTATGTGCGTGCGTGTGCGTTTCAGTGCAGGACATGAGTGTGTTCAGCATGGTCTCCAAGCACACCAACGGCTTCGTCATGGACTACATCTCCAGCGCCGTGTGGAGGCGCAGGGCCATAGTTCAGAGCTTCCACTCCGGACCGCTCTGCGACCGCCTTGCTACCACGCAGCACTACAGAGACCTGGGTGAGTACTCTACGACCGCCTTGCTACCACGCAGCACTACAGAGACCTGGGTGAGTACTCTATGACCGCCTTGCTACCACGCAGCACTACAGAGATCTGGGTGAGTACTCTACGACTGCCTTGCTACCACGCAGCACTACAGAGACCTGGGTGAGTACTCTATGACCGCCTTGCTACCACGCAGCACTACAGAGATCTGGGTGAGTACTCTACGACCGCCTTGCTACCACGCAGCACTACAGAGACCTGGGTGAGTACTCTATGACCGCCTTGCTACCACGCAGCACTACAGAGACCTGGGTGAGTACTCTATGACCGCCTTGCTACCACGCAGCACTACAGAGATCTGGGTGAGTACTCTATGACCGCCTTGCTACCACGCAGCACTACAGAGATCTGGGTGAGTACTCTATGACCGCCTTGCTACCACGCAGCACTACAGAGACCTGGGTGAGTACTCTACGACCGCCTTGCTACCACGCAGCACTACAGAGACCTGGGTGAGTACTCTATGACCGCCTTGCTACCACGCAGCACTACAGAGATCTGGGTGAGTACTCTACGACTGCCTTGCTACCACGCAGCACTACAGAGACCTGGGTGAGTACTCTATGACCGCCTTGCTACCACGCAGCACTACAGAGATCTGGGTGAGTACTCTACGACCGCCTTGCTACCACGCAGCACTACAGAGACCTGGGTGAGTACTCTATGACCGCCTTGCTACCACGCAGCACTACAGAGACCTGGGTGAGTACTCTATGACCGCCTTGCTACCACGCAGCACTACAGAGATCTGGGTGAGTACTCTATGACCGCCTTGCTACCACGCAGCACTACAGAGATCTGGGTGAGTACTCTATGACCGCCTTGCTACCACGCAGCACTACAGAGACCTGGGTGAGTACTCTATGACCGCCTTGCTACCACGCAGCACTACAGAGATCTGGGTGAGTACTCTACGACCGCCTTGCTACCACGCAGCACTACAGAGACCTGGGTGAGTACTCTATGACCGCCTTGCTACCACGCAGCACTACAGAGACCTGGGTGAGTACTCTATGACCGCCTTGCTACCACGCAGCACTACAGAGATCTGGGTGAGTACTCTATGACCGCCTTGCTACCACGCAGCACTACAGAGATCTGGGTGAGTACTCTATGACCGCCTTGCTACCACGCAGCACTACAGAGACCTGGGTGAGTACTCTACGACTGCCTTGCTACCACGCAGCACTACAGAGACCTGGGTGAGTACTCTACGACCGCCTTGCTACCACGCAGCACTACAGAGATCTGGGTGAGTACTCTACGACTGCCTTGCTACCACGCAGCACTACAGAGATCTGGGTGAGTACTCTACGACCGCCTTGCTACCACGCAGCACTACAGAGATCTGGGTGAGTACTCTACGACCGCCTTGCTACCACGCAGCACTACAGAGATCTGGGTGAGTACTCTACGACCGCCTTGCTACCACGCAGCACTACAGAGACCTGGGTGAGTACTCTACGACACCACTGTTTCCCAAACACTGGTTCGGGACCCTTTTGTGCCTGTGGTACTCATTTGTGGTAATTTTCATTTTCATATAAACGCAGGGAATCATAGCTTCAAATTCACATATTGGTTGTTCAGTTTGACCCACCAGTTTTGGAGATATGGCTTATAGAGTAATGTCTTGCAGAGAAACAGCGAGTTGAGAAAACAGGCTTGAAAGGTTCACTTATGTGTTTAAGGCAAGCATTTATTTCAAATGTATTTTATTTACATGTCGATTTCAGCTCTGACATTTATTTCAGACATGCATGTGAAGAGTCTGCCTGTGCTATTACAGTAACTCATTTTGGATTACATTTTTTTTTTAAGTTTTCCTCCTCTGGTGAAAAGCTGGAGGCTGCACGATGGCAGCCCCTCAGTAAAATCTGGTCACATATGTTTCCATATCGCCCACCCCTAGTACCCAGCATGTCCTACGAGTCTACGACCACGCATTTCCAGACAACGTCACACCGATAAATACCTGTATATGTGCGCGCAGGTCGGGGGCAAAAGAAACCGATCGCTCATTGGATGCCATGTAAAAGAAACCGATCGCTCATTGGATGCCATGTAAAAGTGGTCACAGCATTGACGTGTAAAAAGACATCCCATCAAACCATTTTTAGAATGCATTGTGAAGAAGTTTGCTTCCATGTCCGTTATTTCAGGTTTGTTGTTCAAGAGATGCACCCTCCTACTGCCAACGAAGGACCGCTTGAAATTCACCTTCAGCAAGTTCTCACAGGTATACCGTAACCATAAGTCTTGTCCAGGGGGTGTACGAGTACATCATGTCCAGGGGGTGGGGCGGCTGTGGCTCAGGAGGTAGAGCAGGTCGTCCAATGATCCATGGGTCGGCGGTTCGAATCCTGGCTCCTCCTGTCTACATGTCGAAGTGTCCTTGAGCAAGACACTGAACCCCAAATTGCTCCCGATGTGCTGGTTGGTACCTTGCATGGCTTCCGCCGCCATCGGTGTATGAATGTGTGTGTGAATGGGTGAATGTAATGCACAATTCAATCTATGTAAAGCGCCTTGGATAAAGGCGCTATATAAAAAAATGCACCATTTACCATTTACTTGTACATCAGGTTTACTTTACTTACTAAGCTTAATTTATACATGATCACGTTTTTTCAATTGAAAACTTATTTTATTGAAAATAAGTTTGCTGTATTTGCATGGGGCGCCGCGGCAGTGGCTCAGTGGCCGGAAGAACAGCCGCATTTAAACCGCAAGGTTCACAGTTCGATCCCGGGCTTCCCCCGAGTTGGTGTCAAAGTGTCCTTGAGCAAAATCTGAACTAGAGGAGGAAATTTTTACGGGATTCCTGCGGGATGGGATTCAAAATGGTATTAATCTCGGATTGGGACGGGATGGGAATAAAAGTCAACGGGAGCGGGCAGGAGCAGGATTTACATCCATTAGCCTCGTTATATTACCACAGATGAACTGTTCCTGGTGCCATAGCGTTTGAATTAAAACTGCACGAAACACAGTCATCTAATAGAACACACAAGCACCTTTTACCATTTACCATGTAAATATACACACAGTATGTACAGTACGCACCAACTTGAGAACATGTTGAAGTGCTCTTCTTCTCTCCCTGGCCAGGTGTGCTGCTTCATGATGGAGCCGTGTGCTGCAGGCGTGACGGGCTGCTATGGCCTCTCCTGCTACGGAGCCTTCCTCAAGGTGAGAGAAAGTCCCGTCCATGTGATACTTTCATTCTTAAGGGCCTTGCAAACGGGGAGCGATAAAACGCGCCTATAGTTCATTTTCAATGAGACCTGCGTTTTTGCTCGGAGATGTCGCGGTGCGACAACGCAAGAGTATTTACGTGAGCGCGGTCCCGTGAATTTGTTGCGCGCGTGCTCGTTACGTGCACACGCCCAGAGATAAGTTAAATGGGTTCTAAAAAAATCCGTTCTCCTAGACATCGTAAGACTTTTCACTTTTCCTGTTTGCTTCATCGCACGGCAGCCGGAGTGATATAATAATTATAATAATCTTTATTTCTTTCCCGAAGGATATTCGTCTCCACAGTTCTGTTCAAACACCCACATCAAATCAACACTAATATGTTATGCAGGGCTACACATTCCATGAACACCTAAATACACAGTGTTGTTTTTTGGCAGCAAATCTAGGTTTTAGTTTTATTCATAGTCTCTTGAATAGTTTTCATTAGTCACATTTTAGTCACCTGGAATGTTTTAGTGTTCGTTTTAGTCGACTAAATCGACTAAAATGTATTTTGGCAAGCCTTGATGCCGTCGTCGTTTTTACATTTACTGAAAATGGCCAATCTACAAACTCGTTGTGAGCTTGTAGATCTGCTATTTATAGCATGCAACCAAATTACTTATACCGGATCTCTTGTCCACTAGTCCCACCCTAACATTTTAGTCTAGTCTTCATTTGTTGACGAAATTGTCAATATACAGTATTTAATCTTATACTGTAGTTTTAGTCACCATAGCTTAGTTTTCATTTAGTTTCCATTTTGTTTTCGTCAGTGAAAAAAGGTGGTCGACGAACATTTATTTTTAGTCTTAGTTTTAGTCGATGAAATCAACACTGCCTAAATATGACATGTTTTGCCGTGTTCTTTCTTGCTGTCGGACAGACCCTGATTGCAGGCTGGGACAAGCTGGAGTACCCGCGGGTGTTCTGCTTCCTGTGTGACGCCACAAGCCTGCCGCGGAGAATCCAGTCAGCCGTCGCTGGAAGACCAGGTGATCGCCTTACTGTTATTCAATTCAATAAGAAGACCAGGTGATCGCCTTACTGTTATTCAATTCAATAAGAAGACCAGGTGATTGCCTTACTGTTATTCAATTCAATAAGAAGACCAGGTGATCGCCTTACTGTTATTCAATTCAATAAGAAGACCAGGTGATCGCCTTACTGTTATTCAATTCAATAAGAAGACCAGGTGATTGCCTTACTGTTATTCAATTCAATAAGAAGACCAGGTGATCGCCTTACTGTTATTCAATTCAATAAGAAGACCAGGTGATCGCCTTACTGTTATTCAATTCAATAAGAAGACCAGGTGATCGCCTTACTGTTATTCAATTCAATAAGAAGACCAGGTGATTGCCTTACTGTTATTCAATTCAATAAGAAGACCAGGTGATTGCCTTACTGTTATTCAATTCATTAAGAAGACCAGGTGATTGCCTTACTGTTATTCAATTCAATAAGAAGACCAGGTGATCGCCTTACTGTTATTCAATTCAATTGAAATTTCATTCCAGACTCACAGGGGTCCATAGAGCAGTGGTTCCCAAAGTGGGGTCCGGGGGCCCCCTGGGGTACCTGAGGGAGTTACAGGGGGTACCCAGCTAAATGATAGTTTGGAACCAAATGGACCATTATGGGTCTGTAACTCAGAGAGTGTACAAATGGAATTTGGTTCCATTTGTACACTCTCAGAGTTAAGTTAACATTGATTTTACAATATAAATTGGGGGTCCCAGAGATAGAAATGCCATTCAATGGGGGTCCGTAGACTAATGCATGTCATACTGGGGGTCCTTGAAATTAAACGGGTTGAGAATCACTGCTAGAGCCGTAAAAATCTTCTCTTATGGGGGTCCCTGGCATATTTTCAAATGGTGGTCCGCGGGCTAATGAGTGTCAATTTGGGGGTCCTTGACATGAAAAGGTTTGGGAACCACTGCCATAGAGTACATATACAAATCATCAAATTCCTATAACAAAAGAAAAGAAAAAAAAGAAGCTCCTAGGATTGACTATATCCTCAATAATAGGGCATAGCAGTGGGTGTGGTTTTCTGACTGGTTCCACTGAAAAATCTGCCATTCATTTCTCCCATCGAGATTTACAAAAATATTTATAATATTTATATCTCAAGCCATCCATGATCCTGGTGAATCATGACCATAAAAAACCACGCCCACTGCCCTATACTTTTCCCGGACTCATCCAGAAGAAAGATGGATCCATACATAGAGTGCATTAAGAGAGCCTCAACGTGTGTATTCCACACGATACATACAGTATGAATGGTGTCAGGTAGGGGTGTAACTATACATTTTAACGATACGTATCACGATACATGGTTGACGATACGATACATGGACGATATTGGTTCATTATGGCGATACGATACGATTCAATGATTTGAAATTGAAACTATTTAAAATACATTGACATTATTTTAAACTAAGTAATTAAACCCCTATTTTTCTTTTTTCTTCTAGAAAATTGCTAAATGCCACACACAAACAAGTAGTATTGATACAATCGATTATTTGCATAGCAAAACGATTCAATACCGATTATTTGCATTGCAAAACGATACGATACATATAATAGTCAATGTTCCTGTTTTCATTTCGTTATACTACTTCTTGAAATTAAAATCGATTTTTCGATGCACTTACTATATCGTTACACCCCTAGTGTCAGGGCATTCCATATTTTGGGATTCATCTAAACGTCAACGATAACGTGGTAACTCTGCGTCGTTGTGTGTGTGTGTGCTGCTGACTGGCTGCGTCCTCCAGGTGCCGACCGCTCCCTGGAGCTGCAGGTGTAACTCTGCGTCGTTGTGTGTGTGTGTGTGTGTGTGTGTGCTGCTGGCTGCGTCTCCTCCAGGTGCCGACCGCTCCCTGGAGCTGCAGGTGTAACTCTGCGTCATTGTGTGTGTGTGTGTGTGTGTGTGTGTGTGCTGCTGGCTGCGTCTCCTCCAGGTGCCGACCGCTCCCTGGAGCTGCAGGTGGTAACTCTGTGTCGTTGTGTGTGTGTGTGTGTGTGTGTGTGCTGCTGGCTGCGTCTCCTCCAGGTGCCGACCGCTCCCTGGAGCTGCAGGTGGTAACTCTGTGTCGTTGTGTGTGTGTGTGTGTGTGTGTGTGCTGCTGGCTGCGTCTCCTCCAGGTGCCGACCGCTCCCTGGAGCTGCAGGTGGTAACTCTGTGTCGTTGTGTGTGTGTGTGTGTGTGTGTGCTGCTGGCTGCGTCTCCTCCAGGTGCCGACCGCTCCCTGGAGCTGCAGGTGTAACTCTGCGTCGTTGTGTGTGTGTGTGTGTGTGTGCTTTCTGGCTGCGTCTCCTCCAGGTGCCGACCGCTCCCTGGAGCTGCAGGTGTAACTCTGCGTCGTTGTGTGTGTGTGTGTGTGTGTGTGCTGCTGGCTGCGTCTCCTCCAGGTGCCGACCGCTCCCTGGAGCTGCAGGTGCGTCGGTTCTGCCGCCACGTTCTGTTGGACCCGTGGTGGCAGGAGGGGGGCGCAGACTTCCTGTTCTGGCTCACGCACATCCTGAAGCCGCTGCCCATGGTCAGCCAGGCCCGCCTGCTGTTCCTGCTCTACGGGCCCCTGGCGCCCGACGGTAAGACGAGCAGGGGGGTCGTCATCAACGTGTACAGGGGTCAAGGGTCATCAACGTGTCCGTACAGGGGTCGTCAAAGTGTCCGTACTCAGACAAATGTGGCTGTGGCGAAGAGTTGTTCTTGTCCGTGGCAAATTTTAGATGTTCTTTTTTTTATACACCGCTGGAGTCCTATTTTGATCATAATACCCAATTCACCCTTTGTCAAGTCCCGCCTGTGGTTGTGCCCCTCTTCGCACCCATTGGTTTTAATGGGTAAAAAAAGTAATTGGTGCCTTGGAGGCGTCGTAATGGCAAATGTTACACTTGGTTGCATGCTGAAAATAGCGTTCTACAAGCTCACAACGCATCGCAGCGCGACACGTTCTGAGCTTGTAGATCTGCTATTTTCAGAGCGCAACACCCGAGCGCAACCAAACATGAAATGACTTGTCTTTTTAGTACTACTGGATTTTATTCGTCGGCGAACATCTTCCCTCATAGTTTTAGTCTATGTTATGCTTTATGCTTGACCCAGTGTGAAACACTCATTGAGGAAATGAAGCGATGCAGCGGTAACTGGTTCCCTCCACGCAGGTTCCGTTGGCTGGCAGACCATGCTGGACGCGGGCGTGCACCGCACCGCTCTGTTGGACCTGTCCAAGGTGGTGTTCCGTCTGCATGGAGACGCCACGCTCAGGGACTGGTCCACCGACACCATGCTGGCTATACTGGAGGAGCTCACTGGTACGACTGACTGACTGACTGACTGGGTATCGATAATGTCAGCTAACAAGCAGCTCTGCAACAGTTAGATCACTGGAAGGACTGGGTATCTATTAGGGATGTCCCAATACACTTTTTTCGTTCCCGATCCCGATACCACAATTTCTGTGTTAGCCGATACCGATACTGAATACCGATACCAGTGTTGTGTTTATAGCTATCTAGCTATATATACTCACTCATATGTGCACTTGCAGTTTAGGCAACTCCAAAGCCAATCCACATGCCCCAACATTTTATTTAACTGCCATAGTGTCAACCCCTTACCCCTGTGTCGGATCGGTGGTTAGACTGGCATACTCGTCGATAACGATATGACCCGACAAATAAGGGCTGATAACGATACTTTTCCGATACCGATACAGTATCGGAACATCTCAAGTATCTATGTTAGCTAACAAGTAGCGCTGCAGCAGAGGTGTGGCATGTGGAGAACGTGGGTTAGGTTAACAGTACTTAAAGTACTGTTAACACTACAGTTTCAAGTACACAGTTCTTCCTTTAAGAACAGTAGTAAGAGTAAGAACTCTTTGCGTTGCAGTACTGCAGTACTATGGTCTCAACAGAACTATTGTCTCAACGGTACTATTGTCTTTGCGTTGCAGACAGTACTGCAGTACTATTGTCCCAACAGAACTATTGTCTTTGCGTTGCAGTACTGCAGTACTATTGTCTCAACAGAACTATTGTCTCAACGGTACTATTGTCTTTGCGTTGCAGTACTTCCGGAGGCGTGGCACGCGGAGAACGTGGGTTGCCTGCTGCTGCAGTGCGGCAGCAACCTGTGCTACAGCGTGCTCACCAGCAAGGCACTGAACGGACGACTGTTCGAGACCTCCAGACTCATCATCTACATTGTCATGGTAAAAAGACCAAATTAGGGTATGCGTGTGACATCATCGTATCCAGAAGTTATGCGGGTATCGGGAAGCAAAAAATAAATAAATGCCATGGGTACATCTCTACAGTGTTGTTTCGTGTTCAGCAGGTATGTGAGAGGGACAATTTGTGTTGTGTTCAGGTGTGTGTGAGGGACTGTTATGTTGTGTTGAGGTGTGTGAGAGGGACTGTGTTGTGTTGTGTTGAGGTGTGTGAGAGGGAATGTGTTGTGTTGAGGTGTGTGAGGGACTGTGTTGTGTTCAGGTGTTGTGTCGTTGACTCGTTGTGTTCAGGTGTGTGAGGGACTGTGTTGTGTTCAGGTGTTGTGTCGTTGACTCGTTGTGTTCAGGTGTGTGAGAGGGACTGTGTTGAGTTCAGGTGTTGTGTCGTTGTGTTCAGGTGTGTGAGAGGGACTGTGTTGTGTTCAGGTGTGTGAGAGGGACTGTGTTGTGTTCAGGTGTGTGAGAGGGACTGTGTTGTGTTCAGGTGTTGTGTCGTTGTGTTCAGGTGTGTGAGAGGGACTGCGTTGTGTTCAGGTGTGTGGGAGGGACTGTGTTGTGTTCAGGTGTGTGAGAGGGACTGTGTTGTGTTCAGGTGTGTGAGAGGGACTGTGTTGTGTTCAGGTGTTGTGTCGTTGTGTTCAGGTGTGTGTGAGAGGGATTGCGCTGTGTTCAGGTGTTGTGTCGTTGTGTTCAGGTGTGTGAGAGGGACTGCGCTGTGTTCAGGTGTTGTGTCGTTGTGTTCAGGTGTGTGAGAGGGACTGCGCTGTGTTCAGGTGTTGTGTCGTTGACTCGTTGTGTTCAGGTGTTTGAGAGGGACTGCGCTGTGTTCAGGTGTTGTGTCGTTGACTCGTTGTGTTCAGGTGTGTGAGAGGGACGGCTACTGCATGAGCTGGCCGGTGAAGCTGGTCCAGAACCTGTGCCAGGTGTTCGTGACCAGCGAGGCGCGGCAGGCGTTCATGGAGTGCCTGGAGAACACCTTCTCCGAGCTCACCATGGAGATGTACGAGCTCATCATGGCAGGTCAGCGTCCACGTACACGCCTGACTGTACCTTTTGTTTGCCCGCTAGGTTGTAGCATAAGCATAGCTAAGCTGTGCCAGCCATAGGCTCCCATTGTATGAGCCTCCGTTTTCATTTCCGGGTTATCAGGGAGGAGTCAAAGTCATACGATTTGTCACACACGTTACTGTAGTGAAATTTGTTCTCCGCATTTGACCCATCTCTTGGAGCGGTTGAGCCGCAGCCAAGGAGCGGTGAGCTGCAGCGTGCGCCGCGCTCGGGAATCATTTGATTAGTAGATTTGACCCCCAATCCAACCCTTTGATGCTGAGTGCCAAGCAGGGAGGCATTGGGTCCCATTTTTACAGTCTTTGGTATGACCCGGCCGGGAATCGAACCCCGACCTCCCAGTTTCAGGGCGGACACTCTAACCACAAGGCCACTGTCTGGTCAGGAGGTCAGGAGGGTGGTGTTGTTGTGAGGAGTGAATCATTAGCATTAGCGCACACCCTTTACCTCTCGCCAGAAACGGTTATATGTCAGGAGCGATGCGAGGACAAAGTCACAAGTGACATCCGAAAAATCGGATGCGCGACGGGCCGCTCACCATGGGCAGCGCTCAAAGCTTTAGATATACAGAGCTTTGAAAATCCTGCTTTTAATGGAGATAAATGGAGCCTGGATGTAACGATCCCATAGCTGGTAGTGACGGAGGCGTTGCATAGCAACCGGAGCAATGCTAAAAAGGTAAATTGACGGGATGACGTAGTTGGCTGATGCCGTACCCTAGCAGGGGCATCCGAATATATTCATAGATGGCAGAAAAAGAACACACTGACTGCCAAGCACGCATCATTGCGTCCTATGGTCTTTTCAGTGGTTTACAATAGGTGGCGCTCTTCGACAAAATGAACCGGAAGTGAAAATTACGCCTTCCCGTCGGCCTCCATGTTATCAGATTTTAGCACTTTAACCCAAAAGTAGAGCCTGATTGATTTAAAGGCTGCATTCACCAAATTAATGTATTGAAGTAAAGAAAACCATGCAGTTAAAGTAGAGAGAGGGCCCAGATCGATAAGCAGTACAAACTTAACAATCCCTATCCCTGCGACACGTTGTGAGTTTGTAGATCGGCTATATTCAGCATGCAACCAAGTGTAAAATCACTGCCAAAATACATTTTTGTCGACAATCAACTGTAGATTTAGTCGACTAAAATCGTATGATATGTAGTCGGCTAAAACTACACTAAAACTAAAGCGTTTTAACCCTAGAACACTAAACATCCTTTTTGTCACACCATCACTAAACTCGGGTATATTTTTCCTCAATGTAAAATATTCCATAGAAAATACTTCTCATCAAAATATATTGAAGTACAGCAATACATGGCAACTTGAGGTACTCTTCTTTAATATTTCATTATGACTTTTCACAAAAAAGTCATAATAGTCAGGGTCTATCATAGGGGGCAAAATATGTGGAAAAACGTTGGTATATCTAACAAACGAATGCACCCTATTATTTAAAAAAAACAATCCTAAAAAATATAATGGAGCTGGGAACTTGTCCTTTGGTCCACCCATTCCTGGGACATGTGGGAATGGTAAAACAAAAAAAAAAGCACATTGTGGGTGTATGGGATTTTTCACTAAACACGGGTGAAATTCACCTGCATGTAGAAAAAACCAGGGATGTGGGCAGGGAAACAAACCTACTATCTACTACCTGTCTATGAGGTCACTGAGCATCATGAAGGTACAGAAAGACCCACCCACCTCAGACATCAGCAACATTATGATGTCACTGAGCATCATGAAGGTACAGAAAGACCCACCCACCTCAGACATCAGCAACATTATGAAAATTACAAAAATAGAATTGTCGGGGGGGGAGAAAAAAGCGTTCTAGGATTAAGACGACTAAAATATATTTTATTTCAATTATTTTTTTCTAAACCTAAATTGCTGTCCAAATCAACACTGCTGCTGCACCACTTCTCCTGATTCCTAGACAACCACTTTGAAGAGATGGAGACCGTGTGCCGACTCCTCCACTCCAGCGCTCACTTCCACACCGCCATCCTCCAGATGTTCCTGAAATGAACGAGCGAGCGGGCCGAGCGAGCACGGAGAACAACAGGAGAGAGAGAGAGATAGAGAGGAGGACGGCGAGCAAGCCCAGGAGAATAACAGCACTTTTAAAACGGCTGTTTAAATGAATTCACATTGATTTAAAAACGTTTTTTTTTGTTCCCATTATAACCGTAACTTAAACTACTGTTTCGGTGTCGGTGAAGTACGTCGTCCCGCACAGAAGAATGTGACAAATCCACATACTTGTGGTTTATCTTTGAAACTGTGAAGGAAAGCGTGGACCCGTTTTGGAATCAGGCGTCGCGACATCAAATATCTGCCGACACCTTTTCCGAATGGTTTACTGGTCACGCTCGCTGCATGCAAATAAGGACCTTTTTCCGGGGGTTTAAATGAAGTAAAGTTGACATTAGTCTCAGGTTACTGCGTATCGGACAAGAACCTTGCACGTTGTCCAGTACTGTCCCCTTTCAAGAATATGAGAAAAAAAAAAAAGCTCTTCTCAATACTAATTTATATATTTAATATATAAAAAAGATTGGTGCTTATGCTGTAGTTTTGAACTGAATTAACTTGTTCAGTTGACATGTTCACTGTCACCAAACATGGTGGCAGGATGATGGCTTCATTTGGTTTATGACTGGAGTTGTATTTATGCTATTATATTTATTGATTGATTTATTGATATGTGTATGTTTTGTATGTATTTATTTGTATATTATATTCTTTATTGTTTACATTTTATTTTATATATTTGTATTCTATTAATATACTGTATTTATTTTGTACTTGAATGTTCTGAAATACAGAGGCCTCTGTTCAGCCTTATATTTACATGCAGTGTTTGTACATCATATTTATTCGTATATGAATATTTATTTGTTTGTATTTATGCTATTTTATTTTGTACGGATTTTGTAAATAGTTTTTTAATACAGCCTGTTTGGCCATGTCTTTATAGAGATTATTCTGTCATGTACTGTATTTTTCTGTTTGACCTTTTCTATGCTGTAGTTCTATACCATATTTCTATGCAATATGTCGATGTATTGTTGTTTGAATGACATACAGTATTAAAGATATCTTCTTTATTATTATTGTTAAGTTGTTATTCTGGGTTGCATCCTAATTTCTCCTCACATGTTCCATTTCAGTACAGAAGCAGAGGTTCTCAAACTCTTTCATGTCAGGGACCACAAAATGTATTTGTGTTTGCTGTTTGCCCACGGACCCCCATTTGAAAACATTATGTGCCTGGGAAGAATATTTTTCAAACTAACCTAAAATAAATAAATAGCTGATCTACAAGCTCACAACTGCAACACGTTGTGAGCTTTCGAATAAGTGGTAAAACAGATTGTTACAGATTGCTATATTAACTTATTTAGCTGGGGTTCCCCGTCAGCCCCTGCTGGTGCCCCCTCAAGGACCCCTGGGGGTCCCTGGACGCCACATTGTACCGTATAATTAGAATATGGAATCATTTGTTGACATTTATTTAATAAACATTAACAGTTTGCACTAGGCAAATACTAAGCTTGTATTGTTATTCAGACAGCAATGTATACAGCACTAACACTTTTCAGATGAATGTGTGGAATTGAAAACAAAAAAGCAGCATTTTTTTGGCCAAGCTTTTATAAAAGCAAAGCACTAAGCAAGGTCCACGTTTTTATTGTTATTCAGGCAGCCATATACAAGCATTCCCTTGTTTCTAGATTAATTCAGTGTCTGAAATTACATCAAATTCAATTGCATATTCAAAACAAGCAACAGCAAACATGAGTGTTAAAGAGAAAAAATCAATACAAAAATCAATGGTTGCTTTCAGTTGTCTTCCAGGCTGTGTCTATTTAAACCTGACTCCTCCAGATGGAAGAGACTCGCTGTCTCTATTGAAACTGTTAAACCTGATGAGGCTCGCTTCACATTTGTTTCACAACATACTTCCACCTGGGATCTCTGTAGCCCAATCGCTGAAGAAAGACGTCCCTTTTTCCAAGCTACTTGACAGCTGATTGGATGGGACCGTTTGTCAATCATATTTACGTGTCTACATGATGTATGGTAGCTGCACCAGCTGTATTGTAAACAACCCCCCACGAACGACAACAAACACCTGACAGCATTAGGTTCAACACTTAAAAATAAAATAACTCACTATCGTATCGTGTAGGTCGTGTCTTCGCTTGATTTCAACAATAGAAGACGGTTTTCCAATTTTAAGGCGATAGGAACTACATGACTGCTCACATGAGCCAATGGTTCTCAAACCTTTTAATTTCAAGAACCTCTATGTCGCTATGCATTTTAGGCCACAGACCTCCATATTTGAGAATGTACAATTGACTGTTTTTGGTTTTAGGCTTTTTGGTCATCAGGCAGAAGGCTCTGAGCCATTACTGCTACACATGAACAGAGTAAAAAAAAATGTTTGTTTGCTATTGTAATGTCCCGGCCCCCTTTGGTGTGTGTGTGTGTGTGTGTGTGTGTGTGTGTGTGTGTGTGTGTGTGTGTGTGTGTGTGTGTGTGTGTGTGTGTGTGTGTGTGTGTGTGTGTGTGTGTGTGATGCGCGAGAGAGAGAGAGAGAGAGAGAGAGAGAGAGAGAGAGAGAGAGAGAGAGAGAGAGAGAGAGAGAGAGAGAGAGAGAGAGAGAGAAAGTGAATTAAAGATACTGTACATGTATAGGATAGATCCAAGGCCAGGGGAGGGAGAGACTTGTATGGAATACTAACTAGATTATGAATACAGCAATGTGCACACACACACACACACACACACACACACACACACACACACACACACACACACACACACAGTACGTGACGTGTGTACCTTTGCACATGCACATAACATGCACCTTTTGTACTACATACTGTACAGTAGTACATGGGGCACATTTTACATACAGACACAAACCTAAATTAATCAAGTAGGGGTCGGGCCAAAGAAAGAAAGAAAGAAAGAAAGAGAGAGAGAGAGAGAGAGAGAAATAGAGTGAACAAGCGAGTGCATTGAATTACCCACCCCCCCAATCACATAAACCCTGTATAATCCAGTATTCCCAGTGGAGTGATGATGTTTTTCTCATCTCTCTTCCATTTTTCGTCCCCTCATTTGCAACATCTCATCATCTCGCACCCTGCTGAGTCAATTCCAACGTAACAGCTTGTGGGTTAGTGTGGATCTAATCCTGCAGCTCTCCACCAAGAACAATCTGCCATTGTGATGCGTGCGTGCGTGCGTGCGTGCGTGCGTGCGTGCGTGCGTGCGTACGTGTGTGTGTGTGTTTTAAATGGAGAGGGGGTAGTGTGGAAGTAAAAAAATAAATAAATTACAAAAAATGTAGTTAACACATAAGACAAGTAAAATGAAACAGGGGAGCAAATTAGGCAGGTGGCATATTTCAGAAAATGCAGTGATGAAGGGGGGATGGTTGGGAGGGGGGGTTGCAGGTGTGGAGAGAAAACCAGACAGGCCACATTTGTGCAGCTAATTGGGTTTCTCCACAGTGCATGAGGGTACTAATACAAATTATATTATGTTGTTATTTGTATGGCAATAAAACGATTAGCCTTCAATGTGGACTAACACAGGATGATAGGCGATATGAATGGGTGATACTGAATACTGAATACCACAAGAGATATGATGATTACAATGTGAAATACACAGGGTGCATTGTCTATAGCCGATATGAGTGATACTGTATGCCACAAGTTCAAGTTAATGCAATTCTTTCTGTCAAATTATGCACAATGATGACAAAGGGGAGTTGCTTAGGTTTGAGGATCAATTTAATTTTGTATGTATAAATATGCACAATGATGCACATTTTATGTTCACCTGCCATCAGGGACCTGCAAGTCACATGATTGCAATTAACTGTAAAGAAAACCAGCTCTAACAGGGGTCGAAATATGGAAATTGGATATACAGTACATATTGTAAAACAGAATACAGAATTACACTGTTTTATATTTTATAAGACCCGGGATCCCGCATAGACATCTTAACCACGAACAAGACTATAAGGGAATACTTTATAATCCCGCCGAGATATGATCATTTTGGAGAAAGCAGTGATTTACGGAAACTAGAGGAAAGGGGCAACGGAATTTAGTGATTGAGATGGGAGAGAGTACAGGGGTGCAGTGTTTAGGCAGAATACCACTAATAAGAAATTAAGAATATAGACTTGAAAGGCGAAAGGGTAACAGAGAATTAAGGGGGGATAGAATAGAAGGTGTAAAAACGGATATAAAAGAAATGAAAACTAATCTGGCCCTCAAGCCAACCAACACTGCAGAGCTATAGGCCTATAGCTATCATCAAATTCCAGGATGGACCTCTGCTGTCACTGTAGCCTGCACAAGCTGCTGCTAATAAGGACCTTGATCTCTTAATTATAGCATTTTACACAGCTAAAGAGGACAGATTCTTTCTTCAAAGACAGATTCCACAATATCATTCTGCAAGATATTTAACACGCTTTTGCAGCAGTGCAACCAATGAGCACATGGGCAACTCTTCAAGCACGTTAAAATGAAGAAAATGCCAGCACTCAATAGGCCTATATGTAATTTTCACATGATTTATGGCATATGTTCTTCATTTTATCATGTATCATGGAGGCTTGCACCAGAAGCATTGTTTCATTTTATCATGTATCATGGAGGCTTGCACCAGAAGCATTGTTTCATTTTATCATGTATCATGGAGGCTTGCACCAGAAGCATTGTTTCATTTTATCATGTATCATGGAGGCTTGCACCTAGAAGCATTGTTTCTCCAACCTGGAGTGTTGCGGGTTGTCTGCTTCGGCAGTACTCTCTTCTCAACTCTTCAAGCACCAAACCAACTCAATTACCAAACTACATATACCTCTCACTCATGGTTTCTCTTAAAATCCACAGACAGATCAAATATTATGATTAAATTAACACAGTCAACAACATAAATAGCAATTGAAATCAATGAATTAAATTCCCCCCAATGCAAGTAAACAATGACACTATGTTCTAGGCATTGTCTGTGAGCGGGGTACAACTCACAGGCACACCTGCAGCTGGAATCTTATGTCTATCTCAGTTGCAGTGAAGCTCGGTCCTGAGAGGAATCCACATTCACTGCCACTGGGAGGGTAAACAAAACGCCTGCGGCCTCCTAGGCTACTGGGAGAGCAAGTTTTCGGTATATATATTACATAAAGAAAAAAGAGACGATCAGGGCACTCAAAGTTTAAAAAAAAAAGCCTTTATTGAATTAAAAAGGCAACTACCAACATGTTTCGACCTAACCGTCTTCATCAGGGCAAGAATGACCTTCTTGCCTGAGGCTGATTCTACAAAATAAATCAGTAGTTCTCACACTTTAAAGATAACTTTTTTCAAAGATAGCAGATCTACTGATACTTTCCCGGTTTTAATGGGTTCATTATCTTTTGACTCTGTCCTCTCATGTTTTATTTTACCTTAATTCTCATCCACTGGCTGTCATTTCTCCAAATGACCTCCCCGTTACAAGACCAATGACCTCCCTGTTACAAGACCAATAAAAACTAACTAGGGGCATGATAAATAATGAACACATGATGACTAAATATGGATGATAAACAGCATTCATATTTAGTCATCATGTGTTCATCATGCATGCTCATTTATCATAATGTGTGACTTAAAGTTCATCAGATGTATATGTATTATATACTAAAAGACATGCCGCTTTCGTGCATTCATCAAAACCCAAACAGGTAAACAGTAGACACACACACACACACACACACACACGTTCATGTTGGTATAATCCGATCCTTGATTCACAGATTTTCTGTGAACTGGGGCACTTGAGCTCCTGTCCTGATGCGGTAGAGGTCTGGGTGGGTTTGTCACCCTTTCGGCGAGCACGTTTGTGGATTGCAGCCGTCTGCCTGATGTTGCTGAGCTTCACAGCAGCTACGTTTACAGCAGAGCGCCAAGAGTTTTTGTCAGTGGCAGTGGACTCCCACATTTTTGCTTGTAGGCCTGCTACCGTAAATTGGTATTTGAGCTAGTCTTTGAAACGTTTACGAGGTCCACTTCTGTCCCGCTTCCCCTGACACAGCTCACTGTGAAGGACTGCTTTTGGCAGCCTGGTGTTCTCCATGCGTGCGACGTGCCCAGTCCAGCGCAGCTGACGAACCAGCAGTGTATAGTGTGGCTTCTATGCTGGGTAACTGGGCTCTCTCCAGGACTTCAATGTTGGTAATGCGGTCCTGCCATCTGATGTTTAAGACAGAACGCAGGCAACGTTGATGGAAGCACTCAAGCAGCCTCAGCTGCTTCCTGTAGAGGACCCATGATTCTGAGCCATACAGTAGCGTACTGAGTACAACAGCCCTGTAAACTTGAATTTTGGTGGTCAGCCGCAGTGAGTGGTTGTCCCACACCCGTTTGCGGAGCCTACCAAATGCACAGTTTGCTTTGGAGAGTCTATTGTCAATGTCTTTTGAGATTGAAGCATCATTTGAAATTACACTGCCCACGTATGTGAACGGCTTCACTGCACTTAGACAGGTGTCAATGGTGATGGATGGTGGGTTGTACTCTCCACGGGGTGGGGGCTGGTAGAGTCCTTCTGTTTTCTTGAGGCTTATAGTGAGTCCATATGCCTTTGCTGCTGCAGAGAAGCGGCTCACGATGAGCTGCAGTGCCTCCTCTGTGTGTGCTA
Organism: Electrona antarctica; assembly: GCF_951216825.1. Taxonomy (NCBI): domain Eukaryota; kingdom Metazoa; phylum Chordata; class Actinopteri; order Myctophiformes; family Myctophidae; genus Electrona; species Electrona antarctica. The sequence continues at coordinate 5,919,349 of NC_136795.1, read as the reverse complement.
AGAGGGCACAATCATCTGCAAAGAGTAGTTCTGTGATGTGTAAGTCAGTGGTCTTCGTCTTTGCCTGTGGACGGCGTAGATTGAAAATACCACCATCAGTTCGGTATCTAATGTAGAGGCCTTCTGTTACATATATCTGCTGTGGTCTTGAAGCATCATGCTAAAAAATATAGCAAAGAGGGTTGGTGCAAGCACGCACCCTTGCTTAACCCCGTTGTTTACGGGAAAGGACTCTGAGGTGCGTGTGTGTTTGACCTGGCCTTTCTGCCCTACATGAAGTTGTTGAAGAATGGTGAGGAATATAGGGGGACAGCCGAGTTTGTACATGATTTTCCAGAGCCCCACACACACACACACACACACACACACACACACACACACACACACACACACACACACACACACACACACACACACACACACACACACACACACACACACACACACACACACACACACACACACACACACACGCGCGCGCGCTAAACTGCACGCCAGAGTGTGAATCAGGCAGGGTATGTTTTTTAAATAAGTTACCTCACTCAACAGGGTGTGACAGACAGACAGACAGACAGACAGACAGACAGACAGACAGACAGACAGACAGACAGACAGACAGACAGACAGACAGACAGACAGACAGACAGACAGACAGACAGACATATGCACGCACACATCATGACACACCCACGTTCTTGACACTGTAACCAAGTGCACATGCATGATTAAGATGCAAGCTGCCAGATTTGTGATCCAACTACTCTACTGTCACTTCAGCAGAACTGGAGAGAAGGAGGAGGAGACAAAGGGGGTTGAAGGTTGGAGAAACTGCAGCAGGGGAGATAAGGAAACAGATGGCGGAGAGAGAGAGAGAGAGAGAGAGAGAGAGAGAGAGAGAGAGAGAGAGAGGGGAGAGAGAGAGAGAGAGAGAGAGAGAGAGAGAGAGAGAGACTGATGAGGAAGTTGGTTGAATCGACCTACAGTAGGTATATTGGAGTGTGTTCATACGAGAGAGAGTGAATGAGAGCAAAAGAGAGTGTGTGTGTGTCGTGCGTGCGTGCATGCGTGCGTGCGTGCGTGAGAGAGAGAAAGTTAAAGGTCAGTGAGGGATTATATTATTACAATATGGCATTTCCTGATCAGCTCTTTGGTCTTGCTCCAAAGACTTACATGCTGGCTTGCTTTTCCTGTTCAGAACACTCACTACCAGTGTGGACTGGAGCACATCTTGGCAAATATAGGCCTACTGTATATCATTCATTTCAGTGCTTATTGAATTAAGTTTGTCGTGCGTTCTCATATCGATCATTTGTCTGTGGGTTTTGTCTGCAGAGGTTCTTATTCATGCTCTTTCTTGCTCAATAAATACAATATTAAGGATTATACTGTACTTGACATATTGTAAATACTAAATACTTAAGGGTCCATTTGGAACCCCCCCCCAAAAAATAAAAAATAAATAAAAGAAACTCCCTAAGGCTCACAAACCTTTTCATGTCAAGGACATGTACAAATGGAACCAAATGGTCCCCTTCTCCATTTGGATCCACTTGTACACTCAGTTACAGACACTCAGATTTACAGACCCATAAGGGTCCATTTGGTTCCTAACTATCATTTAGCTGGGGACCCCCTGGAACTCTCTCAAGGACCCCGCTTTGGGAACCACAGCACTGAGGGAGCCAATCAATATGGCGATCCAGTCCATGACCATATGGGGTGTGGGAGTCAGCCGGGCCCTCCCACACCCACCGCTACATCTGGGACCCAGGAGATGGTGAGGGTTCTAGAACACACCGCCAACAGATTGTTGTTAATGTTTGGTGGCCAAAAGGGACAAACTAAAATCCCCAACTCAAAATGTTCTAAACCCCCACAGTGGTTGAAACTTTGTGGTTGGAACTTTTAACTCTTAATTTACTGCAGACAATCACTCCAGAAGGTTTTGCATTACAGTGTGTCTACTAGACATAATTATGACATCAACCTGCATCTCACATAATCTTCACACTCAGCAAGTGAGTATAATACGGTTTTCCTTGTAGGCTGTAAGCAAGACACCAACACTAATCTTAAAATGAATCAGTATGGCTTGCTCAAGGGACAAACAAATGTAATTTAATAACTATTAGAGAGAAGAACAAATATCTACAATTTACAATTTACAATTTAGGCATTTAGCAGACACTCTTAATCCAGAGCGATTTACATCAAGCAATAACAAAAGCATGGCATCTACAAACCACAAGTAACATAAGTCGTCTTCTATGTAGTCCACCGGAACTGAAAAGAAAACATATACAATACATATTGTTTGTTTATCTTGGTTCTGTTGAGAAGTTGCCCTGACATGCAGGTTCACCTTGTCAACGGATGTTAAACCTGGGGGAAATATTGGGATGTCGGAATTATGAACGGACCCCATTGCAAATTGCTCTGGAGCGTCTGCTAAATGCCTGCTGTACAAGGACAGGCTGACAGAGAGAGAGACAGAGAGAGACAGAGAGAGAGAGAGAGAGAGAGAGAGAGAGAGTGAGAGAGAGAGAGAGAGGAGATGGACATGGAATTCTTCCTGTCCAGATGGAGTCTCTATTGGGAGTCTGCGTGTGTGTGTGTGTGTGTGTGTGTGTGTGTGTGTGTGTGTGTGTGTGTGTGTGTGTGTGTGTGTGTGTGTGTGTGTGTGTGTGTGTGTGTTTGTGTGTGTGCGCGCGTGCATGTGTGCGGATGAGGCATAATGAGTAGGACGGTTTCGAGCCATGTGGAGGCTGAGTGGGTGTATTAAATGTAGTGGGAGTATTGAAGGCTATTGAGAGTATAGTCATCGCAATGATGTCATTTACTGTGTGTCACCAAACTCCAAATAAATCCAATGATATGGCCTATACTGTATATAATGCAACCAAAAATACATGTGCGCGCACACATGCGACGATCGCAAGTTCCTCCACCCTCCAGCAGACATCATGAAAACGATTATGTAAATTGTAAAGGGTGGGTGGGAAGTTTTGCTTGTAACATGTCTGACATTGTCAGAATGTAGCATGTTGTACACAGCATGCATATCAGTAGACTCTTACTCTTACCCCTTTTGGTGTAAGCATTATGTTATGCTTTAGCTATTGAAAAATAGCAGATCTACAAGCTCATAGCGCGCCACCGAGTGGCGCGCTACGAGCTTGTAGGTCTGCTATTTTTGAAAAATCGAAGAACGACTGACATAGAAACATAGCTTTTTCAGAAAACTTTCAGGATTTAGAAGACATTTATAGAATCTGATCTCAGGTCAAAATGGGTTAGTAGAATGGAAGTGCCATGGGAGAGTTGATGTGGTGTGTGAGCCAAACCCTACAGTTGTTGTTGGGGGGCCTGCATCCATTGCATGGATTATGGAGATTAGTAGTAGACCTATCCTTTCCTAGTTATGGATTAGATGAATAGTCGTAATCCATCTAGGAATAACATTTTCAGGACACTGTGGCACTAAATGATTATGGGTGATCAGATGCATGGCCTGCATTGGTTGGAGAGATCCACTGAGCATTTTGTATTCTAATAGACGCCTAATCTAATGTATAGTCTAAATGGCTGTCTAAAAATGGGTAAAAAATGGTCTAAAAATTAACGTTTTTTTAGCGGTCTAGGCTTAGATTATATATAGGCGGTCTATATAGACGTTTAAAAAACTGCTAATCGATGTCTAAACTAAGCTTAGACTGCTGAAAAAAACTTAGACCAATTAGAACCCATTTTTAGACAGACGTCTAATAGTGGATATATATATATATATATATATATATATGAAATTTCTATGTTTGATTCTCAGGGCTGCATGGCTGACAAAATCATGTTAGACTACTAAACTAACAAGTTACAACATCCCAGCAATCAAACTTGATTAAAGTCCTCATTAGCCAGACTTCAATTAGTACGGAACACGGCAGCCAGAATCCTCACCAACACCAACCGTAGAGCACAAATAACCCCGGTATTAGCCGCACTGCATTGGCTACCCATTCTAAAGCACTACATGGACTGGCCCCACTTTATATCACTGACCTTGTGTGAGACCTCTCAGGTCCTCGGATAAAGGTCTTCTATAAATCGCTGGGACCAAGCTAAAGACAAAGTGACAGATGGCCTTTGCAGTGGTTTCTCCTAAATTGTGGAACGCTCTCACCTCCGCTTTCACCTCCCTATAATGAGGCCAGTAGTCCGGTATAGTGGGACTATACTACAGTGTGGTTACAGTTGTACAGTAAAGTGTGTGACACAGTGGTAGGTTTGATCAGAGGCCTGCGTGGCACAGACAGGTGAGCTCTTGAGTCTTGATGGCTTTAAGGTCTAAGTCCATTACCAGGAGAGTGGATTGTGTGACTCAGCACAGCTCAGCCCTGTCTCATCCACATGGAGTTGAGATAATGGGGAGGGAATGAGACACTCTGGGCATTTGGCCTTGCACTGATAGGAGATGAAGAGCTGTACTATACCACTGCTATCTTTGCTCTCCTTAAAGGTCTCTCGCACACCTTTCTCCTCGTTCAATCCCCTGGCACATTGTAGCTACAATTACAGACGATTGACAGTATAGGTGTGTAACGATATAGTAACTGCATCGGAAAATCGATTTTAATTTCAAGAATTGAAGTATATCAAAAATGAAAACAGCAACATCGACTTTGTATCGTGTCATATCGTTTTGCAGTGCAAATAATCGATTGGATCAATACTACGTTTTTGTGCGTGGTATTTAGCAATTTAAGAGAAAATGTATATCCAAATTACATACATTTTCCCTTAAAAAACTTGCACTATCCACATAGAATATAGTTACTGTATCGATTTCAAATCATTGAATCGTATCGTATCGCCATAATGAACCAATATCATCCATGTATCGTATCATCAACCATGTACAGTATCATGTACAGTATCATGATACATATCATATCGCTGTTAAAATGTATCGTTACACACTTAAAGGTATATTCAGTGATTTCACTTAATTCAAATATCACTTATTTTTTCTTATTTTTTGGATAATCCTCCCTACTATAAAGTGTGCTGACCATATAAGGAGTTCCTCCCTGTCCCTGGGGTCAAAAAAACCTAGTTTCGGTTTGGGCTTTGGGTGGCAAAGCCTTCATCCAATCAGGATGAGAGAGGCCTTCCTCCAATCATGATCGAGTGGGGCGGGCCTTGGTGCATGTGCTGTTGGTCTGTTGTACTTCCCCCACTGTAGAGCGTGTGCATGTGCACATCTTGTTACCGGGGCGGACTGGGTTCTTTTCTAAATCACTGAATGCTCCTTTAATAGGTCAGTGTTCTTGAACCGTGGATATTTCATCTTCTGTGGTTTTTGTTCGATTTTTCTTCTATAATACAGACCTTTCTTGACCCTGTGGGGGAATTCAGTCGCCAGAGGCAGCACAGCAGTTACGTTATAGATACAGAGTAAGAAGAAGTACTGTAAGATACATCAGATACAGGAATATAACATCCCAAATGGCAGCATCAATAATGATGATAATATAACATCCCAAATGGCAGCATCAATAATGATGATAATATAACATCCCAAATGGCAGCATCAATAATGATGATAATATAACATCCCAAATGGCAGCATCAATAATGATGATAATATAACATCCCAAATGGCAGCATCAATAATGATGATAATATAACATCCCAAATGGCAGCATCAATAATGATGATAATATAACATCCCAAATGGCAGCATCAATAATGATGATAATATAACATCCCAAATGGCAGCATCAATAATGAAGCATCAATAATGAAGCATCAATAATGATGATAATATAACATCCCAAATGGCAGCATCAATAATGAAGCATCAATAATGAAGCATCAATAATGAAGCATCATTAATGAAGCAAAGCAACGATGAACAGGAGTATACGCCTCTAACCCATTTAGGCCTGACGTCGAATTTTTGTCTTCAAAATCCTGACAGTTTTCTGAAAAATGTTTCTGTATCAGTGGTGCTCAGTATTTCATGTCAAGGGCCTCTGCCCCCCCCATCTGAAAATATGTTGTTCCAGGGACCTCCCCAGGAGCAAAGATTTGAGTTAAAATGTTCACTCTGTAATAATATATATTCAAAGATTTGAAGCACATTTTCACCATTTTTCAAAAATAGCAGACCTACAAGTTCATAGCGCGGCACTCGGTGCCGCGCTATGAGCTTGTAGATCTGCTATTTTTCAATAGCTAAAGTATAACATAATGCTTTAAAACACCAAAATGGGCTAATATAGCCTGCACCATTCAAAACAATACTGGACAAAAATAACTATCGATTACGTACGCAAAAACCACAAGGCCTCCCGCGCAATGCACCCGAATACTAAAGCCTGCACTACACAAAACAGACATTAAGGACGTCTCAGAGAATCCTGATATCGCTACAGTGCCAACAGTGCAGTCAATACCTACAACCGCACAACCTTACAAAGGAAGAAAAGACCAGTGATATTATACCATGCGGCTCACGTCCAGTTATTTGACAGTTGACCGGGCACAGCGGCCACGGCGTGTGCCTCGTCTCGTTGTAAATCCTCATGGCCGGCGGCACAAGTCTCAATAGACCGTTCCACCCGAGGAGGCTGGTGTGACAGAATTGATACATGAGTCATGACAAAATAGGAGATGTTACTGTGAAGAGGACTGGATCGCTGAGAGTGGGAATTAACATAAGGCCGAGGGAGTGGAGTCACATGAGGTGTGAACACAAAATGACTGCCTGAAAGAGGGGGGGGGGAGGGGGGGGGGGGGTGAGAGGAGGGTGAACAACAGAGGAGTGAGGAGATGAGCACAGAATGTATAATCCTTTATTGCTTTACCTACATTTTGTGAAATCTGCGACCCACCCAACTTTTAGACCAATCACATTGCCCGGAGCGAGTCTCGTTTTGGTGGTTAGTAAAAACACAGAGAAGGCCTGGGGTTAGAGACGTGGTTTTCTCTTCACCTCAGTGACGTCATGTTGTAGTTTTCGGTGATAGCGTGGTCACCTCATCACCGAAGACTGGAGTATGAATAGGCCTTAAGATGACAGAAGTCAAACCACCATGCCATCTTCAAGAGACAAAGAGAACCAAGGTAAATGAGTCCTCTCCGTGGTACTGAAGCTTGCTCTCCATGGTGCCACAGTTTAGCTACGTGCCGTGGAATGGTGAATGCTGCTCATGACATAAAGCAGTGACTCTGAGGGCCATGAGGATATAAAAATTAATTGATAATATAGCATTAATATCACACAGCAGCCGGTTGCTGATGGGTTTTCCCCATCAATTACTCACCCCATGGAGACTTGAATTCATGGATATGCTTTAGTTTTTGTCGTATTCCTAAGTCAATCATCTGATGACCAGCAGTGGTTCCTAGTATGGAGACTCTTTGTGTCTCCATAGGGAACCACTGCCGGTTCTTATGCATTCTGGGCAGCGATCCTGTACTCAGTTCAAGCTCTTCAAAATAGCAGATCTACAAGCCCACAATGGATCGCGACGCATTGTGAGCTTGTAGATCTGCTATTTTCAGAATATTTTTATACATTTGAAAACTTGAAATGGGACATTCTGCATAATGAATACTTTCCACTTTTGTACTTTGTTTTCTAAGATATCTTTTGGGGCTTTTTGCCTTTATTGATAGATTTGACAGTAGTTAGACAGGAAAAGGGGAGAGAGATGGGCCTACAGGAGAGAAGTCCAGAACCTGACAGAGAGAAGAGAGAGAGATGGGCCTACAGGAGAGAAGTCCAGAACCTGACAGAGAACAACCTCGCTCTCAACGTCAACAAGACCAATTAAGGAGCTGATTATGGACTAGAGAGAGAGAGAGAGAGAGGGAGAGAGAGAGGCCCTACATCAGGGTGTCCAGAGACATCACAATTCATAATACACATTTTAAAGTGTCACATATGATATTACTCTACAGATTACACTCTGTCGAGTGCCTACTTGTCGACCGCTAAGAACTTTCAAATCTCAGCCTCTCTGTAAAACATTGAAATTAAATACTAAAGTTGGGTTATATCACTGCATGAACATGTCATGCAGTGTTCTACCGTCACAACCTTTTGGGCACGGCCCTGCCCTACATCAATCGGAACAAGTCAGCAACTTCAGGTTCCTGTGTGTTGACCTCACAGAGGAGCTCCCCCTGCGGGACGAGCAGACCGGCCGCGGGGAAAAGAAGGCACAGCAATGAGCAATGCCTCTTTCACCTCCGGTGGCTGAAGAACTGTGGCATCGGGCCAAGATCCTACAGTATATGGGCTTTCTATAGAGGCACGTACCACTGTGAGAGCATCCTGACCGGTTGCATCACCGCCTGGCATGGGAAGTGCACTCTCCTCAACTGCCCTCTTGTTTTATTATGGGACAGAGAAATATGATGTTTGCGTGTATATGTGTGTGTGTGTGTGTGTGTGTGTGTGTGTGTGTGTGTGTGTGTGTGTGTGTGTGTGTGTGTGTGCGTGCGCGAGTGTGTGTGTTGAACCACCTACAGTACCTCCAATTTTGAGGTTTTTGGGTACAAACTGTCTGCTATTGCAACTAACTCCACCACTTCTCCCCCTCTCGTGCAAGTAATTGCCAATATATGTCACAAAACCAACTTTGATGAGGCAGTATTGCTTTGTTTTAAAAAATTATAAAATCTATTCATTTCCAGAAAAAAATATATTTTTCATTTTCTGAAAAATTAACATTTTGGAGACATATGTAAAATTACAAATGATGGATAAAAAGTATTTTGGAGTTTGAAAGTTTATATCAGGAGGAGAACTAAATCTGTACTTGTGTTTGTGGGACAGGTAACCAAATAATTTCAGAAGTAAAAAGCCACACATTATGAAATGAAAAACTATAGTGAACTCAGTCAGTATGGTGGAGGTTATCCTTGTTCCGTTCACGCATGAATTGTCCACATAGTCGATCGACACAGAGAGGCATAGCACTTAGAAATGAAATGTCTCACGGTACCAAGAACTGGCGGACCCAAATGCAGACACAGACAAAGTTCTTAAGTTCAAGGGTGTTGTTTATAAACACAAACTTGAGGAAGGGGAAGGTGGTATAGGCAGGCAGGGCAGAGCAACAGGCAGGGCAGGTGGGCAGGCAGGAAGGCAGCAGGCAGGTGAGATCTGAGGTGGAGGAGAGGACAATGAGTACAGGCAAAATCCAACGTGCAAAAACGGGCTATAGAAACCACTGTGGTTGTTCAACGATCTGGCAATGTGGCGATAGATGGAAGGCAGTTGCGTCAAGAGGCGTCAAGAAAACGCCTATCCCAGGCGCCTCTTCCGGCTTTTTAACAGCTGGTGGATGGAAATGACGCTAGTAGCATGGGCAATAGAGCGTCGCAGTCCCTACCATGGCCCAGGAAATGATTCACCGTTAATTTTCCTCATAGACATTTCAAAAAGTATTTATTTAAAGATCTTTTAAGTGTCGTACAAAGCCAACTCTTGTCGTGACAAATCATGACAACAAACAACCTTTTTTGGGCCGAACAAAGAATTAGAAAGGAGAAAACAACGGCAGGTTACAACCCTTTTTTTGTTGTTTTTCTTCTTTGTAATTATTTGTTTGGTCCAAAATATTGTGTTTATTGTCATGATTTGTCACGACTCGAGTTGGCTTTGTCCGCGGCGTAACCGCCTTTAAATAAATACTTTTTGAAATGTCTATGGGAAAAATGCATTGGGAATCATTTCCTGGGCCTGGCGTCGTCATGACAGGGGGCTGGACTGGACTGCGACGCTCTATTGGAGTGGATCAGTGGATGGGACTTGAAGCTGCTTGATGCGACCGTCTGGTTATACCCAATGAGGGAACTGGGCCCTTCGCTAAACCCCACCCCAAAAGCGATTGTCCAATGCCAATCCAAACAGTTTTGCAACCGTTGCTAAGGATGGCAAGCTTCCGTCACCTCGTAGCGGTCGGCGTTATTTTGCATGGCTGTGTTGTTGAACACATACACGTATCGTTGGGAAAGTTACACGACTGACCCACCCAGGTGATGGCAATATAGTAAGAGAAATCTATGAAAATCTGGGAACTAAATCGTTACCAAGAAATTTCTTCACCAATGTGTTTCTAAAGGTGTCTAATAACATGTACTAAAAGTTTGAAATTCAACTCCCGTGGGAAATTGAGTTATTAGCATAATATGTGACCATACCCTTAACATCCTATATAAGGCAAAAAAGTCAAAATGTCATCATTCTTTAAGTAGCATGTGACATATGAAACTAGGGTGTCTTCATGATTCTGAATCCATTCCAAGCATTAGTTTTGCACAAAAAACACTCCTTGGGAGGAAAACGGCCATACAAAGTGATGAGGTCAGCCCATTTGGTCAAGTGGATATGGCCTAATTTAGCCCAAGGAGTGTTTTTTGTGCAAAACTAATGCTTGGAATGGATTCAGAGTCATGAAAACACCCTAGTTTCATATGTCACATGCTACTTAAAGAATGATGAAATTTGGACTTTTTTGCCTTATATAGGATCTTATGGGTATGGTCACATATTATGCTAATAACTCAATTTCCCACGGGAGTTGAATTTCAAACTTTTAGTACATGTTATTAGACACCTTTAGAAACACATTGGTGAAGAAATTTCTTGGTAACGATTTAGTTCCCAGATTGGTCAAATACCTGATAAAATGCCCTTACTAATAATACTAATGCACCGTAGTCTTAACGTGCATTACCTGTCAGAAGGCCGGTCGTAAGCTGATTGAGTTGGATAGGCCTACTGTTTCTCCCTCTAACATTTCCTCGTATTTCACCATTTCTTGAAATAATGTCATGCACATTTGTCCAGTGCATAGCCTACTGCAGAAGACATTTTGAAGCTCTTGGTACTGAAATGATGGATTATTTATATGGAGAAATCCCGTCATTTAACCTGCATCTCAATGGGTCAGAAGGACATCTTGCCATCGCACAGTGGAGTGGGTGGGGCTTAGCGAAGGGCTAACTGGGAACAGGTGAGCCAAGTGGTAACTGGAGCCAAACCTACGCCCACACACACGCCCACATAGCACAGTAAGGGCCTAAACACACTTTAGATTCCATGCGCGGACAGAAGAAGCTGTATTTTACGTCATTTCCGAGTTTTTAGACAGCTGGTGGATGGAAAAGAAGCTCCACCCCCGCGGCTGACTGCCGCGGAGGAGAGCATTTCCGGGAATCTGTCCGTCGCGGCAGTCAGCCGCGGGGGTGGAGCTTCTTTTACATCCACCAGCTGTCTAAAACTCCGGAAAGACGTCGTCAGTCAGCTTCCTTTGGCCGCGCCTGTTGGCTCAAATGTGCCCACGGTGTAAGGCAAACACAGCCCTGCCTGGGCTAGGACTGTGACAAAATGGCCCTTTAGTTGTTTTTTTGCAGCCATCAACAGTGTCTATTTCTACTGAATACGTCTCCTGTAAGTGTACAGGACAGACTGACTGATTGATTCATTGATTGATTCATTACTGATTGATTAACTGATAGTATGGAGAAATTGTGTGACCAGCTCATATCACTACAGTGACTCTGCTGACTCATTTAATTACTCATGCGGTACCACAGGCTACAGCTACAGTGAGTTTAAGGACAGCTCCACCGGGTCTGTCCTCGAACTCTCTCCTATGAAGACGTTCCCTCCCTATAGGGCTCAATAAAATGTCTGTCATCTCTCATTTTAAAAGGATGCAGGGTTTTGGTTTTTCCTGTGGATTCTGGATGCATTTCTCCCACAGAGAGCCATATCTCCCTCGGTGGGAGGGTTTGCTCCCACAGCAGGGGTTTCTGTGGATATCTGTATGCACTGTACGTGCACGTGTACGTGTTAGTGCAGGGGTTCTCAACGTTTTTGGCCGGGGACCCCCGGAAATGCTTTGGCAATGTCTCGGGACCCCCGCCCCGCCCCCTCCCGAGTCCGACCCCCAATATAAATTGACTGCTACAATAACCTTACACCATTTTGGGCGGGAACCCCTTTTGGTGTTTTAAGCATTGTTATAATTTAGCTATTTAAAAATAGCAGATCTACAAGCTCATAGCGCGCCACCGAGTGGCGCGCTACGAGCTTGTAGGTCTGCTATTTTTGAAAAATCGTGAATTAAAAAAAAAAAATTTGGGGACCCCCTAAAATAATTTGGCGACCCCCCGAGGGGTCGCGACCCACAGGTTGAGAACCCCTGTGTTAGTGTAGTGTGTGAAGACTGTGTGTATGTCGCTTGATCAGATTAAAAGATCAGCAGGTGTCAGGCAATTTTGTGAATGGACACTATATTTACAGTACAATGGTGTTACTGCGTCTAATGTGCTTAAATGTTGCGTCACGATGCATCGTGTGCTTGTAGATCTGCTAGTTTCATTGATCGGCACGTCGTACAAAGAGGAATAAATTAGGGACAAGGTTATGAGAGAGGGGGCAGTATTATGCGTGTCTTAAGTACCAGGTCTTATGACTTAACTTAAGACCTGGAGGCGTGGTCAATGCTGTTTGGCCACTCAGAATAGCCAAATGGCATTGATCACGCCTCCAGGTCTTAAGTTAAGTAATAAGACCTGGTACTTAAGACAGGCATAATACTGCCCAGGGCATCTAAAAAGGGAACAAACAAATATAGAATCACATGTGAAAAGACGAAAGAGCGGGACTTTAATTGTGGTTTTAGAATTGTACACAGCACATACTGTAATACTGAACAGCACCAACACCAAACAAGACACAGACACAAAGCATAGTGTCATTTTACAAGCAGAAAAGAAAAAAACAAAACAGACAAATAGACAGAGATAATAGTGACAAAAGACCATAAAAAAGACAAGCATTCCTAATTTTCATCAAAGGAAAAGTTTTGGCCATTCATTATAAATCATCTTATATATATTTTATTATGTATGTGTATTCACATGAACACAACACTGTCAAAAGCCCAAAGATATTGGGACACAGGCTGAACAGACAAGCATAACACTGACAACGTTGGCAGACATGGAGACACTACAAGCAGCAGTTGACTCAATTTAGCACCAGTTAAAGTCTCACTATGTAACTTTTCTTTAATGAATAACATTTAATTTTGTCCAATCTGTATGGCAATACACAAGTGTCTCGGTCTAGACACAGGATCTGACACAAAGTTTGACCTATAGTCAAGATTCTATTTATCCTCCGAGTCAGCAGCTTGGCTCTATCAGCTCAATTGTAAAAATGTCAGCACTGAAGCGCATAAAACCATGGGTTTAAATCCGGGGTCGAAGGAGAAAGTTACATAGTGCTGCTTTAAGCTGCCCAGCAAAAAAAAAAAAAAGTTTAATTACGTTCAACGTCCCATGACACTGTCTTCAGAAGTTTCCTAAACTTACTTCAGTCTCATTAGAGTTCACTTGGGACAGCCGAATTGGTGCTTAATTAGTCCAAAATATGTTGCAGTGAGCATTCCCCACAAGCATAATAAAGTATACAATCTGTTTACAAGGGTACAAGTACCCCAACAGGCACTTTGTACCAAAGAGTCCTTAATATGTTTAGGCGGGAAGAGGAGGGGGGCTGTCTTTAATGTCTTAAAACGGAACAATTTACGATAAACATCAGAAACCTTACACAACAGCTGAACATTACCACCCAAAGTTACCAAAGAGAGAACTGTACTGTAGTGTATTTTTGAGAATACATTATGGTAATGTAAGATGGCAGCACTTTCGATATGTTCTATGAGTTACACAAAAAAGATGGGCATATGAAGAGGGCATGGTACAAACATCGTATAAATTACAATAGCATACTGTATACACGGAATGCTATTATATACATGCATACATGGAATGCTTTTGAAGCTTTGTAATTTTTGCAGCCATAATGTTTGGTTGTCAAATGGAAGAATATACCAAATCATTTATGAAAATAGTTGTCTTTCTTGACCTAATGTACTACCGAGACAAAATAAATGTCTGTCCTCCAATAGGCATCTGTTCGGCACCTCCTCCTCAGTCCCACAATAGTCGAGGCCTAAGGCAGTTGCAAGTAGAAAGCAGAGGTATGTCCACAGTATCCATTCCACACTAGGCTCTCTGGAGCTGTGAGTACACCTCTCTGTGACAAGTGGCAAGACATGAAAAGTAGAATAAAATAAAAAACAAAAAACAGAGGAGGTGGGTGGGGATATTTTCTTAAGCACTACTGTATAATGCTTCTACTGTATAATGCTTCTTTGCGTTGTGAGCTTGTGTATCTGCTGTTTTTCAAAGTTTTTACTTGGACAATTTTGACAAATTTGCCCAAAACAGGGACGGTTACGCCAGGGCTCCACCGGACGCGTTGCGTCTCCGTCGCGTGCGTCAAAAAACGCACCGGTTCAATTTTAATGCACGCGTCGCGTCTCCGTCAACGCAACGCAACGCGGGCAGTGGAGCCACCCTTCATTGATTAAAAAGGGAACATTCCCTGACGGTGACGGAGACGCGACGCTGACGCGACGCTGACGCGCCCGGTGGAGCCCTGGTGTTAGGTTAATTTGGTAACTTTCTAATTAAATTGTATTGTGATATTGTCAAACATAAACATCAAACATATCAGACAGTCTACATTTCCCAAAAGCAAATGCATGTGACCAGACGCAGCCCATTAAACATATTTCCACTGATGATAAAAGGCATGGAATTCTTCCCCATCCACCCAGCAAATCGAACCCTGATGAAGAGATACAGCATGTGTGTATATCATGCAAAGATGAACAAATAAATGTAGTGTTAACTCCACAAAGGTGACTAGACCATACACATAATTCTCGTTCCTCTGTTGTCATCTTCTTTTTTATTGTTCCACTTCCTCAAACTTTCATTCATTTCACATGCAGCCCTTAAAAACAGCTCTATCCTGAACATCAATACACAGATGTAGCCATTTTTAGATTTAGATTTGTGTCACAATTCTTTCTCTGTCGCTGCTATGACATTGAATTGATTGGAGAATCCTCCTTTTTCATGTCAAGGACCCCCATCTGAGAATATGTTGTTCCTGGGACCCCATACAAGATTTTTGTGCTCGTTTTTCCAAACCTTTTTGCTGTTGTTGAGAATAGCACTTCTGCAAGGTCAGTTCTACAAGCACATCATGACACGTTGTGAACCTGTAAATCGGTTGAATTTGATGCTATATTAATACTTTCAGCGCCATTGCCGACGATTAAAGTCAATTGAAGCCTAATTTTGATACTGACGCTTAACGCCATTGCCGACGGCCTTCGGCAATTGCGCTTTTATGGCGCGTTCGATTGCTCGAGCCATAATGCTACTCACGTTAGCCGGTTAGCTAGCTGTGTTGTTAGCACAGCACTGGATCGCCCATCTTAGATCGTCGTCGCCATAATAATCCATTCTATCCATTTCTTTCAATCGCCTGTATCTCCTATTCCTTGTCCCAGATGGCATTTTGGTCAAAACAGCGTTTCTTTGACGGCACAGATATGACGATCTGGAGCTCTGCAGAGCTCCGGTCTGGCTTCAGATGGTAAACAAGGCCTGTCCGCTCTGTGTAGCTTCCTAGGTTATGACTACTGCTCATGGACCGGAAATGGCGGCTTTTCAAAATAAGAGCTCAAATTAAAAAAATGCTGGCGTGAATTAGATCCTAATTTTTCAATAAATGATAGCGGCCTAAGTGTTAACACATCTTGCAAGGGAACCCCCTCAAGGACCGCGGGGTGGGAACACTGCCTTAAGGTATAGAAGGTAGACTTAAAAAATGGCTACCCATGTGCTGTACTGTACCGTACCACCCCCCCCTCCTCTCCATAATTTCTGTTATTTCCAAATTCCGCCTTGCCTTTCACTGAGAGCTCCTGCTGTGTTTACTGCATGGCTCTCCGGGCTCTTTGGTGGCTCCACCGTGGACCTCCACAGCCTTCTCCGTCCAGGGGGCCACGCTGCCATGTGTGACCCGGCCACAGCGTGCCAGGCTGGCCACCTGGCTGGGAGTCAAGACCCGGTCCCAAAGAGCCACCTGGGACAGCTCCCCGACCAGTGCCTGGGACGAGTCAAAGCCACCGCCCGGAGAATCCTGGAGTTGAAGTGAAGGGAAAAATACAGGAGAACATTAAATGGGGAATGTGTAAAAGTAGGTTTCCTGTGTAGAAGAGATGTATTATAATGTCTTCGGTTTTTGTAACCATCTGGACCCTTTAGGAAATGGGACACAAAAGATTGGGCCAGTGGGCAGGCAGGGCTGCAGTTCACGCCTTCAACACCATAACTGAAATTAGCAGCAGAGCTGCTCCCTCTCTCCTCTCATTCAAAACCTCACTCAAAACCCACCTCTTCAGGATAGCTTTCCCCAGCTGAGGTCTGGATAGGATGTCCCCCCTTCCCTCGTTTATCCTTTTATCTTTTTAACCCTGTACTGTTGTTGTATCTGTTATGTTTTGCTTAGTTTTTTTCTTAATAAAGTCTGTTCCTAGTGTTCCTATTATGGGTTATTATATTATTCCTATATGTAAAGCGCTTTGGGTATTTAGAAAAGCACTATATAAATTTGAGCTATTATTATTATTATTATTATTATTAAAATGTCTCCTAGCGACATTTTCAAGTGCAAGCCCCGTCTTCTTTGAATATTATCTTTGTTAACTTTGCTGTTGTACTGATTGATTGATTGATTGATTGAACTAAAGACTTAAGTTAAGTTAAGGTCCTCTCATTTGTCCAGGTCCTGTTTGTCCAGGACAGCATGTTGAGAATATAAATCACGTTTCTTTTTCTTGTATTACGTCGCAATAGCTCTTTCTCAATAGGTATAATATGGGCCGAGTGTTGTCGTTGTGTTGTATTGGTTCATCCAGTCACCTGCTCCTGCCCCAGGATGAGCACTCCTCCGGGCCTCACATGGTGCCCCGTCGCCAGGTTGGAACCCTCTCCCCTCAGCTTGCCCCCCTGGTAGGCCTGCCAGGCTCCGCCCTTATGGCTCCAGGACACACAGATGTGCTGCCAGCTGCCCCGGGAAAGGTTCAGCGGCAACTGCGCCACCTAGTGGGACAGAAGGACAGAAGGACAGCGGTTCAAGTCAAGTAAGTCCAACTATTTCAGCTGTCGGGGGCCCATCCGTCTAGTATTAACCCATTTTGGGTGGGAACCCCTTTTGGTGTTTTAAACATTATGTTGTAATTTAGCTATTGAAAAATAGCAGATCTACAAGCTCGTAGCGCGCCACCGAGTGGCGCGCTACGAGCTTGTAGGTCTGCTATTTTTGAAAAATCGTTAAAATGTGGCACAAATCTTTTTCTTTTTTTTTTTTTCAATTTACGTTTTATTGAATTTTAATCAAACATACATGAAAACGAAACGACTGACAATTTATTGACAATACATACAACCGAAAACAAAACAAGACAATATACGTACAATACACACAAGGGGAGATATCTGCCCTCTTCTCTATTGATGATCATTCATAATACATAAGTACCTCAAACAGGTGCATATACAGATTAAACAGGTTTAACTGAATTTATACAAAATCAGGTCTTATGGTAGAAACATGAGTAATCCATCTAAACCAGTTATCTGTGAAGACTTCAACCTGACCTCTGAAGCTGAATGTAATTCTCTCCATAATAAATATACTATAGATTAAATCAATCCATTCATTCATAGTTGGTATAACATTTGTAAGCCACTTTTTTGTTAAGGCTTTTTTGGAGGCACAAATCTTTTAATATATATTCTTTCAAAGTGAATGTTTTTAACTCAGGTCTAAATGTATTAAGAGGGTAGAGCCAACTTTTGTATAAATATGCTCTCCTTTCCTTTCTCCAGTTTGCGAGAGAGAGAGAGAGAGAGAGAGAGAGAGAGAGAGAGAGAGAGAGAATGATATAATGGCAGAATAGTGTGAGCAACATGTTTGATCAGAAATCTTTTGCAACTTTTTCTTTGCGATTGGACCAGTTGAATGAGCTGGGCCAACCTGCAACAGAACTCTGACTGCTGTGACCGTTCTCTGCAACGTGCTGCAACGGTTTAGTCACATTGGAAATGATTGGTCTGGACTGGACACATGGGCATTGGGCAGTATCATGCGTGTCTTAAGTACCAGGTCTTATGACTTCATTTAAGACCTGGAGGCGTGGTCAATGCTGTTTGGCCACTCAGAATAGCCAAATGGCATTGATCACGCCTCCAGGTCTTAAGTTAAGTAATAAGACCTGGTACTTAAGACACGCATAATACTGCCCAATGATTAAGTCTAATATCCACATGGAAGCCCCGTTGTTATTTGACCCCGTTGTTTTTATAATTATACTTCACTACAAATACATTGATATTCAATGAACATCACAAGAAAAAAATGCATATTGTGCAAAACACGTATTTGTAAAGGAAGTAGAGGTGGCACAACTCGTAGTCACGATGCAAAAAAACATTTTATTGAAAGACCAACGTTTCAGCAAACAATATGCCTTCTTCAGGGTAAGGTATTGTGCAAAACACACACAAAAGAAAACAACTAAAAGGTTAAATTAATTGTTTCTCCATTTGTGAGTTTTTGCAGTGGTGGTTGAATGATGACATTGCAGAATTTGCTTTGTGTGTCTGTGTGTACCGTATAGTGATGATTTCATTGGCTGAGCGGGGAATGTGATGTATGATGATGTATGATGATAAGTGCGCCCCTCACTTCACACGTACGTGATTTGTTTGTTTTCGATTCTTCACAGCATCTTCAGTGTTCATTTATCCAGTTGTAACGAGTTTTGCTGTGGATTTTACTGTGTTGCCACCGTTATCATCATCAACAACATGCAGCAGCAGCAGGCTGCTGATATGAATACAGAACCGAACCGGTCCAAGGATTGCATAGTTGCACATTTCACAAGCCCCATTTAGGAATTCCCTGGGCTTCAAGGCCAGGGCTTTTCACTTCAATGAATCATACTTTATTTTTTTATGAAAGTCTTCCGGGAGACCCAGCATCATATTTTATATCTTAATGTCTCAAAGATATTCTGCTGTACCTCCAAGGACACTGGAGCTCTCCCATTCAGCATGAATTATCATAATTAGATCATTGCACTTTGCCTAAAGCCACCATGCTAATATAAAATGCAGATATGTTGCCATTTAGAAATGCCACTAAATATCATATGTGTTGTCATGAAACATGCTGTTCTGATTTATTGTGATATTAACCCATTTTGGGCGGGAACCCCTTTTGGTGTTTTAACTAAGCATTATGTTATACTTTAGCTATTGAAAAATAGCAGATCTACAAGCTCATAGCGCGCCACCGAGTGGCGCGCTACGAGCTTGTAGGTCTGCTATTTTTGAAAAATCGTGAAAATGCGGCACAAATCTTTGAATATATTCTTTCAGAAGACTTCTTTTTTTTATTTCGACGTCAGGCCAAAATGCGTTAATACAGTGAAATGTCCCTCCTGAGCCTAACCACAATCATCTTGCTTTCTAATCTAATTTACTGTATTATTGTCATTTATATGAGCAACGCTTTGCTGCAGTAGCTACGTCTTGTGCAAAACAATGTACTGTTACTCAACATGCAACTCGCTCTTCGTCTTTCACAAACGGGTACAAACGGGGTAACAAACAATTAAGAATGAATGATCTCACCCCCTGACCAAAAGTGTCAAGGCTCTTGCTCGAATTTACAGTATTTACTTTTGAATATATTATAAATAACTAATGAGTTTCAATTTGCCCTGAAGTGATTTCCTTAGAAGACACAAGATCCTATTCCTATGACGCAATGATACGATAAATGAAGAATGTGCATGGTAAATGGTAAATGGTAAATGGTGCATTTATATAGCGCCTTTCTCCAAGGCGCTTTACATAGATTGTGCATTACATTCACCCATTCACACACCCATTCATACACCGATTGCAGCGGAAGCCATGCAAGGTACCAACCAGCACATCGGGAGCAATTTGGGGTTCAGTGTCTTGCCCAAGGACACTTCGACATGTAGACAGGAGGAGCCGGGATTCGAACCGCCGACCCATGGATCATTGGACGACCTGCTCTACCTCCTGAGCCACAGCCGCCCATGGCTCTCAGCTTCAGTGAAAGCAGAGTAATATAGATACAGTCATTTCCGGGGGTCCGGTCTACGTTTCTGTAGCTTCCAAGGTGGTGAGGGGGACTTTTTTTTAACCAGCCCACATGTGCGTTCCTCGGGGTAAGTTAATATAAAACACTTTTATTCGTGCACATTCCAGCCACCTCCTTAGCCATTAAGGCCAAGGAGGTGTCTGTAATGTGCCCGAATAAAAGTGTTTTATATTAACTGTACAGTATGTGAAGACGTAGAGGGTGGGATGATACGCCTATAACCTAGCCAGAGTACTGTGGTGTAAAATGTGGAGTCATTTGAGCGTGCGCGTGCTGTGAGACATGAACCTGTGGCCCCGTCCATGGAGCAGCGCCCATGAACCTGTGGCCCCGCCCATGGAGCAGCGCCGTCAATTAGTAGCTGGGATATAACTGGCATTTACCTTGTCGTTGACGAGCAGCTCCACCGGCGTATGCAGGCCCTGCAGCAACACCAGCTCGTTGGGTTGTGCTGGGACGGCGTAGGACACGGGGGTTCCGATGCCGCCCTCCGCCGGGCGCAGCCACATGCATACGGTGAGCGCCCGCAACTCAGGGACGGGGTGCTTCAGCACGGCATACATGTAGTTGGTTCTCGACAGGAAGGAGAGCCTGTAGCCCTCAGGGAAGGCGGGACGCCCTGCTGTGAGACACCCAAGGAAAGCAGCGGTGTAAAGTATAACTAAGAACATTTACGTACCGTACTTAAGTATAATTTTGAGGTATTTGTACTTTACTTGAGTATTTCCAATTCCCAATTTATTGCACTTTTACGCCACTACAATTATTTGAAAACTTGAGTTACTAGTTACTTTGTAGATAGATAGAGAGAGAGAGAGAGAGAGAGAGAGAGAGAGAGAGAGAGAGAGAGAGAGAGAGAGAGAGAGAGAGAGAGAGAGAGAGAGAGAGAGAAGCTAATATCTCTGATCGATCTGTGAGACCCAAATATTTCAAGGGGGAGAGTGAGTGAGTGGAAAGTGGAAACTATTTTCTGATGTACACAAAATATACAGACAATTATGGAAAGTGATCAAATAGACTTCCCGCCTTCTTTTTTTTATGCTCGCGTTAATTCCTTCACATCTATTATGCCTTGATATATTATGCTCAGTGTTTTTTTTTAATCTGGCCAAACTGCATTTCATAGTCTTTCTCATCTTCCTTTCTTTCCATAAGTATAAGTTATTAATCATTATATGCAACCACTTGGCTTCGCATGGATAATAAGGATCAGTACAATTAGAAACAGCCTGGCGGTCTAAAGAACGCCAATAACAGAGGGAGTTGTAGAGCTGCCATGCACCTGCTTTGTGTGTAAAACTGCAGCTGTTGGTATACAGTACCATGTGGGCACGGCGCACACCCACATGGCCCACCCATCTGTAGCATTACAGTACGTCTGGGCGCACACCCACATGGCCCCTCCATCTGGAGCATTACAGTACCATGTGGGCACGGCGCACACCCACATGGCCCATCCATCTGTAGCATTACAGTACCATGTGGGCACGGCGCACACCCACATGGCCCCTCCATCTGTAGCATTACAGTACGTCTGTATACAGTACCATGTGGGCACGGCGCACACCCACATGGCCCCTCCATCTGTAGCATTACAGTACGTCTGTATACAGTACCATGTGGGCACGGCGCACACCCACATGGCCCCTCCATCTGTAGCATTACAGTACGTCTGTATACAGTACCATGTGGGCACGGCGCACACCCACATGGCCCCTCCATCTGTAGCATTACAGTACGTCTGTATACAGTACCATGTGGGCACGGCGCACACCCACATGGCCCCTCCATCTGTAGCATTACAGTACGTCTGTATACAGTACCATGTGGGCACGGCGCACACCCACATGGCCCCTCCATCTGTAGCATTACAGTACGTCTGGGCGCACACCCACATGGCCCATCCATCTGTAGCATTACAGTACGTCTGTATACAGTACCATGTGGGCACGGCGCACACCCACATGGCCCCTCCATCTGTAGCATTACAGTACGTCTGGGCGCACACCCACATGGGCCATCCATCTGTAGCATTACAGTACGTCTGTATACAGTACCATGTGGGCACGGCGCACACCCACATGGCCCCTCCATCTGTAGCATTACAGTACGTCTGTATACAGTACCATGTGGGCACGGCGCACACCCACATGGCCCATCCATCTGTAGCATTACAGTACGTCTGTATACAGTACCATGTGGGCACGGCGCACACCCACATGGCCCCTCCATCTGTAGCATTACAGTACGTCTGTATACAGTACCATGTGGGCACGGCGCACACCCACATGGCCCATCCATCTGTAGCATTACAGTACGTCTGTAACTCTGTATACAGTACCATGTGGGCACGGCGCACACCCACATGGGCCATCCATCTGTAGCATTACAGTACGTCTGTATACAGTACCATGTGGGCACGGCGCACACCCACATGGCCCCTCCATCTGTAGCATTACAGTACGTCTGTATACAGTACCATGTGGGCACGGCGCACACCCACATGGCCCATCCATCTGTAGCATTACAGTACCATGTGGGCACGGCGCACACCCACATGGCCCATCCATCTGTAGCATTACAGTACGTCTGGGCGTACTTATGTCTGTATACCTGGCACCACTTCCCACTTCACCGTGAAGGTTTCTGTACACATTCATGCTCCTCGTGGATGAACGGTACGGATTTTGGTGACTGATTGATTGATTGATTGATTGCTTGATTGATTGAACATTTTATTCACAGTAGCTACTGTATGTAGAATGGGTACATTTCACACGAAAGTCAATACAAAAACTGCTATGAGGATGAAACTAGAAAGGACTAAGACTTGTTTACATCAGGGTCCTCCATTTTCAATAGTAGTTTCAATCCGTGTTTTTAGCTCCACTGACAGACACCCCGCCCCACATACACAACACACACCACCAACATTGAATGTAATTGGCCGCCGACCCCCATCTGAAAATATGTTGTTCCAGTGACCCCCCCCCCCCCCCCCCCCCCTAGCCTGGTGAAACCACTCCCCCTGCTGGACAACATTTGCATTCTGCCAGCAGGGAGAGTCTGGGAACTCTCAGGCAGAGATGATGTACTCCGGTCCAATTCTGTCCGGAGCGATATGCGGCTGTATGAGGCGGGATCAACGCGAGACGTATGACTATATTGAAGCGCTGCCACAGCGCACATGTAAACACAACCTAACAAGACTACAACTCGAAATTATTATGGAGATATCAAATGTTTGTGCCGCTGCTTCCCGGTGTTTGTCCCGCTTCCGGGTTCATCGTTTCTGCTTGAGAGATCCCAGATGCAGGCAGGAGGAGGGAACTGGTGAACTCAATACTGCCGCAATCCCCCCCCCCCCCCCCCCCCCAAAAAAAAGAAAACGTTCGCTCTGAAAGAATATACATTCAAAGACTTGCACCACATTTTCACTATTTTTCAAAAATAGCAGATCTACAAGCTTGTTTTCAATACTTAAAGTATAACATAATGCTTAAAGGGGAAAACCACCCATTTTCAACATTTTACTACACATTATGTTTCTCTTAATCCCCTGTACAGTAACAGTACAGTATGTATGTCTCCATCCAATCCATCCATCCATCCCATTATTTCCTCCTCCTTACCGTCTTCCAGGCCTGCAATGCGTTGGTGCAGTTTATCGATGCCCTGGTCAATGTCGTTTCTGTGTCTCTGCGTCTCCAGCCTCAGACCGTTTCTCTCTTTCTCCAGCAGCTGCACTTTTTTCTGCAGCTCCCCCTCCAAGTCTTCCAACGTCCAGGGCCCTCCGCCCTCGACAGGTTCCACCGAACGCTCCTCCGGGATGTCAGGTTGCCCTCCTCCTCCCCCGGGCAATATGGAGGCATAATTGGCATCCGTAAGGTTGAGTTGAAATGGGCCAATATCCAACTGCAGCACACAGAAACAGACAAAAGCATGGACACGGTGTTTTTTTAATAATGAAAGGGAAAATATCACTTGCAGTGACATTTACTGGTGTGAGTCGTGTCATGTACCTTTTCAGCTTCTCTATATTTAGCTTTAGCAGAGTGTGAAATGCCATGTCACACTTTTGGGGGGTTTCGAGCACAGTCATCCAATAATTGTCTCCACCAGGCCGAAGGCATGGGGAGAGAGTATGTTTTGCACTCCGTCCGTGTGTGTGTGCGTCCGTCCTTCCTTCCTTCCGTTTGTCTGTTACCAGCTAATCTCCAGCACCGTTGGCCCGATCCATGCCAAACTTTGCACACACACTCCCTGGATGCCAACGATGAACCTCTGCCCCAAATATTCCTCAACGGCCTGTTATAGCGCCACCATGAGGCCAATTTAGGCAAAACACATTTCTGTACATTACTCGTACACATTTTATCCATACATCACACAATTCGGTATACACTATCTCCATAGTCATGTGATCAACACGGATCTGCACCATTTCCCATCTTCCTTCCTGATTGGCTAAGATTCGCTTCCAAAGCTAACATGATTGGTCCGTTTCGAACAAAATGCCACAAATCACAAACACAGTGTGCAATTTCCGTGAAATTATACACGCACATTTCCACTAGGCTGAGGACGACATGACACGCTATATGTGATCAAGACGAGTCTGTTTGATTTCTCAGATTCTACACTGATTGGCTAAGATTGCCTTCCAAAGTTTTCAGGAGTGGCCCATTTTGTACAAAATGCTGCACATGTCCTGCTCATCCGGAATTCTATCCTCAGAGATGCTATGAGTGATCTGGCTCTGCATTTCCTCAACAAAATGAAGAAAATAGTGGCAAAAAACAAACAAACATGTTTATATCACTCCTAAACATTTTGCCAAACATCACACACACTCCTATCCTCCTAGTGGAGACCTGTGCCCAGAAGGGCACTTTTTCTAGTTGTTGGACTGTTTTTTATCATTTCTACCAAATCCATTGCTTTATATCCACATGATAGGGATCATAATTTATCTATTTAAGGCAAATGACTCAATTTATTGCATATAGTAGTTGTTGCAGCATGCTTGCAAAATCTAAGTAGGCAGGTACAAATGTATTTGAACACTCAAAAGGATTCCCAGCTATGCTTATTTAACGATCGCTCAGAATGGACACTTACTGTAAATCGTGGGGTATCACGGTACACCTTAGGCCATGATTAAATTTGGTTTAGCAGGTGATTAAATATATATTCATAATAAAATGCTATGCTTATTTAACGATCGCTCAGAATGGACACTTACTGTAAATCGTGGGGTATCACCTTAGGCCATGATTAAATTTGGTTTGGCAGGTGATTCAATATATATTCATAATAAAATAAATGACTGTATATTATTATTATTATTATTATTATTATTATTATTATTATTATTATTATTATTATTATTATTATTATTATTATATATTTTTCATGGGAGTGATTCACTCATTCCTTTCCATGGGGAGTCATACTGTAGCTAATGTAATTTGATATACAGGACATCATTTTATTTGTTGAGTGACATTTCTCAAAAGTGTTATTAGTGCTATTAATAATCCATTGGAGTGCCTCATGGTTTAACATTACTTCTAGAGCCTCAACCGCAAAGAGCTTCATTATCAATTGTGTATTCATCACACAACATAATTACAGTACTGTATATATGGCTGAAAATGGCATGAAAGCCATATACTGGCACCACTTTATAAACTCACTCAGTTTAGTTTGGGGCTTAAAGGACCACATATATTTTAAAACAAATCTTGTTTTAAAAAAAATCTGCCTAAGGATGATGTCACTGGTGGACGGGTGTCCGAACTGCCCAAAGCCCTCCTATGAGACACAGACTGAGTAGGAAAAAATGGTGGTGTTTTATCATGAACATTAGTGAGAACCAATTATATGAAGAGATGTTGAAAAGTGGTGAAGTGGTCCTTTAATTTGAGAACTGGTAAATGAACACTTCCCTATTAAGATAAGCTAAATCTAATCTCGATAGGTTGTATTTTCAATTAAGTTAAATCAATTATGCATCGGGAAACAAATAATTGAGAGTCCCGGCATGGGTGCCAGGAGAGCACTCTCAATCACAGCAACAAATTGCTGTTGCTCTGCTCGTGTAATCTGGCTCGCTGTAAAAACAGCCCAGCCACAGGGGACAAAATGTAGAGGAATCGGAGTCTGCAAGATTGTTAAAAGCGCATGTGATGCTTTACATCCTGTAGCATATTGTGTTATATAACAGAAATACATAATCACAGAGGAAAGCATAGCCTACTGGGGTATAGAGAGTCCGCAGAATACTATTATGACCCACATCGGGAGCCGTGTGGTATACTATTTAATTTGATATGGTTATATTCATGTAGAAAACAGAAGAAGAAATGATTATTATAACTAAAGCTAGCTAAATAAACTAGAATAAAAAAACAGTACAGTAGTACAGTAGTGCATCCTTCCGTGGATGCAGAGGTCGTTGTTTTATTGCGTCCCTTAACTATAAACTGCAATTGGGATGCAAAATGCACCCTATTTTAATCTCTGCCTACTGTATGAGAAATAGAACAAGCAAAAAATGTGGAAAAAGAAAAAAACTGTGACCAGCTCTCACTTGAAAGAAATGTTTGGACCGACAAACCGACCGACTGATAGTGACTTACACAGTACTAGCTGTGTGCTCGCAGCTAAAAGGAGGATATGGTAGGAATTTGAGAAGAGTATACTCCAATGAATGTTAGCATCAAATATTGTCTGTGAGTGAACTTTTCACAGTGCGACTACATGCAGTTGGAGGACATCGATATTGTCTTTTTCTTTTTGCTGAGGTTTGCGTGATCTGCGCAAAAGGACAGTTTGGTGTTTTAAACATTATGTTATAATTTAGCTATTGAAAAATAGCAGATCTACAAGCTCATAGCGCGCCACCGAGTGGCGCGCTACAAACTTGTAGGTCTGCTATTTTTTGAAAAATCGTGAAAATATTTATTTCAGAAAACTGGAGGATTTAGAAGTATTTTTTTTAAATTTTGAGGTCAGGCCTAAATGGGTCAAATGATAAGGGACAATATCGGTGGCACCCAACTGTAGGATCCAAAATGCAGAGTAGTCTAGTCTAGTCTAGTCTAGTCTAGTGCAGAACAGGCCAAATGCAGAAAACACTGCATAACATCTATAATCAGCAGGGAACAAAAGCAGGAGCTGAGGGTTTAAGTAGACACAGGTATCCATGCACAGGTGAAAACAGCTGACAATCAACATAGGGATAGGCTGGGAGACTTTAACAGGACACAGATGGAGAAAACTGGTAATCACAGGGAGGTGAGACAACACAGGTAACAATAACAACAGAGGAAACCAAGAGATACTACAAAATAAAGGTACACCATAATACAGGGGTTCTCAACGTTTTTGGCCGGGGACCCCCGGAAATGCTTTGGCAATGTCTCGGGACCCCCGCCCCGCCCCCTCCCGACCCCCAATATAAATTGACTGCTACAATAACCTTAAACCATTTGGGCGGGAACCCCTTTGGTGTTTTAAGCATTGTTATAATTTAGCTATTTAAAAATAGCAGATCTACAAGCTCATAGCGCGCCACCGAGTGGCGCGCTACGAGCTTGTAGGTCTGCTATTTTTGAAAAATCGTGAAAAAGAAATTTTAAAAAAAATCTTTTTTTTTTTTTTTTTTGAAAATAATTTGGGGACCCCCTAAAATAATTTGGCGACCCCCCGAGGGGTCGCGACCCACGGGTTGAGAACCCCTGCCATAATACACCATGATAGTTCATGACAGAAATGCACACAAGCAGTGTTTCCAGTACTCATCATGTGACTCTACTTCCCATCACTTACAGTACGTTTTAACAACGGGCGACAGCCAGAGGAATTTTCCGGAAGTGCATTATTTGTCAATGGGACCCGGCGACTATACTGGCGATAGCTGGATATAGCCATAGAGTATATAAAAGGATAGAGACTGAACTGGCGCGAAGCTCCGCCCCCCCCCCCCCCAGCTATTCATGTCAGTGGAAGTTGCTCAGTGGCGTTTTGAAGCACCCGGAAGACTGCCGGAAGTACCGTCTCAGAACGTCTACTTCCGCATTTGACCACCAAATTTTGGTGGTCAAATGCGGAAGTGCAACCGAGCGCTCAATGTTAAAGCCCAGCTGCACGGGGTTTCCCAGTCATGAATCCACGGGTCCGCCTGTAGTCCCTCCTCCTACCACTAGGGCCCAGTGCTTCAACGTTGAATAGCCTCACTGGCCCCTTGGTGATAGCAGGCGAACAGGCGATCGTCGAAAAGTGGGCGGAGGAACGTCGGCCGAAAATATCGCCCACTATCGCCGGACGACGATTGGGCGATAGCCAATGGAATTTAAGTGTCGCTCGCCATTGTTCTCCTGCTGTTAAAACGCACTGTTACGCTCCCAACATACTTAAAAGTTTTCGTAAAGTTTTGCTATACTCAATTTGGCTCATTTCCCAATTTATGTGATATGGGGTCTATATCCTCAGCTGCCACAGAAGTTTGTCCACGTATTGCTACTTTTAGACTAATAGGATGAAACTGAGATGAGTTCCACTGAAGTTGACAAAGGCACACAGCAAGCGATAACCAGAAGACTATTACCAGCACTCCTGTCCTTCATGTGCTAGTGTATACCAGGCCCTTTTATAACTCCATTTCTCTGTTTAATGGCATATTAAAACCGTGGCATCTACTGTCTTCTTTCCTCACTCTAATCATACACGTATCACTGTCTACCTCTCTGCATCTTTATCCCTGTCTGGGCCACAGGTTTTCCTGCATCTCATTTATTATTATTTTCTTGTGTTAATTACGTTTGTATCACCACTGTTCACCAGTCAATCAAATGTTGCGATGGCACGATGTCAGGGTTTTGCTGCCCCACATTCGCATTGTGTGTCCTTCACGACCGAGTCTTTTGTGTACACACAGAGAGCGACGGAGGCATGAGTCATGTACTGCAACAATGAAAATAAATTGAGTCCAGAACAGTGAAATCAATATTGAGAAAAAACATCCTGCCCTGCCTGCAGCCTAAAGCATCTATCTATTAATTCACCGAAAAATGTCTGTCACTCTGTCTGTCTGTCTGTCTGTATCCTAGCTCTGGTCCATAGCCTTCTACTGCTTCTACGATTCTGCCCTGCAGTATAAGGCTATGGGACTTTCGGTTTTAAATCTCAAATCGAAATCAGACCAGCCTCTCCTCTTTAGCGTATTTTAAAAGAACGTTTTTGCTACTCACCAAAACAAAGGCGGGTTGTGTCATTAGAAAGCCTACTTTCCTTAGTGGACGCACTCTGAGCCCCCCACCACACGTATAAACGGTACTTTTTGGCCAGAAATGGATTTTTTTCACCAGAGGAAAAATATTCTCTATGAGGCAGTTCTCTGGGCAATATCGGTAGAGGGCGCATTGGAGTAACTAAAAGTATTTTTTTTCCGGTGGAAACAAAATCCCTTTTTGGCCAAAAAGTACCGTTTATAGTGGGGGGCTCAGAGTGCGTCCACTAAGGAAAGTAGGCTTTCTATTGACACAACCCGTCTTTGTATTGGTGAGTAGGTCAAACGTTCGTGAGATTTCCACTAAAGAGGAGAGGCTGGTCTGATTTCGATTTGAGATTTAAAACCGAAAGTCCCATAGCCTTATACTGCAGGGCAGAATCGTAGAAGCAGTAGAAGGCTATGGACCAGAGCTATCTGTAGCCTACACTTCCTTATATTAACCTGACTCCGCCAGATGGGGCAGTAGAGAGTACTCTCTACTGCCCCATCTGGCGAACATCATTTGCTGTTCATATATTCAGGGGGTAACGGGTAAGGACTAGTACAGTATAATAGTATATTATAGGTCATGTGGTCACTGCCTCCTGCTTATGATTATACAAATGATAGTGCCGTTACATTTCATAGGTAGCCTATGTGAACAGTTGAATCATAGCCTTGGAAGGAGAAATTCTCTACAATTATGAATTCAAAGAAATTACATAGTTGTCATTGACCGATTTGAAAGCCTTGTCCAGCTGCTGTTAGCTCAACATTTGGACAGACACAGAAAGATTGAAGGGGGGCGGGGAACATTTGTATTCATATCACTGGGCAAACAGTTTTGTTCTTAGTGTGTTTTGAATTTCATGTATTGCCCACTCGGCACTTAACATAGGAGCCTCAAGGCTTTTCCCCATCATGGGTATTTTTCTTTTGAGTTTTTCGCCTTGCCCACTTTGTGGGTCTGAGCTCTGTGGTTTCTATCATTAATCTCATATATTATTGCTTGCTTTTGTTGAAGGGCCTTTCCACAATTATGCTTAAAAAATGGTTGATTCTCTTCATGTTTTTATTTCACTGCAATGTATGTTGTCATTTTTCTTCTTTCAATAGCTTTTCTTTTTAGGGTAAAAACCCTTTGTTTTGGCAAGTAAGAAATACGTGTTAAGATCTATGAGCTCTTAACACGTCACATCAGCTTGTAGATCTGCATTTTTTAGCCATGGTTACATGAAAAGAAATGCATGTGTTTTTCATTACAATGTGCTCAGCTTTCTAACTTAAACGTTTACGTGATTGTTTTGGCAGGTTTAATAATTGTATAACGTTATAATTTCTATTAACCTATTTAGACCTGGGATTCTACAAATGTCTTCTAGTCCTAAATCAGTTTTCGAATTTAGCCCAAGGAGTGTTTTTCGTGCAAAACTAATGCTTGGAATGGGTTCAGAATCATGAAAACCCCCTAGTCACATGCTACTTAAAGTATAATGAAATTTAGAACATTTTGTTGATGGTACCACAACTTTCAGCAGCTGTCAAAAATTCCCCTAGGGTGGTTGAATAGAAAACAATGTGGGATATGTTAAGTAGACACCCTTACAAACACATTGGTGATGAAATTGAATGAATTCTTGGTAAGAAATTTATTCCCAGATTGTATTAATATGCCCTCACTAGAAGCAAAGATTTGAGTTAAAAACGTTCGCTCTGAAAGAATATATATTCAAAGATTTGCGCCACATTTTCACAATATATTTTTTTAAGAATAGCTAAAGTATAACATAATGCTTAAAACACCAAAAGGAGTTCCCGTCCTGAATGGGTAAATATGTTTGATTGGCGCTAATGAATATGTTCAGACAGTAGTTAACCTTTAAAACCCTCAATGTTTAGTCAACTACTAGACTGTTGGCTCTGTAGTCGGTCTGCTCTTAGTCTTTTCCCCTCTCTACACACCAACTGTCCAAAAATAGATCTGCTATTTCCGGCTAATGTTCCCCCCATCACACACAAGATTTGGCAGGCCCCTTGTAGTTACTCTGAGGACCCTCCAGGGGTCCTGGACCCCCTGTTGAAGACCCCTGCCATAGTCGAAAATGCCAAAATACCAACATGTCCGACATTATACCAGGCCTGTATCCGACGGAGGTAGGGACTGCACACGCTAGTCTGTGCCCTTAACGAATATAGGTCTATCATGCATTATTCATGCCATTTCTCTAGCTGTAAAAATGAGGTTGTACATCATCGACTTCTGGCCAGATCAGACAGAACATTTCGTGTTACTCTGATATTACTCCTGTAGTCTAGTGCTCCTCTCTCTCTCTCTCTCTCTCTCTCTCTCTCTCTCTCTCTCTCTCTCTCTCTCTCTCTCTCTCTCTCTCTCTCTCTCTCTCTCTCTCTCTCTCTCTCTCTCTCTCTCTCTCTCTCTCTCTCTCTCTCTCTCTCTGCCCGTCTCTCTTTTTGTCTCCACCAGGCCGAAGGCATGGGGAGAGAGTATGTTTTGCACTCGTCCGTCCGTCCGTCTGTGTGTGTGTGTGTGTGTGTGTGTGTGTGTGTGTGTGTGTGTGTGTGTGTGTGTGTGTGTGTCCGTCCGTCCGTCCTTCCGTCTGTGAACAGCTAATCTCCGGCACCGTTAACCCGGTCGATGCCAAATTTTGCACTCACACTCCCTGGGATGCCAACGATGAACCTCTGCCCCAAAATTTTCCAGAACAGCCTGTTATAGCGCCACCAGGAGGCCGCTTTGTGCAAAACAAGTTTTTGGACAGTACACCTACATATTTTGTCCAAACATCTCTCTAGAGCCATTCAACGAAACTGGTCTTTCAGATTTCTCAGACTCCATCCTGATTGGCTAAGATTGGCTTCCAATTCGCAGGAGTGCTCAGTTTCAAACAAAATGCTGCAAATCATGAACACATCGTGTGATTTCCGTGAAATTGTGCACGCACATTCCCACTAGGCAGAGGAAGAAATGCCAAATGAACATTTTCAACTCAGCCTCATGGTGGCGCTATAACTGGCCGAAAAGTGTTTTTACATCTAACTGCACGGATCTGTGGATAACTTTGTATGCCAACTCCCTAGAGGCCAAGGAAAAACCTTTGCCTGGAATTTTTCACATCTGCTCTTTATAGCGCCACCAGGAGGCCGACATTATGTAAAACACATTTTCTAATATTACTCCTTCAGATTTTATCCAAATGTCATGGAAATCGGTACACATGCTCTTCATAGTCATGTGATCAAGACGGGTTTGTTTGATTTCTCATAATCCACCCTCATTGGCTACGATTGGCTTCTAAACTTTTCAGGAGTAGCCCGCTTTGTACCCGTTTTGTACAAATCGCCACAACTACTCAACGCAGCGTCCGATTGTGGTGAAACTGTGCATGTATATTCCCACTAGGCTTTGGAAGAAATGCCACTTGACAGTTTTCAAATCAGCCTCATGGTGGCGCTACAACAGGCCAAGCCACGTCTCTCACACACACACACACACACACACACACACACACACACACACACACACACACACACACACACACACACACACACACACACACACACACACACACACACACACACACACACACACACGTTTATATTGCTCCTAAACATTTTGCCAAACATCACACACACACAGTCCTATCCTCCTGGTGGAGACCTGTGCCCAGAAGGGCACTTTTTCTAGTTTCTATTTTTCTGTTTGCCCTCCCTCTGCTCTCTCATTTTTGCTATATTTTTCTCTCTGTCCATCCCTGTTTTTGTCTGTCTTTCTCAGTCAGTCAGTCAGTCAGTCAGTCAGTCAGTCAGTCAGTCAGTCAGTCAGTCAGTCAGTCAGTCAGTCAGTCAGTCAGTCAGTCAGTCCCTCCCTCCCTCTATGCCTCAGATCGTGTTTGTGGGAAGGTTAGAGACTGTAGATAGAGATTGTAGATAAAAGATTGGGCAACAGTCACACACTACACAGCCTTACACAACCATTATGAATAATAACCACTATTGATCGTCATGAAAACAAGTCTGGCCCATTAGCCTATACTACACCCAAGGCTGTGATAAATTATCCTGTTCTCATTCAAAATTGAAAAGCCTTTCGCTGGTAAACCACGCACGCATACGAATTCCCAGACAGCCTGCGTGGATGGGCCTTATACTGTACGTGAGTAGAAACTAAAGGACTGCCAAGCGGGAAAACCCTTCTAGCACTGATTAACCACATAAAGCCTAGTAAAATGGACCTGAGTTGCAACTGTACACAGTTTTCAGTCTACACCAAGTCTCTCATGAGCTTATAGAACTTAAAATCGTACATCGGCTGTTGTTGGTGGCCATTCCTCCCAGAATACAGGGATGCTGCATGGGGTTCAAGAGGTTTTTGATTGATTGAAGAATTTATTAACAGTTTGCAGAATTACAGTACATTTCAAGCACAAACTCAATACAAAGGCTGTTAACTGTGAGTGGACGACCCAATTAAGCATTACACTTGTTTCCAATAGGGTCCACCATGTTCAAATCATCAAAACATTTAGAGACGTACAAATAGACACTTCTATAGACAGAACAGGAATTCATCATAAAGGAGGTACAAAGGGAAAAGAAATATATACAGTGAGGGGAAAAGCGGGGGGGGGGGGGATTCAGATTTTACGGGGGCCAGTTTCGAATTGCAGCCATCCGTAGGTGCCCTTTGAGAGCGGTTTTGAAGGAGTCAAGGGATTCGCATGTCTTAATGACAGTTGGTAGGGCGTTCCACATTTTGGTGGCATAGGAGCGAAAAGAATTTAGTCCCTTGTTTGTGCCGAATCTGGGTTGTACATGGTTCGTTGCACTCCCTCTGGTGTTGTGGGTGTGGACTTGAAGCGGTAATGTATAGTGCTGACAACCTGGACTCACTAAGTTACAATGCAAGTGAACATTCAAATCTATACATTAATGAATTAAATTAATTTGCTCTATTGGATGTTATATTGTTCTATATGCAGAGGTTAAAGAGGGAGTGCCACAATTTTTGTATTTTTCCAGTTTTTCATGTGTCTATGAGGTGACAGTACTTCATCAGACACCCTGGACTGGAGTCGTTTTTATGTGCAATGGTGTATTCACTTTGTATTTAGGGTTTCTTCCTGGAGGCTGAACCCTTGACAGTCAAACAGGCCAATGAAATAAACAGTAATATAGTGACATCACACTATCATCCCCTCCCCTGTGTGTGTGTGTGTGTGTGTGTGTGTGTGTGTGTGTGTGTGTGTGTGTGTGTGTGTGTGTGTGTGTGTGTGTGTGTGTGTGTGTGTGTGTGTGTGTGTGTGTGTGTGTGAGAGAAAGAGAGAGAGACCGAGAGGGAAAGATGGAAGGACATTAAGACTCACATATATCAATATCACTATATCACCAGCCACTAATACAACATATTTTGTCATATAGAGCCGGACAGTGGAAATGAGGCTGATATTGTAGTGTCAACCATGCTACAGGGTGTAGGGCCAGTGGTGCCCAAAAGGTATAGATCGGTCATTTTTAAGTGGTGCAACCACTTCCTTAAGTGACTATGTGTGTGTGTGGGTGGGTGTGTGGGTGTGTGGGTGCGTCTGAGCACGAAAACAGCATGGTTGTTTTTCACCACCTTGCGCAACCTAACACACACACAAACACACACGCACATATTAACTGTATATATGGTGATTTCAGGTGTGCCAGTACAGTGACAGTAGAGTACAGTACAGTACAGTACAGTAGAGGGTACAGTAGAGGGACCCCCACATGGTAACTCTGTCATTTCTCAACCTGTTTCGGACGTGGGGCGGCTCGCCGGAATCGGGCCGGCACCCTGGGTGCGTTCCTGTTGGTCTGGAACCCCCCCCCCCCCCACACACACACACACACCCACACAGAGTTGCACCACTTACTTCACATGGGTGGGATTTTTATAGCTCTCAAGCCTAAAACAAGTTTATACAAATTATGTAGGAGTAGGCACTGTAGGCCTACAGACAGTCAATCATCACCAATTGCTGTCAAACACTATACAGTAGTTAGGCAACATCCTGCATATTGCTAGACCTATAAGTTGAGTGAGTGAATTAGTATAACTGAGAGAGGAGAGAGAGAGAGAGAGAGAGAGAGAGAGAGAGAGTTCTCAGTTATATACCTCTAGTTTCTCAATGCGGTCTTTCAGCTGAGTGATGGCCAGCTCCAGCTCATCCACAGCCCTGACGGTGAGCAGGTGAAGGGCTTCGGGCGCAGCAGCAGCAGAGCCCGGACTGTCCCGCACCATGACACCATCACCACCATCTTCCTCCACCTCTCTCGCGCTTATGGTTTTCCTCGCTGAGCTCGCCCTGCCTCCTCCCCGTCCCCGGAGGAGTCCCGCGGCGGTCCCCGGCCGTCTCTCCGAGCTGCTGCTGCTGCCGCGACCGTCCAGCCCTCTCTCGCACTCGGTCAGCTTGCCCGTCAGCTCCTTGATGGTCCGCTGGTCGGTCAGTATCTGGTCCTTCTGCTGCGAGACGGTCTGCCGGAGCTCCTCCGCGGCGGTGCGGAGGGAGCCCGTCCCCGCCGCGTCCTCCTCGCCTCCTCCGTACGCGTGCGACGGAGGCTCGTCCGCTTGTTGCTGATGCTGAAATAAGTTTCTCGGGTTGCAGTCGCCCGCCGCGGGCATCGGCGTGCAGATGAGCCGGCTGACGCGCGGGTCGTGTCCGGTGAGCCCGCCGCCGGCGACGACCACCGCGTCCAGCCCGCCGCCGCTGAGTCCGACGTGGAGGAAGCCGGTCGGCGCTTCGGACTCGGGCGTTTCAGAACCGTGGAGAGCGCCCAGTGGTCCGGGCCGTGCGCCGCCACTGGAGCTCCTACCCGGGATGTTGTGCGCCGCGGAGTCCGTGTACAGCGACTGGTTGTCGGCCTCTGGCTGCAGGGGTGCCGCCGCCGCCGCCGCGCCAGCCTGGCTGGAGGAGCCGGTGCCGTGGACGGCGGCGATGATGCAGATAACCGCTCCGATGAAGGCCACCATCCCGGCGGCCAGGATGATAACGATGAACTTCAGGTTGGCGGCCGGTTGCGATCGATGATTATTTAGAAAGAAAAAAAAACCCGAACGATTATTTCACGCTGTAGGACTAGGACAACAACAACAACCACCGACAACCAAAAACAAAAATAGTTAAATAATTTTCGTCCACATCATGGAAGAAACCCCCCTCATTATAAGTCTATATAGGCTACTCCCTCGTCAACAAAAACAAGCCGATTTTACAACGTGAGCGTTTTGGAAATCGTGGTGGCAACATCACAACATCCTCCTGGCGCGCTGTTCCACATTCCTCCCCCTGTCCCGCGCGCATGCCTTCAGCGTTGTAATGTTCAGACACTACATACAGCTCGTTAATACTGAGGGGGGAGAGAGAGAGAGAGAGAGAGAGAGAGAGAGAGAGAGAGAGAGAGAGAGAGAGAGAGAGAGAGAGAGAGAGAGAGAGAAGGGGGACACGCACTAGATATCTATCTACGTATAGTGCGAAGTGGGGAGGGGAGAAGAATGGTAAACCGAAGTGAAACAGACAGGCACACTGTGATTGAGACACAGACCGGTGGTCTTTTTTAGGCACACGGTCTAATGGAAAAGGAAACAACCATTCCTATTCCTTTCTTTGGCACAAAGCATATTTCTTTTTTCTTTGACGTTAAGGGCTGACTTCACCATTATGGTGTTGATTGATTGATTGATTGATCATAGGAGGTAAAAAGGAAAAGAAAAATCACACCCGTGTGACGTGAGGGGCGCTAATATATTAAAGTCTAACTCATGTTGATTAGGTGATGTAATGGTGATGTAAAACAAACGGTGCAAACACAAACATGAAATGCCATTAACAATAAAGAGACAATATGACTTAATGAGGCACATTATGACGTACATTTTCCCTTCATTGTCAATGGCGTTTACAAAACAAACATTGGGACAAACATTAAACCTGCAAGGCCCTCAAAAAACACATACAGTGAGGGGGAAAAGGGTGGGTGGTGATTTTACGGGGGCCAGTTTCGAATTGCAGCCGTCCGTAGGTGCCCTTTGAGATCGTTTTTGAGTCAAGGGATTCGCATGTCTGTTGGTAGGGCGTTCCACATTTTGGTGGCATAGGAGCGAAATTAATTGAGTCCCTTGTGTGTGCCGAATCTGGGTTGCACATGGTTTGTTGAACTCCCTCTGGTGTTGTGGGTGTGGACTTCGTGGAATCTTGTGGACCAGACCCATTGCAAGATGCTGTACTCTGTCGTCAACCCTAAGCCATTCCAGTCTGTCAAAATGGGCAGGGGTGAGGTGGGTTCGGGGAGTGAGGCCAAGTTTTAACCTGACCAGTTTGTTTTGGGAAGTCCTGGAGCCTTGTTTTAAGGGCCTTTGAGGTGCCGTGGTACCAAGAGGTGCATACATAGTCGAAACAAACGTTCCGGCTATCCAGCCTTCATTGGGCGACTGTGGCTCAAGAGGTAGAGCAGGTCGTCCAATGATCCATGGGTCGGCGGTTCGAATCCCGGCTCCTCCTGTCTACATGTCGAAGTGTCCTTGGGCAAGACACTGAACCCCAAATTGCTCCCGATGTGCTGGTTGGTACCTTGCATGGCTTCCGCTGCAATCGGTGTATGAATGTGTGTGTGAATGGGTGAATGTAATGCACAATCTAAGTAAAGCGCCTTGGATAAAGGCGCTATATAAATGCACCATTTACCATTTATCAGTGTTGAAGGCTGGATAGCCGAAACGTTTGTCTTCGATCCATCATGCAAGAATAAAAACTAAAGTGCAGTCTTGGTGTGTGCATGGCTGTGTGTGGCTGTGTGTGTGTGGCTGTGTGTGGCTGTGTGTGTGTGGCTGTGTGTGGCTGTGTGTGGCTGTGTGCGACTGTGCGACCCATTACCTTTATTTCCATGATTTGAACGGGTAACGCACCATAAGTCAGAGCGCGGTGGTCACAAGATAAGCTCTCAGTTGCAGCCACTCTCTCTCTGCCTCTGAAGTTATGGAAGGACAGTAATTAGCCTCTAGGTTTCCCAAAAGCTCCTCTATCCTCGGCCCAATCTGGACCTTAGCTTGATTTGTTTGTTTGTTTGTTTGTTTCTTTCTTTATTTCTTGTTATTCAACTTAGTAATTTAATTTCCCTCGCAGCAAGCCAAAATTATATATTATGCGTATGCCAATTATCGTCTGAATATTCTTTGTGCAACAACTATAGGACTAGCTCATAAAAAGGACATTTTAACATTTCTAAATTCTTCTTTCCCTGCGGGGTATATAACCTCCCCCCATGCAGGCTCCTACGCAGCCTCAGCATCCACAGCACATTTCCAGTGTATTCCTCGTGCTGCCTGATGCCTGCATTGGTCATAACTCAACCTCAAGGTTCCCTGCGGAACAGCTCCACAGCTGCAGAGAAGCCAGACTGATGGCAGAGTGCAGTGGGATGGTGCTTTGGTGCATTAATACCCCCTGTGCACACACGCACGTGTGTGCATGTCTGTGTGAGTGAGTGAGTATAAAAGAGATAGACATCATTTCCTAACCTGGTCTAGTCGTGCTTGTAAGATTTCACACTATAGAATCACCCCCCGCACGCACGCACACACACACACACACACACACACACACACACACACACACACACACACACACACACACACACACACACACACACACACACACACACACACACACACACACACACACACACACACACACACACACACACACACACACACACACACAGAGAGCTATAGTGTAAATCAGATCATGTGATTGTATTTATGTGTGTGAGTATGGCTGGTTGTATGCTGCATGTGAATTATGTTCCCCTATAGCTGTCCATAGGGATGTTAATGTGTATCGCTGTGCCCATGGTTCTCATGAGTTGCCTGCGTGCGTGTGTGCGTGCGTGCGTGCGTGCGTGCGTGTGTGCGTGCGTGCGTGCGTGCGTGCGTGCGTGCGTGCGTGAGAAAGAGAGAGAAAGAGAGAGAGAGAGAGAGAGACACCGAGAGGGAAAGATGGAAGGAGACAAAGACAGATCATTCTTTCATGTGTGAGAGGCAGAGCTTTTATGTGGGGTTTGTGCAGAATCAATGTGTGTATACTTGTACTATACTTCTTCTCACACATCATGTAACGAATGAGGATACGTGCAGTGTTTTCAAAGTCACACTAACCGCTTTATTCGCTGAAAGCTTAATGGTTTCACCAGGGGAATGGTCCTGGGAAGTATTCCACACATCTACACAGCGAACATGAAGGAGCCTGGGGAGCCCCCGTGCACAGCAAAATACTCAATGTTCATTTAACTCTGAGAGCGTACAATTGTAGCCAAATGGATCCAAAAGGGTCCATTTGTACTCTCTCAGAGGTACACAATGATAAATACAACCAAATGCTATAGAAGATTAAAAAAAAACATTGTTGTCGTTCATTTCTGCAAATTAAGGATACATTGCATTTAAAATGTTCAAGTCAGGCGTGCCTTTGAGCCCGGAGAGTGTACCGTCAAGGCAGTGTTCAGTTTATATGCATGCAAACTGAATTAGTAAAGTAGGGTAAGTATTCTGTTAGAAACAGGGGCAGATGAGAGAGACCGACTGCAAAATCCTGTTTATTTAAGTCTGAGAGTGCAATATTCAGACTTTGTGCACTGCTTTGGGAATATCTCTGCTGTTGGGAGGACACCACCTAACTCCAAAATGTGCATTTTTATAGGAAATTAAGAAAACCTTATTTTTTTTTAAAAACAAAGCAATACTGCCTCATCAAAGTTCATGGTGTTGTGACTTTCTATATTGTCAATGACTTCCATGAGAGGGGGAGAGGTGGTGGAGTTAGCTGTTATAGCAGACAGTTTGAGGGCCCGATGGAGTTAAGTGGTTTTGTCCAAAGCACTTTACTACTTTCCATTGGTTCAATATTTTCAAAACAACACACAGACATAAATAGCACTGATTTAACAACTCAACAATGGAGTTAGGAGGTTGCCTCCCGAGAATCAACGAATATACTTGGCAGGTGGTGGTGGTGATGGTGACATTGTCAGTGTACTGTATGAGGTGTACAATTCATTTCAAGTGCTAAACCTTGATTTGCATTTGCATACCCATTCACATTTTTTTGGGGGGGGAGAAACGAGGTGATCTTGAATCATTGGATCTTCTCTATAGCAGCAGCAGCAGTGGTGGCAACATTACATTGTGATATATAGTGGCCCGTCGGGCCGCCACTGTCAAATGAATATTTAATACTGCAGCACAGTCCATTTCCAGTCCACTGAAAATGCAATCTTAGAAAGAGCACAAGAGCATGAAAAGGTCCATCTGAGATGGCCTTCTGCTATTGCCCAGTCTATGGTGGAAAACACAACAATGATCTATTAAATCCATAAAAAGCTCATTATGTTTGTGTCCAAGGACAAAGTGAGGGCTTACATTCCAAGCTGTAAAAACAAGTCTAGAAATGATAGAAGTCTCCTGTAATCGACTGATATGTGATTTATGTTGACAGCTAGTGTTCATGGGGATGATTTGAATGATATTTCCCTTTGGTATAGGCTGGAGAAGGTCACTGATATTACCTTTGGTATAGGCTAGAGAAGGTCACTGATATTACCCTTTGGTATAGGCTAGAGAAGGTCACTGATATTACCTTTGGTATAGGCTAGAGAAGGTCACTGATATTACCTTTGGTATAGGCTAGAGAAGGTCACTGATATTACCCTTTGGTATAGGCTAGAGAAGGTCACTGATATTACCCTTTGGTATAGGCTAGAGAAGGTCACTGATATTACCCTTTGGTATAGGCTAGAGAAGGTCACTGATATTACCTTTGGTATAGGCTAGAAGGTCACTGATATTGCCCTTTGGTATAGGCTAGAAGGTCACTGATATTACCTTTGGTATAGGCTAGAGAAGGTCACTGATATTACCTTTGGTATAGGCTAGAAGGTCACTGATATTACCTTTGGTATAAGCTAGAGAAGGTCACTGATATTACCCTTTGGTATAGGCTAGAGAAGGTCACTGATATTACCTTTGGTATAGGCTAGAGAAGGTCACTGATATTACCCTTTGGTATAGGCTAGAGAAGGTCACTGATATTACCTTTGGTATAAGCTAGAGAAGGTCACTGATATTACCCTTTGGTATAGGCTAGAGAAGGTCACTGATATTACCTTTGGTATAGGCTAGAGAAGGTCACTGATATTACCTTTGGTATAGGCTAGAAGGTCACTGATATTGCCCTTTGGTATAGGCTAGAAGGTCACTGATATTACCTTTGGTATAGGCTAGAGAAGGTCACTGATATTACCC
This sequence comes from Electrona antarctica, assembly GCF_951216825.1. Taxonomy (NCBI): domain Eukaryota; kingdom Metazoa; phylum Chordata; class Actinopteri; order Myctophiformes; family Myctophidae; genus Electrona; species Electrona antarctica. The sequence continues at coordinate 5,877,580 of NC_136795.1, read as the reverse complement.
TTTGGTATAGGCTAGAGAAGGTCACTGATATTACCTTTGGTATAGGCTAGAGAAGGTTACTGATATTACCTTTGGTATAGGCTAGAGAAGGTCACTGATATTACCTTTGGTATAGGCTAGAGAAGGTCACTGATATTACCCTTTGGTATAGGCTAGAAGGTCACTGATATTACCCTTTGGTATAGGCTAGAGAAGGTCACTGATATTACCTTTGGTATAGGCTAGAGAAGGTCACTGATATTACCCTTTGGTATAGGCTAGAAGGTCACTGATATTACCCTTTGGTATAGGCTAGAGAAGGTCACTGATATTACCCTTTGGTATAGGCTAGAGAAGGTCACTGATATTACCCTTTGGTATAGGCTAGAGAAGGTCACTGATATTACCCTTTGGTATAGGCTAGAAGGTCACTGATATTACCCTTGGTATAGGCTAGAGAAGGTCACTGATATTACCCTTTGGTATAGGCTAGAAGGTCACTGATATTACCCTTTGGTATAGGCTAGAGAAGGTCACTGATATTACCCTTGGTATAGGCTAGAGAAGGTCACTGATATTACCCTTTGGTATAGGCTAGAGAAGGTTACTGATATTACCTTTGGTATAGGCTAGAGAAGGTCACTGATATTACCTTTGGTATAGGCTAGAGAAGGTCACTGATATTACCCTTTGGTATAGGCTAGAGAAGGTCACTGATATTACCCTTTGGTATAGGCTAGAGAAGGTCACTGATATTACCCTTTGGTATAGGCTAGAGAAGGTCACTGATATTACCTTTGGTATAGGCTAGAGAAGGTCACTGATATTACCTTTGGTATAGGCTAGAGAAGGTCACTGATATTACCCTTTGGTATAGGCTAGAGAAGGTCACTGATATTACCCTTTGGTATAGGCTAGAGAAGGTCACTGATATTACCTTTGGTATAGGCTAGAGAAGGTCACTGATATTACCCTTTGGTATAGGCTAGAGAAGGTCACTGATATTACCCTTTGGTATAGGCTAGAAGGTCACTGATATTACCCTTTGGTATAGGCTAGAAGGTCACTGATATTACCCTTTGGTATAGGCTAGAGAAGGTCACTGATATTTCCCTTTGGTATAGGCTAGAACAGGGGTGGGCAACTGGCGGCCCAGGGGCCACATGCGGCCCCCACCTTCACTTAATGCGGCCCTCAGGTTAATGTCAGAATACTGAGATAATATTGGTTCCAGCTGTTTACAACTCCACAACATGCAAACATGACCCGCTTGAATTACTTCAGTCTAAATTAGTAGCTCATTGCTTCAACACAAGTATAATTAAAGGCATTTGAAATTACATAAAAATGTTAATTTTCAGGATTCCAATTAAAAAATAGCAAAAATTCAGGATTTCAATTCGAATATAGCAAAAATAGCCGATCTACAAGCTCAAAACGCGTCGCAGCGCGACGCGTTTTGAGCTTGTAGATCGGCTATTTTTGCTATACAACATTAATATATGGCCCTATAGGGAGTGAGTGTGGAAATATAGTGGCCCTCTCCATCGTCAAAGTTGCCCACCCCTGGGCTAGAAGGTCACTGATATTACCCACCACTGGGATTAAATCCAGTGAACTTTTTTACAAATTCCAATCTATAAAATACCGTATAACTTATACTTCTGCCCTTTTGTATAAAAAAGGCTTTATACAAACAGGTCTGAAATAAATAGCCATGAGGATAAAGATCCAATAAAATACAAATGTTTTATCGTCTGTGTGTGTGTGTGTGTGTGTGCGTGCGTGCGTGCGTGAATAGTTTTAATTAGTGTCTAGTGCAGTAGTGCATGGATCTCCAGTGCTGGTTAACATTGGAAGTTTAATGTTAGAGAACATAATTTGCAGAGAAGAGAGAGAGAGAGAGAGAGAGAGAGAGAGAGAGAGAGAGAGAGAGAGAGAGAGAGAGAGAGAGATAACACATTCCAAGGAATATAAGTCACATCTGCTGATGGCTATGGAGGGAACTGCTTAATATTCCTGTCATGTATCCAGTGAGTTTATAGTGCCATCTAGTGCACAGCACGGATCAGCCAGCCGGCTCACAGAAACTAATGCAGTGGAGGGTATATACTGTATACACTCCAGGGCACCATCTCTCTTTCCTCTGTCCTATCATTTCTTTTCCCGACTGGGGCTGTTGGGTTGTGAAAGCCCCTACACTATTAAACAAAATTGACAACACAAGTTCAGGAGTTGAGCGGCTGAGCACAGCACAGTAGCACACCCTCTGCGGGGCAGAAATGAGCCGCAACAACAACCGCTCGATCCGGACCCAAAGTCACGACTACAAACTCACTCTGAGTGTTGCCATTCCCTATAGGCCCCCCACATCACCAGCACATTCCATTCACATCATATAAATCATTTAACCTTCAGCAGAATTGTATGTATTTTTGAGGCCTAGCCCCTCCTATATACAGGTTTAATGTTTGTTTTTAGTTCAATGTTTGTTTTAAAAACGCCATAGACAATGAAGGGAAAAATTACGTCATCTTGTCCCTAACACAAACATTAAATGCCATTAACAATAAAGATAATTTAATGTTTGTTTTGACACCATTACATCACCTAATCAACATGAGTTAGACTTTAATATATTAGCGCCCCTCACTTCACACAGGTGTGATTTTTTTGTATTGAATTAAACGAAAGCAAGACTAGACCAACCATGCCCTCCTTTGTTGCTTAGTTCTACCATCCATGACTTGATGGAATTTTCTTTTTTTCTCAAGTGTCAAGTGAGCATCTGATGATGACACAATCATGCACTTAATCCTGTCAGTATAAGGGGCCCTTATACCAACCGGCTTAGTTCTAAGAATAAGAGATCTACTGATGCAGAATCAATCACTTCACTGTACCATCATCATTATTGTAGGCCAGACATTGTTACAGACATGGTGCTATTGTTAATGCATTCGATTTGTATCACTGCAGTTGGTTGTACACATAATCCAATTCCACCCATCATGGAGATGATGGAAAAAAAGTCAATAGGTATAGCTGTTGGAAATGTCAGCATGTATACCTTCCAACAGGGAGTTTGTGGGAAGTTCACTGACACTGAGGTGTCAAAGAAATGTTCTTTATGAATGTGAAAAGATGGTGGTGGGTCTATTGCAGAGTGAGCCTGGAGAAAGCCAGAGCTGGCTGTGTATGCGGTGGCCCCAGCATGGAAAGAAAGATGATAGAAGGTGTAGGGGAATGGATCTTTCGTTTTTGATCAAGTATTGCGGTGTTTGTGTGTGTGTGTGTGTGTGTGAGTGAGTGTGTGTGTGTGTGTGTGAGAGAGACAGAGAGAGAGACAGAGAGAGTGTGTGTGTGTGTGTGTGTGTGTGTGTGTGTGTGTGCCGCCTGTCTCTGACCCAGGTGATCTATGTTCTGTTTTTTCAGACTTTCTCTCAAACATCTAGTTCAGTCAGTAAAAAAAACAACAAAAAAAACAGAAATCTACAGACTACTGCCCTGTTGTAAAAGTCAAGCGTTTTACAGCCTTATCTCCATAAAGTAACAAAATTGCCCTGGATTCTGCACAAAAAAAAAGGAAAAGATAGAAAATCGTGGATTTAAAATTCCACTCATGCTGGAGCCGTGCCTCTTAAAGATATACTGAGTTTTAGGTGTCTTCTTCATGTTGTTTAGGAAAACAACTTATCCCATAATTAGTAAATTACTGGTTTTAACAAAGCATTTGGAATTATTTGTTAAGTGATCAGTATCAGTACATATATTACCTGTATATATACTAGTCGAGGAGGAGATAGGAGTAGGACTCAAATGCATAACGAGCAGGCACAGGCAGAGACGTGAATGTTCAAGAGGTTTAATTAAAAAAAATAAAAGTAGAAGAAGAAGAACAAATAAAATACATTTTTAAACACAACGGGGAAATCACATAGTAATTTCACGAGGCACTAGAATAACACTAGAATAACACTGGAAGATAATTGAAATGGGAAACTAACCACATCACATACGACGAGGAACTGACAAGGAACTGAACACACAAAGGCTAGACACAGGTGAACTCACCAGACAATCAATTAGCACTGGGATAGGCTAAGGGCTAAAGAGGACACAGGTGCAAACATTGGCAAATCAAAGACATTAAGACAGGTACAGAACTAATGGAAACAGGAAACACTATTAACAGGCTACAGGCTAATTACTATTAATAGGCTACAATAACAAAAGTAGGCCTACTGGGAAATCAACAAACTGCAATAGGCTACTGAAACAGAACAGTACAGTAACAGTAAGTCCAAAAACAAATAACATACAAAGTCCAAGGGCAGAGAGTGGTTTATAGCCGTTTCCTGCTCTGTTTTGGTTCCGTTGGGAACCAATTTAGTGCAGCCTGTCTGTTTGACATGCTGAGTTCCATCTGCAGCACGCGTGCGCACGCACGCACACACACACTGTATGCAACAAACTATGTAGTAACAAAATAGTGATTTGGGCTCATATGGGGTATCCGATAACGATAGGCTTAGACATTAAATGGTAGACGCCTCCTTTGGCTCTGGGGCGTGTACTTGTCAGTCAGTCAGCGATGCAGCGCAAGCACTTCCGCTTAGCCTGGACACCATTTCACACACACACACACACACACACACACACACACACACACACACACACACACACACACACACACACACACACACACACACACACACACACACACACACACACACACACACACACACACACACACACACACACACACACACACTGTATGCAACAAACTATGTAGTAACAAAATAGTGATTTGGGCTCATATGGGGTATCCGATAACGATAGGCTTAGACATTAAATGGTAGACGCCTCCTTTGGCTCTGGGGTGTGTACTTGTCAGTCAGTCAGCGATGCAGCGCAAGCACTTCCGCTTAGCCTGGGCACCATTTCATTTAGGGTATATGATCCTGTCGGGAGCGGATGATATCGTTACGTCATGTTGTAGTATTGTTTTGTAGTCGACAGGCAGGAACAACAGGCGGCAACTTCCTTTTCCCTCAAACCGATTTTTCTCAATAAAAGCTACAGGCTACGAGAGCTTTTATTGAGAAAAATCAATCAATGTTATCGTACACTGTAGTTGCAGGTGTGGACCTCTGCCTGACGTCTACTTGTGCACTTAAGGATTTTTAAAAGGAGAGCATATATTATGTATCTATACACTGACACCACGGCGCGTAAACAGCGCCTCAAACTGTGACTCCGCCCACCACCAGGGGGAGGTTGTGATTTGCGCTCGTTCACTGCAATGTAATTTGCGGCATTTTCAAAACAATATTGAGCAGAGTAGCGATTATCAAACGTATTTGCAATGCCATACGTTGAAAGATCTGTTGCCCGTGGACAAGGCACGCTACCTCCGCAAGTTAGATAGCATCGGCATAGATGTTTGTCCGTATGTGATTAAGGATTGGACCAAGTTGCATTGGCAGCCATAGAAAATTCTTACCCCAGGCTAAAACCGGATGTGACGTTTTTGGGTGTTCCTGTCTAGTGTATTGCTAGTTATTTAATAATAATAATGTTTATTGTCCCGAAGGATATTCATCTTCACAGGTCTGTTCAACACCAACAACAAAAACAACACATAGTACAGAAAAACATAACACCAAGAGTAAGACAAACAAAAACATGAGTTCCCCACTGTATACAGAACCAACTTATCGGCGGGGCAGTTTGTTTAATGCCGCGATGGCTGAGGGGACAAAACTCCTACTGAAACGAACCTTTTTCCAGGGTAAGGTTCTGTATCTTTGTCCTGATGGCATGAGGTTGAAGAAGCGATACAGGGGATGATCAGTGTCACGTGATATTGAGAGTGCTAGCCGTGTGATGGCATTATTGTTCATATCAGAAAGTGTTGGTGTGGGAAGTCCGATAATCTTGGAAGTAATTTTTCATTGTTATGTTAGCTGCAGCACCGCCGGCAGGCATATGCGCAGTACGCAGTGTGTGTGTGTAGGGGCAACATGCCGAGAGGCGGGGGGCAACACAATGCGCCAAGCCGGTCCTCATAATGATCATTTTCTCTGCGGCTGTTACGTTTCCTTCATATATCTAGGGGTACTTAAAGGACGCAACAAGGCTGGCAAGGGAATTTGTGTTTATTTACACCATTTCAATAAGGTTTTATCATAGACAGAGTATATATATATATATACACAATTAATACAATGGTATATTATGAATATATATATATAGAATACGGCCATATATATATATCAATCCTCCAGTCTAGACAACCTGTAAGCTACTAATAACGGTAGTTTCTGGGTTTCCAACCAACTTAAAGTTTGGGCTGAACCCTCCCGAGCTGAGCCCGGTTACAAGATCAACTTAAAGATTAGTTACTTATATAATAATGAAAACAAAAGAAGGCTGTATGGGGCAACTCAGGGAAAACAACAAAACAGACTAAACCTATCCTAATGGAGACAGAACCCTCTAGCTAATCCTAACCATCAACAGAAAAAGAAAGGTTACAAATTATCAACCTATCTAAACTCTCTACTCTTTCTAGTCCTAACCAAAATACAAACTGTTTACACAAATCAAGCTCCCACACTCCCGATTATTACAACACAGTATAACTTCTTGTAACGGTACCACAGGTAATCACGGTAGTCACGCAGAGCGCTCCACACTGGAGTCCCTCGTGAATGTTAGACTCTTTACACAGCTCCCTGGACAAGGTGCTCTCAGTATGTCAGACTGAGTCACAGTGCCAACGAGCTGGCATCACAGCTGCTCTTAAGTAGTCTTCCTCTGGCTGGCCTTCTGATGATGATAGGCTCCCGTTGACGAGGTGGGCAGGTGGAAGGTAAGTCTCCGCCTCCGAGCACCAGCCAGACCTGTGACTGAGAACTGCAATCAGCACTCCATACTTTGCCACATCACTGTATACTTATAATATCTATATGTATCAATATAATCACCGTATAACATAATATATATATATATATATAAATACCCCTTGTATAATATACAATATATAGAAATATAGTCACGGTATCATATATAATATCATATATAATACATAATACATGTACAATCCTCGAGTATGTAACAGCGGCTCTGCCACTTAACCCTACACAATTATATATTTGTAATTGTCATAGTGTTGCTGATGTCTGAGATGGGTGGGTCTTTCAGTACCTTCATGATGCTCAGTGACATCATAGACGGATAGGTTTGTTTCCCTGCCCACATCCCTGTTTTTTTTCTACAGGCAGGTGTGTTTAGTGATAGAGTGATAAAATCCCATAGACCCACAATGGGATTTTTTCTTTTCACTGGACCATTCGCACATGTCCCAGGAATGGGTGGACCAAAGGAGAAGACCCCAGCTCCATTTATTTTTGTTAAGAACATTTTTTTTAAATAATACCCACATTTTTCACCGATTCCCCCCTATGATAGGGCCCCCCAATGCCCCCATGATATCTATTTTCATTTTTTGTAATACCATCAAGTTGCCATTTATTGCCATGTAATGTATATTCAATATATTTTGATGAGAAATATTTTGTATGGAATATTTTATATTGGGTAAAATATACCCGTGTTTTGTTGTGGTGTGACAAAAATGCAGCACAAACATATCATGTTTGGGGCAACCAAATAGTCAGCGGCGCCCCTGTGTCTGTGGAGCGCCTTAAGGCCCATGTCTGGTCCAGCCACTAGAATATTGCAAGCAGTGAAACGTGACCAGCTCTGAGTCCAGCAGCAAAAACTAAATGTATTAATACTTGTATCGAATGGCCATATTTGGGAAAAGACAGTCACTAAAACATGCACGACGACGCACGCACGCACGCACGCACGCACGCACGCACGCACGCACGCACGCACGCACACACACACACACACACACACACACACACACACACACACACACACACACACACACACACACACACACACACACACACACACACACACACACACACACACACACACACACACACACACACACACACACACACACACACACACACACACACACACACACACACACACACACACACACACACACACACACACACACACACACACACACACACACACACACACACACACACCAGATGTTGGCGCCTTTTATGGTTCTGTGTGGTTTAATTATTTACCACTGTGTGTCAACACATGGTGTCGATTGCTTGCACACTTTGTTCACTCTCTACTCCTCGGCCAGTCCGTCGATCCTGTCTGTGATAAACTGCTCTTTTAATTTTCTCGCGGTGAACCGTGGCCACATTTGTTCTGGATGATTCGGGGCCCTTGAACCCTCTCAGACCTTTTTTTGCCAGCTCTGCTCGGAAACGTTCCAGATAATAAACATGTCGACAATGAACAGCGATCAGCTACATCGTTCTACGCTGGGCATATACACTGTAAGTGAACAAAACAACTAGATACTTTGTGAGGTTCTGCATGGTTGAAAGAGAGTGTAGATCAGCTATTTTCAAACAAATCTTGAAGAGTTTTGGAAAATATGAGATGTTTTTTGAAATATTTCAACAACACAAATCTAGCATGGGGGTCCCTGGCATAACATATTTTCGGTTGGGGGTCTTCTACGGCCCCCAACTGATCATTAAAGGGGCATTCCACTCATTTTCAACATTTTACTATGTCATTACTATGTCTTAGAGCTGTTATGTGGAAATAATAAAAAGGTCCCCCCATTCTGTGTTTCCTATAACTACAGGTCTGAAAAAAAATCAGGCTATATAAGACCTTGCACCACTCAGTTCACACGGGGGTGATTTTTGTCATACTTACAGTTCTAGGAAACACAGAATGGGGGGACCTTTTTATTATTTCCACATAACAGCTCTAAGGTATATTAATGACATAGTAAAATGTTGAAAATGAGTGGAATGCCCCTTTAACTATAGACAGGGACAGCAGGACAGTTCTGGGTGTGCATGAAATATGACAAGATGTCAAAGTTATGTTCCATGAATGACAATAACATGTCATTATAGACCGGAACAAAAGGGCTGGTTGTATGTCCATGACATCTGTCAAAATGTCAAAGACCATAAGAGTTATATATGTTCAACATCTGAGGATGGAGTTAGTATAGTTTAGGTACTGTGAAGACAAAACAACATTCACCTTCCCTTGATATTAATTTCTAAGCCGAACAGATCTTCCATTCACTATGAAGGCCTTCATATTCATAAATGCTGATAACATTTTCTAAGATGAACAATGTTCTAGGACAGATGGTAAAGTTGTTGAAATTGCTATGACAGTAAAGTGCATATTGTGTGTGTGTGTGTGTGTGTGTGTGTGTGTGTGTGTGTGTGTGTGTGTGTGTGTGTGTGTGTGTGTGTGTGTGTGTGTGTGTGTGTGTGTGTGTGTGTGTGTGTGTGTGTGTGCGTGCGTGCGTGCGTGCGTGCGTGCGTGCGTGCGTGCGTGCGTGCGTGCGTGCGTGCGTGCGTGCGTGCGTGCGTGCGTGCGTGCGTGCGTGCGTGCGTGCGTGTATATGTCCCAAACAGAGCCTGATAGAACAGTTCAATCCAAGCATGCAGAAACTGGTCTCTCTAGGCACCAGCTATGTCCAAGCCTTCCAAGGTAACAAAACACAAACAAAACACAAACAAACAAACATCAAATAGACCGAAATATGTCTGTTGCCTATGTCATATAATGTGATAAGCTGATCTTATTTGTGAAACACACACACATCGCATGCACGCACGCACGCACACACACGGGCGGGCGCCTGAATTTATAAGTCCAATAAACCCCAGTAATTGTGATTGAAGTACAGGATATGGGAGGTCCCCGTGTCCTTTTCACCGAAGCTGATGACCGTATTCCAAAGTCCATATGCTCTGGGAATACCTCAGTCCTGTCATGGCTGGGTTTATGGGCTTGTAATCCTGGCTGGTGTAACAGCCCACATGCTGCAGGCTATATATTCCTTACAATACACCTCAGGGCTTTTACTGTACACTCTATTAATTCAAGGATTTATATTTTTCAAGAGCCATAATTATCCCAGAAATATATACTACTGTATGGATACTACAGATACTGCATCACAATGTGTGCAGTTTGGTTGCAATTTGTGCAGTTTGGTTGCAATTTGTGCAGTTTGGTTGCAATGTGTGCAGTTTGGTTGCAATGTGTGCAGTTTGGTTGCAATATCAGGTGCCTCAAACAGTTGGTTCATCTCCCTTGTAATGAGAACATTACTCTGGCATGAAGCCTTTGTCCTAACCTTGTGTCACCAGGTTTCTCATTCCTGTTTGTGGTTTCTGGGCCTTTCCCGCGTCGCTTTGTTTTGGTCCCCCCCCCCTGTTTGTTCTTAGTCTCGCCAGTCGCTACGAGTTGGAATAAAATATGGATATACCAAACGAATTATTCCAAGACATACTTGAAGAAACTTGTCAGACTCATACGCCGCATCAAGGCTTACATTTTATTGGGTTGGCCCTACAATTATGATGCCCTTGATCACAGGGAATTTCCGGTACTTCTGATTCCGCTTCGTGGTTTCCTGCCTGCATGCCTGCAAATCAATGACTACAGTACATTCAACAATGACGTAAATTACCATCCGCTCCAGACCGGATCATAAACCCCGAAAAGGAATGCTTACCAGCCTACAGTACCTTTGCATTGAGCTGCTAATGAATGGGACTATACCACCCTGTCCCTGACTAAAGCCCTAACCACACCAAAGGGTCGCTATGTACGCAACTCCTTGGGTCCAAACCGTTTAGGAGTTTCATGGTGACCCTTTGGTGTTATTGAATTCCATGCATTGAATCACTTGGGACAACTTGGACGGCGTGGGTCAACGTGCGACAGGACATATCACACCACTGGGACAACGCTAAAGCCGTCCCGACCCTTTGGTGTGGTTAGGGCTAAAGAATCAACCTGGGTACCACTGTTGTGACACTTGCTATGCATCCCATGTCTCTATGCATCCAACTCTTCCATTAAACTTGCGTTAACTGATATACACATTTCTATCTGAGTGAGCAGACAGTGATTATATAGGCCCATTTACTAATAATGATGACTCAACCAGGAAATGTCTTTCTTGATATTCTAACTACCTCTTCTGTGAAATTCATTGACCTCCGGCTCCGACTTCCCTGTAACTGGCAACGTTGATATGTGTCATCATAGGTAATTTATTGCAATCGCTTTCCTACATTAATAATTGCAAGAGGTCTGGGCTCACCTGCAATATACCTTCACGGACCACCTGTTGAAAACCCCTGCACTATATAGTCATTGTCGGTTTTTGATGGATTATACTGTGTACAAACACATACACCACCTTCTTCAGTGATGTATTTCTTTCTAATACATCTTAAATATGCAAACAAATGTAAGTTTTTAAAATGTTTTAAGGTCTACATTTATGAGTACATAACATGGGGCCCATCTTTAAAGGAGCATTCAGTGATTTGGGTGATTTGGTAAACCACCCAGTCCGCCCCGGTAACAAAATGTGCACATGCACACGCTCTACAGTGGGGGGAAGTGCAACAGCATGTGCACCAAGGCCCGCCCCCACACATGATTGGAGGAAGGCCCCTCTCATCCTGATTGGATGAAGGCTTTGCCACCCGCCACCAAAACTGAAACTAGGGTGTTTTGACCCCAGGGGCTCACTGGGGACAGGGAGGAACTCCTTATATGGTCAGCACACTCTATAGTAGGGCGAATTATCAAAAATAAATAAAAAAATAAGTGATATTTGAATGAAGCGAAATCACTGAATATACCTTTAAAGATGGCATATGGTAGTGCTATCTATCTCTAATCAATATTTAACACATGTAAGCACGGTAAAGCACCACCAACCAAGAGAGGGTATACGTGGTGCACATTTACTTATCATACTGCCTGCCTGCAACTCAAACTAAGACCATAATTCCCTGCCTACTGAGTCGAGTGCAGTCATAACTTCATGGTATGTTAATGTGCCCCTTCATTTTCAAGGACACAATGTACCATAAACAGTCCTCAGCTAAAAGGATAACACATGGAAACACATGGAAAAGTCCCCAGGAGCTCGTAGATCTATCAAGATCTACAAGCTCACAACGTGTCGCATCTCAATGCACTGTGAGAATATAGATCTGCAATCTTTCAATAGCTGTTGTATTAAAAATCACACTTGTGTGAAGTGAGCGGTGCTCTACACATCATCATAATACATCACATTCCGTGCTCAGCCAATCAAATCATCATCGCTATGGGGTACATGCATTGTTCAGCCAATCAAATCATCGCTATGGAGTACACACAAAAAAACAAAGCTGAGCATAGGAGGGGCTCTCAAAATAGGGTTTAAGTGGTTAAACTGATTGAGATTATGAACCCTTCCAAGCATCAACGAATTATGGCTTGTGCCAAGTGTGCACGTGCACGTCCCCAAGCCAATGGGCCCCCTGGGGCTTGGAATGTCCTCAAAGTCACGCTTCCAACAAGCTTTGAACTGAACAGATTGGACTTTCCGTTCCAGAGATAATGGCCAAAAACAAAACAGCCACTTTAGCCGATTTTCGATCGCCATTTTTAGCCATTGTCTCTCGTTTTTATTTAATGACACAGGCTAGGAAGGTCGCACAGCAACAAACTAGATACCTGAGTAAAGTTCACTTTGAACTGCATCGAATACATCCACTTCCATTTAGATACCCGAGTAACGTTCACTTTGAACTGCATCCAACACATTCACTTCAATTCCCGCCTGCCTTACCGTTAGGCTGCTAGGGGCAGTTGAAAAACCAGTGCCGAACCCTTCCTATTTCAGGCCTATTTCACTTTAACCAATTTTTGGCGGGAACCCTTTTTGGTGTAAGCATTATGTTATGCTTTAGCTATTGAAAAATAGCAGATCTACAAGCTCATGTGGCGGCACTCGGTGGCGGCACTCGGTGGCGCGCCACTCGGTGGCACGCCACTCGGTGGCACGCCGAGTGGCCACCGAGTGGCGCGCTACGAGCTTGTAGGTCTGCTATTTTTGAAAAATCGAAGAATGACATAGAAACCTAGCTTTTTCAGAAAACTGTCAGGATGTAGAAGACATTTTTAAAATCTCATCTCAGGTTCAAATGGGTTAATCCGTCCATGCCGGAGGATCCCTGCAGTTCTCCGGACACCACTTTGAGAACCACTGGCCTAAAAAAAGCACACCACATAATGTTTGACATGTCACATGCTACTGAAAGTATGACGAAATGTGGAACATTTTGCCTTATATTGGTTGACTGGTTGTCTATGGTGTGGTATACAAAAATGTCCATAACTTTTTCCCCAATGTTTCCGGCAGAGCAGACCTCTCATTCTGTGGACCTTAATGACCAAGAAATAGAATATATAAGAATATGGAGAATGCTTTTACAGTAAAGGGGTACTTAGTCGCTCTCCGCAGGTCTAAAAGCTCACAATATGTTGTGCGACATGCGACATGTTGTGAGCTTGTACAGTAGATCTGCTATTTCAGGTGCGTGACACTGACACACAGCTACGTGTAAACAGGGCATTAAAGGTTTTATTTTTGTCTATTATGGTGATTTTATTGCAAATGCCTGCACTTAAGTAATACATACAATAGACGCTATTGCAGATAAGAGTGCATGGCAATGGGTAGAGCTGCTTCAATGACTGATACAATACTGTAATTCAGTGGGTAGAGCTGCTTCAATGACTGATACAATACTGTAATTCAGTGAGGTCCTGTAGTGCAGTGGTTCCCAAACTTATTCACGTCAAGGACCCCCAAATTGACACTAATAATGAGCCCGCGGACCCCCCATTAGAAAAGATATGACCCCCATAAGAGAACATCTTTACGGCTCTAGCAGTGATTCTCAACCATTTTAATTTCAATGACCCCCAGTTTGACATGCATTAGTCTACGGACCCCCCATTTAATGGCAATTCTATCTCTGGGACCCCCAATTTATATTGTAAAATCAAAGTTAATTTAACTCTGAGAGTGTACAACTGGAACCAAATGGACCCTCTCAGACTCTCAGAGTTACAGACCCATAAGGATCCATTTGGTTCCAAACTATCATTTAGCATGGGGACCCCCTGGAACTCCATCAAGGACCCCTGGGGGTCCCCGGACCCCACTTTGGGAACCACTGCTGTAGTGTAAACAGTCTGCCAGATGCTTTTGAAATAATGTGTCTGTTTATGTGCTTTTAATGCTGAGACTTGATCTGTCTGTGAATTGCAAAGTGAATTGCATGAATAAAATTTGCAATTCAATCAACTGTTTTGTTTTGGATGTGTGTGCGTGTGCGTGCGCGTGCGTGCGTGCGTGCGTGCGTGCGTGCGTGTGTGTGTGCGTCTGCGTGTGATTTTTAGCTCTTGCAGTAACTAGTGAGGCCTACTACAATGCCATCGCAAAGATTGGAGAGCAAGCATTGCACACCATGTCCTCGCGGTCAATAGGTAAGACTCTCATCCTAAATGTGCTGCATTTGTGTGTGTGTGTGTGTGTGTGTGTGTGTGTGTGTGTGTGTGTGTGTGTGTGTGTGTGTGTGTGTGTGTGTGTGTGTGTGTGTGTGTGTGTGTGTGTGCGTGCGTGCGTGCGTGCGTGCCTGTAAAAGTGTTAATTTCACTCTGAGACTGTACAAACGGCCCTAGTGCACCACCATGTGAGAGAGAAAGAGATCATTGGGTGTGTACCATAGAGTATATATATAATAGAGACTGAACTGGCGCGAAGCTCCGCCCCCCCAGCTATTCATGTCAGTGGAAGTTGCTCAGTGGCGTTTTGAAGCACCCGGAAGACTGCCGGAAGTCCCTCCCAGGACCTCAACTTTGAGGTCCTGAGTGACGTAGGGCAACCGAGCGCTCAACGTTAAAGCCCAGCTGCACGGGGTTTAACCGGCCATGTATCCACGGGTCCGCCTGTAGTCCCTCCTCCTACCACTAGGACCCAGAGCTTCAACGTTGGAAAGTCTGCCTGCCCCCTTGGTGTGTACCAGTACCACACACACATTTATGTGTATACATCATATCTACTGTATGTAGCTCTACATGCATGTTGGTCCAATGGGTGTGAGTTTATGTATTATTTAGCACATATAAACACAGATTACGAGGAGCAAAGTTTACATCACATGTTGTGATGTGTTGTGTGTTTGTGTGTGCACGTGCATGCGAGTGTGCTGTCGTGTGTGCATGTTTTTTTTGCGCGTGGAACTGGAAACCCCTTTCTTAACTTGCGCTTCAGGTTAACTGCTGGCTTTTTGTATATCGCAAAGACTCCAGCTTATGCTAATTCCATATCACCACTCACTCAGACGTGGGCGTCTTCTGCGATCTGCACCACCGCTAGGCATAAAGCGCATGACTTCACTTGTATCTATAGCAGTGGAAGCTTTAAGCGCATATCCTGTGACTGAGTCGAAGCCAAAAGACATTACGCCATGAATACGCGTGGGTGTCGCGCACCGGAAACAGACGATCTACAAGCTCACAGAGAGAGACTAGACTGTCTATTTTCGGTGCGTGGTCGACGCCGCAGCGCAAAGAACACCTCAGGCTTTGTCAGGGATGTGCAGAGAGTGTTAGAGAGGCAGGGGCTGAAATCCCGTAAGAGGACACTTTTGGACAAAAGTAGCGAAAATAGCAGATCTACAAGCTCATAACACGTCGCAGCTATTTTGGGGGCGCAAGCCTGCACTCTTTATCTACTGGAGATGCGGTGTACGACATGGATTTCGAAACAAATTAGTTCAATGCAAAATGCTGCGTTCAAGTTCAAGTACAATTATCCTGAATGCTGCCTTCCGGCATGGCAAGGAAAGGAGTGGCATTTGCATTTCTTTTACCATGGTAAATGCTGTATCCGTGGTCTGGAGAGGGCAGTTGTTTTACAGACGGGTAAAAGGGCAGGGGCTCAAGCCCCCTTTGACAGTCTATGTGTGCATGTCCCTGGACTAGATTGTCTATTTTCGGTGCGTGGTCGAGTCGACACCACAGCTCGTCACAAAGAATACCCCAGGCTTTGTAGTTCCTGAGCTGGAATAGGGGTATCATGTGGCACTATGAGTGTATAGGCCCTAGCAGGGAACATGAATAGGCCCTAGCAGGGAACATGAATAATACAGGATGACATCCCGGCTGCTGGCCCTCATGTGCTGCTCACTTAACCCAAGTACTTTAACAGAGCCCTCACCAAAGGTTGGTTGGTGGTTGGGGTTGAAGGCCGTCCAAACTGTGTTTAGCTCGCTCCCCTTAGTGGAAGGGAACACCTTGAGATGGGCCAAGAGCAGCATCCTGCTGCAAAGTACAAGTGTGTGCAGTGTCAGTGGCGAGCATGCAGACATTTTGAGGGGCAGGTGCTCAAGTGAAAAAAGGGCACGACTTAACCCATTTTGGGCGGGAATTTGGTGTTAGCGTTATGTTTTAGCTATTGAAAAATAGAAGATCTACAAGCTCATAGCGCGCCACCGAGTGGCACGCTATGAGCTTGTAGGTCTGCTATTCTTGAAAAATCGAAGAACGACTGACATAGAAACATAGCTTTTTCAGAAAACTGTCAGGATGTAGAAGACATTTTTAGAATCTGATCTCAGGTCAAAATAGGTTAATAGAGCCCTCACCAAAGGTTGGTTGGTGGTTGGGGTTGAAAGCCGTCCAAACTGTGTTTAGCTCGCTCCCCTTAGTGGAAGTGAACACCTTGAGATGGGCCAAGAGCAGCAGCATCCTGCTGCAAAGTAATGTGTGTGCAGTGTGTCAGTGGCGAGCATGCAGACATTTTGAGGGGCAGGTGCTCAAGTGAAAAAAGGGCACGCCTTAATAGCGTGTGATATTTATAGATTTTGGGGGCATAAATAATATACTATAGAAGCTTTTAATCCAGAATTGATCGATGTCACCATGGTCCACATACCGTAGCTATACAAATAAAATGAACAAACTGTACCAAAAAAATGAACTTTCAAAAAGGCACATTGCTGTCTAGACTAGGCAAAAAGGTACAGTAGGTGTTCTAGCACAACATAGTGTCTATCTGAGCAGGTCCCTGAGTGTGTGTGTGTGTGTGTGTGTGTGTGCGTGCGTGCGTGCGCGCGCACGCACGCACGCACGCACGCACGCACGCACGCACGCACGCACGCACGCACGCACGCACGTGCATACATGAGAAAGAGAGAGTTGTAGAGAGATGCAGGGAGAAGGGGAGAGTTGCAGCAGGTAAGAGAGAGAGAGAGAGAGAGAGAGAGAGGGAGAGAGAGAGAAAAAATATACTGAGAAGTAGAGGCGAGAGACAACAACAGGGGGAAGGGGATGAGAGGGAGAGAGAAGGTGAGTGTGAAAAAGCAAAACAGAACGAAAAAGGAGAGTGCTATTGTTATCGAAAGTAATTTGGGAGACACAGTAGTTGTCTTCAGTTTATTCAGTGACAGACAGAAAAGCAGCTGAACCAACGCCCATGAGTCCAGCTACCATCTCTCACACGGTTCTCTGTGTCGTCCTTCTCTCTCTACTCCGCTCTCTCTCCCTTTCTCCTCCACTCTCCTCCTCACCAGAGAGTGGTCCTAACTTTATATTCTTGAGTTACATAAGTGATCGATCTTTCTGGAAAGTTGCGTAACTCCAACGTTCCCTGTCTATAGCCAAACTATGTGTTTACCAGACTCTCTGTAGCCTAACTGAAGGGCTAGTACACCATATCACGCTGCTTAGTTGCACCAGATTACACAATGCTGCATGGGTTAGGGTTGTTGGTGATATTCCCAGACATTCTTGTTCTTAATAAAGTCCAGATGTTGACTTGGACTATACAGCCTCTCTCTCACACAGATAGAAGTATATTAATTTGTTTATGATTATCAATACATCTCTTGAACACCAAGCTTGCATAATTATGTCCAGTTACGGTAAAAACCATGACACTATTATCCATACTATTACATGTTACCAGTCAGTGGCCTTGTGGTTAGAGTGTCCGCCCTGAAACTGGGAGGTTGGGGTTCGATCCCCGGCCGGGTCATACCAAAGACTAATGGGACTAATGGGACCTAATGCCTCCCTGCTTGGCACACAAATTTCACTGCGGGAACGTGTGTGACAAATCGTACGACTTTGACTTTGATGTTATAATTATTGACGTATACCTATTGTGTACTGTACTGTACTGTACTGTACTGTACTGTACCATAATATTATCCACATTCTCTTTTAGGAGATGTCCTGATTCAGATCGCGGAGAATCAGAGGAGACTCACCGTGGAGTTCGATGGAGTTGTAGGTTCACACATCATCAGACACACATGGTGTTGTAGGTTCACACGTCAGACACACATGGTGTTGTAGGTTCACACATGAGACACACATGGTGTTGTAGGTTCACACGTCAGACACACATGGTGTTGTAGGTTCACACGTCAGACACACATGGTGTTGTAGGTTCACACGTCAGACACACATGGTGTTGTAGGTTCACACGTCAGACACACATGGTGTTGTAGGTTCACACGTCAGACACACATGGTGTTGTAGGTTCACACGTCAGACACACATGGTGTTGTAGGTTCACACGTCAGACACACATGGTGTTGTAGGTTCACACATCAGACACACATGGTGTTGTAGGTTCACACGTCAGACACACATGGTGTTGTAGGTTCACACGTCAGACACACATGGTGTTGTAGGTTCACACGTCAGACACACATGGTGTTGTAGGTTCACACATCAGACACACATGGTGTTGTAGGTTCACACATGGTGTTGTAGGTTCACACATGGTGTTGTAGGTTCACACATGGTGTTGTAGATTCACACGTCAGACACACATGGTGTTGTAGGTTCACACATGGTGTTGTAGGTTCACACATGGTGTTGTAGGTTCACACATGGTGTTGTAGGTTCACACATGGTGTTGTAGGTTCACACGTCAGACACACATGGTGTTGTAGGTTCACACATGGTGTTGTAGGTTCACACATGGTGTTGTAGGTTCACACATGGTGTTGTAGGTTCACACGTCAGACACACATGGTGTTGTAGGTTCACACATGGTGTTGTAGGTTCACACATGGTGTTGTAGGTTCACACATGGTGTTGTAGGTTCACACATGGTGTTGTAGGTTCACACATGGTGTTGTAGGTTCACACATGGTGTTGTAGGTTCACACATGGTGTTGTAGGTTCACACGTCAGACACACATGGTGTTGTAGGTTCACACATGGTGTTGTAGGTTCACACATGGTGTTGTAGGTTCACACATGGTGTTGTAGGTTCACACGTCAGACACACATGGTGTTGTAGGTTCACACGTCAGACACACATGGTATTTATAGGTTCACACGTCAGACACACATGGTGTTGTAGGTTCACACGTCAGACACACATGGTGTTGTAGGTTCACACGTCAGACACACATGGAGTTGTAGGTTCACACATGGAGTTGTAGGTTCACACATGGTGTTGTAGGTTCACACGTCAGACACACATGGTGTTGTAGGTTCACACATGAGACACCCATGGTGTTGTAGGTTCACACGTCAGACACACATGGTGTTGTAGGTTCACACGTCAGACACACATGGTGTTGTAGGTTCACACGTCAGACACACATGGTGTTGTAGGTTCACACATGAGACACCCATGGTGTTGTAGGTTCACACGTCAGACACACATGGTGTTGTAGGTTCACACGTCAGACACACATGGTGTTGTAGGTTCACACGTCAGACACACATGGTGTTGTAGGTTCACACATGAGACACACATGGTGTTGTAGGTTCACACGTCAGACACACACGGTGTTATAGGTTCACACGTCAGACACACATGGTGTTTATAGGTTCACACATCAGACACACATGGTGTTGTAGGTTCACACATCAGACACACATGGTGTTGTAGGTTCACACGTCAGACACACATGGTGTTGTAGGTTCACACGTCAGACACACATGGTGTTTATAGGTTCACACATCAGACACACATGGTGTTGTAGGTTCACACATGAGACACACATGGTGTTGTAGGTTCACACATCAGACACACCACAACCTTTTAGTGGTGGAAAGTACATTTAACTTAAGTACTTTATACTTAAGTACAATGTCATGTATTTTACATACTTTACTGCAGGTATTGACAATGTTCTATACTTCCACTCCACTATAAGTCTCAGAGGCAAATGTTGTACTTTTCCCGCCACTACAATTATTTGAAAACTTTAGTCACTATAGTTACTGTACTTTGTACATTTTGATTATTATTATTATTACAAATCATCGATTAACCACTTACAGTGGTTTAATTGAGACACAATAAATCAAATGTATTTTGGTCAATTGTGGAGTTCCATTAGCACCGACAGTGTCTTCAAACATTGAGACTGGTCACATATTTCGGCCATTTGAAAATAGCTGATCTACAAGCTCACAATGCGTCGCATCGCGACGCATTGTGAGCTTGTAGATCGGCTATTTTTCAAAAGATGTGGGTACATTTGAAATCTCGAAATGGGACATTCTGCATAGTGAGTATTTTCTACTTTTGGTGCATTTTGATGCCAACACTTTTGTACATTTACCCAAGTACATTTAGAATTCCGGACTTTTACTTGTAACAGAGTATTTCTATATTACAATATTGATGCTATAAAAATAAAAATGTACCTTTTCCACCACTGCCTTTTTCTACTGTACGTCCATACTGTACATCCATACTGTAGGGCATTAAGCAACTAGTCGACTAGTAACTAGTCGACTAGTAACTAGTCGACTAGTAAATCCACTAATCGACCTTGTTGGTACTAGTTGATAAGAAAAAAAGGAAAAAAAAGTTTATTTTTTTTATTTTCCCCCCGATTTTGTAGGCCTCAAGATCAGGTAGATTTTTTTTGAGTGGTGTAAACCGGCTGTACAACTGGCTTTGTTAGTTTACGTGTCTGTCTGTCTGTCTGTCTGTCTGTCTGTCCGTACAAAAAAATGAGCATGGTTGCTACGGTCACCCAGTTCACACGGGTGTGATTTCATTACGTCAGACATTACGTCAGACCACAGCTGATCAGGCTATAATAATACCTTACACCACTCAGTTCACACGGGTGTGATTTTTACATAATAGGTAGTTAAACAACTAGTTTACTAGTCGACCTAGTAAACTAGGCAACTAGTCAACTAGTAAAAATGGAAAAGTGAATGCCCTACCATAATGTACGTCCATACTGTACGATGCTCCCCTCGTGTTATAATGGTCCGCGTCTCGTTACAGTTCCGCTGGTTCCACAACGAGGTTCTCCAGGAAATGGACAACAACGTCAGACTGGACAAAGACTACATATTAGTAAGTAAAAAAGAAAAGAACAAGTCTTCTAAATCATGACAGTTTTCTGAAAAACCCTATGTTTCTATGTCGGTGGTCCTCAAACTATTTCCTGTCAAGGACCCCCAGAATTATCTGTATTTGGCCGCGGACCCCCATCTGAAAATGTGTTGTTCCACGGACACCTTGTCACACCCTGAAACATTTTCACGATTTTTCAAAAATATCAGATCTATAAGCTCGTATCGTGGCACTCTGTGCCGTGCTATGAGCTTGTAGATCTGCTATTTTTCACAGCTAAAGTTTAAAATAATGGTTAAAGTGGTTATAAACGCTAAAGCGACACATGTGTTCGCGTCCTAAATGGTTTATAAGCTCTACAAGCTCACAATGCATCATGTAGATCTGCTATTTTCGGCACACATCGATGTATATGACGTAATATAAATGTTACATAAACAATTGGTTTTTTTTGTGAACTGGATGTAAAGGGCAAATATAACACTATATGTTTTATTGGAACTATATTCTGGGCTCCGGGAATATGAAGAGCAGACCTGCTGTGATTTAAAAAAAGAAAAAAACAATCATTACAATGAGAGCCCATGCTGTGTTGTCTTTGAAATGCAAATTTCCCCTTGATAGGTTATATTTATTTTTCATTATGGAAATCACTGAGTTCATTCAACAGCATTGGGAATAAAGAGCTTTGTTTAAGCGAATGTAAAGTGATTTTTTATAAAGCAAAATGATTTAACAGTGAAAACGAAATACATAAGTATAAGTATAAAAGAGCGGTCCTTGGAGCGCAGATGCCAAGCTGTGTTGGCTGCATGTGTCCAAGCTGGGTTGGCTGCATGTGTCCAAGCTGGGTTGGCTGCATGTGTCCAAGCTGTGTTGGCTGCATGTGTCCAAGCTGTGTTGGCTGCATGTGTCCAAGCTGTGTTGGCTGCATGTGTCCAAGCTGGGTTGGCTGCATGTGTCCAAGCTGGGTTGGCTGCATGTGTCCAAGCTGTGTTGGCTGCATGTGTCCAAGCTGTGTTGGCTGCATGTGTCCAAGCTGGGTTGGCTGCATGTGTCCAAGCTGGGTTGGCTGCATGTGTCCAAGCTGTGTTGGCTGCATGTGTCCAAGCTGTGTTGGCTGCATGTGTCCAAGCTGTGTTGGCTGCATGTGTCCAAGCTGGGTTGGCTGCATGTGTCCAAGCTGGGTTGGCTGCATGTGTCCAAGCTGTGTTGGCTGCATGTGTCCAAGCTGTGTTGGCTGCATGTGTCCAAGCTGTGTTGGCTGCATGTGTCCAAGCTGGGTTGGCTGCATGTGTCCAAGCTGTGTTGGCTGCATGTGTCCAAGCTGTGTTGGCTGCATGTGTCCAAGCTGGGTTGGCTGCATGTGTCCAAGCTGTGTTGGCTGCATGTGTCCAAGCTGTGTTGGCTGCATGTGTCCAAGCTGTGTTGGCTGCATGTGTCCAAGCTGGGTTGGCTGCATGTGTCCAAGCTGTGTTGGCTGCATGTGTCCAAGCTGGGTTGGCTGCATGTGTCCAAGCTGTGTTGGCTGCATGTGTCCAAGCTGTGTAGGCTGCATGTGTCCAAGCTGTGTTGGCTGCATGTGTCCAAGCTGTGTTGGCTGCATGTGTCCAAGCTGGGTTGGCTGCATGTGTCCAAGCTGTGTTGGCTGCATGTGTCCAAGCTGTGTTGGCTGCATGTGTCCAAGCTGTGTTGGCTGCATGTGTCCAAGCTGTGTTGGCTGCATGTGTCCAAGCTGTGTTGGCTGCATGTGTCCAAGCTGTGTTGGCTGCATGTGTCCAAGCTGTGTTGGCTGCATGTGTCCAAGCTGTGTTGGCTGCATGTGTCCAAGCTGGGTTGGCTGCATGTGTCCAAGCTGTGTTGGCTGCATGTGTCCAAGCTGTGTTGGCTGCATGTGTCCAAGCTGGGTTGGCTGCATGTGTCCAAGCTGTGTTGGCTGCATGTGTCCAAGCTGGGTTGGCTGCATGTGTCCAAGCTGTGTTGGCTGCATGTGTCCAAGCTGTGTTGGCTGCATGTGTCCAAGCTGGGTTGGCTGCATGTGTCCAAGCTGTGTTGGCTGCATGTGTCCAAGCTGTGTTGGCTGCATGTGTCCAAGCTGTGTTGGCTGCATGTGTCCAAGCTGGGTTGGCTGCATGTGTCCAAGCTGTGTTGGCTGCATGTGTCCAAGCTGTGTTGGCTGCATGTGTCCAAGCTGGGTTGGCTGCATGTGTCCAAGCTGTGTTGGCTGCATGTGTCCAAGCTGTGTTGGCTGCATGTGTCCAAGCTGTGTTGGCTGCATGTGTCCAAGCTGTGTTGGCTGCATGTGTCCAAGCTGTGTTGGCTGCATGTGTCCAAGCTGTGTTGGCTGCATGTGTCCAAGCTGTGTTGGCTGCATGTGTCCAAGCTGGGTTGGCTGCATGTGTCCAAGCTGTGTTGGCTGCATGTGTCCAAGCTGTGTTGGCTGCATGTGTCCAAGCTGTGTTGGCTGCATGTGTCCAAGCTGGGTTGGCTGCATGTGTCCAAGCTGTGTTGGCTGCATGTGTCCAAGCTGTGTTGGCTGCATGTGTCCAAGCTGGGTTGGCTGCATGTGTCCAAGCTGGGTTGGCTGCATGTGTCCAAGCTGGGTTGGCTGCATGTGTCCAAGCTGTGTTGGCTGCATGTGTCCAAGCTGGGTTGGCTGCATGTGTCCAAGCTGGGTTGGCTGCATGTGTCCAAGCTGGGTTGGCTGCATGTGTCCAAGCTGTGTTGGCTGCATGTGTCCAAGCTGGGTTGGCTGCATGTGTCCAAGCTGGGTTGGCTGCATGTGTCCAAGCTGTGTTGGCTGCATGTGTCCAAGCCTGGTTGGCTGCATGTGTCCAAGCTGGGTTGGCTGCATGTGTCCAAGCTGGGTTGGCTGCATGTGTCCAAGCCGGGTTGGCTGCATGTGTCCAAGCTGTGTTGGCTGCATGTGTCCAAGCTGGGTTGGCTGCATGTGTCCAAGCTGTGTTGGCTGCATGTGTCCAAGCTGTGTTGGCTGCATGTGTCCAAGCTGGGTTGGCTGCATGTGTCCAAGCTGTGTTGGCTGCATGTGTCCAAGCTGTGTTGGCTGCATGTGTCCAAGCTGTGTTGGCTGCATGTGTCCAAGCTGTGTTGGCTGCATGTGTCCAAGCTGTGTTGGCTGCATGTGTCCAAGCTGTGTTGGCTGCATGTGTCCAAGCTGGGTTGGCTGCATGTGTCCAAGCTGTGTTGGCTGCATGTGTCCAAGCTGGGTTGGCTGCATGTGTCCAAGCTGTGTTGGCTGCATGTGTCCAAGCTGTGTTGGCTGCATGTGTCCAAGCTGTGTTGGCTGCATGTGTCCAAGCTGGGTTGGCTGCATGTGTCCAAGCTGTGTTGGCTGCATGTGTCCAAGCTGGGTTGGCTGCATGTGTCCAAGCTGTGTTGGCTGCATGTGTCCAAGCTGTGTTGGCTGCATGTGTCCAAGCTGTGTTGGCTGCATGTGTCCAAGCTGTGTTGGCTGCATGTGTCCAAGCTGGGTTGGCTGCATGTGTCCAAGCTGTGTTGGCTGCATGTGTCCAAGCCTGGTTGGCTGCATGTGTCCAAGCTGTGTTGGCTGCATGTGTCCAAGCTGGGTTGGCTGCATGTGTCCAAGCTGGGGTTGGCTGCATGTGTCCAAGCTGGGTTGGCTGCATGTGTCCAAGCTGTGTTGGCTGCATGTGTCCAAGCTGGGGTTGGCTGCATGTGTCCAAGCTGGGTTGGCTGCATGTGTCCAAGCTGGGTTGGCTGCATGTGTCCAAGCTGTGTTGGCTGCATGTGTCCAAGCTGGGTTAGCTGCATGTGTCCAAGCTGGGTTGGCTGCATGTGTCCAAGCTGTGTTGGCTGCATGTGTCCAAGCTGTGTTGGCTGCATGTGTCCAAGCCTGGTTGGCTGCATGTGTCCAAGCTGGGTTGGCTGCATGTGTCCAAGCTGTGTTGGCTGCATGTGTCCAAGCTGTGTTGGCTGCATGTGTCCAAGCTGTGTTGGCTGCATGTGTCCAAGCTGTGTTGGCTGCATGTGTCCAAGCCTGGTTGGCTGCATGTGTCCAAGCTGGGTTGGCTGCATGTGTCCAAGCTGGGTTGGCTGCATGTGTCCAAGCTGTGTTGGCTGCATGTGTCCAAGCTGGGTTGGCTGCATGTGTCCAAGCTGTGTTGGCTGCATGTGTCCAAGCTGTGTTGGCTGCATGTGTCCAAGCTGTGTTGGCTGCATGTGTCCAAGCTGGGTTGGCTGCATGTGTCCAAGCTGTGTTGGCTGCATGTGTCCAAGCTGGGGTTGGCTGCATGTGTCCAAGCTGTGTTGGCTGCATGTGTCCAAGCTGTGTTGGCTGCATGTGTCCAAGCTGTGTTGGCTGCATGTGTCCAAGCTGTGTTGGCTGCATGTGTCCAAGCCTGGTTGGCTGCATGTGTCCAAGCTGGGGTTGGCTGCATGTGTCCAAGCTGTGTTGGCTGCATGTGTCCAAGCTGTGTTGGCTGCATGTGTCCAAGCCTGGTTGGCTGCATGTGTCCAAGCTGGGGTTGGCTGCATGTGTCCAAGCTGTGTTGGCTGCATGTGTCCAAGCTGGGTTGGCTGCATGTGTCCAAGCTGGGTTGGCTGCATGTGTCCAAGCTGTGTTGGCTGCATGTGTCCAAGCTGGGTTGGCTGCATGTGTCCAAGCTGGGTTGGCTGCATGTGTCCAAGCTGTGTTGGCTGCATGTGTCCAAGCTGTGTTGGCTGCATGTGTCCAAGCTGGGTTGGCTGCATGTGTCCAAGCTGTGTTGGCTGCATGTGTCCAAGCTGGGTTGGCTGCATGTGTCCAAGCTGTGTTGGCTGCATGTGTCCAAGCTGTGTTGGCTGCATGTGTCCAAGCTGGGTTGGCTGCATGTGTCCAAGCTGGGTTGGCTGCATGTGTCCAAGCTGGGTTGGCTGCATGTGTCCAAGCTGGGTTGGCTGCATGTGTCCAAGCTGGGTTGGCTGCATGTGTCCAAGCTGGGTTGGCTGCATGCGTCCAAGCTGTGTTGGCTGCATGTGTCCAAGCTGTGTTGGCTGCATGTGTCCAAGCTGGGTTGGCTGCATGTGTCCAAGCCTGGTTGGCTGCATGTGTCCAAGCTGTGTTGGCTGCATGTGTCCAAGCTGTGTTGGCTGCATGTGTCCAAGCTGGGGTTGGCTGCATGTGTCCAAGCTGGGTTGGCTGCATGTGTCCAAGCTGGGTTGGCTGCATGTGTCCAAGCTGGGTTGGCTGCATGTGTCCAAGCTGGGTTAGCTGCATGTGTCCAAGCTGGGTTGGCTGCATGTGTCCAAGCTGGGTTAGCTGCATGTGTCAGTCGTGACTCGTGGGGCCAGGAAGCGAGGAAGCTGTGACCAGGGACGTGCACACATAGACATCAAAGGGGGCTTCAGCCCCTGCCCTTACCCGTCTGTAAAACAACTGCCCTTTCCAGACCACGAATGCAGCATTTTTGAAAGAAATGGCAAATGCCACTCCTCCATGCCATGCCATGCCAGAGAAGGCATGCAGCATTCATGAGAATTGCGATTTGGCGATTTGCATAATGAGTTATAGGCCAAAAAGTGAAGGCTGATTTGAAACATTTGGGGTGATCGAGGTTATTCCGTGGCCTCACAGATCGATCAGAGATATTAGTTGCTCTCTCTCCCTCTCTCTCTCTCTCTCACTCACATAAAAACACACGCACACGCACACGCACGCACCTACTAACTAAATCTACACCTAACTAAATCTACTATGTATCTTTTAGGTAATTCAAACACACTAAAGTGAATGTGTACCTTGTCACCCAGGGCAGTAGGAGGCGCTATGAGATGGAGGTCCGTAGCCAGGCAACCGCTCTGGAGAAACAACTGAGGAGAGGAAATAACCTGGTCTGTGCCCAGTTCATTAAAACTACTCTAACTCTAAACCACATTTACCCTGGCTTTTATTATTATTTATATTATTTTTCAATAATGATCAACGGCAAAGTATACTATAGGTCTCATGTGGTTACGGACTTTATCTTTCCGTGTGTGTGTGTGTGTGTGTGTGTGTGTGTGTGTGTGTGTGTGTGTGTGTGTGTGTGTGTGTGTGTGTGTGTGTGTGTGTGTGTGTGTGCGTGCATGTGTGCGTGCCCGTGTAGAATGGAAGCGAGTATGTGCAGTTCCTCACGGATAGCCACAGTGAGGCGCTGAACGAGGAGGAGAGGAGATACCGCTTCCTGGCCGAGAAACACCTTGGTCTCACACAGACCACAGCGCAGCTCATGAACAAGGTATACATACATATGTAGGCCAGGGATGCAGGGCAACTTTGACGATACAGAGGGCCACCAGGGACGTGCACACATAGACATCAAAGGGTCAGCCCCTGCCCTTTTAGCCTGTCTGTAAAACAACTGCCCTCTCCAGACCACGAATGCAGCATTTACTACGGTGAAAGAGATGCAAAATGCCACTCCTTCCCTTCCCAAGTTCAGCATTCAGGAGAAAGTCTCCTGAACTTGGAAAGCAGAATTTTGCGTTGAACAAATTAGTTTCGAAATCCATGTCGTACACCGCATCTCCAGTAGATAAAGAGTGCTGGGTTGCAACCCGAAAATAGCAGATCTACAAGCTCACAACGCGTCGCGCTGCGACACGTTGTGAGCTTGTAGATCTGCTATTTTCGCTATTTTGGTCCAAAAGTGCCCTCTTACGGGATTTCAGCCCCTGCCTCTCTAACACTCTCTGCACGTCCCTGAAGGCCACTTTATTGCCACTCACTCCAGAGGGCCACATTACATATTATTGTCGTAGCAAAAATAGCCGATCTACAAGCTCAAAACCTCAAGCCCCCCCCCCCCAATCTTTTTTAACTGTATCTTGAATATATCAAATAAATCAAATCAAATCAAAATCATGATCCCCCTGGGGGTTCCGACCCACACATTTAGGCCTGACGTCGAAATTTAAAAAATGTCAGTGGTGCTCAATATTTCATGTCAAGGACCCCAAAAATGATATGTAATTGGCCACTGAGCCCCATCTGAAAATATGTTATTCCGCAGGAACCCCTCAGAAGCAAAGAGTTGAGTTAAAAACGTTGGCTCTGAAAGAATATACATTCAAAGAAATAGCAAACCTACAAGCTCGTAGCACGGCACTCGGTGCCGCGCTATGAGCTTGTAGATCTGCTATTTTTCAATAGCTAAAGAATAACATAATCTTTAAAACACCAAAAGGGGGTTCCAACCCAGAATGGGTTAAGAACCACCGGCCTCAGGACACCAAACGTCTACCGTACTTACTCGCAAGAAAGCAAAGAGGACAGAGATATGGAAACATATACACCACCTCCAGCACTTGAGATGTGTTACCAATTACCATATACTGTAGATTACAATAACGTTTTATTCATTCAGATAAATTCCAGATTGCAGATTTAACTTTAGTTACAAATGCGGATAACACAGTATTTTACTGAATATAGTTTAAAACTGGAAAGGGAGATATTGTGCTTCTCCTGTGATGAGGCATATAGTGTTCTCAGGACAAAAATACCATGGAATGCAGAGTACATAGCCTACGCATATTTATCATGAATATATTTATCAGGTGTACATAATAGAGCATAATCAGGAAGGAAAATGAGAAGATTGTAGTTTGTTTTGGCTTACGGTACATGTGCCAGATGGGTGGGCGGAAATTAAATGTGTGCGGAAATGGCCCACATGTTTTCTTGGGTTAATTAATGCTGTACAACCCAACCGTGCGCACACGTGCGTGCGTGCATGCATGCATGCATGCGTGCGTGTGTACAGTTGGGTGCCACCGATATTGTCCCTTATCATTTGACCCATTTAGGCCTGACCTCAAAATTTAAAAAAATCCTTCTAAATCCTCCAGTTTTCTGAAATAAATATTTTCACGATTTTTCAAAAATAGTAGACCTACAAGCTCGTAGCGCGCCACTCGGTGGCGCGCTATGAGCTTGTAGATCTGCTATTTTTCAATAGCTAAATTATAACATAATGTTTAAAACACCAAAAGGGGTTTTGCGCAGATCACGTAAACCTCAGCAAAAAGAAAAGGACAATATCGATGGCCTCCAACTGTATGTGTGACATAATAGTTTTGGATTTTTCATTATAGTTTAGTTTTAGTTAGTTTTGACTTACTTTTTTCTAATTCAGTTAGTTTTAATTAGTTTTTAGAGCGGGTTTGCTAGTTTTTATTTATTCAGGTGCAGGATTGAAAAGGGCCAGAGTAAGTATTGTGAAATAAAAACTCAAAAAAAGAAAATTCAGGGGCACGGTGGCACAGTCGGTAGTGCTGCCGCCTCACAGCTGGGTCCTGGGTTCGATTCCCGTTGGGGACGCTGTGGGTGCTGGGGGCGTGTTCTCTCATCATACCCGAGGCGGGGTTGGCGAAAAGGCCTTTCTGTATGGAGTTTGCATGTTCTCCCTGTGTGTGTCCCCTATAGGGTAGGTACCCTCACAAAAGACATGCAGTAATCCTGGTCTCTAAAACTACCTCCCCCACACGCTACGTCCGGCCGGGGAAACTCTCCCCTGTCAGGTGAAAAGAAGCAGCTTGGACTCCTCATGCATAGAAGGAAGCATGAGGTCCGCTGCCCCCCCAGGTTGGCAGAGGAAGTGTAGCGCCCAGGATTACATTAGATAATTGACACTGGGTGAAAAAATGGGTTGCAAAATCATGGGATAAAAAAAAGAAAAATAATATTCAGTTACAGATAACTAAAAACTAAGGGCATTTTGTCTATCATTTCAGTTAGTTTTGTAAACACTACAATACAGTTTCAGTTAGTTATCGTTTTTGTCTTCCTTTTGCGTGCGTGCGTGCGTGCGTGCGTGCGTGCGTGCGTGCGTGCGTGCGTGCGTGCGTGCGTGCGTGCGTGCGTGCGTGCGTGCGTGCGTGTGCGTGTGCGTGTGCGTGCGCGTGACACAGACAGAGGGTGCTCTCCAGCAGAGAACTGACACGTGGATAGAGGAGGTCAACGCCACCAGACTACATGAACTCAGAGGAGGACGCTCCACAATGAACGACACGGTCAGCTACACTACACTACACTATACTTACTATACTAACTACACTACACTACACTACACTATACTTACTACACTACACTACACTACACTACACTACACTACACTACACTACACTATACTATACTATACTATGCCCTACTTAATGTTTATTTTAGAACATTTATTAAATGACACCCAACATTTACATTGATTGAGTCGAGAATCGTTATCCTGAGTGAGCAGACAGGGGCTCAGGGTCTTAGTCATGTAACATTTGCTCTACAGTTCAGCAGCTGTGGAAGGGAGTAAAGTGAACCTACAGTATAAGACCATAATTATATACTTCCTCCAGCTGCTACTGCTGTACCTCTTGGACAGCAGTGGCAACCTTAGCTATAGAATGATAGCAAACATGAGCAATAGAGTGATGCATTTGCTGGCATTCGCAAAACATCATGAGAATGTTTTGAAGCTGTGACATTCTAATGCCATACGTGTGTTAATTGTGTGGCTTGGCCCTGCGCCCAAGAATGACTTGAACAAAAACTATAGAAACTCAAAATGCACTGAGACTGCTGGAAAGAGAGATTATTCTGAAACTAAAATATAATTTTAAACTTAAAACTTAAAAAAGTTGGTCCCCCACGGACCCCCATAAGAGAAAAATGGGTCAACATTATTAGAAAATATCATGCCCTCTTTTTCTTCCTAACTCTATGGTTTTGCTTGGTAATGAATTCTTCTGAGGCTCCTAACCCCCATCTAGGACCCTTGGGTGTCCCCTCCTTGAGAACCACTGTTGTAGAGCTGTGGGGACCGGCCAGTGGTGGAAAAAGTACTCCATTGTTTTACTTAAGTAAACTAGGCCGGTGCCCGGCTGTAGAGCACCGAGTCGGTAACGATGGAAGTTGGAGATCCATGCCCCACCTGGCTACCCGTTGTACCCGTGTCAGAGTACCCCCACCCCCACCCATCTGTCTGTCTGTCCCTTTTATGCCCATATATGGAGTTTTGGGCAGAGGCCTTTTGTGGCGGTTCTGGACAACCGTCCGTCCGACCAACTCGACACCGGGCACTGCACTCCCTGGGGTTGGTGTGGAACGCGTGTGTCGAATGTGAAGTCGGTGGGGCGAACGGTTCTCGAGTTACGTGCATTACAGCCATACACACACGTACAGACAGACGTACAGAGACATGGTGCATTTATAGATAGATAGAAGTATCAATACTGCAATGTACTGTAGAACTACTGTGTTACATCCATCCATCCATCTTCAACCGCTTATCCGTAGTCGGGTCGCGGGGTCAACAGCTCCACCAGAGTGTTCCAGACTTCTCTCTCCAGGGCAACATTATAGTGACTTCCTCCTGGCGGATCCCGAGACGTTCCAAGGCCAGTGATTCGATGTGTTTCCTCCAACTGCGCCTTGGTCTGCCCCGGGGTCTCCTCACAGTGGGACGTGCCTCGAGGACCTCCCTAGGGAGACGCCCGAGAGGCATCCTAACCAGATGCCCGAACCACCTAAGCTGGCTCCTTTCTAGGCGAAGGAGCAGCGACTCTACTCCGAGTCTCTCTCGTGTGACTGAACTTCTCACCCTCTAAGGGAGATGCCAGCCACCCGTTTGCAGAAAACTCATTTCGGCCGCTTGTATTCGCAACCTTATTCTTTCGGTCATGACCCACACTTCATGACCATAAGTGAGAGTAGGAACGAAGATTGCTCGGTAGACAGAGAGCTTTGCCTTCTAGCTAAATGTCCGGAATTCAAAATGTAGGCCTAGCCTAGTTGAGTGAAAGTACAAAACTATTGGCATCAAAATGTACTTAAAGTACCGCAAGTAGAAAGTACTCACTTTGCAGAATGTCCCATTTCAGGTTTTCAAATGTATACAAATATTTTGAAAGTAGCCGATCTACAAGCTCACAATGTGTCTCGTCGTGACTCGTGACGCATTGTGAGCTTGTAGATCGCCTATGTTCAAATGGCCGAAATGTATATAGGGCTGAAGTGGTTGGTTGCTTTTTGTAATAATAATCAAAATCTACAAAGTAACTAGTAACTGAAGTTAACTTATCAAATAGTTGTAGTGGAGTACAAGTCCAATATTTGCCTCTAAGATGTAGTGGAGTAAAAGTAGCCCTAGAAATTGGGAATATTCCAGTAAAGTAAAAAATACCTCAAACTTAAGTACAGTACTTAAGTAAATGTACTTAGTTACTTTCCACCACTGAGAACCTGAGGTGTGGGGCCCTGCCCAGGACCCCTTTGATCTCTTATCCGCAATGCATTCCAAACAGCCAGTCATTATTTTAGCTCCCACAGTGCCCTCTACTGGTCATGTTAAAAACAAAATTCAAACCGTGCCTTGGAAACTCCTAAACCAAACCTCTGGCAAGAGATCTACATGAATTATGTTTTAGCATGAGAGGGCACTCGGGCAGTGTGAAAGAGAGATTAGATAAGATTACTGGGAAACAATGATATTGCAATGAGGATACAAAATGCTCTTTCATCGGAACATTGACGTCACCGAGCACAGCATACAATACAATAAAGTTAATGGATTACATGGAAGATCATTTGGAAGATAAAGTGTTCATTTGGTTCTAGTGAAATCCCTCAGATAAGCAGCATTTGAAGTCCATTATGTAATTATTTTAAATGGGTAATGATTCAACAATTCAGTTATTATAGCTGGGAAATCATGATCCTAAAAGTTCCACTGAGTCCAAGGGCTGGTGATATAGGGCAGGGCAGGGGTGGGCAACTTTGACGATGCAGAGGGCCACTATAGTTCCACACTCACTCCAGAGGGCCACTATAGTTCCACACTCACTCCAGAGGGCCACTATATTTACACACTCACTCCAGAGGGCCACTATATTTACACACTCACTCCAGAGGGCCACTATAGTTCCACACTCACTCCAGAGGGCCACTATAGTTCCACACTCACTCGGGCCACTATAGTTCCACACTCACTCCAGAGGGCCACTATAGTTCCACACTGACTCACTCCAGAGGGCCACTATAGTTCCACACTCACTCCAGAGGGCCACTATAGTTCCACACTGACTCACTCCAGAGGGCCACTATAGTTCCACACTCACTCCAGAGGGCCACTATAGTTCCACACTCACTCCAGAGGGCCACTATATTTACACACTCAGAGGGCCACTACATTTCCACACTCACTCCAGAGGACCACTATATTTACACACTCAGAGGGCCACTACAGTTCCACACTCACTCCAGAGGACCACTATATTTCCACTCTCAATCCAGAGAGCCACTATATTTCCACACTCACTCCAGAGGGCCACTATTGTTCCACACTCACTCCAGAGGGCCACTATAGTTCCACACTCACTCCAGAGGGCCACTATTTCCACACTCACTCCAGAGGGCCACTATAGTTCCACACTCACTCCAGAGGGCCACTATAGTTCCACACTCACTCCAGAGGGGCACTATATTTCCACACTCACTCCAGAGGGCCACTATAGTTCCACACTCACTCCAGAGGACCACTATATTTCCACTCTCAATCCAGAGAGCCACTATATTTCCACACTCACTCCAGAGGGCCACTATAGTTCCACACTCACTCTAGAGGGCCACTATAGTTCCACACTCACTCCAGAGGGCCACTATATTTCCACACTCACTCCAGAGGGCCACTATATTTCCACACTCACTCCAGAGGGCCACTATATTTCCACACTCAGAGTAACACCACTATATGGCACATGGCCCGACAAACACTGACAAAGCCTGGTCTTAAATATGGGCAATAACAGTGAAAGGTTGTATAGGTTAGTTGTCCTCCTACAATAGATCACATAATACAGATCTGGTTACCCCTCAATACAAATTCATTACATATTATACCAAATATATCAAAATGACTAAAATATAACAAAATACCAAAACCTACACAGTCAATATAATATAATAATAATAAGGCTCCCACTGAATACCAACAGGTTCAACCAGGAAAGGACCTGGAGGCTGTGGAAGTACAGAGAATAAATATAACAACAGGTTCAACCAGGAAAGGACCTGGAGGCTGTGGAAGTACAGAGAATAAATTAGGCTAACAGTTGACTAACATTAATGTCCCCATGTAAAAAAAAAAAGAAAAACAAACTCTTAACCCATTTTGACCTGTGATCAGATTCTAAAAATGTCTTCCTGACAGTTTTCTGAAAAAGCTGAAAAAGCGAAGAACCACTGACATAGAAACATGTCAGTGGTTCTTCGATTTTTCAAAAATAGCAGACCTACAAGCTCGTAGCGCGCCACTTGGTGGCGCGCTATGAGCTTGTAGATCTGCTATTTTTCAATAGCTAAAGCATAACATAATGCTAACACCAAAAGGGGTTCCCTCCCAAAATGTGTTAAAACCCATTCCCCTACCTGTTACTGTCTCTGGCAGCGTGCAGCTCCCCCTCACAAAACATCACACCCGTCGAACTCTGTAAATGGAATATTTAATGACACCAATTAAAATGTATCCCATGCATGCATAATAATCAAAAATGAATTATCAAAGCATTAATATTTGTTTGAGGTTTTCTTACTTAAGTACTACTCCAGGTCCCGAAAAAACAAAAGCAAAACAAAACAAAACAAATCAGATCAGGCTTCTGCGGCCAAACATGAGGCCTCAAACCTGACCCCTTTTATGCACCCTATACCCCCATTCAGGACGGGAACCCCTTTTGTTGTTTTAAGCATTATGTTATACTCATACTCATGTTATACGCACGTAATTCCGACGGAGCATTAGTCCGACATGCGTCCTGCATGTCGGACTAATGCGCTGCTCCCGTGCTTGCAGTTATGGTTAAGTTAAGGCCTATTCATAGTCTGGATTTTTGGTGGTGAGCTGACCACCGGAGCTGAAATAACGTTGAGCGGTGGTGAGTAAAAACAGAGAGAAGGGCTGGAGCGGTGGCGGTGGTTTGCTCTTCACCGCGGCTCGTGACGTCATGTTGTAGTTCGGTGGTCACCTAACCACCGAAAATCCAGACTATGTATGAGCCTTTAGGGTTTGAGGTGGGTTGTCGTTTGTCGGAAACTAGGTCAAGCTCGAGCTTGTAGATCTGCTATTTTAGAAAAATCATGAAAATGTGCCTCAAATCTTTGAATATATACCGGTATTCTTTCAGAGTGAACGTTTTTAACTTGCTTCTGGGGGGTCCCACTGCCTGGAACAAAATATTTTCAGATGGATGTCGGCAGCCTATTACATATAATTTTTGGGGTCCTTGACATGAAATAGTTTGAGAATCACTGACATAGAAACATAGGTTTCTCAGAAAACTGTGGATTTAGAAGCCTTTATTTTTTCTTATTTTTTGGATAATCCTCCCTACTATAAAGTGTGCTGACCATATAAGGAGTTCCTACCTGTCCCCAGTGAGCCCCTGGGGTCAAAAAACCCTAGTTTCGGTTTGGGCTTTGGGTGGCAAAGCTTTCATCCAATCAGGATGAGAGGGGCCTTCCTCCAATCATGATCGAGTGGGGCGGGCATTGGTGCACGTGCTGTTGGTCTGTTGTACTTCCCCCACTGTAGAGCGTGTGCACATATTTTTCTCCAAATCACCCAAATCACTGAATGCTCCTTTAAGGGGGCAGTGCTACATTGCTACACATGCCTAGTGTCTTACTATTATCACACAGCACATTAAGATAGTGTGATGACTGAACTTTATCCATGTGACAATTCTCACAGTCACTGTAGGAATGACCGTGTTAGTGGCTGGAGAAACAATACAGAGGCATTGGTAAAGGTTAACCAAAGGTATGTTTATTCACCAAACGAGCACTACCAACTTAGCCTCGGTCCCAGGCTTACCTTTCTGCAAAAAGAAGAGCCTGCTCACAACGTAAGGCAAAGAAGCTATCGGCGGACGTATCCTCCGGAACATCCATCAGATGTATTTCCCCCGGATACAATATTTCCCCGACCAATCACAACACTTGTTTCATTCGCGGAGAATGTAAACTGATTTGTAAAGCATCAACGTAATTTCCTTGGGAGATACTTCCGCTAAAATCTCGCAACTTCCGATGATAGTCTTTTCAGCGTAGGTCTTGCCCAGGGTGCTACCAACTGGCATGAATACAGGAAGCTCTCTACTCCCAGCACAGACTTCAGTTCATTGGCAAAATGGCAGCCTTTTATACCCAGCTGGAGATAATGAGAATGGACTATACCATTTACACTTACAGGGGTGTCTTCAAATGAGAA
Organism: Electrona antarctica; assembly: GCF_951216825.1. NCBI lineage: Eukaryota > Metazoa > Chordata > Actinopteri > Myctophiformes > Myctophidae > Electrona > Electrona antarctica. The sequence goes on along the minus strand of NC_136795.1, from coordinate 5,840,980 downwards.
CATACCATAAATACATAAATACATATAAATAAATAACTTTAAACCATACAAATGTTACAAGTTTCTGTGAACTACATGAACTATACAAGTTATAAGTCTGTCACACTACAACATAAATACGCAATCACAACAGCACTGTGCAAAATAAGTAACAGAGGACCACTCTGTTACAGTCACAAAACACCAGTGGTTGTCACGGTGGGATCCAGGGGGGGGTCCCAAACAAAATGAATGAATATAGCATAACAATCTTTTTAACCATTTTAACCCCCATTTTATAATTTGGTTATCTGAAAACAGTGGCTACATAGAGTTGTACAATCATGCAACTCTTGCTGGAAAAAAAGTAAAATATTTGAAAACATTGGAAGCACAAATCTTGCCTGTCAACAAACATATTTTCAGATGGGGGTCTATCTGCAACCAACTGGGTTTCTTGACATGAACATGTTTGAGAAACCAGTGTCTGCAAATACATATAGTAACAAACAGTCTTTTACTTGCAGCCCTCAAAATGGTAAATGGTAAATGGTGCATTTATATAGTGCCTTTATCCAAGGCGCTTTACATAGATTGTGCATCAATTCACCCATTCACACACACATTCATACACCGATGGCGGGAGAAACCATGCAAGGCACTAGCCAGCACATCAGGAGCAATTAGGGGTTCAGTGTCTTGCTCAAGGACACTTCGACACCAACTCTGGGGGAGCCCGGGTTCGAACAGGCAACCTTACGGTTACCATCCAGCCACTCTAGCCCTGAGCCACCGCCTGTTCAAACAGGAACGAAGAAGTACTTTTCATTAACTGTCAAATCAAATCTATTGATTTCTTCCGTGATAGAGATGCGTCACAGCTGGATATTAGATCCCACTGTAATAACTATCAGGGGATTAATGGATTGTCTGTTTGCTTTGCTGGGTGTTTATGGGATTTATCTCCATCTCTAATTATGGATAGTAAATTCCCTGGGGGGGCAACCGCTATAGCATGGCTGCAGTGGCGTGCACAGATAGACACTAGGGGGTGCTAGAGCACCCCCTGCCCTTTTGGCAATGTGCCCTTTAAAAAAAACACTTTTTTTTCCTTTTCTTATTTTGTACAGTTACACTGTACAGTATGTGGACCATGGTAACATTGATCAATTCTTGATAAAAAGCTTCTAATATATTATTTAGGCCCCACAATCTATAAATCTCACACTATTAAGGCAACCGGCCGGTTCCACGCGCTGCACAAAGTGCCCTTTTTTTCCACTTGAGCACCTGACCCTCTAAATGTCTGTGCACGCCACTGCATGGCTGGTTGCCTGGCAAAATATAGATGAGCGACTGCAGAATAGATGAGTGACTGTTGTTGTGACGCGCCGTGAGTTCCTATCAGTTATTTTCGCTATATTTTTAAAGTATAAAATAGGCCTTAAGCATTCTTTTGAAAGCCATGTCAACCATGTCAGCCATATCCAACCTTATATTCCTATTCCTTAGGCCTTTAGGCGCTATATATTGGCAGGTTTCTCCACAGCCCACTTCTAAAAACTCTGACGCACGTCAGAGTTGGAGGAAACAGAACTTGCTCCTGCTTTGATTTGTTCGCATTTTGATTACCCGACAAAATCACACTTCTCAATTATTCGATGAATCAAAAGAAGCAAACGGTAAAATAATAGCTAAGATAGTTAGACAATTTACAATTTAGGCATTTAGCAGACGCTCTTAATCCAGAGCGACTTACATTAGGCAAGAACAAAAGTATATCACATATATAAAATGCATTATCAAGAAACATGCGTAAGCTAAGAACGTAACTAGAACATATCTATATAATGACACTATACATATTAACTATACATATATACTATACTATGCTATACATATATTCTATGATGTGCTATGACTACATACAATGCAATTATTGTGCTGTCTACATGACATGCTATAAGTCTGTTTCAAATGCTATCTAAGTCTAAAAAGTGCTATCTAAGGGGGTAGGATAAGTGCTATGGGCCATGATGGAGTCTGAAAAGGTGGGTCTTCAGACTACGGCGGAAGATTGGGAGTGATGCTGCAGTTCTGATTGCAACGGGGAGTGCATTCCACAGTTTTGGGGCCAGAAGGGAGAAGAGTTTGGGACGTGTGGAGCGTTGTCCCGGCGTTTTTAGTGAGGGTACTTCCTCTGAATGGTGAATATAGTAGAGGCAACTGTTATGAATGGTTTCCTGGCTGAATTATGCATGGCTTACTGTAGCCTACGGCAGGGATGGGCATCATGGGCAACTTTGACGATGGAGAGGGCCACGATGTTTCCACACTCACTCCAGAGGGCCACATATTAGCATATTAGCCTAATGTCGTAGCGAAAATAGCTGATCTCCAAGCTCAAAACAGGTCGCAGTGTGACTCGTTTTGAGCTTGTAGATCAGCTTTTTTTTGCTATTGATCAGCTATTGATTTGATTTGATCCAGCTATTGATATTGATCAGCAATCTTTGCTATTGAATTGAAATCCTGAATTATTATTTTTTGCCATTTTTGAATTGGAATCCTGAAAAGTAACATTTTTATTTCATTTCAAATGCATTTAATACGGTTATAGTTACTATGTTAACTTTAGGAACTAAATACCGAATACATAAAAACTAGACTAAGATGTTAGGAAGGGACTATAGTGGACAAGAGATCCAGTCATCAAGGCCCATTATGACATTCAGTCGACTAAAACTACTAAACTAGACTAACACTAAAACATTCCAGGTGACTAAAATATGACTGAAACTAAATTAAAAGTATTCAAGAGACTATGACTAAAATAGAAATTTGCTGCCATAAACAACACTATATTGTGAATGGGTGAATGGAGTGAATGGATGACATGGTTGGTTGGTTGGTTGGTTGGTTGGTTGGTTGACTGTTTTATTTTGGCCGCTTGAATCAATGAGTGAACTGTGCTCTGTTTCACAGATGGGGATGGCGGGGGAGGAAGAGAGAGGAAGAGGAAGAGAGAGAGAGGAGCAGCCTCTTGGAAGAGCGCCGTCTAGAGGTAGGCAGTACCAAATTCTGGGCCCTCGGAAAAGCAATCACCGTGGGCCCCTCACAAACACATTTGTTTTGTGGGTTTTTTTATGTGTAATCCAGGCTTTTGAGCCCCCCCACACCCTGGGGCACTAGTAAGTGTGTCCCACTTTACCCCCCAGTCCAACAGCCCTGGAGGTATATGTGTGTTGTTCATGCTCAGCGGTGTATAGACCTTTTCATGTGTGTGTGCGCGTGTGTGCCTGTGCGTGTGCGCGCATACATGTGCGTGTGTGCGTGCGCGCGCATGTGTAGACAATCTGTGTGTCGTAGCTTACTCTGAGATAGTTAATAACCTTCTGTATAGCATTTAATTTTGTTTTGTTGCTTTCGTGCCTTCTGAAAACTCTGGAATTAATGTCTCCATTCTACATGAACTCATCTGGAGGTGATAATGCGTTCCGTAATTACTGGTCCATTCCACCTTCCTCACACCCACCTTATCAGCCTTTAAAGCCTTTTATAGTCTCTCTCTCTCTCTCTCTCTCTCTCTCTCCACCCCCCCCCCCCCCTCTCCCCCCCCCCCTTCTTTGTGTGGAGCATTTCTAATTATTTGGCACTGCCAAATCCATTTACACCGATAGACAAAGTGCATAATTACCATGTGTTATGAAACATTAACGCGAGGCATTAAATACCTTTAATAACTACTTAAGTCTTGTTTTTGTTTTGTTTTTAAAGGGGGAAATAACAGATTTACAAGCATTTACAACATCAGCTATTTCCGCTATATTGTTGAAAATGAGTCAAAAGATTTGGAAATGTCCTTTTATCCCTGCATGCAGCCCCATCCCCTCAGGGAAGCTGGTCCACCACGGGCTCCGTGGCGGCGTCCCAGGGAGGTGGTGGTGGTGGAGGTGGTGGTGCAGGCAGGCCCATGAGGGCTCTGGTGGCCCACCAGCCTGGCAGTGACAGCCCCACACTGCTGCCCTTCTCCAGGGGAGAGGTGGTCAGCGTGCTGCTTCCCCAGGCCAGGAACGGATGGCTGTACGGACGCGCCGAGTCCAGCTCTCGGTGAGGAGAGGAAGGGGGGGGGGGGGGGGGTGGTCTGATAGGGGGGCTTCCCCAGGCCAGGAACGGATGGCTGTACGGACGTGCCGAGTCCAGCTCTCGGTGAGGAGAGGAAGGGGGGGGGGGGGGGGGGGGTAGGGGGGCTTCCCCAGGCCAGGAACGGATGGCTGTACGGACGCGCCGAGTCCAGCTCTCGGTGAGGAGAGGAAGGGGGGGGGGGGGGGGTGGTCTGATAGGGGGGCTTCCCCAGGCCAGGAACGGATGGCTGTACGGACGTGCCGAGTCCAGCTCTCGGTGAGGAGAGGAAGGGGGGGGGGGGGGGGGGGAGGGGGTGGTCTGATAGGGGGGCTTCCCCAGGCCAGGAACGGATGGCTGTACGGACGTGCCGAGTCCAGCTCTCGGTGAGGAGAGGAAGGGGGGGACGGAGGGGAGGGGGGGGGATGGCTGTACGGACGTGCCGAGTCCAGCTCTCGGTGAGGAGAGGAAGGGGGGGACGGAGGGGAGGGGGGGGGGGGGGGATGGCTGTACGGACGTGCCGAGTCCAGCTCTCGGTGAGGAGAGGAAGTTTGACGGAAGTTTGTATGAGCGAATTCATGGATGACTTTTTGATGCAGGGTTTGCTGGTTTGCTAAAAAAAACATACATTAACCACTTCAGCCCTATATGCATTTCGGCCATTTGAAAATAGCCGATCTACAAGCTCACAATGCGTCACGGTGTGACGCATTGTGAGCTTGTAGATCGTCTATTTTCAAAAGATTTGTATACATTGTCTTGAAATGGGACATTCTGAACTATTTTCATTTTGGGGACTTCAAGTAACATTTTTGATACCAATACTTTTGTACTTTTACTCAAGTCAGTTTTGAACTCTGGACTTCTAAGGGTGCACTCACACGGTTCATGCAATTCTCTGTGCTCGTTGGGTGTTGTGTCATGGCCGCCCAGCGGCCCAATGCATTTCCAATGGAGGTCACATGGTTTGACCCAACATTGTGTTGTGTGAGGGGGAGGGGCGCAGTCGTGCGCCCCTCCCCCTCACACAACACAATGTTGGGTCAAACCATGTGACCTCCATTGGAAATACATTGGGCGGCCATGACACAACACAACATGCATCCAACGAGCATCCAACGAGCACGAGAATTGCAAGAAAGGTGTGAGCTCAGCCTAAGGCCTCACTCACACGGTCGCAACAGATTGATGTATGCTTGTTGTATACAAAGGGTGTGACACAGCTTGAGCTCTCGGTGAGGAGAGGAAGTTTGACGGAAGTTTGTATGAGCGAATTCATGTATGACTTTTTGATGCAGGGTTTGCTGGTTTGCTAAGAAGGGGGAGATACAGTATAGGGGGGAATAATCCATGTCTCTGCTTTCATCCCAGCGTCTGCTCAGACTGAAGAAACGGAAGAAACTGTTTCCCCCTCGGTTTTTGAGGGGCGCTAGCCCCTCCTACAGCCTATTCAGCTATTAGTGTAGATTGTTTTCTTCCACAAACATTAAATTCCCTTTGACAATGAATGGAGAATTTACGTCATAAGTGGACGAACAAATGGACGCCTAATCAAAACAAAGAATTCCGCTGCTCTGTTCTCCCAGAGCACAGCAGACTCGGTGGCTATTCTAGCTAGTTTCTTAGGACATTTGTGGTCATAGTGGCTACATCTGTCATTAAACAATTAAGGTTTTTTTGCGATTAGTGCGTGCGTGCGTGCGTGCGTGCGTGCGTGCGCATTTTTGTGTGTGCGTATTCTGTGAATCTGTGTATCTGTGTCTGGATCTGTCTATAGCTGTATGTCTATAGCTGTATTTTTTACATAAATACTGTAAATACAAAATATACTCAGTGTTGGTTTCACTCTTGAAGGAACTCTCTATCTTGGCTTACTGTACGCAACGATATACAGACAGAGAATTATTAGAGTAAAAACCTGTTCCATTTTTACACTCTCAATTTTAAATTGACAGTCTGGATACTACTCTCTCTCTCTCTCTCTCTCTCTCTCTCTCTCTCTCTCTCTCTCTCTCTCTCTCTCTCAGTCAGGGCTGGTTCCCAGCTTCATACGTGGAGCCAGTGGAGGATGTTAAACCAGCCGGCTCCAGGTAAACATCATATTTAATTAATTCCAAAAGTCATACATAATTCAAATGCTCTGGGTTCAAATCCTGTTGGATCTGAGTCGCAGACCATCATATCTCTCTCTCTCTCTCTCTCTCTCTCTCTCTCTCTCTCTCTCTCTCTCTCTCTCTCTCTCTCTCTCTCTCTCTCTCTCTCTCTCTCTCTCTCTCTCTCTCTCTCTCTCCTATAGCTGTCTCTCTCCACTGCAACATCCACTGAAACACAATGAATACACAATGACGGCATTCAAAATGTTGTGTTATTTCTGGTTGCTTGCTCACAGAAAGAGAAAGAAAAACACAAGCGACTCAGGGGTGTATAATACTGTAATAATGTCGTAAGCAAAGAGTTACGAGGCCAAACACGAGGGAAAAACGAGGGGAATTTCAAAGACAGAAATGGCAGAATAGTGTAATATTCCAGTGCAGCTGCATTTAGTCTTCTGGAAGCAAGAGGGGAAGAACTGGGGTAGGTTCTGCTATCATAACATCAAAAGAAGAAACAATATGAATAAATAAATACTGCTCTCGTGATTCATGAACGATCGTGACTTCCATGCTGCAGCTCTCCAGTAAGGTTATCATGTTTAATACAACAACAGTGGTGTAAAGTTACTACTGTAAGTACATTTACTTAAGTACTGTATAGGCTACTTATAAGTATGAATTTGAGGTATTTGTACGTTACTTGAGTATTTCCAATACTTTTACTTCTACTCCACTGCATCTCGGATCCAAATATTGTACTTTTTCTCCACCTTTGAAAACTTTAGTTATATACTACAGTTACTTTGTAGATTTGGATTATTATTAAAAAAAACATACATTAACCACTTCAGCCCTATATGCATTTCGGCCATTTGAAAATAGCCGATCTACAGAGATCGTCAAAAGATTTGTATTCTTGAAATGGGACATTCTGAACTCTTTTCATTTTGGGGACTTCAAGTAACATTTTTGATACCAATACTTTTGTACTTTTACTCAAGTCAGTTTTGAACTCTGGACTTCTAAGGCCTCACTCACACGGTCGCAACAGATTGATGTATGCTTGTTGTATACAAAGGGTGTGACACAGCTTGCCCCAATGCATTTCCAATGGGAGTCACATGGTTTGACACAACATTTGTGTTGTATGAGGGGGAGGGGCGCAGTCGAAACACAGCCGAAAGCCATACAACAGCTTGTAGTCCAAAATGTAGTCCTCAAACCATGTGACTTCCATTGGAAATGCAGGTGTGAGTGAGGCCAAACAGAGTATTTCTATATTGCAGTCTTGATACCTTTACTTAAGTAAAACAAGTGTGATCTTTCCACCACGACAATGTACCAAGCAGGATGAATGGGAGGGGCAAACACACGACTCCAGATGTTCCTGACAAAAGATGATGTTCTGTGGAGTCCCCTCCGCCCCATCCCCGCTCTAAGTGATTATCACACTTAATTGTTTCATTTCAAGGACCCCCATAACTCTGAGAGTTACAGTATTTTATATTGGAACCCCCTCGAGGAACCACTTTGAGAACCACTTCTCTACTAGCCTGGAACTCACCTATGCTTTTTATGGCATAGGCAGCTTCCGGCAGGATCAGCCGGGAGAAACTATGCGCAGCTGCGCGACATGAGACTAATTACTTAGAGCGACAGAGAGAGAGAGGAGTGTGTGTGTGTGTGTGTACATGTGTGCGTGTGTGTCAATTTAACAAAGGTGCAGACGATCAGAAATCAGCAGAGAGTGAGAGATGTTTGCGCTACTCTATGCCGAATTGAAGTGGACTCGGACCCAGACTTTTTTTTTCTCCCTGAAAAAAAAACTTCTGGGTTTCCGAGGCTACTTCTCTACTGACTCTGAGAAAATGGGAAAATGGAACCATTAGGTATATGTCACAGTACGTTTTAACAGCGGGCGAATTTTCCGGAAGTGCATTATTTGTCAATGGGACCCGGCAACTACTGGCGATAGAGGCGATATTCAAGCGACGCTCGCCGTTGGTCTCCCGCTGTCAAAACGTACTGTTAGAGTTACGTCGCAGCAGAGCGTGGTCACTTTACGACATTCCCCCAATCTTTCTCTGAAAGAAAATCAAAACCAACATGGTACAAAAAAAACCAACATATGCGTGACTGAAACATTTCCGACACAAAATACTGTACACACAAAGACCATTGAGGTACTCTTCGCGTTTATTTGCAAGTATCAGTCCAATGTCTTTCTCTCTGCCTGGTATTAGCATGGTTTAATTCCTGTACCAATTGTTTGCGGTACCATGGGATCTGCAGTGTCTGGTTGCATATGTTTGCCCCACTTTACCGCGTGTATCTATTCTATAGCCTGCAGGGTTCCAGGTACACGCGGGCATGGTGTCAACATCTACCAGTGGACAAGATAAGCAGAAACCTCCGAGCTATATCCCCATTATGGGACAAAGTGTCTGTGAACAGGGTCAACCGTTAACCAGGTCTGAAAGAATAACTATGCGCTATTTAATTTATTTGGGTGACCCACTGCTGAGAGGAGTAGTAAATTGTCACGTACTGGTGTGGTGATCGAGAAGAAGCAGGACAGCCAGGCAGGTAGTGATCAAAACCCATGGTTTCAGAAATCATAAATAGGACCTATACATACATAATGCAGTGACACCAAACAATGAACCAACAAGGACTGACTAGGGAAGACATATATTCACAAGAGGACTGATGAGAAACACAAATGAGAAACACCTGGGGAAGACATCCTATTATAAATGTGCCACGTCTCTGTGTGTCTGCGTGCGTGTGTGTGTGTCTGCGTGTGTGTGTGTGTGTGTGCGTGCGTGCGTGTGTGTGTGTACGGTTGTAATGCACGTAACTCGAGAACCGTTTGCCCCACCGACTTCTAATTCGGCACACACGCTCCACACCCCCGCAGGAAGTGCAGTGCCCGGTATCGAGTCGGTAGGACCCACGGTTCTCCAGAGGCACCACAAAAGGCTTGATCTGCTCAGGCTCTGCCAGTGGGCCTAAATCCCCTCACCTGTGCAATTTCCAGCCTCTGCCTCAGCCAATTGATTGCCATGGCAACCACACACCTGACAATTGACTACTTAACCAGTCCATTTTTCTCAGTCAGTCAGTTTGCCCTCTTCAGACACAGGCAGACAGGCAGATACACAACAGAGATCTCCATCTCCATGTGGGACACAGACAGACAGGCAGATACACAACACAGATCTCCATCTCCATGTGGGACACAGACAGACAGTTAAAACGGGTGCTATTTCATTAGGTTCCAAAGTTGCATCGTTCTCAAGTAGGCCGGGGGCCGACGGGCACGTACAAGTCTAGTGAACCATAACAACTAGAACAAGAACATAACAAAAATACAACACCTATAGGGCCAGGCACAATAGTTTTAATAGGTTCATGTGATTATCATACTGTATATTGTTCTGTTCACATAATGCCACAGGGTTGTTGAATGATTCATGTTTTACTTTTACTATGTTATTTTGTTACTTACCGGTATTGTAATTAATTTAACAACGTCAAGTTTTGTTTGCGACTAAAATGAAAATGGTTTGCTTTCACTTGGGAGCGGTTTGTGATTCAACTAATTAAATCAACTGCCCATCTGGATTCTGGGAAAGAGTGGCTCTCAAAGTGCTGTCGGGGGACGGGGATAGCCTGGCTAATAAGCCAGACCGAATCAGCCGTTGGCAAAAAAAAAAAAAGCCTGCCGGCGGATTACGGTCTGGAGAGGCTCAATTGTACGCCCATTTCCTACACCAGAGAACTGGTGTGGCCAATCGGGACACGGTATGCAATATGGGCGGGCTTTGGTACAGTGACGTTCAATGCTTGAGACCTTTGACTGACAGTAGCTCTAACCAATTGCGTCAAAGAGAAAATGTTTGAACCCGCCCCCCGGGAAACAAGATCCATACACAGCATCTCCAGACTCAAATACCACACGACAGTGTGGTATTTGAGTCTGGCTTATTAGCCAGGCTAGGACGGGGACCTCCTTATATGCTTTGAGCGACGAGTGTCAGGGCCGGATCTACCATATGGGAACTTTGGGCACGTGCCCAGGGGCCCTTGGGCACCAGGGGCCCCTCAAAAAAAAAGAAGAAAAAAAGTTTTTTTTTCTTCTTTTTTTTTGCTCCACAGAAAATTTCCCTGCTAATCCGAATGAAATAAATGGTGTCTAAAAAGATTAGTGTTTTATGCATAAGGGCAGCTGAAAAGTGCAATTGTGTGTAAAGCAGCAACAATGCGCTAGATTGGCTGTCACTCTGGGGGGGGTAGGCGACCGGAAATCGGCCAATATAACAGCATAAAACTGCCCCAAAACGGCTCCAAAACAGCAAAAATGTTGCGCGCGCGTGAAGGGGGGCCCTTCGAGCTTCAGTGCCCAGGGGCCCTCAGAGGTGTTAATCCGGCCCTGACGAGTGTCGACCAATACATCGCACAACGTGTCTCACTACTATCTTCTGAGCCTTGAGCATTCATACTGACTTGTCGACAGCCAGACAATGTTAACAAGGAAGTGAATGTGTCTTGCATCTCTGTGGCAGCAGAGCTTACCTTGTGTTCCCAACCAATGCAACATGGAGAGTCTGCAGCCTTTCATTTTTCCAAAAGTTTTGCTCCACTACAATTATTTGAAAACGTTACTAGTTACTTTGTAGATTTTGATCATTATTACAAAACATACATTAACCACATCAGCCTTACTTTATTATTACTA
>NC_136795.1:5777545-5827545 GCF_951216825.1 Electrona antarctica | reverse complement strand
CCAGTCCGCCCCGGTAACAAAATGTGCACATGCACGCTCTACAGTGGGGGGAAGTGCATCAGGCCAACAGCATGTGCACTAAGGCCCGCCCCCACTCGATCATGATTGGAGGAAGGCCCCTCTCATCCTGATTGGATGAAGGCTTTTCCACCCGCCACCAAAACTGAAACTAGGGTTTTTTGACCCCAGGGGTTAACTGGGGACAGGGAGGAACTCCTTATATGGTCAGCACACTCTATAGTAGGGAGGATTATCCAGAAAAAAAGAAAAAATAAGTGATATTTGAATTAAGTCAAATCACTGAATATACCTTAAAGCTGCTATTAGCAATAATATGTCAACTTTGAATGAACTCTTTTTTTTCTCCTTTTTTTCCAGACAGACAGCAATGGGTAAAACGCTCCCAAAAGAAATGTATAGTCTCTGGGACAGATCTAGGGGCCGCAATCTGCATTCAAAGATTTTCCTAGAAGCTTTGTCATTGGTCAATTTGCCCGTCTACTTCCTGATTGGTTAGTCATTTTATTCGACCGATGACAAAGCTTCTAGGAACATCTTTGAATGCAGATTGTGGCCCCCATGTGTCACAGAGACTAACATTTTGACATATTATTGCTTATAGCAGCTTTAATTAAGGGCCCATCGTACGAGTCAAGTCAATGTGACACGTTTAGCTTACAGATCGTCTATTTCCGGTCTCTGATATGCTGTTGTATGACAAAGCCAAAATTGGTCTTTAGCGTTTACTCTTCGGACCCTTTTCCACCCAAAGAACTTTGGTCCTATAAACCGCTTCTAGATTCTTGCAACCTTGGTGCGTTCACGGAACCGGGCGGCGGCCATCTTTTGGGTCATCGCCATGTTGGCTTGTGGTGGACATTTTTGTCAACATTCCATTTTTACCACGGACATACAACATGAGTGCACGACAATATTACCAAAAACACATAAATAGATAGCCCTGAATGACCACAATATATAGGTCTGTAACTCTGAGAGTGTGCAAATGGAACCAAATGGACCCTTATGGGTCCATTTGGTTCCAGCGTCTCTTCAAATGACATTTGAGGGTCTGAATGAATTAGGAATGTGTTTTTCTCCTGTCCTATACCTAGTTTCAACAGAGGGAGAAAATAACGTAAGAGCAAAATGGCCAACCTATACACAAAGAACCGTTTGTAGGAGGCTCGAACTTGAAAGTAACCTCTCTGAATATATTTGCCTCTATCCTCTGTAGAGATCAGAACACCATGCAGGTTCAGCTCCAGATCTCTTCCCAAAGTAAGAACACCTTTTATCACGTTATCTTATACGGGTACCATGAAACACATCATGAATGCACTTCTATACACTGTTTTTTGAAATGGCATCAGGCTATGCTAATGAATATTTCAGAAGTACGTAATGAAACCATCAAACAGAGACAGAGGGGGCAGCCGTAACAACCGGCGTGGAATTGCTTTCCATCAGTGTTTGAAGTGCAGTCAAGTATTGAAAACCATTTCAGTCGAAGCCTGTTTGGCTGAGATAGCATCGCCTGCACTTCACTGGAACAATCTGCTGGATGCGCTGCTCCTGCAGTATGACACGATGTGCCTTATATATGTAGTCAGGGGATATTAAACAAAAAAAAATCTGAGAATGTGTCTAGTATAGTAACACATCTCACAAAGATTGAAATTCAGTTTCGCCTCGTGGGGAATCTGGGACAGCTGCTGAAAGTTGGGGTACCATTAATAAGCTATATGCAGGGGGGAGAAAATGACAAAATGTCATTTCTTGACTGTAAGTAGCATGCGAGGGGTCAAACTAGGGGTTTTTCATGATTCTTGAATCCATTGCATGCATTTTGTTTTCTTCATGAAAAACACTCCTTGGGCTAAAAACAGTAGCCTGGCTTGGCCAGCCTCATAGCGGGGATTCACTGAAGATTGTTCCCTGCATATGAGGGGAAGAATATGCGGGGAAGAATCTTCAGTGAATCACCGCTATGAGGCTGGCCAAGCCAGGCTATAAAAACAGTGGTGGAAGTACATTTACTTTAATATAAGTATACAATGTTGAGGTATTTGCACTTTACTTTTACTTTACTTGAGTATTTCCAATTTCCAATACTTTTAACTTCTACTCCACTACATCTCCAGAAGCAAATATTGTACTTTTACTCCACTACAATTATTTGACAACTTTAGTAACTAGTTACTTTGTAGATTTAGATTATTATTATTACGAAACGTACATTAACCACATCAGCCCTATAAACATTTCGCCGGCCATTTGAAAATAGCCGATCTACAAGTTCACAATGCGTCGCAATGCGACGCATTGTGAGCTTATAGATCTGCTATTTTCAAAAGATTATTATTAGGCATTTTGAAAACTTTAAATGGAACATTTTGCACAATTACTACTTTTACTTTTGGCCAATACTTGGCCAATACTTTTGCACTTTTACGCAAGTAAATGTTGAATTCCATACTTTTACGTGTGTAACTTACATAGTATTTATTGATACTTTTATACTGCAAACTAAGGGGTTTTCAGGATTCTGAATCGCTTTCAAGCATTTGTTTTAAAAAAAAGCTAAAAGCTAATCTCTCTCTCTCTCTGTGTGTGTGTGTGTGTGTGTGTGTGTGTGTGTGTGTGTGTGTGTGCGTGTGCGTGTGCGTGTGCGCGTGCGCGTGCGTGCGCAGAGGCACCAACCCCTTTGCCACTATTAAGCTGAAGCCCACGATGACCAATGACAGGTCAGCGCCAAAACTCCATCGGTGATGACGCTTCTTTTCATTCCGACGGCAGAGTTCACTGGTTCAGTATTTGCAGTATACTGAACTGTATAGATACTATTACATACACAACTAAACTGTATAGATACTATTACTAAAGCCTCACTCAGACCTTTACTGCATTGCTGTATGCTTTTGGATGAATGTTGTGTAGTGTCATGGCCGCCCCAATGCATTTCCAATGGGAGTCACATGGTTTGACACAACATTGTGTTGTATGAGGGGGAGGGGCGCAGTCGAAACACAGCTGAAAGCCATACAACAGCTTGTAGTCCAAAATGTAGTCCAAAAACCATGTGACTCCCATTGGAAATGCATTGGGGCGGCCATGACACTCACAACATTGACAGCGGCCATGACACTCACAACATTCACAATGCATTAAAGGTCTGAGTGAGGCCATACACAACTGGGATCAACGGTAATTTAGATAAGATTACATTTCGACATTTCGACATTCAAAACAATCTAATAGCATCTGTTTTATACTGTATCAAATCATATACTGTAATTGCAACCTTTTTTTTTACTGTCTAATGATTATGTGAAAGTAACACTTTTGTCATATGCGCTTTAAGACAAAATGTGACCGAGCTTGACTGAGGGGCTGCCATTGGATTCTTTTTGTCATTTCCGTTTTTTTTACATGTCATATGAAAGCAGGTTTCAAATTGACATATTGGTTGTTCAGATTGACCCACCAGTTTTGGAGATATGGCTTTATAGAGTAATGAAACGAGTTGAGAAAACAGGCTTGAATGGTTCACTTCTGTGGACTCTAATATTACACCTAGCTACATGTTTAAGCATTTATTTCATATTTACATGTCGATTTCAGCTCTGACATTTATTTCAGACATGCTCTAGTATGTGAAGAGTCTGTGCTATTAACTCATTTTGGATTCACAAAAAAAAAAACCTTTTTCTCCTCTGGTGAAAAGCTGAGGGGCTGCCGTCGTGCAGCCTCCAGCTTTTCACCAGAGGAGAAAAACTGCATTTCTTTTTCTTCAGTCAAGCTGGGTCACAAATGGTTACATGACAATTTTAGCTCTAATGGCATATGCTGCATGTGTGTCATTTCTATTATCGAATATGTTTCAATGAAGATCAAAAGTATACAAGTTCTTTGAATGACAAAATGTAAGGCAGGTGTTTCCCATTCAGAAAACAGATTCCCTGTTGACACTATAGTCTTTCCATCTGTCTTCATGGCCATGGAGTTAATGATTGTATTTTAGCGATCGTACTGTGCCTTGATGCTTCATCTATATCCTGATATAAATGATGATGGTAGAAATATTTGTAATTTATGATCAGTTAATTATTTGTGTGTCGACAGTATGTGTATAGGTTATTTAAAAAACAAAAAAGGAAAATGTGTAAGAAATGCTAAATACTCTGCCGACGATTTAGACAATCTTCTTCTAGGGATGCACCGATGAATCAGTCATACAGTATATCGTTATCGGACGATATTCGCCATTATCGGTCAATATCGGCAAATAAAACTGACAATAACCGATGGCAGTAGCCGATATTTATCTGTTGTTGATAAGCATACATTTTGCGTTGGCTATGTTGGTGTGTTGGTAATCTGCAGCCTACCAAGCTGTAGATTCTGAACATGTATTTCTTGTATTGAAGATGTATTTGTTTCCCTGGCACAAAAGGGGGAAATAAAAAATAAAAATAAATATATCGGTATCGTCCTAAAATGTCCATATCGTTGCATCCCTATATCTTCCACTTTATTCAGATAATGGATAATCTGCGGTTAATATCAAATGCTACTCAGGGACAGGTTTTATTACTGTAGGTGTCGTGCCAGAGGACTTACAGTAGATACTTGATTTAGTTGATTAGACTGAAAGGAAAGTGATCATTAATATTGCCAATGTGATATATTTCCGTATTCTTCCAAAGCACTTTGTACTGTTATAAATATTGTATGATGTGTAAACTGTATAAAAGGATCACTGCACACGTGTTTTAAAGCGATCACTTATGTTGCCCATATTATGTACTGTTGAGTGCGTACCCAGTGTAGCCAGCGTACCCATTACCCAGTGACCAGTTCTCTGTCCCAGAAAAGCCACATGCCGCATATAATATTGTTGCTGCATGCCGGGACTCGGGAGGAAACCGCCTAACTCCATTTTTGCATAAATCAGTGCTATTGAACACCCTTTACGTTTGTGTGTTGGTTGAAAAAATATTGAACCAATGAAAAGTAGTAAAAAGCGCTTCGGACAAAACCTCTTAACTCCATTGGACCCTCAAACTGTCTGCTAACTGCCACGACACCATTTAACGAGGCAGTATTTCAAAATATAAGGTTTTCTTCATTTCCTGAAAAATAGATTTGCATTTTCAGTAATAATAACATCTTGGAGTTTGGTTGTTTTCTTCCCGACAGCAGAGATGTGTTAGGACAAGTGGTGAGTTGTTTATTTGCTTGGGCAGTAGAATATGGCCTATTAAATTAGACGGGGATCCTGGGGTTGCCAGTTTAGCTACTCCACTGGGGATACTTAACCCAAATTGAACCACAGTGTGAAACCGCCTCAACTAAATGGCTTGATCTTGGCTTGTGTTAAATTGTTACGACAGCTGCAAATAAAGGCTTTCGGCAAATGGAATAATGGTCTGCTTTTCTCCTCTATGTCTTGAGTTATGTTCACGAAATATAGTAAAGGCCAGCAGTGGCTCCTACAAGAGGTACTGCACAGCAGCGATGGGAAAAAGTACTCACATTTGTAGTATCAATACTGCAATGTAGAACTACTCCGTTACAAGCAAAAGTACGGGAATCAGAATTGACTTGAATAAATGTACCAAACGTAGAATGTACTCATGCGGACCACAAATTTGGACCTCCTCTCTGTCCCCAAGGCAGTCAAGCGAACCTTCGGGGACAGAGCGTTCAGTGTGGCAGCCCCCACCCTGTGGAACTCTCTTCCAATAGAGATTCACCATGCTCCAACACTGGACTCTTTTAAGGCTGCCTTGAAAAGACACTTATTCTCTCAGGCTTATGGCATATAGTTTTTGATTGTTGTTGGTACATTTTGTAAAGCGTCCTTGGGTTCATGAAAGGCGCTATATAAATTCAAGCTATTATTATTATTATTATTATCATGCATTATGCAGAATGTCCCATATCACAAGTTCAAAATGTATTGAAAATTCTTTTGAAAATAGGCGACGCATTTTGAGCTTGTAGATTGGCTATTTTTGAAATGGCTGAAATGTATACACAGGGCTGAAGTGGTTAGTCTGTGTTTTGTAATAACAATAAAAAGTAACTATAAGTAACTATAAAGTTTTCAAATAATTGTAGTGGAGGTAAAGTACAATATTTGCATCCGAGACGTAATGGAGTACAAGTAAAAGTATTGGAAATTGGAAATATTCAAGTAGGGTACAAATACCTCAGAATTGTACTTAAGTACAGTACTTAAGTAAATGACATTTACTAAATGTATTAGTTTCCACCACTGCTGTAGCAGCCATGTGGGAACCAAAGGCTGTCTGATCCCCGGCTTCGTGTGGATTTGTGTTTTGATCAAATACCTCGATATCAATATTGTGACATTATCATATCACATTATGTTATGACGATGATATCCTTTATTCATTTTTAATCTGTAAAGCCCACAAAGAATATTGTTGTGATGCGTGACCTTATAAATCCGCAATTGTACCCATTTTTTTTAAAGATTTGAAAGTGGGGCTTAAGTTATTCAAACTGGTTTGAATAGCTTTAAGAGGATTATGGTAAAAAGCCTTGTATGGTATCTCTATACTGCTGTGGTTCTGTAGTAGCATTTACAAAGCAAGGCAATCGCGGATCTCCACAAAGTCATTATTATTACAGTCCTTGTACTGTACAGATAATGGTATATATTACGACACAACAATGGAGGCCTAATGCTCCCAGCTTTCACTTTGAGCTGTTTTTTTTTCTTTTGTGGTGCAACCACTCCAACGAACAGCAATGTCCGTGTCCGTGTTTGTGTGTGACTATGTGACCAGTACCAATGAGTACCAAAAGTGGCGCTGTTGTGCCAGAAACGGAGAGAGAGAGATAGTGCTGCATGTTGCCTGCTAATGAGAGAGACAGAGAGGGGGGGGGGGGGGGGGGGGGGGATTTGCACCACTCGGTTCACACAGGTGTGATTTTTTATGCAACTCCTGACATTCTCTATACTAGAGGTGTAACGATATAGTAACTGCATCGAAAAATCGATTTTAATTTCAAGAATCGAAGTATATCGAAATGAAAACAGCAACATTGACTATGTATCGTATCGTTTTGCATTGGAAATAATCGGTATCGAATCGTTTTGCTAATACAATTAATACTAATTTTTAGAAGAAAAATGAAAAAGAGGGGTTTAATTACTTAGTTTAAAATAATGTCAATGTATTTAAAATAGTTACTGTATCGATTTCAAATCATTGAATCGTATCGTATCGTATCGCCATAATGAACCAATATCGTCCATGTATTGTAAAAATGGTGCATTTATATAAATGGTAAATGGTGCATTTATATAAATGGTAAATGGTGCATTTATATAAATGGTAAATGGTGCATTTATATAAATGGTAAATGGTGCATTTATATAAATGGTAAATGGTGCATTTATATAGCGCCTTTATCCAAGGCGCTTTACATAGATTGTGCATTACATTCACCCATACACACACACATTCATACACCGATTGCGGCAGAAGCCATGCAAGGTACCAACCAGCACATCGGGAGCAATTTGGGGTTCAGTGTCTTGCCCAAGGACACTTCGACATGTAGACAGGAGGAGCCGGGATTCGAACCGCCGAATCATTGGACGACCTGCTCTACCGACCTGCTCTACCTCCTGAGCCACAGCCGCCCACTATCATCAACCATGTATCGTGATACGTATCGTATTGCTGTTAAAATGTATTGTTACACCCCTATTCTCTACAGTCTACAACTCATTCCATGCCACGGGACGCCTTCGGACGCCTTTCCCGTGACGCCCTCGTTGCCACGTGACGCCTATGGACGCCTTTTTGAAAAAACAATATATTTTATATTCGTTTCTTTTTCTTTTTTTTTTCATATTTTGAAAATTCCTCTAATCTGGTGTGCAGATGATGACATTCACATGACATGCACAATAGAATTTCAATTTCTTTCTTTTATTTATAAATGGGCTTTGGTTGGCAACGAGGGCCAAAACTGGTGTCCACCAGGTGGCACTGAATGACTTAAACGTTTATTTCAAGATATGGCACGATCCAGCTTGTTAAGCAGCAGTGTTGATTTTGTCGACTAATACTATGACGGAAAATGTTCGTCGACTGTATACCTTTTTTCACTGACGAAAGCTACATGGAAACTTTAAATTAAAACTTAAGCTATGATGACTAAAACTATAAGACAATAGCCAACCTACTCCATTACGACAGCATCAAGGCCCGCCAAAACACATTTTAGTCGACTAAATCAACTGTAGATTTAGTCGACTAAAATAGTAGATTTTGCTGTCAAATTGTGCTGTCGAAATCAACACTGTTAAGCAGAGAGAGACAGGGAAGAGGGGGGACGACAGCAAGCGGTTTGGAGCTGTTGCTGGTTCTACAGTATGTCTGTGTTGGAACTGAACTGGCTGGCTTTTATAGCAGTTAGGGCTGCGGCAGGTGAGAATTGGGGAACCTGCTGCAGGTGTGCCAGTCTGATGAGAGAGGGGAGACAGCTGGGGGTTCAGGCACAGCACAGACATTGAGTGAGTGAGTGAGTGAGTGAGTGAGTGAGTGAGTGAGTGAGATGTCAATGGCCACACAATTTACAATTTACAGATGCTCTTAATCCAGAGCGATTTACAGTAAGCAAGAACAAAAAACATGGTTTAGTAATACATCAAATACATACAAATAGTCTTCATGAAACATACGTAACATACGCTAAGAACCGGTGGAATATATATAATAAAACTATGTATACAATATAGAGTGCTATGTCTATACATACAATGCCATCTAAGTTACATACAGTACGTTTAGACTTTGCATACGCCTGGTAGGTCTAGACTTTATACTTTTACTTGTTTATAAAGCTCTCAATGGTCTCGCACCTTATACCTACATGACATATGAAATATGTCCCAAACCGCCCCCTAAGGTCTTCCACTGCTGGCCTGCTCGCTTTGCCTAAAAAAATGGCAACTAAAAAATACGGGGAAGCAGCTTTTTGCTTCTACTGTACCTTCGACAGGCAGCCTCTGTAGACATTTTTAAAGTATCACACAAGACCCACTTCTACACCCTTGCTTTTAATTGATTTTTTTTCAGACAACGGCGGAAGATACGCAACAAATATATCATTTTTGTCTTTTTCTGCCTTTATTGTTAGTATAGTATCAGCAATGGTCTTCGGTATAACGATTGGAACCGCCGTTAGGCTGCAGTTGCCCGGACCGCATGGCCAGCGGTCCGGACCGCATGGCCAGCGGTCCCGGCCATTATAGAGCTTTTTAACTTATTGTTTTTACAAAACAATATCACTTGTCCTACCTTATTATTAGTGTATCTATACCTTAAAGTCATGCATGGCCACCACTAGCAAAACAGATAAATACATCACAGACAAGAGATGAACAAAATAGTCAGTGTGTTCTTGGGGGAATTTATAACATTTTTTATTTGTATTTAGATCGTTCACAGCTTTACCTCTTTCTTCATTTTGGTGTGTTTTACATCAACTCATCACTAGCAGAGGAAAGAGAGTCAGATTGGAGGGATGAATGAAGGGGTGAAGTACATCAGTTTGTGTGTGTGTGTGTGTGTGTGTGTGTGTGTGTGTGTGTGTGTGTGGGCGTGTGCGTGTGTGTGTGTGTGTGTGTGTGTGTGTGTGTGTGTGTGTGTGTGTGTGTGTGTGTGTGTGTGTGTGTGTGTGTGTGTGTGTGTGTGAGGGGGGGGACAGAGATGAAGGGGAAAGAAGGACATCAGTTTGTGTGTGTGTGTGTGTGTGTGTGTGTGTGTGTGTGTGTGTGTGTGTGGGGGGGGGGGGGGGGGGACAGAGATGAAGGGGAAAGAAGGACATCATAATGGAAACCTTTGTCTTTGTTGCACCTTTAAATATTATCTACAGTGTACTTGAAAACCTCGCAGGGCTTTGTTGGAGATTTATACACACACACATACCGTACACATGTATAAAAAGCACAGAATAAATAGGAAGGCCGTGGCTGTGCAGGGGGAGAGGTTTTTTTCTTCTTCTCGTGTGTGCGTGCCTCTGTGCGCGTGTGTGTGCGCGTGCGTGCGTGTGTGTGTGTGCGTGCGTGTGTGTATGCGTGTATGCGTGTGTGTGTGTGTGTGTGTGTGTGTGTGTGCATGTATGCGTGTGTGCATGTATGCGTGTGTGTGTGTGTGTGCATGTATGCGTGTGTGTGTGTGCGTGTGTGTGTATGTATGTGTGTGTGTGTGGCGTGTGTGTGCGTGGTGGAGATAAGAGAGGTGTATTAGTAGGGGTCAGGGGTTATTGAAGGAGGAGGGTACAGCGTGTTAGCGGAGCGGCGGGTCAACCGGGGAGAGTTCATTCCTTCACCAGGGCTGTGAACTCTGCAAGACAACACAAGAGAAAGAGAACACAAGACATTTTAAAGGTCTGGTGACATTCAAAAATAAATCTTTTAACATTCAGTTGCCCTGCAGGGCCGTGGCTCAGCGGTCCAGGCACCCCTGGCTGGTACTCCAGTCTGGCAGTGTGCCCCAATGTCCTGTCAGCCTACTGTCTATCCCTCTATAAAAAAATATAAAATAAAGGCGAAAACCACAAAAAAAGAAAACATTCAGTAGATTTTCTGTGGTGTGCGTGCGTGCGTGCGTGCGTGCGTGCGTGCGTGAGTGCGTGCGTGTGTGCGTGCGTGCGCACTGCGTACCTTCCACGCCAATCTTTCCGTCTCCGTCGTTGTCGGCTGCATTTAGAAACGCCTTGGTTTCCTTGTCTGTCAGGTCTCTGGCATCTGTGGAGAAACCCTGAAGGACAAATCTATACAGAGGAGAGAAAGAGAGAGAGAGAGAGAGAGAGAGAGAGAGAGAGAGAGAGAGAGAGAGAGAGAGAGAGAGTGTCAAACTGCCAGTGGTGTAACGTAACTAAGTACATTTACATACTGTAAGTACTGTACTTATAAGTACAATTTTGAGGTATTTGTACTTTATACTATATTTCCACTTGCCAGTACTTTTACTTCTACTCCACTACTACATCTCAGAGGCAACTATTGTACTTTTACTCCACTACAATTGTTTGATGATTAATGCCATTTGAAAATAGCAGATCTGCCATTTTCAGACATTTAGAAAACTTGAAATGGGACATTCTGCATAATGAGTACTTTTACGTTTAGATATTTCAGTATTTCAAAGTGTCCATGGACTCCATGATGTCATGGACACTGTAGGGCCTCACTCAGACCTTTACTGCATTGCTGTATGCTTGTTGGATGAATGTTGTGTAGTGTCATGGCCGCCCCAATGCATTTCCAATGGAAGTCACATGGTTTGTAGTCCACATTTTGGACTACAAGCTGTTGTATGGCTTTCGGCTGTGTTTCGACTGTGCCCCTCCCCCTCATACAACACAAATGTTTGTGTCAAACCATGTGACTCCCATTGGAAATGCATTGGGGCGGCCATGACACTACACAACATTCATCCAACAAGCATACAGCAATGCAGTAAAGGTCTGAGTGAGGCCTAGGGCTCACTTCCTTCCTGGACTACAATTCCCATAATGCTTTGGTGCACTGCTCCTCATTGTGGATATAGGGGGAGGGCTGTCTGAGTACTGAGTAGAACATAATAGTCCAGGAATAAAGTGAGCCCAGTGTCTATGACATCATGGACACTTGAAATACTAAAATATCTAAAAACACACATTACCCACATAAAAACCCCAGGAAAGTGTTTCTTGTCTCTCAAACATAATTAAAATAAGATCTGGTTGCAAAAGGGGTGAAGTGGCCCTTTAAGTTCATTTTGATGTCAATACATTTGTACTTTCACTCAGGTGCATTTTGAATTCTGGACTTTCACTTGTAGCAGAGTAATATATTGCAGTATTGATACTTCTACTTAAGTAAAACATTTGAGTACTTTTTCCGCCACTGCAAACCGCATAGACAGGACTGTGTGTGTGTGTGTGTGTGTGTGTGTGTGTGTGTGTGTGTGTGTGTGTGTGTGTGCGTGCGTGCGTGCGTGCGTGCGTGCGTGCGTGCGTGCGTGCGTGCGTGCGTGCGTGCGTGCGTGCGTGCGTGTGTGTGTGCGCGCGTGCGTGTGTGTGCACGTGTTTTCATTTACTTTAATTCCTCCTCCTCTATGAAGCCACTGTTGTCTGCATCCATCACCAGGAAGGCCTTCTTCACTTCCTCAGCAGACTTGGACTTCAAACCCACCATCTCAAAGAACTTGGCGTGGTCAAATGAGTCAGGAGCTGCTCACACACACACACACACACGCACGTACGCACGCACGCACGCACACACGCACGCACGCACACACGCACACACGCACACACGCACACACACACACACACATACACACACACACGTTCACCGGAACATGACTTAAATATAGAATATACACACATAGGCGTACTGTAACAGACACACACATGCACGACAGATAGCTCTAGGCTCGGGACGAGCTATCACCCTTCAGCTGTTACAGCTGGGGACATTTTTTACTTTTTTATTTTTTTTATTAAGCTTAAGCAGATACAGGCTATGATAATTAATACATTCAAAGAGCCTATCAGTGATCTGCAGCTACTCAGTCAGGCGTACAGTATGTCTAAACTGAATGTTGGATGAATGACAGTCCTTGAGCTTTGTGGGATTACAGTCACAAACTGAGGAGGTGTTTGTTCAGCCTCTTCTTGAAGGCATGAACACTGTTAGATGTAATGTCTCCAACAACCACAGGGGGAAGGCTGTTCCATGTCCTTATAGCAGAGTGGATAAAGCTCCTATCAAGGCATTTGGTGTTTGACTTGGGGGTTTCCAGGACATGGACAAGACAGTTAAAACAAACAAGTGGGAGAGGGGACAGAATACCAAATAGTGTGTGTTTGCAGTCTAGTCTAAAATACGCACACGCTATACAAAAGCAAACGAAAACCACTCCAAAAGAAATTGCAGTCATCATTGCTGAAGCACATTCCGTGCTGATCTCAAGGCGAAGGCCCACGGCCAAAAGTTAATTGTAATGAGGTTTTAATTAGTACTTTTCTAAAAGCATGAGGGATATAGATTTAGGACATGTGTTGGCTAGAGGTTCCATCACTTCTACTTCAGAGAACGCTGTCCTCAGGACTGTGCGTGCGTGCGTGCGTGCGTGCGTGCGTGCGTGCGTGCGTGCGGAGAATGTTGGTCTTTGTTGGAAATCTAAACCCACTGTACATTATCTCTTACATAATGATGAGATGGGGTTAATGCTGGTATAACGATGGCAAACATGGAAACCTGAAGTATCTGCAATGCAGAGAGTGTACAAAAGGAAGCAAATGGACCCTTATACGGATCAATTTGGCTCCACTTTGGTACACAGAGTTAAGTGAACACTACTACTGACACTGGTTAAAGCCAGTACTTGGTTGGCCCGGAGTTTTCACCAGAATGCCGATGCCAATGCTGAACGCGTTTAAAGAGCGACCATCCAACCTCCATTCAGTACCGTAATCAATGTGTCTGTTGTACATTCTGAGATGCTACGTGCATGTGCGCGGAAAAGCACGTTACCTGCGAATGCATCTAAGGCTTTCTTGATGTCGTCAGCGTTGAGGATGCTGGTCATTGCCATCTTGACTGCTTGAAAACACCGCGGAAGAAGTAGAGAGAGAGAGAGAGAGAGAGAGAGAGAGAGGGAGAGAGAGAGAGAGAGAGGGGGGGGGACAAGGTTATAAAGCAGGTCATCAGAGAGCAGTGAGGGAACACAGCGACACTCTCACATTACAGCACTCCCAAATGGAACAGGAAAACGAGGACAAGACAGATGGAGGTGAAGAGAGAGAGATTAGAGGAACAAATTAGCCACCGATGGGGAAGGCGGGGGAGAGAGAGAGAGAGAGAGAGAGAGAGAGAGAGAGAGAGAGAGAGAGAGAGAGATAGAGAGAGAGAGAGAGAGAGAGAGAGAGAGAGAGAGAGAGAGAGAGAGAGAGAGAGAGAGAGAGAGAGGGGGGGGGGGGAGGGAAGATTTCAGTAGAATTGAGTTCTCAAACTCTATACCTGAACCTGACCAGGCCCGACCTTTTGGGGTCTGTTTGTGTATTTATGAAGATTGTGCTGACTGGCGTTTCACTTTTACTCTGTGTATAGAGTTCTCAAATTCTGCCCAAACCCGGCCCGACCCGACGTTTCAGGGCCGGGTCTGGCCTAAAATCTATGCTAAATAGTCGGCTAACGGCATATAGAACACTAGTTTCCCCAAACAGCAAATGGTGCATTTATATAGCACCTTTATCCAAGGCGCTTTACAGAGATTGTGCATTATACATTCACCCATTCACACACACACACGCACACACGCACACGCACACGCACACACACACACACACACACACACACACACACACACACACACACACACACACACACACACACACACACACACACAACAATGCCGGAGGAAACCATGCAAGGCACCAACCTGCACATGCATCGGGAGCAATTAGGGGTTCAGAGTCTTGCTCAAGGACACTTCGACACTAACTCTGGGGGAGCCCGGGTTCGAACTGGGAACTGGGATCCCATCCGGTCGCTCTACCCCTGAGCCACTGCCGCCCCAGTGGGTGGGTCGGGAAGCATTTGTGGGTCGCGGGCACATTGTTATGGGTTCTCTTATTTCTGTTTTGGGTAACGGGCTAAAAAGTTTAGGAAGGAACCACTGCCCATAGAAGGAGGGATGATGAGATGGAGGGAAGGATGGAGAGATGAAGAGAGTATAAGCAGAGGTATGTAGAGACGGAGAAGAGGCAGGCAGGGAAGGACGTTTGGTCACGGCCAGGGACGTGCAGAGAGTGGGGGGGAATCAAAGATCAGAGGTTAAGGTGTGTGGAGGGGTTGGGGGTCAAATATCAGAGGTTAAGGTGTGTGGAGGGGTTGGGGGTCAAAGATCAGAGGTTAAGGTGTGTGGAGGGGTTGGGGGTCAGAGGTTAAGGTGTGTGGAGGGGTTGGGGGTCAAAGATCAGAGGTTAAGGTGTGTGGAGGGGTTGGGGGTCAGAGGTTAAGGTGTGTGGAGGGGTTGGGGGTCAAAGATCAGAGGTTAAGGTGTGTGGAGGGGTTGGGGGTCAAAGATCAGAGGTTAAGGTGTGTGGAGGGGTTGGGGGTCAAAGATCAGAGGTTAAGGTGTGTGGAGGGGTTGGGGGTCAGAGGTTAAGGTGTGTGGAGGGGTTGGGGGTCAAAGATCAGAGGTTAAGGTGTGTGGAGGGGTTGGAGGTCGTAGAGGGATGGATTGAGGGAGAGAGGTATTAAGGGACATTAAAAAAAGGTTTCGTAATTTTTCTTTTTTTTAAGGTTTTCTGAGCTCAATTGTGCACCCCAGAAAACTTTTAACCGTTTGACCGCTACCATTATTTAATCCCTCCGTCGCGTCCTGCCAGGGTTTTATCGCGCGTGACACTTACTTTGAAGAGCCAAATATCCGTAATCGCATTTTACTATGAAACCATTCCGTGCTTGTTCTCTCGGTCGGTGGTGGAAAAAGTGGACCGCGAGTAACACAGCGCCTGCTACAGGCCGTTGAAAACGCTTGTCTGGGACAAAGCGACCCCTGCAATGTTGCTTCTGGAGATAAAGCCGATAAAACAGAGCAGGCAATGTAAGTGGATGCGCGCGCATCTTCAAAATGGCCGCGGCCATTGGCTCAGAAGCATAACAGAGCTAACGAACGGTAGCTTTTAATACGATCGTATTAAAACATGCATTAAATAATACATCGCTGTTAAAACGGCTTTTCCGGGTGTGGCACGGTACGCTATTCTACGTGTCCTACATGTTCCTCGCGGGCCTCGTGTTAACATTCAGTAGATTTTCTGGCACTGTTGCAAATCTTTTGAATATATATTCTTTCAGAGCGAACGTTTTTAACTCAAATCTTTGCTTCTGAGGGGTCCCTGCAGGAACAACATATGTTCAGATGGGGGCCAATGACAAATATTTTTGGGGGTCCTTGACATGAAAATGTTTTGAGAATAATATATAGAAACATGCGTTTTTCATAAAACTGTTAAAAATGGGATATGGGATATTAATCAGATCAGCGCTGCATGCGAGGGTGACGCGTGGCCAGAAGGGCCAGAAGGGCCCACGGCGCACGCAGCGAGTCAGCAGGAGTTTAGCAGGACATCTCGGCAGGGCCTGCCGTTGTTCCAAATACCACACGGGGAGAGAGAGAACACAAACTAACAGCCACCTCCTGCAGGCGCCGCGGGGACCATCCTGGTGTCTCACACTTTGAAAGGCGATCGGGGTGAACCGCAGACCCCTTGGCTCTCACTCTGCGCTGTTATGACTATAGAGAGAGAACAGGATCGCTTGCTTGTGAAATTGTCACCTTGGGCAACCTCGAAGTACAAGTACTGTATACTATACCCCACTGCTGCTGTTGCTGCTGCTATTGCATACACTACTGAACATACACTACTGAACATACACTACTGAACACACACTACTGAACATACACTACTGAACATACACTACTGAACATACACTACTGAACATACACTACTGAACACACACTACTGAACATACACTACTGAACATACACTACTGAACATACACTACTGAACATACACTACTGAACATACACTACTGAACATACACTACTGAACATCAACATACACTACTGAACATACACTACTGAACACACACTACTGAACATACACTACTGAACATACACTACTGAACATACACTACTGAACATACACTACTGAACATACACTACTGAACATACACTACTGAACACACACTACTGAACATACACTACTGAACACACACTACTGAACATACACTACTGAACATAAACTACTGAACATACACTACTGAACATACACTACTGAACATACACTACTGAACACACACTACTGAACATACACTACTGAACATACACTACTGAACATACACTACTGAACATACACTACTGAACATACACTACTGAACATACACTACTGAACATACACTACTGAACATACACTACTGAACACACACTACTGAACATACACTACTGAACATAAACTACTGAACATACACTACTGAACACACACTACTGAACACACACTACTGAACACACACTACTGAACATACACTACTGAACACACACTACTGAACATACACTACTGAACACACACTACTGAACACACACTACTGAACATAAACTACTGAACATACACTACTGAACATACACTACTGAACATACACTACTGAACACACACTACTGAACATACACTACTGAACATACACTACTGAACATACACTACTGAACATACACTACTAAACATACACTACTGAACATACACTACTAAACATACACTACTGAACATACACTACTGAACATACACTACTAAACATACACTACTGAACATACACTACTGAACATACACTACTAAACATACACTACTGAACATACACTACTAAACATACACTACTGAACATACACTACTGAACATACACTACTGAACATACACTACTAAACATACACTACTGAACATACACTACTGAACATACACTACTAAACATACACTACTGAACATACACTACTGAACATACACTACTGAACATACACTACTAAACATACACTACTGAACATACACTACTGAACATACACTACTAAACATACACTACTGAACATACACTACTGAACATACACTACTAAACATACACTACTGAACATACACTACTGAACATACAGTACTGAACATACACTACTGAACATACACTACTGAACATACACTACTGAACATACACTACTGAACATACACTACTGAACATACACTACTGAACATACACTACTGAACATACACTACTGAACATACACTACTGAAATTTGCGATAAACACACATGCACGCACGCACGCACGCACGCACGCACGCACGCACGCACGCACGCAGCACGCACGCACGCACGCACGCACACACACAGTGATGTGTACAGTATTCAAAGATGACTGTGGGAACGTGGGGGGGGGGTGTTGAAGGGATGAATGGCGTGTGGATTATAATATCTTGTATTCTGATAGCCTGCAAGAGTATTTATAATACAAAGTGTGGTCCGAGGACAGTCGACTGCAGAATCCAAGAACTGCAGGACATGTACACACAGTGCTCGCACGCACGCACGCACGCACGCACGCACGCACGCACGCACGCACGCACGCACGCACGCACGCACGCACGCACGCACGCACACACACACACACAGAGACGTGCGTGCATACACAGAAGTGGTATGCATACAAACCTCATAAACACATACAGTACTGTATGTGTTTATACATAGTGTAGGTGCTAAGTAGCCTGGCATCTCATCTTGTGTGAAATTGAAGCCTCTCTCAGGTCCACAATAGAAAGGTCACGGTGCTGTG
This sequence comes from Electrona antarctica, assembly GCF_951216825.1. Classification (NCBI taxonomy): domain Eukaryota; kingdom Metazoa; phylum Chordata; class Actinopteri; order Myctophiformes; family Myctophidae; genus Electrona; species Electrona antarctica. Next base: position 5,809,131 of record NC_136795.1, on the reverse strand, counting down.
ACCCTAGCATTCATATTTGACAGGGGGGCATTGCCCCCCAAAATAGCCGTATTATAAATATTCCCTATTTTTCGTCGTGTTTGTCGTTATAGCTGAATGTTTACACACATTTCAAAACAAAGAAATAGCGAAAATAAGAGATCTTCATTGAAGAGTGAGGTTGAAGATCAGTTATTTTCGATAGGCCTATTTGACGTTTGATGAAGAAAAGATGAATGTGTCTTGTGTGTCTGCAACGTCGTTGAAATACGAGTCAAACAGGAGGCTGACCAAACTAATTCACAGAACGAAGCGAATCATGCTGGAAACCAGGCTAAAACAAGTGGGTGAAATGTGGTCTTGTGCATAGTTCCCATCGTGTCATTTTTCCAACAACACAAAGAAAGGAAAGGGCTGGGTAAGGAGGTCAGTCAGGAAAAGAAAGAAAGTTTGAGCGCTTTTACCACAAAACGTACAGGCAAAGGGATCCAGATATTTACAAGCTTTTGCCACAAACGGTACAGCCGTACAACCCAGCTGTACAACCGGAGGGTGTCTTTCACAAAAAAAAAACATGTTTACAATACATAGTACCTGAGATAACCAAAATGACCAATACACTAAATATTCTTTAATTAGAATGCTTGAAGCATTTTCTACGGTATGATACAGAAAAATGCAGCAAGCTGCATTTAAAAAAAAGGGCTCTTCCAAATCCACAGTGCTGCAGTTCATTTAACATAACAACAAGCATTCCATGTGCCAAGAATTTATTTTGTGCAACATATCTGGCCGAATAGAGTCGAGGGCTTGGATAACACAGAGGTCAAATTGGTTCTTTTGTGATGTGACACATCATGGTATTACTATAAATGCCTATATGGGAATAATGTTTGCAATTATTTTCTTTGAAGTCATCTACATTGCAAGGAAGATTATACTGTAGCTATATATAAACACACACAGTTAGCTTAACCCATAGAAACATAGCTTTTTCAGAAAACTGTCAGGATGTAGAAGACATTTTTAGAATCTGATCTCAGGTCAAAATGCATGGGTTAAATAGGAGTTTCCAGCGAGTTTGAGAAACCCCACAATGCTGGTCAGTTGGACAAATTGCGTTGACTTTTAGTGATAACGGACACGTCATCAGCGTATAAGTTAATTTCAGCATGTGGTTTTACTCTCACTGCAGTCAAACTAAAGTCACTGTTGTACTGCGAGTTATTACGCGCACGCTCCTCCTACAGATACTAATATATATAGCGTTATCTGACACAAAAACATACTGCTGCACAGTCGGATCAATACTGGATAATGTGGGCCCCACACACACACACACACTCCATTCTCTTATCATTACAAGGGATCAGGCCTGCATTCAGTGACCTCCACCACAAAGCCATCTAAAGGGGGACAGAGAGAAACCATTTGCTGTGGAATGAGGTGGATAAGCACCACTGTCAGGCGGAGAGACCCTGTCCAAATCTGTTACGTTTCAGGAAATTGCAAAAAATAATTTGTGTTCCAATCGATCCACTGTATAGGTCTTATTTAGTCACAAGCGTGGGTTAATACGTTCCATTGGCAGACAGACTTAAAGGACCAATTCACCACTTTTCAACCTATCTTTATATAATAGGTCCTCACTAATAATCATGAAAAAATGGTGCAATTTTTTTCTACTCTGTCTGTGTCTCATAGGAGGGCTGTGGGCAGTTCAGAAACCGTCTTCCAGTGACATCATCGATGGGGAATACAAGCTAATAGAAACTGCAGGCTTTCTAGTCCTGAAAAGTTGCAATGCGAAAGTGGAAGCCATCGTTCTCACGATAATGAAAATCTAAATATTTTTTGTAAAAAAATCTTGTTAAAACAAAATCTGCCTAATGATGATGTCACTGGAAGACGGTTTCTAAACTGTCCACAGCCGTCCTATGAGACACAGACTGAGTAGGAAAAAAATTGTGCCATTTATTCATGATTATTAGTGAGGACCTATTACTGTATATGAAGATAGGTTGAAAAGTGGTGAAGTGGTCCTTTAACCTATTACAACCTGGCATTCCTATTTTGGACATCATTTTTCAAATTATATAGATTTTAAAGGTTCAAATTCAAATAGAAAAAAATAGAAGATCCACACTCCACAGTCTCAAAAAGTGTTGTAGTGTGTGTGACTGCGTGCGTGCGTGCATACCTTCCTTTAAATCCCTAACTGAGTAGGCTATATATGTTTTCAACCTGACTCTGCAAAGGTTACCATTTAGGTGCCAAAACACATGCACAGTACAGTTATGTACATTTGTACATTTATTTAAAAGAGATCAAATAAAATAAAATGGAGATACAAGGTCTCTGCCCGACTCACTATTGATTCGGTCAGGGATTCTGGTGAATGCTCGCACTCAGTTGTCAACCAAAGATCAAAGGCTTAAATGAAAGCATGAAGCTGCATTGTTGTTGAGTTGTTGTTTTTCTTGTTTAGCAGTAGGGAGTTTTGGGCCCGAAGCAATAACATGAAAGGCATTCCCTGGTATGTGTGTGTTGTTTTTCCTTCTGGCTCTGCTGTGATTCAGATGAACAGTTACTGTATTTGTAGAAGACTTTCCTTTGAACGAGCTACAGTAACATACTGAAATATTAGCAAAAGGGATTTACTTTCCTTCATCCCTAAGTCCGTGGTAGTTTTAGCACTATGTCTCAAGCCTAATTTAAATATATTTCATATCGCCATGTAGCTCGTTAATTGAAAATAACAGATTTTCAAGATAGAAACGCAACGCATGCGCATCACACCATAATTTGTTCATGGTGTGTAAAGTATAAGGTCTTGCGTCACTGGATTTGATGTAAATAATGTGGATGGTGTTAGCATACATTCACTAGCTGTCTACCAAATAAATGAGAAATGTATAATGATTGTTGATATTAATAGCACAGAATAGAGAACAGTGTGTGTGTGTGTGTGTGTGTGTGTGTGTGTGCATGTGTGTGTGCATGTGTGTGTGCGTGTGTGTGTGTGTGTGTGTGTGTGTGTGTGTGTGTGTGTGTTTTCGTGTGTGCGTGCGTGCGTGTGTGCGTGCGTGCGTGCGTGCGTGCATGCATGCGCGTGCGTGCGTGTGCGTGTGCGTGTGCATGCGTGCGTGCGTGCAAGTGTGCTACAGTTAAGTTGTTCTCTCCTTCAAATCTAGATTTAAAGTTATTATCGCACAAATAGTGCAGGTTATCTGAACAGAACTGTATCAATGGCACTATTCACTCCATATGTTTTATATTTACAGTCATCTGTTAGTTAGTTAATCTCTATTGCTCATCATCATTCCACTGAACTAGTAAGTCGATCATATCACCCTAAACCTATCCTACATCCATACAGTATAGGCTTCTATCGCTGTCCTTCCTTCCATCCTTATCTCCTTGTGTATGTTAGTATCTACCCTTCATCTATATCCTCCTAGTCAGAATCCATCACATTATACATAGAGTCTGTATCATTAATGTCATCCAATGGGCCTTTTTTTCCCTTCCATTTATTATTCAGGAAGGTTGACCATTGCGGTCAAGTAGTCAGTGTCTCTTTTTGACAAACATTGCAATGATTTTTTCACCAGGCCGTCTTGGTCACACACAGTGGTGTGCACAGACATTTAGAGGGGCAGGTTCTCAAGTTAAAAAAGGGCACCTTGTGCAGCGCGTGGAACCGGCCGGTTGCCTTAATCTATTTTGGGCGGGAACCCCTTTTGGTGTTAGCATTATGTTATGCTTTAGCTATTGAAAAATAGCAGATCTACAAGCTCATAGCGCGCCACCGAGTGGCGCGCTACGAGCTTGTAGGTCTGCTATTTTTGAAAAAAGAAAAGAAAAAAAGTTTTTTTTTTTTCAAAAGGGCACATTGCCAAAAGGGCAGGGGGTGCTCTAGCAGGGTGCTCTAGCAGGGTGCTCTAGCACCCCCTAGTGTCTATCTGTGCACGCCACTGGTCACACAAAGGTTAGACATTGGTCCGTGTTTAAGTAGCCCAAATACTGGCAGTGAACTACGAGGAATAAATCTAACGTTCTCATGAGGATCTAGGATTTTTACTGCAGCTCTTTTACTGCACTGGACACAAACTCGATTGACCTTCTGGCTTTGGGAGACGTGCCTGTGTATGCTAAGTCACGCTGCCCTCACGGCAATATCTCTTGGAACGGACCACCTCTGCGCTTGCCTGCAACAACAGCTGTGCGTGTGTGTGTGTGTGTGTGTGTGTGTGTGTGTGTGTGTGTGTGTGTGTGTGTGTGTGTGTGTGTGTGTGTGTGTGTGTGTGTGTGTGTGTGTGTGTGTGTGTGTGTGTGTGTGTGTGTAGGGGAGAATGTGTGAGTGCGAGTAGCAAGGCATCTGAGTAGTCTAGGATGAGGAGATGGAAGGCTTAAGGGAGAATGCACTTGGCGGCTCAAGAAAGAAACTTGAGCCATGGCCACACTTGTGTTTTGCTACCATGGCTGCCTTACATGTTAGTTATCATCTGACTGACTAAAGGAAAGAGATGTATTTTATATGAGTATATGGGTGAGACAGAGTGATGAGAGGGAGAAGATATACAGTAGAAGTGCTACAGTATGTGGCCTTAGTTGCTAATATTATGACTCTCATACTCAGGGTTTGTGAATAAGGGACTGAGACCGATTCTAAAAAATGTCTCTTGTCTTTTGTGTTTTCTGAAAAACCTATGTTTCAGTGGTAGTGGGGGCTCAACCTTTTTCATGTCAAGGACCCCCAGAACAATCTGTTTTTGGCCGCGGACCCCCATCTGAAAATATGTTTTCATATGAGCGCTATGAGCTTGTAGATCTGCTATTTTTCAATAGCTAAAGTATAAGATAATGCTTGAAACACCAAAAGGGGTTCCCGCCCAGAATGGGTTTTGGATTGAGCTGTCTACAGATTAGTGTCCGTGTCATAAGAGGAGTTTGAGTCTCCTTGTTGTGTCTCCATATTTTGGTGAACAATGAAATGGTTCTTCAAAATGTAAACTCACGTCAGCATGCAATATTGGGATGTCCTTTGTATTTGGTTTCTTCACATCACAAATATTGTTATTGTTAATATTGTCAAGTGTGTACATAGAACAGCACAAGCAAATGACTGAATGAGAAAGGTCATTTTGATTACATTTAGAGATGCTATAATGCATTTTAATGTCAGGGAGGATTTGTTTTGTGCTGCCATGGTGAAGACATTTGAAAAAGATTTTCTAATCCATATCCTCAGGCAATTTTAAACAGGACTTCCAGGCAATTATTTTCGGCTCCACCATTTGGCAATATCATTTTGTATATGGTAGGCTACAATAACTGCACACTAATTTAGCAACTCATTTGTAAAGTTGGTAAGCTTAGTACTTTAATATTTCTAATATTAGCTATACCCTCTATGAATGAAGCTCATTCAAGTACTGTATCATAGCCCCATCTGTGACCTCCAATTAGCATACAGGTCACATATTAGCCTTACTTCATCTGCAAAGAGAAAAGCCTGGTCACAATGTAAGGCAGAGACTGCATCGACGGAAGACTGCATTGAGACTGCATTGAGACTGCATTGAGACTGCATTGAGACTGCATTGTAAAGCGTCAACAACGTCATTTCCTTGAGCGGTATAGGCTACTTCCGCCAAAATCCCGCAACTTCCACCCCCAAAAAACGATACACTCTACAGCGTAGCTCTTCCCAGCGTGCATTACAGGTATATCATTCTACAGGTGATGAGATTCTTATCCTGTCAACTAGGATGGATGATCACAAAAAAACAAAACAATAAGTGATATTTGAAGTGAAATCACTGAATATACCTTTAACCAAGACGGTTATAGATTTATTTTATCGAGTGTGTGACATATTAAATGTCACATTCAATAAAAACAAATCCATGACAGTCTTGATCTGCAAGGCTAATTATCTCTCAATGCCAGCCCAGGGCAGTGGCAGAAACACATAGTCTCACCACACAGTAAAAAGGCCATAACAACAGCCGTGAGGACATGGGGATCATCTGGCTGTTATCACCAAAAGTCCAGCATCTAATCTCCTGGCAGGTGTTGGACAGAATAGCCTTAGCAAACAGTTACAGCTTGACCACAACAATAGCCATGCGTGTGTGCATGTGTGCGTGCGTGCATGCATGCGTGCATGCGTGCGTGCGTGCGTGCGTGCGTGCGTGCGTGCGTGCGTGCGTGCGTGCGTGCGTGCGTGCGTGCGTGCTTGCGTGCGCGCGCGCGCGCACGGCCGCACGCGCAGTCCAACACTCCCAGGTTGCATACTGTGTGATGTGTGGTTGCGTGCGCGTGTGTGCTTGCGTGCACGCACGCACGGCCGCACGCGCAGTCCAACACTCCCAGGTTGCATACTGTGTGATGTGTGGTTGTGTGTTGAATGAGCTCTATACTCAAGAGACAAGCCTTTCTCCTTCCTCACATGCAACTGATGCAAGGGATAGGAAATAAAGGCTTTCAGATCTCAGAGGTGGACTTGTGATGCTTAGCACATGATGTAGGGGCCTGCATGATGTAGGAGCCTGCATGATGTAGGGGCCTGCATGATGTAGGGGCCTGCATGATGTAGGGGCCTGCATGATGTAGGGGCCTACATGATATAGGGGCCTGCATGATGTAGGCTGTAGGGGCCTGCATGATGTAGGAGCCTGCATGATGTAGGAGCCTGCATGATGTAGGGGCCTGCATGATGTAGGGGCCTGCATGATGTAGGAGCCTGCATGATGTAGGAGCCTGCATGATGTAGGAGCCTGCATGATGTAGGAGCCTGCATGATGTAGGGGCCTGCATGATGTAGGGGCCTGCATGATGTAGGAGCCTGCATGATGTAGGGGCCTACATGATGTAGGGGCCTGCATGATGTAGGGGCCTGCATGATGTAGGAGCCTGCATGATGTAGGGGCCTACATGATGTAGGGGCCTGCATGATGTAGGCTGTAGGGGCCTGCATGATGTAGGGGCCTGCATGATGTAGGGGCCTACATGATGTAGGGGCCTGCATGATGTAGGCTGTAGGGGCCTGCATGATGTAGGGGCCTGCATGATGTAGGGGCCTGCATGATGTAGGGGCCTGCATGATGTAGGGGCCTGCATGATGTAGGAGCCTGCATGATGTAGGAGCCTGCATGATGTAGGGGCCTACATGATGTAGGGGCCTGCATGATGTAGGCTGTAGGGGCCTGCATGATGTAGGGGCCTGCATGATGTAGGGGCCTGCATGATGTAGGAGCCTGCATGATGTAGGGGCCTGCATGATGTAGGGGCCTGCATGATGTAGGAGCCTGCATGATGTAGGAGCCTGCATGATGTAGGGGCCTGCATGATGTAGGGGCCTGCATGATGTAGGAGCCTGCATGATGTAGGAGCCTGCATGATGTAGGGGCCTGCATGATGTAGGGGCCTGCATGATGTAGGGGCCTGCATGATGTAGGGGCCTGCATGATGTAGGGGCCTACATGATGTAGGGGCCTGCATGATGTAGGCTGTAGGGGCCTGCATGATGTAGGCTGTAGGGGCCTGCATGATGTAGGCTGTAGGGGCCTGCATGATGTAGGGGCCTGCATGATGTAGGAGCCTGCATGATGTAGGGGCCTGCATGATGTAGGCTGTAGGGGCCTGCATGATGTAGGGGCCTGCATGATGTAGGGGCCTGCATGATGTAGGGGCCTGCATGATGTAGGGCCCTGCATGATGTAGGAGCCTGCATGATGTAGGCTGTAGGGGCCTGCATGATGTAGGGGCCTGCATGATGTAGGGGCCTGCATGATGTAGGGGCCTACATGATGTAGGGGCCTGCATGATGTAGGCTGTAGGGGCCTGCATGATGTAGGCTGTAGGGGCCTGCATGATGTAGGCTGTAGGGGCCTGCATGATGTAGGGGCCTGCATGATGTAGGAGCCTGCATGATGTAGGGGCCTGCATGATGTAGGCTGTAGGGGCCTGCATGATGTAGGGGCCTGCATGATGTAGGGGCCTGCATGATGTAGGGGCCTGCATGATGTAGGCTGTAGGGGCCTGCATGATGTAGGAGCCTGCATGATGTAGGGGCCTGCATGATGTAGGAGCCTGCATGATGTAGGAGCCTGCATGATGTAGGGGCCTACATGATGTAGGGGCCTACATGATGTAGGGGCCTGCATGATGTAGGGGCCTGCATGATGTAGGGGCCTGCATGATGTAGGGGCCTGCATGATGTAGGGGCCTGCATGATGTAGGGGCCTACATGATGTAGGGGCCTGCATGATGTAGGGGCCTGCATGATGTAGGGGCCTGCATGATGTAGGGGCCTGCATGATGTAGGGGCCTACATGATGTAGGGGCCTGCATGATGTAGGGGCCTGCATGATGTAGGGGCCTGCATGATGTAGGGGCCTGCATGATGTAGGGGCCTGCATGATGTAGGCTGTAGGGGCCTGCATGATGTAGGGGCCTGCATGATGTAGGGGCCTGCATGATGTAGGCTGTAGGGGCCTGCATGATGTAGGGGCCTGCATGATGTAGGCTGTAGGGGCCTCCATGATGTAGGGGCCTGCATGATGTAGGCTGTAGGGGCCTGCATGATGTAGGGGCCTGCATGATGTAGGCTGTAGGGGCCTGCATGATGTAGGCTGTAGGGGCCTGCATGATGTAGGGGCCTGCATGAAGTAGGCTGTAGGAGCCTGCATGATGTAGGGGCCTACATGATGTAGGGGCCTGCATGATGTAGGGGCCTACATGATGTAGGGGCCTGCATGATGTAGGGGCCTGCATGATGTAGGGGCCTGCATGAGGTAGGGGCCTGCATGAGGTAGGGGCCTACATGATGGGAGGGGAAAGGAACTGGTTGGAATAACGTGTTCCTCCCAACCGGGGAAACCCCCCCCCCCCTGTCAGGTGAAAAGAAGCGGCTTGGACTCCTCCTCATGCATTGATGGAAGCATGAGGTCAGTCCGCTGCTCTCCCCAGGTTGGCAGAGGGATTACATTAGATAATTGACACATGGGTGAAAAGATGGATTGCAAAAATCGTGCGGTAAATAAATAAATAAACTAGAAACTATGTCTTTTCACTATAGGTTAACCATATGAACCCCATAACGTCCCCATTCTGGGAGTGAACGTTCAGCTGTGTTTTGTGAGTTTGTAGATTTACAATTTTGGTAATTCAGTAATATGGAGCACTGCAGGGGGACTCCGGTATTTAAGTATTTGATGCAATGTTTTTAATTAATTTTGACGACAGACAAGAATAGCAGCATGCATGATTTATAATAGTGCATTGCTTATTTATCATGGGTTTGCCCACATTATCTTTTTTTTAAACATTAAGATTGTAGCTGACTTTAGTGTCCCAGTGCCCAATAACATTTGTCTTGTTCTAAAAATATACATAATTATCAATATAAAATATGTTGATTAGGTACTGCAGCGGAAGAAAAAATAATATATCAATGTAAGTGCTATATGTGCACAAACATCAGTCTTAACCCATTTTGGGCGGGAACCCCTTTTGGTGTTCTTAGCATTATGTTATACTTTAGCTATTGAAAAATAGCAGATCTACAAGCTCACAAGCTTGTAGGTCTGCTATTTTTGAAAAATCGTGAAAATGTGCCTGAAATCATTGAATATATATTCTTTCAGAGCGAGTTTTTAACTCAAATCTTTGCTACTGGGAGGGTCCCTGGAACAACATATTTTCAGAGGTGGGTCGGCGGCCAATGTCATATATTTGGGGTCCTTGACCTGAATATTATGTTTGAGACAGTTTTTTTCAGAAAACTGTCAGGATTTAGAAGACATTTTTAAAATTTCGACGTCAGGTGTAAATGGGTTAACTTAGTATGAAGCATAAATAACCCTTATCGTAATTGAGTTAAAAATTCAAAAACGGCCACATGCATGCATGGGTGCCGAAAGAGATTTATCTTACAGGAGGAGCTGAAGAGTTAAACGATCCCTGAAAGGAGACAGAATTTCCCCGTTTCCTGCACTCTTACACGATGAGCCGTAATCCAGTGAAGTCTCTTAACCCGTTCTGGACGGGAACCCCCTTTTGGTGTTAAAAGCATCGTGTCATGCTTTAGCAATTGAAAAATAGCAGATCTACAAGCTCATAGCGTGCCACCGAGTGCCGCGCTATACGAGCTCGTAGATCTGCTATTTTTTGAAAAATCTTGAAAATGTGTATAGTGCAAATCTTTGAATATAATATTCTTTCAGAGCGAACGTTTTTAACTCAAATCTTTGCTTCTGGTGGGGGTCCCTGGAACAACATATTTTCAGATGGGGGTCGGCGGCCAATTACATATATTTTTGGGGGTCCTTGACATGAAAATGTTTGAGAACCACCGACCTAGAAACAGAGGTTTTTCAGAAAACAGTCATGATTTAGAACAGGGGTTCTCAACCTTTTTGTCCGGGGACCCCCGAAAATGCTTTGGCAACGTCTCGGGACCCCTGCCCCGCCCCCTCCCGACCCCCAATATAAATTGACTGCTACAATAACCTTAAACCATTTTGGGCGGGAACCCCTTTTGGTGTTTTAAGCATTGTTATAATTTAGCTATTGAAAAATAGCAGATCTACAAGCTCATAGCGCGCCACCGAGTGGCGCGCTACGAGCTTGTAGGTCTGCTATTTTTGAAAAATCGTGAAAATAAAATTTAAAAAAAAATCTTTTTTTTTTTTTTTTTTGGAAAATAATTTGGGGACCCCCTAAAATAATTTGGCGACCCCCCCGAGGGGTCGCGACCCACGGGTTGAGAACCCCTGATTTAGAAGACATTTTGTAGAATCGTCCTCATGTCTAAATGGGTTAATGTACTGTAGATACTGTAAGTGCCCACCCATGTGGGGCAACAGTAATCCTAAACAAACACCACCATGTCAATACGAATCACATTAGCATAACTCATCATCAAACAAAATTAAGACGTAAATCCCATTAAATCCTCCATATTTGCATTTATATAGCATCAACATTAGGGTCCTAACTAACAGTCATCCATATTTCATCGTGAACACTCCGCCAAACCAAACACAATGCATCTTCTTTAATTAACAGGGACCGCGGAAAAGCAACTTTTGCTGTCTCTATGAATATTCATGGCGTCTGAGTGCTTGAAAATGCAGCGTTTTTATCCTTCCTACAGCGATCACTGACAGAATCCTAATCAGCCACTGGGAGGGGGATGGGGGGGGGGGGGGGTACTCATGTCTCAAGAGGGACTTTTGACAAAATACAGTATGTTTTTACACTGCGTCAGCATTTCGGTATCACTTAGCATTCCCCCCGCTTTCTCAGTGTAAGTTGAAAGGCTTGGCAGCGTGCACTGGTTTGGGCGTATAGGGCGGGATAAAGTAAAGTCAACTGCCATTACGTATAATTAAGATTCGACCTTGAAGGATATCACAGCACGTAAACGAACGACTAAACAACAAAATTTCACCTTTGCATGTTATTCCTCCGGCAAACCATTGCTATCGGAAAGCAATTACCTCGTTGATGTTCCTCGCCCCTGTATCTTAATCTAATCTCAGTCCACAGAGAAAGGCTGTATACGAGGGCAAATTGCATTTCTCCACACGTTTGCGTTGCCTCAGACGCTCTGCAACCGCTGCCCCATAAGTTGCGGCTGTCAGTGCTTGTGATTACGGCCCAGCAATTGATGCTCTCCAGTCAGTTCGCAAGAAATGCACGTGTCCCTGATCGGAAAAGACGTTTTATCACAACAGCAGCTACTGTATATGTTTTAGAAAATGTAGTTTTATACTAGTATTCCTATAATGCTTGCCATTGAGTTATTGCGCTGTGAAGTTGAACAGAAGTTTCTATTCACACGCAGTGTTGCAAATAGCTTGCATCCTGCATCCTTAAAGACTGCACTCAATTGAGAAAGGACGCAATCATGTCATCCTCTGGTGGGGATGAACTTAGGCAGTTAGCAGACGCTCTTAATCCAGAGTGATTTACATTAAGCAAGAACAAAAAGCATGGGAATACATCACATATATAAAAAGCATCACAGCACACGTCTAGTATTAAGAGTAGACCTAATAAACCTTTGTTCCTCATAGCATATCTGTTAACACTGTTAACAGGTACAGGCTTTAGTTCCGACACTATTATTGGTCAGACAGTCATTAGACCAACAACCTATACCTCAAACCCTAACCTAACCCTGACCGCAAGCACGGGAGCAGCGCTAGTCCGACCATTGTTCCCGCATGTCGGACTAATGCTCCGTTGGAATTACCATCGGATCCCGGCCACAGAACTATAGAATGACCCGAGAGCATCCCGAACTATATATATATTTTTTTACAAAAGTAAGTGGATAATATGTATATTGACCCAAAAAAAATAATAAGAAAATGACTAAAGATATAGGGCGCTGGTCCTTTAAGAAAAGCGTAGGAGGGGTCTAACGCCAGCACACGTAGACCAGGAAGAGTGCAGCACTTCATGGACTAACCTGTCACAGCGTCTAGATCAGATGTAAACTAAAAACTAAAACCAATTGCGCGATTGAATAGGAGTTCTAGCGTTTGACCCACATGGACGGTAAATCCGCTAATTCCTTATGAAACGCTCGGCATGTTTTTGTTTTTTGTTTTTTTTCCAATGACAAAACTCCCCTTTAACGTAAACTTTGTCATCGCACTTACTGTATACATGCAATACAAACATCCCCCTTTCTCAAACTTATTTCAGCCAGTTTTACTGTATATAATTGTACCTTAAAACACTTTGGAGTGCTCTTACCTGCAGGGCGCTGAGACGATAAAGGGTGCTGGAGGGAGGCGTGGTAAAGAGGCAGAGCCTCTGCTCGTTCTGTTTTATAGGCTATACGCCTCCCGGTCGACTATTTTAGGATGAAAATGGGAACCCCGTCCAGCGTGGGGTAGTAATGGAGGGCTGTGAAGGTCGTGTTGCTTTTCCCCCCGCAGCACTCTGGCTAATCAAGCTCTACTATTAATATTCAAAGCTGTCATTCCAGTCCTAGATGCTATGCTCCTTACTCTCTTTCTCACGTACAGTCCCACCCCTTCTTCTGTCCGTGAGCGCACCGTCCCTCCTTCTTCTTCCACCCGGTTGAGTTTGCTACAAGGAGTGCCAGAAATCCTAAGCAGTTCTCTCCAGTCCCCCCTGCGCCTGCGGGTACTCGCCTGATGGTTTGGCTGTGGCACATGATTGCTGTTGTCAAAGCTATAGCGCTAAAGTCTGCCACTTAATTACCCTCTCACATCTGCAACACACTAAAAGACTTTTAAAAGAGTGTGAAAGCTGGCACCTTCTCACAGGTGTCATAACATTTTGCATACAGTTGATGGTGTAAAAGTATCTTGAGACGATACACCAGACGATACACCAGACGATACACCAGATACACCAGACGATACACCAGACGATACACCAGACGATACACCAGATACACCAGACGATACACCAGTGAGACGCCCTGCCGGTGAGAAGCGACCTCACCCTATAAGGGCCCTAAAGGGCCTTAAAGGGCGAGGTCGTGCGGACAGGTCTGGAAATGCCCATATATGGACTTTTTCTTCTTTTTTTTAATTGACGTTTTCGGGCCGGGTAGGGCGGTGTGGGAATTAGTAAGGCCAGGCGGGGCCTCTGGACAGGCCTAGGTAGGGCTGAGCCTTAATCGGGCCGGTTGAGAACTCTAGTTTTTGCCGGCTGCCTAGCGCAGCTGCGCTAATAACTTTGGGGCGGGCCCGTCTAGAGTTTGAATGGACAGGTATCAGTCAAAAGGGAGACATCGAAGACGAAGGACGGGTGGGGAAGGTTCAACATATGGAATGTCATAACAGGTCAGCTCCATATAATGGAGATCTAAGGGTTTGAGGTCATATATGGAGTGTGTCACCGTGTCACGAGGCGTGACGGACTGATGGCCATATATGGTGGCGTAACAGACGGACGGACGGACGGCCTGACTGACTGACTGACTGACTGACTGACTGACTGACTGACTGACTGACTGACTGACTGACTGACAGAGGGACTGATGCTTTACGCCTGGTCCTGGTCTTATGGGAAGCCTTTCTCAGTGATAAAGAATGGAATCTTAAATTAAACGTACATTGAAGAAATGTAAGTGGTGCTGTACGTCCCATGATCAACTGACTGGAATTCTTTTTTCATATTTTCATTTTGCCGATCCAGAATCAGGTAAAACGGGAATCAGGGGGAAACGTTTAATTTTGTTTTTACCTAAAGTCCCAATCTGACCATAATTAATTACACTGTATAGTGTTGTGTGGCCATAATACTGCATAGTGTGTGGGATAAAACACCAGTCTTCTATGTGGTCCTCCATCCCACCAAGTGTAGGCCCCGGATGTCAAATGCATCATGCGTCAGCCGTCAGCTAATGCGTCACAGAAATGCCCCTTGCAACCACCCACGACGACCCCATCGCTGTGATTCTTATTTCTTTTCATCTCTTGCTTAACAGCAAGACAGGCATGCGAAGAGCGAGGCCTTGAGGCCTATACGAGGCACACCCGAGTGAGCCGTTAAGAGACTGCTCGGTGTGAATACCGCGCACAGAGCAGCCGTTAGCCATTGACGAGCGCGCTGTCTCACTTGGCAAGCATGTGGTGGACGCAATATATATGTTAACCCGTTTATGAAATTGCACATTCGTAGTACTTGAGAATTAAGTGCACATTTGGCTACAGCCAACAAGCTACAGCACATCATGTATATTATATAAACAGACTGGCTGCAAGCATTCCATGCATGCAGCCAAAGAAGATGGCAGTGTATAGCCAATGATCGGGGAGTGGTTTCCATGATTTGTGCATGCATGTGAATAGCATTATGTGCCAATGTCAGGCGAAAAGGAGCGACTGGCAACTTCACGTGTGTAACCATCCCTCCTTCAAACATACTGTGCATACGCATTAGTCTTTCCCTAACATATGTAACAGATAGACTTCTATCTTTCTTTCTGTCCTGCATGCTCTCCTGATCCTTTCCTCTGCCAAAGCCTTTTATATCATCATCCTGTATTTCTGATTTCTAAAGTAAAGGTTGCTTTATCCAAATTAAAAACACTTTGACTTTTCTGCACGTACACGCACGCACGCACGCACGCACGCACGCACGCACGCACGCACGCACGCACGCACACACGCACACACACACACACACTCACAAATGTGCACGCACGCGTGCGCTCACACACACACACACACACACACACACACACACACACACACAAATGAATGTGCTCCTTTACTCAAGACCATTTTGCTTTGCTGATTGATTTTAAACGGAATGCTTGCCAGGCAGGACAGGAAATTGACTCTGCCCCACAATGTCACTGCCACTGTGCCATTAAGGGAGCAAGTGACAGATTAAGAGAGCTATACCTATATATAATATGGTGCGCCATATGTAGGGCCAACGCCGCGATGACTCTCTATAGGGAAGGAATCCACAGGGGGGCCCTCATGACTCCCCGGCGTGGCCAAACCTCTGACAATAAAGCACGTGGACATGGAGAGGATATAATATAATGTCTCCCCTGGTACAGGGACAGCAGCACACCCTGCTCAGGAATCCATGCTTAAAGGCTCTCTAATAGATATGCACTGAGCTGAGCGACTGCAGGACACTGACTGCAAACATCAGCTGTTTCCAGCATCGGTATTTCCAAAGTGCCTTTCTTCTCCCTGACCTTTTTTCCAGAGGCTTAAAGAAGAGTATTGGAGAGAGAGAGAGAAACTTGGACTCTCGCCCCCTGTAAATCTCCTGAGAGAGCTATCCCTTTTCCTGGGCTAATTTCGACATGGCTTCCCTTTGTAACAGCCCGCCAAGCATTGGTTCTCAAGCACTTCATGTCGAGGACCCCCAAATTGACACTTATTGGCCCGGTTTGGACCCCCCGTTTGAAAACGTGTACCATGCAGGGACCCCCATGAGAACATATTTGTGCGGCTCCAGCAGTGATTCTCAATCATTTGTGACTAAATTTGACTGAGAGACTGCCATTGGATTTTTTTGATTTTTTTTTCATGTCATATGAAAGCAGGGAATCATAGCTTCAAATTGACATATTGGTTGTTCAGTTTGACCCACCAGTTTTGGAGATATGGCTTATATGTCTTGCAGAAAACAGCGAGTTGAGAAAACAGGCTTGAATGGTTCACTTCTGTGGACTCTAACATTACACCTATGCTACATGTTTGGGCATTTATTTCATATTTACATGTCGATTTCAGCTCTGACACTTATTTCAGACATGCTCTAGTATGTGAAGAGTTTGCCTGTGCTATTAACTCATTTTGGGAAAGAAAAAAAAAAAGTTTTTCTCCTCTGGTGAAAAGCTGTAATCTGCGCGATGGCAGTCTCTCAGTCAAATCTGGTCACATTTTAATTTCAAGGACACCCAGTTTGACCTGCATTAGGCTACGGGGCCCCCATTTAATGGCATTTCCTTCTCTGGGACCCAGAGATATATATTATATTATTATATTGTAAAATCAATGTTAATTTAACTCTGAGATTGACGGGTCCATTTGGTTCCATTTGTACACTCTCTGAGTTACAGTCCCATAAGGGTCAATTTGGTTCCTATAATAACTATATATCATTTAGCTGCAGGGGACCCCCTGGAACTCCCTCAAGGACCCCTGGGGGTCCACGGACCCCACTTGGAGAACCTATACTGTGCTACAGTATGTTCCTCAGCTTCCCAACTCCCTCCCTCTTCTTTATATTCCTCCTCCTCATCCATCCATCCTCCTCATCCATCCATCCTCCTCATCCATCCATCCTCCTCAGACTAAATGTATCGTCCTCGCCAGCCGCCTGCCTTAATCCCATATCATTCCAGGGTGTCACTGCAAATGCAGGCCTCATGGACAAGTGAATCGGAAGGCTATAAGTTGGGGCGAGGAGGGAATAGGGTATAGGGAAGGAGAATGGGGAAACAACGCGGAAGAGAGAGTATAGGAGAAATGTAAAGAGACAATCATGGAGTGAAGGGGGCATGGGGGGGGGGGGGGGCAGAGGAGGAAGGGATGGAGGAAAGGAGGGAGGGCGGGAAGGTAGGAAGGTTGGGTGAGAGAGAGAGAGAGAGAGAGGAGGGGGGGGGTAAAAGGGGAGAGGGAAGGGGGGAAAACGATCTTTGTTATATTTATGTCTATGGGGAAAATGAATGGATTGAAATGAATTATTTCATCATGGGTCCCTCGTCGTTATGAAAGGGGGCGGGACTGCGACGCTCTATATATAATCTATATATTATTTTGTGTGGAAAAAGCTAAGAAACCCTTTGGTTGTACAGTTGTAGCAAAGCTGTAAATAAGCCAATTAAGAGACCTTTTGGTTGCACCGTTTGTGGCAAAAACCTGTAAATATCTAAGACCCACACAGAGGAAAACCCTTTATCTGTACGTTTTGTGGTAAAATCGCTCAAACTTTCTTTCTTTTCCTGCCTTGATCTCCTTACCCCTCGATCCCCCTCTCCTTCCCTTTCTTTGTTTATCTTGGAAAAAATGACGGGAACTACGCACAAAAACATGACGGGAACTACGCACAAAAACATGACGGGAACTACGCACAAAAACATGACGGGAACTACGCACAAAAACATGACGGGAACTACGCACAAAAACATGACGGGAACTACGCACAAAAACATGATGGGAACTACGCACAAAAACATGATGGGAACTACGCACAAAAACATGACGGGAACTACGCACAAAAACATGACGGGAACTACGCACAAAAACATGACGGGAACTACGCACAAAAACATGACGGGAACTACGCACAAAAACATGACGGGAACTACGCACAAAAACATGACGGGAACTACGCACAAAAACATGACGGGAACTACGCACAAAAACATGACGGGAACTACGCACAAAAACATGACGGGAACTACGCACAAAAACATGACGGGAACTACGCACAAAAACATGACGGGAACTACGCACAAAAACATGACGGGAACTACGCACAAAAACATGATGGGAACTACGCACAAAAACATGACGGGAACTACGCACAAAAACATGACGGGAACTACGCACAAAAACATGACGGGAACTACGCACAAAAACATGACGGGAACTACGCACAAAAACATGACGGGAACTACGCACAAAAACATGACGGGAACTACGCACAAAAACATGACGGGAACTACGCACAAAAACATGACGGGAACTACGCACAAAAACATGACGGGAACTACGCACAAAAACATGACGGGAACTACGCACAAAAACATGATGGGAACTACGCACAAAAACATGACGGGAACTACGCACAAAAACATGACGGGAACTACGCACAAAAACATGACGGGAACTACGCACAAAAACATAACGGGAACTACGCACAAAAACATGACGGGAACTACGCACAAAAACATGACGGGAACTACGCACAAAAACATGACGGGAACTACGCACAAAAACATGACGGGAACTACGCACAAAAACATGACGGGAACTACGCACAAAAACATGACGGGAACTACGCACAAAAACATGACGGGAACTACGCACAAAAACATGACGGGAACTACGCACAAAAACATGATGGGAACTACGCACAAAAACATGACGGGAACTACGCACAAAAACATGACGGGAACTACGCACAAAAACATGACGGGAACTACGCACAAAAACATGACGGGAACTACGCACAAAAACATGACGGGAACTACGCACAAAAACATGACGGGAACTACGCACAAAAACATGATGGGAACTACGCACAAAAACATGACGGGAACTACGCACAAAAACATGACGGGAACTACGCACAAAAACATGACGGGAACTACGCACAAAAACATGACGGGAACTACGCACAAAAACATGACGGGAACTACGCACAAAAACATGACGGGAACTACGCACAAAAACATGATGGGAACTACGCACAAAAACATGATGGGAACTACGCACAAAAACATGATGGGAACTACGCACAAAAACATGACGGGAACTACGCACAAAAACATGATGGGAACTACGCACAAAAACATGATGGGAACTACGCACAAAAACATGACGGGAACTACGCACAAAAACATGACGGGAACTACGCACAAAAACATGACGGGAACTACGCACAAAAACATGACGGGAACTACGCACAAAAACATGACGGGAACTACGCACAAAAACATGACGGGAACTACGCACAAAAACATGACGGGAACTACGCACAAAAACATGACGGGAACTACGCACAAAAACATGATGGGAACTACGCACAAAAACATGACGGGAACTACGCACAAAAACATGACGGGAACTACGCACAAAAACATGACGGGAACTACGCACAAAAACATGACGGGAACTACGCACAAAAACATGACGGGAACTACGCACAAAAACATGATGGGAACTACGCACAAAAACATGACGGGAACTACGCACAAAAACATGACGGGAACTACGCACAAAAACATGACGGGAACTACGCACAAAAACATGACGGGAACTACGCACAAAAACATGACGGGAACTACGCACAAAAACATGACGGGAACTACGCACAAAAACATGACGGGAACTACGCACAAAAACATGACGGGAACTACGCACAAAAACATGATGGGAACTACGCACAAAAACATGACGGGAACTACGCACAAAAACATGACGGGAACTACGCACAAAAACATGACGGGAACTACGCACAAAAACATGACGGGAACTACGCACAAAAACATGACGGGAACTACGCACAAAAACATGACGGGAACTACGCACAAAAACATGACGGGAACTACGCACAAAAACATGACGGGAACTACGCACAAAAACATGACGGGAACTACGCACAAAAACATGACGGGAACTACGCACAAAAACATGACGGGAACTACGCACAAAAACATGACGGGAACTACGCACAAAAACATGACGGGAACTACGCACAAAAACATGACGGGAACTACGCACAAAAACATGACGGGAACTACGCACAAAAACATGACGGGAACTACGCACAAAAACATGACGGGAACTACGCACAAAAACATGACGGGAACTACGCACAAAAACATGACGGGAACTACGCACAAAAACATGACGGGAACTACGCACAAAAACATGACGGGAACTACGCACAAAAACATGACGGGAACTACGCACAAAAACATGACGGGAACTACGCACAAAAACATGACGGGAACTACGCACAAAAACATGACGGGAACTACGCACAAAAACATGACGGGAACTACGCACAAAAACATGACGGGAACTACGCACAAAAACATGACGGGAACTACGCACAAAAACATGACGGGAACTACGCACAAAAACATGATGGGAACTACGCACAAAAACATGACGGGAACTACGCACAAAAACATGACGGGAACTACGCACAAAAACATGATGGGAACTACGCACAAAAACATGACGGGAACTACGCACAAAAACATGACGGGAACTACGCACAAAAACATGACGGGAACTACGCACAAAAACATGATGGGAACTACGCACAAAAACATGATGGGAACTACGCACAAAAACATGATGGGAACTACGCACAAAAACATGACGGGAACTACGCACAAAAACATGACGGGAACTACGCACAAAAACATGATGGGAACTACGCACAAAAACATGATGGGAACTACGCACAAAAACATGACGGGAACTACGCACAAAAACATGACGGGAACTACGCACAAAAACATGACGGGAACTACGCACAAAAACATGACGGGAACTACGCACAAAAACATGACGGGAACTACGCACAAAAACATGACGGGAACTACGCACAAAAACATGACGGGAACTACGCACAAAAACATGACGGGAACTACGCACAAAAACATGATGGGAACTACGCACAAAAACATGACGGGAACTACGCACAAAAACATGACGGGAACTACGCACAAAAACATGATGGGAACTACGCACAAAAACATGATGGGAACTACGCACAAAAACATGACGGGAACTACGCACAAAAACATGACGGGAACTACGCACAAAAACATGACGGGAACTACGCACAAAAACATGACGGGAACTACGCACAAAAACATGACGGGAACTACGCACAAAAACATGACGGGAACTACGCACAAAAACATGACGGGAACTACGCACAAAAACATGACGGGAACTACGCACAAAAACATGACGGGAACTACGCACAAAAACAAATTTCACCCTCTTTTTTTGACCTGTAAAAGTGTATAATGTGACATTAAAGCTGATTCTGATGCTGATTCTGACAAAGACACACCCAGAAGCGCAGTGTTGGACAGTGTTGGCCACTGCAGTCAGAGTCAGTGGGAGAAACAGAGATAGAGACAGACAGACAGACAGACAGACAGAAAAAGTGCCATTATAAATGAGCATTGTCTTCCTCCACACGTAACTACAGCATTGCTCTGTCTCAGCACTTTCTCACTGAGAGGACGCAGAGCGGAGAATGAGATGGAAAACGATGAGGGAAACATGAAAAGCAAGAGATGGATGGATGGATGGATGGATGGATGGATGGAGAAATGGTGAGCAGGGCACAAATAAGAAGGCATAACTGAACGGGAGCGGAAACACAATATAATCGCTTCTGTCGGGAGGAAAACCTCATATATACCCAAAACGGGGTCCGTACGCTTTTCCGACCCGCCAAAAATCCGACGGGCAATGGTCCGATTTTGTCGGACTATCGCCCGAAATATGGGCTTTGACCGCCAACAGTCCGACATGGCATTATACAGACAATAGTTCCGGCAATGGTCGGAAAACCGTTGTTTAGACCAGGCAATGGTCCGACACTAGAGACTTTGGCTTGGGGAGAGAGAGGGGGGTGTGTGGAGGAGGGGGAGGGTTAGCCTACTTTGGCAGCCCTTGTGCATGCAAATTGATTCCGTTTGTTAATTGTCCCCCGCACCCACCCCCCCCCCCCCCCAGAAAAAAGACCTGCACCCATACTTTTCAGGATTAAAATTCTAAAAAGGAGCTATAGGCCTACTTTTGCTATACTTTTGTGTAGCACGGGCGGTAGTATGATCAAGGAGGAGGGGGGGGGGGGGATTCATTTACGACAAAACTAAAAGACATAAAATATGGAGATAAGAGGTTTCATGCCCGACAGCAACGATCTAGAAATATAGATGGATATTTATTTATCCACCTGTGAAAACACATCATAGATCATATATGCTCCTCCAGCATAGAGATGTAGATGGATGGATATCTGCCTGTAATACCACATCATAATGCTGCTTCAATGATGTAACGATATAGACATATAGATGGATAGATATCCATCTGTGAAACCATATACTGTAGATCATATCATAGCAGATCATATATCGTTGGGAAGAAACCACCTAACTCCAAAATGTTCATTTTTCAGGAAATGAAAAATATATAAATTTTTAAGGAAATTAAGAAAACTTTAGATATTTTTTAAACGATGCAATACTGCCTCATCAAAGTTGGTGTTGTGGCTTTAGATATTGTCAATTACTTCCACGAGAGGGGGAGAGGTGGTGGAGTTAGCTGTTTTAGCAGACAGTTTGAGGGTCCAATGGAGTTAAGAGGTTTTGTCCAATGCTTTTTTTGTTCGAAATAACACACAGACGTAAAGGGTGTTCAATAGCACAGATTTATGGAAAAAAAATGGTATAGCACATACATTTAGATGGATGGACATCTGCCTGTAATACCACATCATATGCTGCTCCCATGATGTAACTATATAGAAATATAGATGGATACATATCCGCCTGTAAAACCATGTCATATACTTATATACACATACTGTACTGTACATGCATGCTGCTCCAGTGATCTAACCCTGTTCGGCTCAAATAATGACCCTCTCATGGGATAGTGATGCCTTGTGTCGCATATAGGGGCCAAGCAGTGCTGTTTTTAGTCATAGTCGTTTAAATAATTTTCATTATCGTTGTAATGGCATATTTTACACTTTGGTTGCATGCTGAAAATAGCAGATCTACAAGCTCACAACGCTAGTTATTATTTGTTGACGAAATTGTCAGTATATTTTAGTCTTAGTTTTTGTCATCATAGCTTAGTCTTCATTTAGTTTCCATTTCGTTTTCGTCAGTGAAAAAAGGTAGTCGACGAACATCTTTTGTCTTAGTTTTAGTCGACGAAATCAACACTGGATGTAACCCTGTTCGGCCCAAATAATGACACTCTCATGGGACGATGATGCCTTGTGTCGCATGGGGGGGCCCGGCCAAGGCATCTCGGACATAGCGCGCCACTTATCCGAATAACAGAGATACCAAGAGACCAGGGGAACAGAAAGACTGATAGACCTGTCGCTGTGCACAGGGAGGAAGAACAGGGGGACAGGATGATGGAGCGTGGAGGAGAACAGGATTGGTATAGCTGTGATTTAGTGAGGGAAAAAGATGTGTGTGTGTCTTCTGCTGACAAGCAACTGTCAGGGTGGTATCTATCCGTGTGCAAGTACAAGTTGTGGAAATTGTCGGACCATTCAAGCATAACTTGTCTAATTATACACCTAGAATTCTTTTCAATGATTTGATTAACAGTATTTGGGCCGTATAGTATATGCTCCTTTAAACACTTCCAACCTCCCACTGAGCAATTTTCGATGACCGTCTAAAAACTGGGGTGAAAATGGTCTAACAATTAAAGGAGCATTCAGTGATTTGGGTGATTTGGAAAAAAAAACCGGTCCACCCGGTAACAAGATGTGCACATGCACACGCTCTACAGTGGGGGAAGTACAACAGACCAACAGCACATGCACCAAGGCCCGCCCTACTCGATCATGATTGGAGGAAGGCCCCTCTCATCTTGATTGGATGAAGGCTTTGCCACCCAAAGCCCAAACCGAAACTAGGGTTTTTTGACCCCAGGGGTTAACTGGGGACAGGGAGGAACTCCTTATATGGTCAGCACACTTTATAGTAGGGAGGATTATCCAAAAAATAAGAAAAAATAAGTGATATTTGAATTAAGTGAAATCACTGAATATACCTTTAAAGTTTTTTAGCAGTCTAGGCTTAGACGGTCTACATTTAGACCTTGATTAGCCAGGCTAACCAAGGTCTAAATGTAGACCGTCTATATATAGACGTTGAAACGACGTTTTTTAGCCACGTTTTTTAGCCTAGACTGCTAAAAAACTTTCATTTTTAGCCATTTAGATGTCTATTAGACTACAAAAATGCTCAGTGGGAGCTCACATCCCTGATATCCTATTTTGGGCGTGTCAAATAGTTTCAAAGGTTTGCAAAAAGGTACAAAGGTTTTCAAGGTTGCAATGCGTCACAATGCAACACGTTGCAGGCTTGCACATCTGCTTTTTTGCTATTTTGTCGTACAATGACGTGAATTTGAACTATGACTCTCTATTGAAGTTGTCCCTGCATTGTACGGAAATCCAACTGCTCGACAAACGCATGACTCAAACTATTGTCATTTCGCCAGATCTAAGCACAGCTTAGGCCTCACTCACACCTTCGCATCTAGCATTGTTGGATGCTAGATGTAAACAAAGGGTTTGTTTACATCTTGCCCCAATGCATTTCCAATGGAAGTGACTCACATGGTTTGACACAACATTTTTGTTGTACGGCTTTCAGCTGTGTTTCGACTGCCCCCCTCATACAACAAAAATGTTGTGTCACACCATGTGACTCCCATTGGAAATGAATTGCGAGCTTGCATCAGTAAACAAGTCTCATGCATCAGCTCAATCTGTTGTGCACGTGTGAGTCAGGCCTTAGTGTTTTTAAAATGTGCATGAAGAGATCGTTACAAGGTCTCACTGACCTTAGCAGGACTCTTTTCATTACTGTATCCTTATCATCGTGCACAGTGCGGTACACGTGTAGTAGTGTGTACAGTACATGAGTGCTAGTGACCTTTAGCAGCACCCGTGTCATTTTGAATGTCACACGTACACACCCTCATCTCATCATCTCTCTCAGCTAATCTGAATATGAATCTGCTGATAAGAGATTAGAGATGACCCGAGTTACTCACACAAGACTCAACCTCTCAAATACGCGCACACGCACGCGCACACGCACACGCACACACACACACACACACACACACACACGCACACTCACACGCACACACACGCGCGCACACACACACGCACACGCACACGCACACACACACACACACACACACACACACACACACACACACACACACACACACACACTCGTACAAAGACTCCTGCGACCAAACTGCAGTGTGTGTCAAGTGATTGACACCGTATCCGATGGCTGAACTCCTTGGCTGCCGGTGGAGTGTGAATGAACCCGGGCATGACAACAGGTGTCTGGCTGTAACATAGACGCCTGTAAAGCCCAGGCCTGGCTTTGTTTCAGAACCACATACACAGGGCCGGATTAACACCTCTGAGGGCCCCTGGGCACTGAAGCTCGAAGGGCCCCCCCTTCACGCGCGCGCACATTTTTTGCTGTTTTGTAGCCGTTTTGGGGCAGTTTTATGCCGTTATATTGGCCTATTTCCGGTCGCCTATACCCCCCCCCCCCCCCAGAGTGACAGACAATTTAGCGCATTGTTGCTGCTTTACACACAATTGCACTTTTCAGCTGCCCTTCTCACCAACAATAAAACACTAATCTTTTTAGACACCATTTATTTCATTCGGATTAGCAGGGAAATGTTCTGTGGAGCTAAAAAGGGCCCCTGGGCACGTGCCCAAAGTGCCCATATGGTAGATCCGGCCCTGCACATACACATTGGTTCAGGGACTTGCATCGAGTGTTAGAGAAGCAGGGGCTGAAATCCTGTTAAGAGGGCACTTTTGGACAAAAAAATGCGAAAATAGCAGATCTACAAGCTCTCAACGCGTCGCGCTGCGACACGTTGAGAGCTTCTAGATCAGCTATTTTTGGGGGCGCAACGTACCCAGCACTCTTTAGCTAGTGGAGATGTGGTGTAACGACAATACGACAAAAGAACAAATACATTTGTTCAACGCAAAATGCTGTGTTCAAGTTCAGGAGACTTCGGGGGAAAAAAAGCCAATCTCCTAGAATGGCAGGAAAAGGTGTGGCATTTGCATTTCTTTCACCATGTAGTAAATGCTGCATTCGTGGTCTGGAGAGGGCAGTTGTTTTTCAGACGGGTAAAAGGGCAGGGGCTGAAGCCCCCTTTGATCCAATTTTGGTCCAATTTTCTGCCAGTCCAAACGATGTTACTGTTGATGACGTCACGTGGTTATTCGACAAAGTATATATTAGCCTTTTATGGTGTGTAATGGAGAGAGAGAGAGAGAGAGAGAGAGAGAGAGAGAGAGAGAGATGAAGAATGAGTTATGCGTCGCTAGGAAGGAGGGCAAACAAAGAGATACAATAGAATAAAATGCATATAAAATGTGTGTAGTCATGATGCAAGGTTCTGCAAAGCGGAGAGAAGGAGCTCTAGAGGGAAAAGGTTGGATGAGGAGAGAGAGAGAGAGAGAGACAAAGACAAAGTGAACGTGACACAGAGAGAGAGAGAGAGAGACATTGATAACTTGATAATCAGACAGATGAGTCGGTGAGGAATGGGAAAAGAAGTTCTCACGTCCGCATTTAGGGAGATATGAGGTGTTCAGTTCCTGACAGCCGCCAACGTGAGTGCAACGCAAGCCAATCTCTGTCAGGTTCACGAAACACTAACGCATTTAGACCTGAGGCTGATTCTAAAAAAACTGTTTTCTGAAAAAACCTCTGTTTCTATGTCAGTGGTGCTCAACCTTTTTCATGTCAAGGACCGCCATCTGAAAATATGTTGTTCCATGAAGCAAAGATTTGAGTTAAAAACGTTCGCTCTGAAAGGAATATATATTCAAAGATTTGCGCCACATTTTGACGATTTAAAAAAAATGGCGGATGTAGACCTGCTATTTTCCAACACAATGCTCAAAACACCAAAAGAGGTTTCCGGTCCTGAATGGGCTAAATAAACGGATGTTGAGCGGCGTGTTCGCCCCGCTGGAGAGCCATGTAAATGAGCTGTTTGTCAACTCTTTAGGTGTTTTCGTAGGAGGAGGAGGAGGTGGAGGTGGAGCGGCTCTGCAAATGAATTCACTTCAGCCAAGTCATTTTTATGGGAAGTGTGTGTAGTGAGAGAGACTTGTGGCTTCGCTCTCTGTTAAATTAATTTTGTGACAGGTTGCGGCGCGTACAAGGACACGCGCACGCCAGCATGCGAAAGCACACACACACACACACACACACACACATGCACACACACGCATGCACACAAATATGCAAAGTCTAGCAAAAAACCTCACATAAAATTGCATGCATTGCACACATCCAAGCACATATACCGTGCTGTATATACACACACACATAACCTGGCTTGCAGTGTCAGTGAATTCATATATTCGTTCAAAGTCGGGTGTTCCTGGAAAAGTCTTTTATCTTCCTAAACTGATAGCAGAAGGCTGACACCTCAGCAAGAAGGCTGACACCTCAGCATGCTAATTCACAACACTCGAGCAAAATGAGCATACATGGGGATGGGTAGATTCATAACTGAAGAGACACACACATGTGTGTGTACTGTATATGCACGTGTACGCACACACACACACACACACACACACACACACACACACACACACACACACACACACACACACACACACACACACACACACACACACACACACACACACACACACACACACACACACACACACACACATTCACATTCAGACACACGTACACACTGTAAACAACTCCAGAAAAAGGTACACAGTAAACGCATGAACGTAAAGGCATACACACATGTAGTACTTGGAAACAAACTCACACATGCCGACATACTCTCGACATACACCCACATACCTTTGCGCACGCATGCACACAAGCACGCACGCACGCACGTACACACACATCACACACACACACACAACACATAACACACACACAACACACACACGATCATGTGTTTACCGTCCAAAGACCTTACATTTGACCTTAACGGTGTGTGTGGGTGAAGGTGAATGCATGCTATTCTTTGCATGTGTGGTGGTGACTATGAACCCAGCTGTGACTATATATACTTTACACTGTACCATAGTAATCTATATATACTGTACACTGTACCATAGTAATCTATATATACTGTACACCATAGTAATCTATATATACTGTACACTGTACCATAGTAATCTATATATACTGTACACCATAGTAATCTATATATACTGTACACTGTACCATAGTAATCTATATATACTGTACACTGTACCATAGTAATCTATATATACTGTACACCATAGTAATCTATATATACTGTACACCATAGTAATCTATATATACTGTACACTGTACCATAGTAATCTATATATACTGTACACTGTACCATAGTAATCTATATATACTGTACACCATAGTAATCTATATATACTGTACACCATAGTAATCTATATATACTGTACACCATAGTAATCTATATATACTGTACACTGTACCATAGTAATCTATATATACTGTACACCATAGTAATCTATATATACTGTACACTGTACCATAGTAATCTATATATACTGTACACTGTACCATAGTAATCTATATATACTGTACACCATAGTAATCTATATATACTGTACACTGTACCATAGTAATATATACTGTACACTGTACCATAGTAATCTATATATAATGTACACTGTACCATAGTAATATATACTGTATGTACCATAGTAATATATACTGTATGTACCATAGTAATATATACTGTACACTGTACCATAGTAATATATACTGTATGTACCATAGTAATATATACTGTATGTACCATAGTAATATATACTGTACACTGTACCATAGTAATATATACTGTATGTACCATAGTAATATATACTGTATGTACCATAGTAATATATACTGTACACTGTACCATAGTAATATATACTGTATGTACCATAGTAATATATACTGTATGTACCATAGTAATATATACTGTATGTACCATAGTAATATATACTGTATGTACCATAGTAATATATACTGTATGTACCATAGTAATATATACTGTATGTACCATAGTAATATATACTGTACACTGTACCATAGTAATCTATACTGTATGTACCATAGTAATCTATATATACTGTACACTGTACCATAGTAATCTATATATACTGTACACCATAGTAATCTATATATATTGTACACTTTACCATAGTAATCTATATATACTGTACACCATAGTAATCTATATATACTGTACACTGTACCATAGTAATCTATATATACTGTACACTGTACCATAGTAATCTATATATATACTGTACACCATAGTAATCTATATATACTGTACACCATAGTAATCTATATATACTGTACACTGTACCATAGTAATCTATATATACTGTAGTAATCTATATATACTGTACACCATAGTAATCTATATATACTGTACACTGTACCATTGTAATCTATATATACTGTACACTGTACCATAGTAATCTATATATACTGTACACCATAGTAATCTATATATACTGTACACCATAGTAATCTATATATACTGTACACTGTACCATAGTAATCTATATATACTGTACACTGTACCATAGTAATCTATATATACTGTACACTGTACCATAGTAATCTATATATACTGTACACCATAGTAATCTATATATACTGTACACCATAGTAATCTATATATACTGTACACTGTACCATAGTAATCTCAGTCTGGCAACAGATAACCAGCATTTCGATATATCGTTGCTGCCAGACAGAGACCTTCCGTATTTCAACTTTATTTTCTTCTTCGTAAAATGAATGCTCTACGTCAGTGGTTCTCAAACTTTATCATGTCAAGGACCCTCAAATTGACACCCATTAGAAATGATATGCCAAGGACACCCATAAGAGAAGATTTTCACGGCTCTAGCAGGCATTTTCAACCCGTTTAATTTCAAGAACCAACATTTTGACATGAATTGGGCTATACGGACCTCCATTTAATGGCATTTCTATACCCCAATTTATATTGTAAACCAATGTTAATTTAACTCTGAGAGTCTACAAATGGAACCAACTCTGAGTTACAGACCCATAAGGGTCCATTTGGTTCCTAACTATCATTTAGCTGGGGACCCCTGGAACTCCCTCAAGGACCCCTGAGGGTCACCACTTTGGGACCACTGCATGCTCTACGTCATCATAGATCATACTTCATCATATGAGAGAGACTCGGAGTAGAGTCGCTGCTTCATGGCCTGGAAAGGAGCCAGCTTAGGTGCTTCGGGCATCTGGTTAGGATGCCTCTCGAGCGTCTCCCTAGGGAGGTCCTCGATGCACGTCCCACTGGAAGGAGACCCCGGGGCAGACCAAGGCGCAGGAGGGATTACACCGACTATAGTACACACAAACTGGCCTTGGAACGCCTCGGGATCCCCCAGGAGGAAGTTACTAATGTTACTCTGGAGAGGGAAGTCTGGAGCTCTCTGGTGGAGCCGTTGCCCCCGCGACCCGACTTTGGATAAGCGGTTGGATATGGATGGATGGATGGATCACACACGCGTTGCATAAAAAGTAGCGGCGAGACAGCCCCATACATCGCAAAACACCACACCACCGTCCTATACACTCGTATAGTCACGCCCAAATCATTTTGAACAGCACGTACAGTATCTCACCTCATTATGATAACAATCAGCAATATGCTGTTTACACACAAACACACAAACACGCACGCACGCACGCACGCACGCACGGATTGTGTGAATCCAAAGGGGACTTGTTATCGCCACATTCTCAAGCGGGGGCACATTATAAAAACATTAGTGAGAAAACGTCAGCGGCAGTGCATTTGTGGTTTTTATTTTTCTTCTTCAACAAAGCGGCACCCCATGCTAACAGCGTCTGCCCTGCCCCGCTCTAGCTCTCTTCGCCACTGGCTTCATGAGCTCCACGTAGTCACTCTAAAGCTTTAGGATGCTAAGTGAACGGCCCATTTAAAGGCATTATGCTAACTGACTCACGCTGAGCTGTGCCCTGGAAGCCATGCAGCCGCATTGCAGTTAAAAACCTAATTCCACTCAAGGTCTCTCAGGTGAAGGATCCGTTGGAGACACGCACGCACGCACGTACGCACGCACACACGCACGCACGCACGCACGCACGCACGCACGCACCGCTCGGTGACAGCTATAGCGGGGTTGGTCAGGTGGGCTCTGGTCTGCAGGACATATAATCATTGAAAATCTTTACGAGATTCGTGAACAGTTGAATACACACGGATTGGAGGGAGCAAATGTGACGTACCGGTATTCAATTAGAGTTTGTGCGTGTGCGTGTGCGTGTGTGTGTGCGTGTGCGTGCGTGTGCGTGTGCGTGTGTGTGTGTGTGTTAATTAATTTAATTCATGCATTTGTAACACCATTTGGTAACATTTTTACACATGAGTTAAACTAGCATACTACACACACGCACGCGCACACGCACACACGCGCACATGCACACACACACACACACACACACACACACACACATACACACACACACACACACACACACACACACACACACACACACG
>NC_136795.1:5760045-5772545 GCF_951216825.1 Electrona antarctica | reverse complement strand
TTTCTTCACCAACGGCAGAGGTACAAACGGAGTATCGTTATAACAAACGGAGTATCGATAGATCGATACCACGGGGAATTCATATTGAACCGTTTTTATTTTATAATTATCGATATTTATCGATATATCGATATTTTTGACAACACTAGTTGGGTCTGGGATAGATTTTTCCCTTCCTGTTGATGGACTCTCTGGCCACTCCTACATCCCAGGCAGTCTTCCCTCCAACCTGAACCTCATAGTAAAAACTTCCTGAGGAGAAGCTTTGTTTCCCTAAGACACAGGGACATAGAGAG
Organism: Electrona antarctica; assembly: GCF_951216825.1. Classification (NCBI taxonomy): domain Eukaryota; kingdom Metazoa; phylum Chordata; class Actinopteri; order Myctophiformes; family Myctophidae; genus Electrona; species Electrona antarctica. The sequence goes on along the minus strand of NC_136795.1, from coordinate 5,772,249 downwards.
AATCTCTCTGTGTTGTCCGGGAGGTTCTTCTGCACATTTCCACAACTCACTTGTTTTCCATCCTCAGACAGGATGAGCCAGGGTAGTGCTGTATCAGGGTCCAGAGTCACATCCACCTCATATTGTTGGATCCTCCTCAGCTCAACACCACACAGCTTCTCCATCTCTTCACTGAGTGTCTTCTCCAGCTGAGCCACAGCTGTCCTCACAGTCCCCACACATGAAGACTGATGGACATTGACCTTTGTCCAGTCCTTGGTGGGTGGAGGGGTGTTGATGGAGGTGAAGTTCTGGAGGAGGTGGAGGTGGTCTTCAGTGAGTGAGATCTGTTTCAGCTCAGAGCTTCTCTTCTCCAACTGAGTGATTTCCTGTTCCAGCTCATTGATGAAGCCTTCAGCCTGTTTCTCTGTTGTTTTCTGCCTCTCTTCAATCACACCAATGAGCTCAGCCTGGCTTCTCTGAATACAGCTGATCAAAGCGGTGAAGACCTGCACACTGTCTGCTATGACTGCGTCTGCATCCTTCCTGCTGAGCTCTACCGAGCGTTTGACCTCCTGAATCTTCACTCGTCTGTCCTGGATCATCTTCTGGATTTCAGCCTCTGCCTTTCTGTCATATTCTCCGCTGGCAGACGCCATCTCTACACTGACGATAACTGGAAATCTATGAACAATACTTACAAACTGAATAACTAGGAAGTGTCCGGTGAAGTCTGAGCCACTCACACTGTGGGAATCATATTTTAAATAGAGCTCCTCAAATCTCCACATCATAATAATGACGTCAGCTTTGCCCAAATATGGAAACAGACCGGTCTCCAAGTACTCTGATTGGACGTATCTGGTAACCACAGCAACTTGCTATCAACAGACAGGGCGGCTGCCATTTCAAACGTTTCTTCATCAGTGTTTGTAGAACCTTTGGCTATGTGCAATAACTGCAAGTCAATAAACCAATCAATAGCATGGTCAGTATTTGTCTTCATTTCTAATTCATCCATTTAGTCGCCAATGATTTAACCCCTTTTGGTGTTTTAAACATTATGTTATAATTTAGCTATTGAAAAATAGCAGATCTACAAGCTCATAGCGCGCCACCGAGTGGCGCGCTACGAGCTTGTAGATCTGCTATTTTTGAAAAATCGTGAAAATATTTATTTCAGAAAACTGGAGGATTTAGAAGATATTTCTTTAAATTTTGAGGTCAGGCCTAAATGGGTTAACTGTAAGCCAGTTGTTTTACTACCTATTGTCCTGCTATAAAAGTTAATGCTAAAAACGAATTATACATGCATTCAAAAAAAAGCTTCTGACGAATGTTCCGGGCCAGTGGTTATAACGGAGGGGCCAGTGATCTTGGCCAGTGCCAAATTTCCCTTAAAGGAGAATTCCATGCTAGAAGGCTTTCTTACCTTTATTTGTAGTTGTTACGTCCCCACCAAAGAGGTCCAGGTGTTATTTTGTGCAAAAGTGCATTATTGGCTAGTGGAGGTGTTTTACGGGGGAACGCCTCTTATACGCAAAATGTTAAATCCCCAAATTACGGATTTAGGGTCTCTGGCATATGCTACGGCCCTTACAAATATGAATTATCATATAAAATGCAGATAACCAAAGCAGAAAGAGAGAAGGGAGTCAGGTCCACCAAGGTCTCTTCCTCGCACCAGACAATGCGCTTTCAGCTGATAGTTATTCAAGTAATAGGAGTCTATAGCGGGCGTAAACCGGAAGGAAGAAGTGCTCCTCGTTTCAATAATTGCATGCTGGGAATTCATTCAACTCATATGACTGCCTGCCTAAATATGTCCCAAACCGCCCCCTAAGGTCTTCCACTGCTGGCCTGCTCGCTTTGCCTAAAAAAATGGCAACTAAAAAATACGGGGAAGCAGCTTTTTGCTTCTACGGGCCGACGGCGTGGAACAAACTCCCACTGTACCTTCGACAGGCAGCCTCTGTAGACATTTTTAAAGAACAGCTCAAGACCCACTTCTACACCCTTGCTTTTAATTGATTTGTTTTTTAATTTCTTTTGTTATTCATGTCCTCACTGTATTGCATTACTGCTCTTGTTTTTTAATGTTTATGCCTTGCTTTTCTTTTCTTTTTTTCTCTCTCTTCATTGCTCTGTAAAGCACTTTGAGCTGCATTTCATGTCATGAAAGGTGCTATACAAATAAAGTTTTATTAATATTATTATATAAATCATAAGCATCGTAACTTCTTGTTGATCATCACGACCGGCTGTCCCTTTCACCCCTCATAATCTCTTTGCTTTAATACAAATCCTTAGACGTCTCTGTGTGCATGCATGGGGAAATTCATTAACTAGAATAATAAAAAGGGTATGTGATTTTTGTTTTGTGCACATACATAGCCTTGAGGATTAAAACTTATTTATGCATGTGTGCACAGCATGTACAAGTTGTCTTTGTGCCCCATGGGCGTGCGTGCGCGTACGTGCACAAATGCCTCTCTCTCACATACGTTCATGTGATTCTCGCATATAACTAGCTTGATTATATATCCCAATGTTCAGGCTGTACGCTGCATAGTCTCTGAAGTGCACGTTGTGTACCGTCTGGTATTGGAATCCATTACACTTTGTAAAGCCCAGAGTCCCATGATCAGTCAGTCAGTCAGTCAGTCAGTCAGTCAGTCAGTCAGTCAGTCAGTCAGTCGTCCGTCCGTCCGTCCGTCCGTCCGTCAGTTTAGTTTATTTTGGTCTTAGGCCCCATACACACGTACAGAACGCATGTTCTGTGTTCTGTCTGTGTTTGGTGGTCGCCTGCTTTTCCAATGGGAGTCACATGCATGGTTTGACCAAACATGTGTGTTCGATTGCTGATTGCTGCCTCCCTCCCCCCATCAGACACAAATGTTTGGTCACACCAATGTGACTACTCCCATTGGAAAAGCATTGACGCAGCCATCAAACACAGACATCAAACTCATTTCATCATTTCTTACAACTTTTGTAAAGAATCAAAAAAGGTTTAGGCTGAAGCCAATGGATGCCAAACTACTAACAAGAGGGAGGACATAAAACAAACGGAGGAAAAGAAACAAACAGAAGAAAAGAGAGAAGAAAAAATTAAGTCAGAAATAGCACATGAGAAGAAATGTTATTATACGTTTATTGCGACCGAATCGCAGGTTACTATGAAAAACCTGCAAAACCCGTCCGTCCGTTGGTCACGCCTCCATATATGGTTGCCAATCCATCACGCCTCGTGACATCTCGTGACATCATGGAGACCTATAGAGTCCATCACAACTCGTGACACATCATCAAACCCTCTACACTCAAGACATGATGCTACAGTATATGGCCATGAACCCTGGCCTGGCCATACCGGTTTTTCATTGTGCCTTTTTTTGGTCAAAGTTGACCCCATGCCAAATGGACAGCACTCGCCCAGTAGTCTGCCGTCACCCAGCAGTCCACGGACGGACAGACGGACGGACGGACGGACGGACGGACGGACGGACGGACGGACGGACGGACGGACGGACGGGCGGACGGACGGACGGACATAGGCAAACATAGGCTACTCTCTCCCCATGCCTTCGGCCTGGTGGAGACAATGAATGAAAGAAAGAGGTCTGTGAATCCCTAGTACTCATTTCACGGCGGTGTTGTGCATGCGACACCGCATGCGACATAAATGTAGTGGAGTAAAAGTACAATTATTTGGAATCCAAAATGTAGTGGAGTAGAAGTAAAAGTATTGGAAGTTGGAATTACTCAAGTACAGTATACAAATACCTCAAAATTCTACTTAAGTACAGTACTTAAGTACACACTTGGTTACTTTTTACCACTGGCTAAGGGCTTAAGACTCCCGGTTGCGGTGAAGTGAGGCGGAACAGTGATCAATACTTTGACCTTTGGCGGTGTGAGCCTTATAGGCCTAGAGAGATTCTACAAAATGTCTACTAAATCATGACAGTTTTCTGAAAAACCTGTGCATGGGTTTCAAAATATTTCATGTCATGGACGGTGGACCCCAAAAATGATATGTAATTGGCCGTCGACCCCCATCTGAAAATATGTTTTTCCAGGGACTTTTTCCTGGACTACTGCATGCATGTTGTCTCAGTAAGACAGCTGGGCTCATGCACTGCTAAAATCTAAAATATCTAAAACCACATATTACACACATAAAGACCCCCAGGAAAGTGTTCTAAATCTTCTAAATGTCATTAACGTGTCCCTTTACAGTCAGTAACACACCAAAATGGATTCGTACAGGTCCAGTGAGTTCCATTCACTGCAGCCTTGAGTTGAATCAACACTATGGATTTCACCATGTACCGCCGGCTTAAACCCATATAGGATTCTCTCAGTGCTTAGTAGCCTGTTTCAAAGCTCACACACACACACACACACACACACACACACACACACACACACACACACACACACACACACACACACCTCACTGCAGCACAGCAGCATGCCAATGACTGTCTCCCGCTCCCGCATGTAACTTTTGGAGTGTGCGGGACTGCACGAGCACGTGTCCAATCCTGTAGTGTCGAGTATATGTTTGTGTGCGTGCGCGCGCCTGTGTGTGTGTGTGTGCGTGTGTGGGCGTGTGCGTGAGAAAGAGAGTGTGCACCATGCGTGCGTTTGTGAGCCTCTTTCCTGTATGTATCAAAGGTTCTCTCCTCACTCTGTCATCTTGGTTAGGGACAGATAGAAGAAACGTGGAGCTGAAGCCAAGACGACGACAGAGAATGACAGAAGGAGAGCGAATGAGAGAGAGAGAGAGAGAGAGAGAGAGAGGAGAGGGAGGGAGGGAGGGAGGGAGAGAGAGAGAGAGAGAGAGAGAGAGAGAGAGGGAGAGGGAGAGAGAGAGAGAGAGAGAGAGAGAGAGAGAGAGAGAGGGAGAGGGAGAGAGAGAGAGGGAGAGAGAGAGAGAGAGAGAGAGGGAGAGAGAGAGAGAATGAGAGAGAGAGAGAGAGGGAGAGAGAGAGAGAGAGAGAGGGAGGGAGAGAGAGAGAGAGGAGAGAGAGAGAGAGAGAGAGAGAGAGAGAGAGAGAGAAGACATGATGGAGGGAAGGTAATCCCATATAGACTTTTCCGCAATCCTCGCGCTTGCTTATCATTCATTATACTGAAGCTGAAGTTATGCCTACATTTATATGCACATTATGTCCTGCGCCAAAAATAGCTGATCTACAAGCTCACAACTTACGACTAAGAATCAATCAGGCTTACTGTAAGTCTGTCTGTCAGATGTGAGCACATGACATATACAGTTAATATTGTGTCTCTTTTCTCTCTCACATGCACACGTACAGCTTGTCTTTCTGTCACACACTTTCCGTCTGTCTTTCCCTCTCACGCCAACGCACACGTCAATTATTCTCTTTTTCTCACACATGCACTCACACGTGTTCTCTTCCTCATATTGGTTTCTCACTCGTATACATGCGCACACACGCACACGCACACGCACACGCACACACACACAATATCTATGTTCTGCTCTCTCGCATGCACACATACTGTAGGTTTCCTGACACATGGCCATGGATGGACATGGTCACTCTGTCACGCTACAGGCCCCCCAGTGGGACCATATCTCGGAGCTACAGAATGAGCATAGGGAGTCGGGACTGAGGGACAATATGGGCCTACACTCACGCATGCATGCATGCTTGTCGGGACTCTCCCTCTCTTTTAGTGCTGCAACTTTTATTTATTTATTATTCTATCGATTACTTTTTCGATTAATCGAACAATGGAGAAGTGCCTTTAGATCTTCTATTTTCAGTATATTTTGTATTTTCGCCTATAGCCTGCCCTATATAATGTCCCAAATAATAATAATTGATATTACATATATTATATATATTACATCAATTTAATTTTTTTACTATGAATTATATATACATATTAACTGTTGCAGCTCTCTCTCTCTCTCTCTCTCTCTCTCTCTCTCTCTCTCTCTCTCTCTCTCTCTCTCTCTCTCTCGCTCTCTCTCTCTCTCTCTCTCTCTCTCTCTCTCTCTCTCTCTCTCTCTGGTAAATGCGTATTTAAGCAAAGCGAAACAGATCTGGCTGTATAGCAGCAGCACCTGCAGTAAGTTTGCCAAGAAGGCCTCCCGACGCCCAATTGGAGTTGACACACGAGCGGAGCGAGGCACGGAAAGGGGGAGGGAGGAGGGAGGGGGGAGGGGGGGGGGGGGGGGGGGGTTTGAAGACAGGGCGACCGACAGGGAGAGTAATTAGGAGAGGCAGGTGACGCAGGAGAGCGGGAGGGAGAGAGCTGAGGGAGAAAAGGAGAGGACGGTAGGGGTGAAAGAGACGCTGATCGTCACAGAACTGAAAATGTTGGAGGAGTGACATTAAGGAAGGAACAAAGTGGATAAAGTGAGCAAATAGCAATAATGGAATACCAAATAGCTAGAGGGAGGTTAGATAGATAGATTACACTCTCAGACATGCTGTTTATCGCATAGCAAATTCATAAAAGCAATGTGCCTTTTTTTAAACACTGCAGGCCACTGGCAAGACTATAACAATAATAGATGCTCAGCATATGGGGGCAGGACGAAATGACACACATGGGAACCCAAACAATGCCCACAAGGGCCCACAGGCAGCTGAACAACAGGCCCACAAATAAATAGAGTCTTGTTGTTTGGTGAGTTAAAATGTCAAGTCTTACCGATGCGTGGCACTACAAGTAATATCTAAAAAAAAAGGGGGTGTTGAGGTTTCGTTGAGAGTTTGTGTTTTGTTTTAAATATAGAAATTACTCGACTGAGCACTTTTATAATTTCACTTGACTCCAGTTTTATAGATAATGAAAGGAAGTTTCATTATCTAAAACTATGCAGTCAAGTGAGGCACGGCTTATGAATCCCTGCAGCCTTTGTGTGCATGTGTCTATTGGTGTAATTATGGTATAGATATACATATAGCTGCATGGGAGTCTAATATGGCTGGTCGGTTCCAGTGCTGATTAACTACTTTATATTGCTTGTTAAATGCAATGGATTCCTTTTCAGGACATCCAATTGTGTTCTCACATTAGATAAAGACTTTCACTACTATTCTAGTTTAAAGCAGAGGCGTATCTACAATAAGGCGAGGGCAGGCGTCCGCCTGTCCAAATCCATTTCTGGCCTGGCCAAAATCCATACAATGAGAAAAAAGAGGACAAAAACAAGACCTGAGAACTATTAAAATGGACAGCTGATTGGCCGTTGCGGTAGAGCGCGACCCTCAATCACCCATTGGAATGTAAATGCATGCCTTTCAGCCTTTGTATCCCACTCGTCTGGCAGGTATATCTCTTTGAAAACCTTTAGTGCTACGATTGTGCTCGGCGAGACGACAATTAACACATCTTGCCTGGCCAAAACGTAATTCCTGGATACGCCACTGGTTTAAAGGACCACTTCGTCCCTTTTGCAACCAGAGCTTTAGCACACAAGAAACACTTTCCTGGGGTTTGTATGTGTGTAATTATAATATGTTTTTTTTTTTTGGTTGATATTTTAGTCATGACGCCATGATGTTCATGACCGAAAACCTGTCATGAAAATGTGGTCTCACTTCCTTCCTGGACTACAAAGTCACGCCTCCATGCAGCCTCCTCCCTCTCCACAAGGAGGGGAAGTGCACTAAAGCATTATGGGCATTGTAGGAATTCAGCAATCCAGTCAAACAAAACTTCATTATGTTTCTGGCCATAGGGTGCACATTTCAAATTGTGCTACTGTTTTCTACTACAACTACTACTGACATTGAGTGACTGCAGTTTCTTCCAGCGGTGAAATGTCCCTTTAAAGGAGCATTCAGTGATTTGGGTGATTTGGAAAACCACCCAGTCCGCCCCGGTAACTAAATGTGCACATGCACGCTCTACAGTGGGGGGAAGTGCAACAGGCCAACAGCATGTTCACCAAGGCCCGCCCCCACTCGATCATGATTGGAGGAAGGCCCCTCTCATCCTGATTGGATGAAGGCTTTGCCACCCGCCACCAAAACTGAAACTAGGGTTTTTTGACCCCAGGGGCTCACTGGGGACAGGGAGGAACTCCTTATATGGTCAGCACACTCTATAGTAGAGAGAATTATCCAGGAAAAAAAGAAAAAATAAGTGATATTTGAATTAAGTCAAATCACTGAATATACCTTTAAGATAAACTGCAAGTTTAAATGCATTATTGGCTACTTATTCAGGGCCGAGACAGTGAAGTGTCGAAAGGTGACACTTGTTTTCAGTAACAAAGGAAGAGAAAAGGGCAAACAATGAAAAGAACCTTGGGATAGCAGTACACGCATGAGTCTTAACCGGCCACGCATGAGTCTTAACCGGCCACGCATGAGTCTTAACTGGCCACGCATGAGTCTTAACCGGCCACACATGAGTCTTAACCGGCCACGCATGAGTCTTAACTGGCCACGCATGAGTCTTAACCGGCCACGCATGAGTCTTAACCGGCCACGCATGAGTCTTAACCGGCCACGCATGAGTCTTAACCGGCCACGCATGAATCTTAACCGGCCACCCATGAATCTTAACCAGCCACGCACAAGTCTTAACCGGCCATGCACAAGTCTTAACCGGCCACGCACAAGTCTTAACCGGCCACGCACGAGTCTTAACCAGCCACGCATGAGTCTTAACCGGCCACGCAGGTCTGACTAATGGGATGTCTGACTGGGCGCAGGCTTCCCCAATAAGCCTGAGGTGTGTTTCCCTGAATCAGTACTGTTTCTCATCAACGTCTGGTCCGAGGCCCACCAGAGGTCCAAATAGCGGTCTTTAACTCTGAGAGTGTAGTACTATGTTTTTTTAGTGGTGTAAACCACTCCTACAACTGGCTTTTTTTGAGTGGTGTAAACCACTCCTATTGAGTGGTGTAAACCACTCCTACAACTGGCTTTTTTGTGCAGAAAAAATTAGCATGGTTGCTATGTTCACCCTGTTGTAATGACGTAATGAAATCACACCCGGGTGAACAGGGTGAACATAGCAACCATGCTCATTTTTTCTGCACAAACAAAGCCAGGTAATGAAATCACACCCGGGTGTGATTTCATTACATCAGACATGATTTCATTACGTCAGACAGACCTTACACCACTCAGTTCACACGGGTGTGATTTTTTGTATATACATATATATTTTCTTTGGGACCACAATTTACACTGTACAATTATCTGTGTTTAACACTGAGAGTGCACAGATAGATAGACCCGTAAAGGAAGGTCCTTTAACACTGAGAGTGCACAGATAAATAGACCCGTAAAGGAAGGTCCTTTTGGTTCTATCTGTGTTTAACACTGAGAGTGCACAGATAAATAGACCCGTAAAGGAAGGTCCTTTTGGTTCTATCTGTGTTTAACACTGAGAGTGCACAGATAAATAGACCCGTAAAGGAAGGTCCTTTTGGTTCTATCTGTAGGCTACACTCTCAGAGTTATACAGACCCGTAATGACTCGATGAGCTTTGAGAAGTTTACAGAAGTAACGTGAATTGGAAACCTGAGAACCCTGAGAGACTTTCACGTTGAAATGGAAAATAAAACGCTGCCGCTATTTCTACCCATTCCTTAATCTCTGGTCGAAAGCATCCAGACTATACGTTGCATTGTGATGCTTCTATAGCTCAAGAATCAGCTCAAGGTGAGACATTCATTTATTCATTCATTCATTCTGATCATTTATGGCTCAATGTGGGTCCGAGGCCAATATCCTTGTCATTAATGTTTGAGAACCACTGCATCAAGGTATTGGCCATGCAGGCTATATTGAACCAAGAAGAAGCAAACATGAAAGAAAAGAAAAGCGCTGTCTCGCAGCAGGGCTGCTGAAAGAGTTGATCCTCTGCGGCGCATGATTGAAGGTGCACAGAAACAAACCCTAGTACACATACAAATGAGTGCTGTCTGTCAGAGTTATATGAGTTGGATCTGAAGGTCATGGTTGTGGATTAGCTCAGGGTTGTACTGCCTGCTCCCCTGGTTACTATCCAAGATACTCTTCTCTTCTCTTCTCTTCTCTTCTCTTCTCTTCTCCCATTCTATTTTTGAGTGGTGTAAACCACTCCTACAACTGGCTTTGTTAGTGCAGAAAAAATGAGCATGGTTGCTATGTTCACCCTGTTCACCCGGGTGTGATTTCATTACAACTGGCTTTGTTAGTGCAGAAAAAATGAGCATGGTTGCTATGTTCACCCTGTTCACCCGGGTGTGATTTAATTACGTCAGACATGATTTCATTACGTCAGACAGGCTATATAAGACCTTACACCACTCAGTTCACACGGGTGTGATTTTTTACTTTATCTTGATATGAACATATTTATCTTATGTTTAATTTCAAATTGCTGTTCCCGACAACCGCAGCATGTGCGTAATAATGGCTCTATCAAACAGTATAAGTCCAACCGGGCCCAATTAATGTGTTGTTGTCCATGGTGCAGTAATGTCCTCTGTCCCTCACTCACTCTCAGTCTCTCTTACATTCAGTGTTTGTAAATGTTTTTGGGTCCCAACTTCCCAACGGAAATATTACTGTCAGAAACCTCAGTAGTTTGACCCTTGTGCAGAACACAAACTCAGGGAAAAAACAGGACTTAAACTCAAACCGCCTTTACTTTAGAACAAAGGTAAACCCTCACAGGGGAATATAACAACATGTATCAGCAGGAACACTCAGTTCAGGCAACACAACTTTATAATTGAGCAACCTAACCAATAACACAGTGTCCCTATATATACCTTCAAACCCATTAACAAAAGCCTCTTCAGCTTAGTAACCCAGGTGGAAACAATCTCAAAATCAGCACCAGGAAGGGGAGACAACAGAGGGGAAAAGTCAGGGAGGCGTCGACCTAGGCGTGGCACACTTCTGGGCACAGAGTGTGACAATTGCGGGATTATGCGCAGACAATAATATGCAATAATGCACCATTCATCGGGGATGGGCTGGAATTGGTCAGAAATCCGAGCGGGACTTCCTATAACCGCTGTCTGTCTGTCTGTCTGTCTGTCTGTCTGTCTGTCTGTCTGTCTGTCTGTCTGCCTGCCTGCCTGCCTGCCTGCCATGCTTGCCATGAGCAACACTTCTTCAAGGTGCAGGATGGCCCAACCCCCATTTCTCATCCCAGAAATATGGAGACGAGACACCATGGTTGGTTCTTATAATCGGCAGGATATCAACAGCACAAGTAGATGGGCGGCGAGTGGAAAACGTGTTCCCCTTTGAAGCTGACTTAGCTTCTGCACTAAATTAATTTCACATCAAAGGAGGAAAGTGAGTCCAAAGATCAGACAGGGAGTGCTTGATGTAGATTTTTTTTGTATGGGGGGGTGGCTCCATGCTTGAAGCAAAGCGAGTAAAAAAAACATGATACTGGCGTGTGGGGCAAAGCGGTGCTAAACAATGACCGCAAAAAATTTATATACCAAAGAAATAATGTGTCAATGTTAATTGAACACAATATCAATCCTTGTACACTGTCAGAGTTAGAACGCTGAGGATTTGACTGCATATGATACAGGGATTCATGAAACAAATCCCCAAACATACACACAAAATGCACGCATGCCTGCATGCGCACACACATGCACATGCGCGTGGACACGCATGCACGCACACGCACAATGAGAACAGTGAGGTGCATTATGTTTGATGAGCGGTCCACTATAGGCACACAAAAACACACACACAAGTACACACCACAAAACAATACTGTATTTGTCTCCGTTTGTTCCTCTCGCCTACAGGTACAGTTGGGTGCCACCGATATTGTCCCTTATCATTTGACCCATTTAGGCCTGACTATTAAAAAAAAATCCTTCTAAATCCTCCAGTTTTCTGAAATAAATATTTTCACGATTTTTCAAAAATAGCAGACCTACAAGCTCGTAGCGCGCCACTCGGTGGCGCGCTATGAGCTTGTAGATCTGATATTTTTCAATAGCTAAATTATAACATAATGTTTAAAACACCAAAAGGGGTTCCCGCGACGAGGTACATACGAAAATAGGAATTACGTGGCCCTGTATGTGTCTTTTCTCTCAGACTCTTGTTTGTCTTTGTATCCTATGCATGCAGTATATAATGCTTCTTTGGCTGCAATCTCTTTTCCAATGGCCTCTATTGTTTCCCCCAGTTCCAATAGCCGCATCCATCCATCCATCCATCTATCTATCCCTGTGTGTTGGTGTGTCC
>NC_136795.1:5737375-5757375 GCF_951216825.1 Electrona antarctica | reverse complement strand
CAGTTCTAATACTAATTAAATATCATTTCGCGGGCCAAAGATAATTCACTCACGGGCCTGATTTGCCCCCCGGGCCTTGAGTTTGACATATATGCTCTATAGTTTGTCTACAGTAAAGACTGCAGCTCACAGAGGAGGTCTAGTAATAGCCCCTGCAGAGCGGGTCTATTACTAGACACAAGGCCAAAGGGCCCACATTGATTCTCATAATAAAGGGCGATGGCTGCAGAAGGTGTCACACACTCTGCATTATGGATCACGAAGGGCCACAGGACACGTTTGGCCCCCGTATATATCCATCTTTTTAGACCAACTCGTTACACGCGACTATAGCGGTAATAAAGTCATTGATTCGGCTTCACGGTGCATGGGAACAAAATCAATGTGCCGCCGGGCGGAACCCACAGCCACTAACCCTATAACCCCCCCCCCCTTTTAGAGTAGGCGTGGCCTAGCCTTAACCTATAGACCTGAGGCCGATTCTATTAAAAGAAATGCTGTTTCTATATGTCAGTGGTGCTCAGCCCCCAGAAATATCTGTATTTGGCCGCGGACCCTCATCTGAAAACATGTTCCACGGATAAATAAAATAAAAACATATAAATGACCAAAGGTTCCCGAGAGAGTCCACAGCCCTGCTCTGAGGGAGTAGACAAAAATCATGCCATAGTAAAATGAGTATTTAGTGAGGACCATGAATTATATGAAGATAGGTTGAAAATAAATGGGTTGAAGTGGTCCTTTCTTCTTTTTTTTTATTGTATCCCTCGATTTTGTAACCCATTTTTTCACCCCTGTGCCAATTATCTAATGTGATCCTGGGCTCTCTACACACCCTCCGCCAACCTAGTCCCCATATATGGGGGACATGGGGAGAGCAACGGACTTGAACTCGAACATGCTTCCTTCCTGCCTGAGTGTCCAAGTTGCTCCTTTACACCTGACAGGGGGGAGTTTCCCTGGTTGGACGTAGCGCGTGGAAGGAACACGTTATTCCAACCAGTTCCTTTCCCCTCCATCAGGCGCCCCGGCTGGCCAGGGGGAGGCAGTTTGTTTAGAGACCAGGATTACTGCATGTTTTTGTGAGGGTACCTACCCTAGGGGACACGGGGAGAACATGCAAACTCCGCACAGACTCGGTCCTTTCAACCTAACCCTAACTGCTCCACTTATGATGGTCAGCATGTGCGTGTCGTTCGGTTCAGATTCTATCATACCTCGGGTCCCGGGGTTGTGTTTAACATTGCGTAATACCCCAGGGGTGGGTGGATCTGGGAAGAAGACATATTACCCTGCAGGGCTGATATAAGGAGAGAAAAGCATGCACAGCGTGTTGCGTGATGATGAAGGCTGGCTGACCTACTATAGGGTCGTGTTTACCGCAGCACAAAGTATGGGTTGGGGAGGTTGAGCTGCACTGGATGCCAGGCAGGGACGTGCAGAGAGTGTTAGAGGGGCAGGGGCTGAAATCCCATATAAAGATGCGGCACTTTAGGAGAAAAATAGCGAAAATAGCAGATCTACAAGCTCTCAGTTGAGAGCTTGTAGATCTGCTATTTTCGGGGCGCAACCCAGCACTCTTTAGCTAGTGGAGATGTATGGTGTACGACATGGATTTCTAAACAAATTTGATCAACGCAAAATTATTCAAGTTCAAGTTCAGGAAACTTCGGGGGAAATGCTGGCATGGAAAGGAGTGGCTCTTTCACCCTATAGCAAATGCTGCATTCGTGGTCTGGAGAGGGCAGTTGTTTTACAGTCGGGTAAAAGGGCAGGGGCGGAAGCCGCCTTTGATGTCTATGTGTGCACGACGTCCCTGATGCCAGGCTGGCAGCTGAGTTCAGTGAGCTGAGAGCGGATTAAACAAACCTCCATGGGATAGAATTAAGGTGCAATGTGCAATCATATTCTTCACCAAGGAGAACATATCCCCCTGCACGTTTTGTTTTTTTTTCCTCTATTTTTATCCCACAATTTTGTAACCCATTTTTCACCCCTGTGTCAATTATCTAATGTGATCCTGGGCTCTACACACCCTCCGCCAACCTAGTCCCCATATATGGGGGACATGGGGAGAGCAACGGACTTGAAGCAGAAAAGTTGGTCGGGGATCGGGATAAAAATATAGGCCGGCTAGTTGAAGTATTTTTTAAATGTTTTTCAAAATAGTAAAAAAATAAATAAAACAATAAAAAGGCAAAGAAGTTTGGGGATAAGGTCAGGCGCTGCCGAAAATAGAGCTTAACTAGAAAAAGTGCCCTTCTGGGCACAGGTCTCCACCAGGAGGATAGGACTGTGTGAGATGTTTGGCAAAATGTTTAGGAGTACCTTTGATGGCATTTTGTTCCAAAAATGTGTTTTGCAAAAATCAACCTGTTGGTGGCGCTATAACAGGCCAATGTGAAAAGGGTGGGATATATTCCTCAGCCTAGTAAGAAAATGTGTGAAAGATTTCACGTAAATTGCATGCTGCGTTCATGATTTGAGGGTTTTGTTCAACAGGGCAATCTTGCAAACTGTGAAAGCCAAGTATAGCCAATTAGGATGGAATATGAAATATCGGATAGATCCGACTTGAGCACATGACCATAGAGATACTGTGTAACGATTTGTGAGATTTTTGGGCAGAATCTGGAGGAGTAATATCAAAAAATGTGTTTTACAAAAGTCGGCCTCCTGGTGGCGCTATAAAAGGCAGATGCGGAAAATGCAGGTCAAAGGTTTGTCCTTGGCCTCTAGGGAGTGTGCATGCATGCAACGTTTCACGCAGATCGGTGCAGTTTTAGGTAAAACATTTGAAAAGCTGCCTCATGGTGGCGCTATAACAGGCCGTTCTGGAAAATGCGGGGCAGAGGTTCATCGTTGGCATCCAGGGAGTGTGTGTGCAAAGTTTGGCATCGACCGGGTTAACGGTGCCGGAGATTAGCTGGTAACGGACGGACGGAAGGACGGATGGACGGACGGACGGACAGACACACACACACACACACACGGACGGAGTGCAAAACATACTCTCTCCCCATGCCTTCGGCCTGGTGGAGACAATAAGTGGTAAATGGTGCATTCATAGTGCTTTTATCCAAAGCACTTGCAGATTGTGCATTACATTCACCCATTCACACACACACAAACACACAAACACACACACGTGCACGCGCACACGCACGTGCACACACACACACACACGCACACACGCACACACACACACACACACACACACACACACACACACACACACACACCTTTACGATTGTGCATTACATTCACACATTCATACACCGATGGCTGAGAAAACCATGCAAGGCACCAACCTGCACATCGGGAGCAATTAGGGGTTCAGAATCTTGCTCAAGGACACTTTTTTGACACTCTAACTCTGGGGGATCAAACATGGAACTGGTGTTTATCTGAATATGGTTCCATATCTGTATATTATAGCTATTACATTGTCAGCAGCGCGCATTGAATACTCTCTCTCTCTCTCTCTCTCTCTCTCTCTCTCTCTCTCTCTCTCTCTCTCTCTCTCTCTCCTCTCTCTCTCTCTCTCTCTCTCTCCCCCCCCCCCCCCCCCACCGCCGCCTCATTGTTTTTGATGGGACAGACGTCGACTCGCCTGCATACCTCTCTCTCCCAGTCCCATTCATTTTCCTCTAGGCCTGTGTGTGTGTGTGTGTGTGTGTGTGTGTGTGTGTGTGTGTGTGTGTGTGTGTGTGTGTGTGTGTGTGTGTGTGTGTGTGTGTGTGTGTGTGTGTGTGTGTGTGTGTGTGTGTGTGTGTGTGTACCACATTACACGTAACTCAAATAAAGAAAAGAAAAGTCCTTATTAGTATTCCGGACCACGTCCGTCGTGACGCGAGAGGAGGAATAAGACGAGGAGGAGAGAACACTGGGATGAAGGAGAAGGAGGGAAGGATCGGGGGGGGGGGGGGGGGGGGGCATGTTAAAGTCACAGTTTGCTCGCCAGCGTATAAATTCAGACAGAACACGGTGTCTGGGGGCATTAGCCTTGGAACATCTTCCGGATTTGTCGCTCCTCTTGTAAAAGATGGAGAGCTTGACCTTGAAGTCACTCAAACGGGTGTCGTTGTATGAGTTTACACTATAGACTACAGAGCACGGAAGCATGGCTCACTGTCATCTTATTTCTATTTGCATGAACAGAGGTGGAAAGTAACTAAGTACATCGACTTACATTTACTGCACTTATATGTAAGTACAGTTTTGAGATATTTGTACTATACTTGAGCGTGTCAGATTTTCTGTACTTGTTTTACTTCTACTCCACTGCATTTCAGAGGCAAATATTGTACTTTTACTCTATACAATTATTTGATAACTATACTAGTGGCTTTGTAGATTTATATTATTATTATAAAACATACATTAGCCACTTCAGCCCTATATACATTTCGGCCATTTGAAGATAGCAGTTCTACAAGCTCACAATGCGTCGCGAGTTTGCACTTTTTCCTGCACCACTGACTGACATTATCATTCAAATGTGTTTATTCGGGGCCCACTTGCAATGCCCTCACAGTCCACCAGGATGCCTCGGCCCCAGGGACATCCAGAGAGTGTTAGAGAGACAGGGGCTGAAACTCCGTAAGAAGAAACTCCTTGGGAGAAAATAGCCGATCAGCTTATTTTCCGGGCGCGACCCCGCACTCGTTGGCTACTGGAGATGTGGCGATGACGTGGATTTCTGAACAAATCCTTTCAACGCAAAATGCTGAGTTCAAGATCAGGAGAGTTCAGAAAAAAAGCAATTCTCGGGTATGGCATGGAAAGGAGAGGAGGGCATTTGCATTTCTTTCACCACAGTAAATGCTGCATTAGTGGTCTGGAGAGGACCATTTTCTTTAGACAGATTTGGTCAGATATATGTCATGATTTCCGTCCAGAATTCATTTATGTACTGTATAGGTACAGTAAGTATACAGTGAAACAGTGAACAGTGGTTCTAGTTGTATTGTACTATAGTATATGCAACAACGGTGAAGATTAACCATCAGTCATTTAACCTCTTAAACTCCAGGGGGGTCCAGGGGGAAAATCCGCAACATCGGAGTTGGAACCATAGACCAATTGGGTCTCCATTGACACGCTGAGCGCTGTTCAGACGTTCTGAGCCCCATTGCCCCCGCCGGCAATGGGGCTCAAAAGGAAACCTTTTGGCTATTCAAAAATGGCAAGCTCATTGTGCATCACTTCGGGCTGCACTATGAGCTTGTAAATGTGCTATTAAAAAAAAGAAAAATAATTCGTGCAAACCGTTCCTCACCCAGGAGTCAGCCCAGCTCCTAATCCAGACAACAGTCTTGTCAAAACTTAACTATTGTAACTCCCTCCTTACTGGCCTACCGGCATGTGCACTTAAGCCTCTCCAACTGATCCGAAATGCCGCAGCTCGCTTCATGGTCTTCAACCTGCCAAAATTCTCACTCGTCTCCCCCCTTCTCCGCTCCCTCCATTGGCTCCCGGCCGCTGCTCGCACAGAATACAAAACTCTGATGCTGGCATTCAAAGCAATCAAAGGTATGCCCCCCCCTATCTTGCAAGTTAAGTATGATCGAACCCTACAAACCCTCCCGCGCACTCAGATCAGCCAATGCAGGGAAGCTGTTATAGTACCTTCAATAAAAACGCCAGGAAAAAAGTTGGAGAGTTACTGGCAACATACGTTTTTCAGGATTTAGGAGACATTTTGTGGAATCGGCCTCAAAGTCTTACTGGGTTAACTGGGGGCACCCTTGGAATCCCCCAAGGACCCTTGGGGTCAGTGGGTCCCATGTGTACAAGAACCATTGGCCTGCTGTGCGGCACTGCCTGGTTAGCAGTGTCCTTATAGACACTCTAAAGACAACACCTCCTGGTTAGCAGTATCCTTATAGACACTCTAAAGACAACAGCTCCTGGTTAGCAGTATCCTTATAGACACTCTAAAGACAACACCTCCTGGTTAGCAGTATCCTTAAAGACACTCTAAAGACAACACCTCCTGGTTAGCAGTATCCTTAAAGACACTCTAAAGACAACACCTCCTGGTTAGCAGTATCCTTAAAGACACTCTAAAGACAACACCTCCTGGTTAGCAGTATCCTTATAGACACTCTAAAGACAACACCTCCTGGTTAGCAGTATCCTTAAAGACACTCTAAAGACAACACCTCCTGGTTAGCAGTATCCTTAAAGACACTCTAAAGACAACACCTCCTGGTTAGCAGTATCCTTAAAGACACTCTAAAGACAACACCTCCTGGTTAGCAGTATCCTTATAGACACTCTAAAGACACTGCCTGGTTAGCAGTATCCTTAAAGACACTCTAAAGACAACACCTCCTGGTTAGCAGTATCCTTAAAGACACTCTAAAGACAACACCTCCTGCAGTGCCAACATAAAGGGAGAGAGAGAGAGAGAGAGAGAGGCCTCCATTGACCTTGCAGCATAAAACAACGACGCATACTTATCTACTCAAATACTTTACTGTAGCTCTCTCTCTCTATCTCACTTGCACGCACAAACCTGTTAATACAAAACGGAAAGCGCAGCTCTCTCTCTCTCTCTCTCTCTCTCTCTCTCTCTCTCTCTCTCTCTAGCTGGCCTGTTCTGTAACTTCTGACAGACTCACTTCACAGTCCAGTGGTCCGGCTCTGCCTGCCGAGGGCCTGTTTTCCAGGGCCAGCTCTTTGTGTGCGACAGAGGGATCAGAATCAGGAAGAAGCACAGGTGCGACGACAGAGGTTTTTTCACTTTCACACAGCTGTGACGTGAAGGAGACGCATGGTGCAGTCGTTCACCAACACCAACACACAAAGAGATATAGACGCACGCACGCACGCACGCACGCACGCACGCACGCACGCACGCACGCACGCACGCACACACGCACACACGCACACACGCACACACGCACACACACACACTAATACTCTTCAACCAATCCCGTAACCATGCAACATAATAACAGCCTCGTCAAATCAAAGTCTGCCATCAATATCCACTCTATTCCAGCCAGATATCACTGATGTTACAATGCAGACCTCATCAGGCTGAGGCTATAGGGGCACCACTCTGATACACTACACTGGATGAGTGTGGACTTAACAGGCCTGATATGGGATAACCGGGTGTCATTCTCAAGGTCAAGTCAAACTTTATTGTCCACATGGGAAATTTGTCTGCTGCGAATTGTTCTATGAACACTAGAATCAGAGTCATCTTTATTGTCATCAACACAGTTTTACAAGTAAAAAGTTGCATGGGTCAAATTTGTTTTTGTGCATAATATACAGTAGTACATATTGTACATATACAGTAGTACATATTGTACATATACAGTAGTACATATTGTACATATACAGTAGTACATATTGTACATATACTGTAGTACATATTGTACATATACAGTAGTACATACTGTACATATACAGTAGTACATATTGTACATATACAGTAGTACATACTGTACATATACAGTAGTACATACTGTACATATACAGTAGTACATATTGTACATATACAGTAGTACATACTGTACATATACAGTAGTACATATTGTACATATATAGTAGTACATACTGTACATATACAGTAGTACATACTGTACATATACAGTAGTACATATTGTACATATACAGTAGTACATATACAGTAGTACATATTGTACATATCGTGTATTATTTTCGTGAAACAAAGAAAGGGAAGAAGAGGGCGTGGGCGGTGCGGGTATCAGATCAAGATCAAAGACGCACGCACGCACGCACGCACGCGCGCGCACACACACACACACACACACACACACACACACACACACACACTCGTAGGGTTTCTCTTTACAAAACGGCACAGCCACATAGGTTGATACAGTCATCGTTATATTGATGACTGTGTACTGCTGCAGTCTGCACTTTATTAGATCCTCCATGTCTCACATTACAAATATACGGTAAGTCTTGAATTTACATTGCCAGGCATTTGTCTTATTGAGAGTCAGTCAATTATTATATGAGTTGGCATCAAGAGCGTTTTCCATTCAAGGACATTTTCAAAGTTACACGTGGCTGTTTTATAGGTATTATAGGTATCATTAGATTCATTATCCCTTAATAAGGAATGTTAAGGGATATTATAGGTATCATTATCCCTTAATAAGGCTGTTTTATAGGTATTATAGGTATCATTATCCCTTAATAAGGAATGAGCCTGAGACTATTCAGTTACTTCACTAACCCATTCTGAACGGGAACCCCTTTTGGTGTTTTAAGCATTATGTTATGCTTTAGCTATTGAAAAATTGCAGATCTACAAGCTCGTAGCGCGGCACCGAGTGCCGCGCTACGAGCTTGTAGGTCTGCTATTTTTGAAAAATGTGGCACAAATCCTTGGATGTATTCTTTCTTTTTTAACGTTTTTAACTCAAATCTTTGCTTCTGGGGGGTCCCTGGAACAACATATTTTCAGATGGCGGTCGGTGGCCAATTGCATACACTTTTGGGGTCTTTGACATGAAATATTGAGCACCACTGATATAGAAACATCGGTATTTCTTGATTTAGAAGACATTTGTAGAATCGTCCTCAGGTCTAATTGGGCTAAAGCCTGATTTGTGCCTGGGTGTGTGATGATGGTGTCTCACTCCTCTCACGCCGAAAATAGCCGATCTATAAAGCGCACATATGAACTGCAGGACCGTGCCGGAAAGGAAAGACGACAAAGTTTCCATTTCTGTCAGTGCATGTCCAAGACAAATTGAAACAACCAGCAGCAGACAACTCCATTATCAAATCCCTTCCTTTTTCTGTTTGTCAGAACTGGAGAAAAATCATTATTGTTCCTCCTTGCTCAGAGGTTTTCACATATTCTGAAAAAGTGCTTATGGCTACATTTCATCACGCGACATGCTCGTGCAGTGAAGTATAAATTCAACCACTCCAACCCCTGACGCTACGCTTTTGAGGGGCGCTAGCCCCTCCATGCCCAGATTTCCGGGTTTGTGTAAACACAAACATTGGCTTGCGATTGGCTGATCATCACCCCATAGCGATGATTTGATTGGCTGCAGCAAAGTACATATTGAAGATAAAAGGCTGAGGGCAGAAAAGTGAAGAGGGAAAAGTGACGACGCAAATTGCGATTGGCCAGAATGAGATGATGATGTATGATGATAAGAGCGCCTCTAGTATGACTGGACGGGATGCAGAGAGAGAGAGAGAGAGAGAGAGAGAGAGAGAGAGAGAGAGAGAGAGACAGAGAGAGACAGAGAGACAGAGAGAGAGACAGAGAGAGACAGGGGTTCAAGGATGAGGGGAGGGACAGGGTGACAGGGACCGCCAGCACAGGGGATGAAATGACACAGAGCGTCATGGGGGAAACAGGTACATAGCGAGGTCAGACGGAACATGAGCAAGCGGACGGATGTCACATAGATGGATGGATGGATGAAAAACTTTCTTCATATAACCACCATTCCAACCTATACACGTCAACCTCTGCTAATGTCCCGAGGGGAGGGGTGGGGGGGGGGGGGGGGGGGGGGGGGCTGGGTGGCTTTGCGGTGGCCGGTGCATATGACACTCGGGTTTGGATTGATGGATATTGGACACAACGAGTGTCTGCCTTCCTTTTCTCCGCAAGGCCACAGCATTCGCCCCGGCTCATTTGGGCTAATCTGGGCTATCAGGGGGAGCTGTCATTCACCTCAAAGGGCCAATAATGCAGCTCCCATCTGACCATCGCGGGGTTTGTCCCAAACATTCCTCATTACTCCACTCAAGCTCCGGAGTCGTACCATAGTTTTAACTCCCGCGAGAGATAGACAAAAGCTAGACAAAGGGTAATTTAAAGCGTTTCTCGTTCTGAGCTAAACCAAGCTTTGTCCAATAATTTATCAATAACCACATTTTAAGACTAAACTCTGATTTTATGCAAAAAACATGAAGTAATCCTGGTCTCTTAACAAACTGCCTCCCCCTGGCCAGCCGGGGCGCCTGATGGAGGGGAAAAGGAACTGGTTGGAATAACGTGTTCCTTCCACGTGCTATACGTCCAACCGGGGAAATTCCACCCCTGTCAGGTGCAAAGAAGCGGCTTGGACTCCTCATGCAGTGAAGGGAGCATGAGGTCAGTCCATTGCTCTCCCCAGGTTGGCAGTGTAGCGCCCAGGATTACACTAGATAATTGACACATGGGTGAACAATGGGTTGCAAAATTGTGGTATAAAAATCACACCTGTGTGAACTGAGTGATCAGCTGTGGTCTGACGAGTGACCATAGTAACCATGCTCGTTTTTTTGGTACGAACAAACACGGGTACACGGGACACGGGTACAAAGCCAGTTGTTGGAGTGGTTTGCACCACTCAAAAATAAAGATATATATTTTTGAGTGGTGTAAACCACTCCTACAACTGGCTTTGTTAGTCTGTCTGTCTGTCTGTCTGTCTGTCTGTCTGACTGTCTGTCTGTCTGTCTGTCTGTCTGTCTGTCTGTCTGTCTGTCTGTCTGTCTGTCTGTCTGTCTGTGCTCAAAAATTGAGCACGGTTGCTATGGTCACCCAGTTCACACGGGTGTGATTTCATTACGTCAGACATTATGTCAGACCACAGCTGATCAATCTATATAAGACCTTACACCACTCAGTTCACACAGGTGTGATTTTTTAATGAACGGATGAACTGTTGTGTGATTTATGTAATGATGAACAAGCTCTTCATGCACTTGTATTGTGTATTTGAGTCCTGGTGGCTCTCTCTCTGAATGCAATAGCGTCGCAGTCCCGCCCCCTACCATGGACCAGGAAATGATTCTCCGTTCATTTTCCTCATAGACATTTCAGAAAGTATTTATTTAAAGACGTTTACGCCGCGGACAAAGCCAACTCGAGTCGTGACAAATCATGACAAACAAACACAATTTTTTGGGCCGAACAAATAATTAGAAAGAAGAAAAAAACGGCAGGTTACAACACTTTTTTTGTTGTTTTTCTTCTTTGTAATTATTTGTTTGGTCCAAAATATTGTTTGTGTTGTCATGAGTTGTCACGACTCGAGTTGGCTTCGTCCGCGGCGTAAGCGTCTTTAAATAAATACTTTTGGAAATGTCTATGGGAAAAATGCATTGGGATTCATTTCCTGGTCCATGGTAGGGGGCGGGACTGCGACGCTCTAAGAGCCTGTAAGGGAAGGAATACAAATGTTTGATGATCATTTATGTAACAGTGTTAAAGCACTGACATTTTATTTTTTATTTTATCACAGTTGAAGTGACAGAAAACAACATGATTCATCAGGAAGATAATTGTCTCCAGTCCAAACTGCTGCTACTGTATGCCAGCCAGTAATGTGTACCGTATAGGCCAAGATGGAGAGGAAATGAAATGAAATGATTACTATATTTACCCAGGGTATCTGGGCTAAGCTCAAGAACTTGTTTCCAGCCAGGCCCTGCTCATAGAACATTTCATCGTAGTGGTTCAATGCCTTGTTCAAGGGCACTTCAGCGGTGGTAATTTTAACGTGTCGGACCGCTGATTCGAACTGGCGACCTTCCGCTATCAAGACCACTCCGCTATCCGTTCGGCCACCGCTGCCACTATAGTTCCACACTCACTCCAGAGGGCCACTATAGTTCCACACTCATTCCAGAGGGCCACATGTACTGTGTTATCAAAGCTTCTGTTTTGAGCTTGCAGATCTGCTATTTTGCTATATTTGAATTGAAATCCTGAAAAGTAACATGTTTATTTAATTTCAAATGCATTTAGTTATAATGTTACCTTTATGGACTTTAAAATGCAAATACATTGAACAATGAAAAAGACAACATTTTAATAGCCAACTAGTCATTCAGCTACTAATAAATAGGCTGAAGTAGATAAAGCGGGTCATGTTTGCATGTTTGGAATTGTAACAGCTGCAATAAATAATATATCAAGACAATATTCTGATATTAAACTGAGGGCCACATTAAGTGAAGGTGGGGGGTGCATACATGTGGCCCCCGGGCCGCCAGTTGCCCGTGCATGCTTGCTGCAAGGCTAACAAATGTGTTGTTGACCGCATGAACATTTAACCTCAAGTCCAGATCTCGCCATATAGGATTATATCCTGATAAACGAATGTAATACTATATATATACACCACCATTTCCCAAAGGGACGAAGGCTCTAAGAGACTCTGACAAAATGGGTCACATCATAATCCCATTAAATTAATTTAAAAAAAGAAAACGAGACCCGAGCATGCCTATAAATAGGACACACTTTCAATCCATTTTTACACGCTTTCCTTCCCAGCTGACCAGCGATTCGTTAACGATCTCATTTGGAGAGGTCGTGGCTTTTCTAATTGGAGGTATTTCCGGTCTCTTTGCTGCGCTGGGCTTTCCATTCTGCCACTCTAAAGTTAGCATTGCCCCCTTGGCCCGTACAGGCCACGATTAAACTACCCCTTGGCCCGTACAGGCCACGATTAAACTACCCCTTGGCCCGTACAGGCCACGATTAAACTAACACTGTACAAAACACACGGAAATCTTTAAATATAGATTCACTTCATTTTCCCCCATTTTAACCACTTTAACCCTGCCCAGGCCCTCCCCTAACTGGCACTGCAAAGCCATTTGGCAAGGCTAAGCAGGTGTTGTAAATTAATTCAATCAATGGGGACCAACTAAAGCACCTGAAGCAAGATTTGTCCTAAAACACATTCCCCTGAACTCATTCACTCTCCAGTCATTGACTATGGTTAAAGTGTCAAATGATCTGCTAATGGCAATGGATGCGGACAGGACCTCTCTCCTGCTGCTCCTCGACCTTAGTGCCGCATTTGATACGGTCGATCACTCAATTCTCCTCGATCGTTTAGAACATCTAATTGGTATCAAAGGTCCTGCACTCGATTGGTTCCGCTCCTACCTCTCACATAGATCTCAGTGTGTGCTCTTCAATAACTCAATGTCCGATTTTTCCAGTGTTAACTACGGTGTCCCACAAGGCTCAGTTCTTGGTCCAATCCTCTTCTGTCTATACATGACACCTTTAGGCGACATTTTTAGAAAGTCTGGCATAGAATACCACTGCTATGCAGACGACACCCAAATTTACATCCCCATCACAGCAACTGACCCATCCAACATTCACAAACTTGAAATCTGTCTAGCCGAGGTAAAGAAATGGATGAACAGCTCCTTCCTACTCCTGAACTCTGCCAAATCAGAGATGCTACTAGTCGGTCCAGTCAAGCATACTCATCTGTTCAATAACATAACCCTTAACCTCGATGGCTGCCCAATAACCCACAAACCAACAGTCCGAAATCTAGGAGTCATTTTTGACACATCTTTATCTTTCACACACCACATAAAAAGCATTACAAAATCTGCCTTCTTCCATCTGCGCAACGTTGCTAGAATCCGTCCAATACTCTCACTTCCCGACGCCGAAACCCTGGTCCACGCCTTCATCACCTCAAGAATAGACTACTGCAATGCCCTCTTCTCCGGTTTACCATCAACAGCAACAAATGGCCTCAGATTAGTACAAAACGCAGCAGCTAGAGTACTCACCAGAAAAAAGAAATTTGACCACATCACACCAACACTAATAGAACTTCACTGGCTACCCATACAGGCCAGAGCCGACTTCAAGATACTCCTCCTGACCTATAAAACCTTAAATGGACTCGCACCACCTTACATGTCCAGTTTAATAAATATATACATCCCCCCAAGACCACTACGCTCTCAGGATGCTGGAAAACTCACAGTCACAACACATAATAAAATAACGGTTGGGGGCAGAGCTTTCACACACCGTGCCCCCTGTCTCTGGAACGCTCTCCCTCAGGATGTCAGAAATTCACACTCCCTGGAAATTTTTAAGTCAAGGCTAAAAACACACCTTTTTTCTATACATTACAGTTCCGCTTAGTTTTTATGCACATTTTACCATGTTTTACTATGTTTTTATTGCTATTTGTGTTTGATTTGTTTTGTATAAATGCTGTAAAGTGCACAGAGACCCCCTGGGGTGATTTTGTACTATAAAAAAAAAAAAAAAAAAAAAAAACTATGAGATACCGCTGCCTGGCAGACCACCAGTGGTGTAAAAAAAAGTACTTCTTAAAAGTACATTTTAATGATGTTTGGGAGACAAGAAACACTTTCCTAGGGGGGTTTTATGTGGGTAATAAGTCTTTTTAGATTAGCATTTCAAAGTCCATGATGTCAATGGACACTGGGCTCCATATTGTATTGTAGTCCAGGAAGGGACAGTCTCAAATACTAAAACACATTATTACCCACATTTCTGCTGCCAAAATGTATAGAGGGCTGAATGGGGTTACTGTATGTTTTGTGATAATAACCAAAATCTACAAAGTAACTATATTAACAAATGTTTTCAAATAAATAAATGTACTGGAGTAAAAGTACAATATTTTCCTCTGAGATGTAGTGGAGTAGAAGTAGAAGTACTCAAGTATACCTAAAAAAACAGTACTTCAGTAAAGCCTCAAGTATACCTAAAAAAACTGTACTTCAGTACAGTAGCCTACTTAAAGGTATATTCAGTGATTTTACGTAATTCAAATATCACTTATTTTTTCTTTTTTTCTGGATAATCCTCCCTACTATAGAGTGTGCTGACCATATAAGGAGTTCCTCCCTGTCCCCAGTGAGCCCCTGGGGTCAAAAAACCCTAGTTTCAGTTTTGGTGGCGGGTGGCAAAGCCTTCATCCAATCAGGATGAGAGGGGCCTTCCTCCAATCATGATCGACTGGGGGCGGGCCTTGGTGCACATGCTGTTGGCCTGTTGCACTTCCCCCCACTGTAGAGCGTGCATGTGCACATTTTGTTACCGGGGGGGACCGGGTGGTTTTCCAAATCACCCAAATCACTGAATGCTCCTTTAAGTAAATGTACTTAATGTACTTTTCCCACCACTGCAGAGTAGACCATCCACAATCACAGCATGTGTGCTAATATTGTTTCAACCACAGCAGCTGATTTGATTCCAGTAGGTATGTGCCATTAGCCACATGACTCATAATTCTTCATTAGCAAGTGGCAAAATAGATGTGGCTCAGTGCAGCACTGCAGCCATCACTGATGGACACCACAAACACGCAAACATGTATACCTTAGGCTCCACCTACCTAGCTGTGCAATCCCATATACACACACACGCGCACACACACACACGCACACACACACACACACGCACACGCACACGCTGCACGCACACGCTGCACGCTGCACGCACACGCGCGCACACACACACACACACACACACACACACACACACACACACACACACACACACACACACACACACACACACACACACACACACACACACACACACACACACACACACACACACACACACACACACACACACAGCATTAAGGCCCCTAACCTATAGTGTCAGACGTGGTTTCCTCTGATCAGCCGGCGCTGTCAGCTCCCTCCAGATGTTGCTCACATCTGTCCTTGACCTTGCCACTAGAAGCTCACCTGTCACATGCAGCTCCACAGAGCCTTTCTGCCCGTCACAGCTCTCTGCCTGCGCCCCGTTTATAAGACCTGGGGGCGTAATTACATATATTTTCCAACATTACTGATATGCGGGTATTAGATGTGTCACAAGAGTGCATTGGCGGGGAGCCCGCTGGCCTAGTGGTCCAGGCGCATGCCTCATATATATATAGGGTCTGGCCTCACAGCGAGGCGCGTGTTCGAGTCCCGTTCATGATGACCATGTCCATCCCCGTCTCTCTCTCTATCTCCCTCTTTCCTGTCTATATCTGACTATCTTCA
This sequence comes from Electrona antarctica, assembly GCF_951216825.1. Classification (NCBI taxonomy): domain Eukaryota; kingdom Metazoa; phylum Chordata; class Actinopteri; order Myctophiformes; family Myctophidae; genus Electrona; species Electrona antarctica. The sequence continues at coordinate 5,741,559 of NC_136795.1, read as the reverse complement.
CTTGTGAGTATCAGTAAAAAAAAGGCCAAAGAAAATTATATATATATATATATTGATTTGACAGCATGCATGCCCTCAGTATGATTGTGTGTGCGTGCGTGTGTGTGTGTGTGTGTGTGTGTGTGTGTGTGCGTGTGTGTGTGTGTGTGTCCGGCCCAACCTTCATAAATGAAGTGCACTTCACTGCATGGTGACCTGCTGTGCCGCATACGGGATCGGGTGACTTCCCGTCCCGTTCATTCCTTTGCTGAGCAAAGGAAAAATTAGACCGACAAACTGTATACTGCATATGCCCTTGAAAGAAACCGCCTGCTACTGCCTTGACATCAGTGAGAGTGCAGTCTCTGTGTGTGTGTGTGCGTGCGTGCGTGCGTGCGTGCGTGCGTGCGTGCGTGCGTGCGTGCGTGCGTGCGTGCGTGCGTGCGTGCGTGCGTGCGTGCGTGCGTGCGGGTGTGTGCGTGCGTGCGTGTGTGTGTGTGCGTGTGTGTGTGTGAGTGCGTGCCCGGCCACACGTGCTTGCATGTGCGTGCATGTGCCTACGTGCGTGCATATCTCGCACTGCCCGCCCCGGAGTTAGTCCCAGTGCAATAATAACTTGACACCGGGGTGTCAGACCGTTGGATCAATCCAGCGGTGCCGCTGATAGCTGCGTGGCAAACTGCCGGATTCCCTTCCTCCTTTCATAAAAAGTGCCTCGTCAGCATGAACGTATCTGAAAGAACCCTCCCATTCCTCTCCTCTCCTTTATCAAAATCTGTGTTTTTTTTAATTAAAAGCTCCTTATACCGAAGGGGGGGAACTCCGCTGATTCCTCATTTAATGTTACAAATCTAAAAGAATGTGAACCGAGGGGAAGGATGCATGGAGGGGGGGGATCTAAAGGATGCATGGAGGGGGGGGGCGGGGGGATTTAAAGGCATCTTGAGGCGGTAGAGGTCACATCAGGGTCAGCTCAGTCATCACTCGCCCTCAGTGGTGGAAAAAGTGCTCAAAATGTTTTTGCTTAAGTATAAAAGTATATAAATACTGCAATGTAACGTTAATGCACCACCACCGAAAGCTTGGGATTATTTTATTTAATTCTACTGTAACTATACAGTTTTAACATGGGCCTGTTTATAGCGCTGCCAGGGTGGTAATACGTACTGTAAATGAGCAATTTTATCCTACTGTATGTTGGATTGCTAATCTGTGTGTGTGTGTGTGTGTGTGTGTGTGTGTGTGTGTGTGTGTGTGTGTGTGTGACTGCTAATCCTATCGCGTTGCGCTCTTCTCTCGCGAAATATAGTGTCAGATATTACATCTTTCTCATTAGGCAGCACAGTTGAAACCAAAGCTCTGTAAGTAAGCCTTGCCGAGCCATGAGGCCCATAGGGCAGGAGCCTATCTCCTGTTTCTGTAGCGTGAGGCAGCTTCATGTACAAGTACACCCCCTGGACATGACGCTAGTATGTCGCAGGGATTTACCCCCAATCCAACCCTTGATGCTGAGTGTCAAGCAGGGAGGCACTGGGTCCCATTTTTACAGTCTTTGGTATGACCCGGCCGGGGATTGAACCCCGACCTCCCAGGCTCAGGGCGGACACTCTAACCACAAGGCCACTGAGCTGGCCACAATGCTCTGTAGGCCTACACGGTGGATAATTATTATGAGATCTGGGACATTCCATCACTATAGCCTCAAGCCATGTCCAGTTAGTCCTGGGCCAGCTATATAACCCCATGTCCAGTTAGTACTTCTGGGCCTGCATTAGTGCCAATCACTGCCCTTTAATTGCGTAATAGAGGACATCTGCGTAGTGAAATGGGACCGCTGATGACCCAATAGAGAGCTGGAGCGAAGCCCATCGTCAAAGTTAGTAGACGACATGGAGCGCTCTATATATACCGCAATGGCAGTGGTGGAGAGAAGTATACTCAATTGTTTTACTTAGATAAAAGTATCAATACTTACTTGAGTAAGCATTGGTATCAAAATGTACTTAAAGTATCCAAACGTATATAAGAAAGTACTCATTATGCCGAATGTCTCTTTTCAAGTTTTCAGATGCATGGAAATCTTTTGAAAATAGCCGATCTACAAGCTCACAATGCGTCGCATCGCGACGCATTGTCACTACATCTACATCTACAAGCAGAGAGGCCCTGTAGACGCACGCCCGCACACTGGCACGCATGCGCATGCACGCTCATGTCACAGTGCTTAATTCTAAGCACTGGGCCAGATCGAGGAGCGACTGCGTCGCAGAGGGAGAAGGTGACCGTTCTATAGTCATTCCAGTGAATCAGAGCATGCAGCCGCATCAGCCACTGCACACTGTCAATATATATAAACACACACACACACGCACGCACGCACGCACGCACACACGCACGCACACATAGGCAGAGTCTTAATTCCCCCATGACAGCTGCAATACCTGTGCACGGTTCTATAGCTCCCATGCACAACATTCCATTGACACAGGTCTTAAATCTCCCCCATATACTGTTCCTCCACGCTTCCCTGAACACAGCCTGCATGCACGTCCCGGGGTGCTCTCTCTCTCACACTCACACTCACACACACACACACACACACACACACACACACACACACACACACACACACACACATGCACGTACAGTGCACACAATTCTCCATTCTCTGAGATATACAGTATATAGGATACATCGTTTTTCTCACCTCTACATGCATTCCAAAGACACACGTCAAATGCACCAACACAACACCTCTAGTCTACACACCACAATCCCCCCTTCCACGCACACGTGCAACATCTGCCAGAACACTCATACTGTGCACGGGACCGTATGAGTCCTGTATGAGTCGTCCCCCCACCCCCCCCCCCCCCCCCCACCGCCCCCTCCTCACAACTACATCTCCTCAATGTCCGACTCTCCCCCTCTGCCTTAGCCTATCAGCTCCCATTGTGCCATCTCTCTCCCCATCATCTCCTCTCCTCTATACTTTCTTCCCCCATCTCTGCCTGCATGCTCCTCCGGCAGCTGTGCACATTTCACACTCCACAGAGCCATCCTGGCCATTAAGTCACTGAATTCCCATGAAATCAGGAGATGATATGCAACACTCTTTGGCTGAGTTCCTCGTCTAATGGGGTGGGGTGATGAAGGTTATTGCTGTGTGATATAGGAGCCAGTATAGAGTGGCTGACAGACACATTTTCATGGGTAACTTTATTTTTGTTTCCTACTTTTATTATTATTTCAAAACATTTTCCAAAATGATCCCCACCCCCACCTCAAAAAGCAATATGTTTCATGAATTAAAAACAAATTCAGTGATTTTCAACGTGTAATTTCATGAAGAAATCAAAGAAAAGACCAAGAAATTCCAATTAGAAAACCAACGTTTAAGTTGTTTAGACGACCTACATCTACAAGCTCACAACGTGGCGCGAAAGCGACACGTTGTGATCTTGTAGATCTGCTATTTTCGGCAGTTTGCGTCCCGTGGGAGACATCATCATTTCTCTTTGGGGTCACGGGCTAAAAACGTTTGGAAAGCACTGCTGTAGAAGGTATATGGAAGGTGTATGCATTCTTTAAAACCCATTTTGGTGTTAGCATTATGTTATGCTTTAGCTATTGAAAAATAGCAGATCTACAAGCTCATAGCGCGGCGCGCTACGAGCTTGTAGGTCTGCTATTTTTGAAAAATGACTGACGACTGACATAGAAACATAGCTTTTTCAGAAAACTGTCAGGATGTAGAAGACATTTTTAGAATCTGATCTCTGGTCAAAATGGGTTAAACTACCCTCTAAACTATACAGTGTGCAGATTTTAAAATCCTGGAGTGTAAACAGTAAATTGAACACTGAATGAGCATAACATTGCTTCATTCACTTCTTTTACATTTCGAGCACATTGTAGGACTTTTTTCGATGTCTGCATAATTCTGGTGCGTCGACAGAACACAATGCTCATTCACAGTGCCCACACTGTAACATTCAAGGTTCCATTGTTACACTCTAGGCCGGGTTCGAATTTGACACGTTCCTTCAAACAATTAGTGCACATTATATGCTTCGTTGGAGTCGGTCTCTCTGTCTCACACACATGTGCTTGCACGCAGTCACACACACACACACACACACACACACACACACACACACACACACACACACACACACACACACACACACGCACACACACACACA
>NC_136795.1:5697375-5734875 GCF_951216825.1 Electrona antarctica | reverse complement strand
TCACTCCACTCCTCTATATGCTTTCACTTACCTCTAGTGTGTGTGAGTGTCAGTGCGTGCGTGCGTGCGCGTGTGCGAACGTCCCGGGTGCAGCTGGATCCTCAGTGGTAGAAGATAGCAGGCAGGCGAGCAACCGGCAGCCGGAACGCTTCTGTCACAGCCCAAGAGAAGAGAGGGACAGAGAGAGAGAGAGAGAAAAAGAGAGAAAAAAGAGACGAGAAGAGGAGAGAGGCAAGAGAAAGCAAGAGACGGACAGAAGTGTGGGGGTAAGGGTACTGAGACAAATGAGAAAGAGAAAGCAAGAGAGACAGAGAGAGAGAGGAGCGGGCGGTTTACGCGTTCAGAGAAGATGAGGGATCTCGAGCAGGCTGGAGGTGAGATGAAGGGGAGAGAGAGAGAGAGAGAGAGAGAGAGAGAGAGAGAGAGAGAGAGAGAGAGAGAGATAAAGGGAGCGGGGGGGATGGAGGGAGGGAGGGAGCAGTGGATTGGGATAGGAGGGGATCGTGTGATGTTGAAGAGGAGGAGGAAGAGGAGGGGACGATGCAGGGAACAGAGAGATGGAGAGGAAGTTGGAGAGGAAGGGGGAGGGAGGGAGGGAGGGAGAGCGAGCGAGGAAGGAGGAGGTATAGAGAAGTTGAGAGAAAGCGAGGAAAAGAACGCTATGGTGCAGCAAGGAGAAAAAGAGGAGATGGAGAGAAACTGAGGGATGATGAATGAAGATGGATGAAAATGGCATGCATGGCAGAGAGGAGAGGATATGTTTTCGAAGGAGAAACCAGATCACTGTCACATCATGACTTGAAGGAATTACCCCAAAACAGAAAAGGCATTCCTAAATCACCTGCCAATCACTGCACAGCTGGAACGTGTTTCTCTGCTCAGAAGCTAACAATCATGTCCATATCCATATTTGGGCATGCAGGTTTCAGCCCGAGCAAAGTGCCACTCGGAAAATTAAATTGTCAGACGGTGACCAAACTCTGTTGTTTGTTGGGTTTTTTTTTTGTGTTGCTGTTATCAAAATCTGTCTTGAGAGATTAGGCGGACATTAAGTCATTTGTTACTTTAAGTAATTTGATAAAGTAATGCCTATATTCTCGCACGTCATTTGCAGGTGGCAAGTTTAAAAAAAAAAAAAGTTATCTACAAGCAAAACTATAATACTCTATTTAGGGGTGCACGATTATGAAATTATGACGATATCCGATCTCCGATTATTTGCAGGATCATATCTGCCGATACCGATTCTGACCGATTCCGATATTACCACAATAGGACCACAATGGAAACAAGCCTTAGGGGCTTGGCCCAAAGCCTGTTAATAAAGTATCCAATCAATGAATAAATAGCATATACTCTTTTCCAAGTGTCTGTTTTCATAACTGAATGACTGCTGAATGAGATGATTACACAAATTAAATGTAGAATATTTTTTTAATATATTGTTTTTGCTGGTGTAAACCGATGATATAATCTCTTTTATTTTGAGACCGTTCCGATACCGATATGGCATTCTTATGGCCGATATGGCCGATTCCGATTATGCTACCGATTCATTGTGCATCCCACTCTATATCTATATCAAAAACAGACATCTCGATTATTCGATTCAGCAAAAAAACGTTTTCGACAAACGAAATAATAGTGGCAGCCCTATAGCTCAGGTTCTCTCCAGTATAGCCTGCTGTCTTTCAGGCTGTCTCAGTCTTGTCAGAATGTGAACCAGTTTTCTACCGCAACACCACGGTGTATACTGTACCTCCCCAGAGTCGACCCCACCAGTTTTGTTTTCGTCGACCAAAACTATGACAGAAAAATGTTCGTCGACTACACTGACAAAAACTAAATGGAAACTAAATAAAAACTAAGCTTTGATGACTAAAACTAAGACTATTGACAATTTCGTCAACAAAGAAAAACTAGACTAAAATGTTAGGAAGGGACTAGTGGATAAGAGATCCAGTATACGTAATTTTACAATTGGTTGCATGCTGAAAATAGCAGATCTACAAGCTTGTAGATCGGCTATTTTCAGCAAGTCATTACGACGGCATCAAGGCCCGCCAAAATACATTTTAGTCGGCTAAATCAACTGTAGATTTAGTAAACTAAAATCTTATGACATTGAGTCGACTAAAACTAGACTATAACACTAAAACATTCCAGGTGACTCAAATATGACTAAATGACGTTTCATTCCAAAGACTATAACTGGACTAAAACAGAAATGTGCTGCGCCAAGAACAACACTGCATTCTCCCCACAGTGTAGAACAACACTGCATTCTCCCCACAGTGTAGAACAACACTGCTAGCTCCCCACAGTGTAGAAACAACACTTCTCCCCACAGTGTAGAACAACACTGCTCCCCACAGTGTAGAACAACACTGCTAGCTCCCCACAGTGTAGAAACAACACTGCTCCCCACAGTGTAGAACAACACTGCTAGCTCCCCACAGTGTAGAAACAACACTTCTCCCCACAGTGTAGAACAACACTTCTCCCCACAGTGCACTAGAACAACACTGCTCCCCACAGTGCACTAGAACAACACTGCTCCCCACAGTGCACTAGAACAACACTGCTCCCCACAGTGCACTAGAACAACACTGCTCCCCACAGTGCACTAGAACAACACTGCTCCCCACAGTGCACTAGAACAACACTGCTCCCCACAGTGCACTAGAACAACACTGCTCCCCACAGTGCACTAGAACAACACTTCTCCCCACAGTGCACTAGAACAACACTGCTCCCCACAGTGCACTAGAACAACACTGCTCCCCACAGTGCACTAGAACAACACTGCTCCCCACAGTGCACTAGAACAACACTGCTCCCCACAGTGCTACTAGAACAACACTGCTCCCCACAGTGCATGAAGAACAACACTGCATTCTCCCCACAGTGCACTAGAACAACACTGCATTCTCCCCACAGTGCACTAGAACAACACTGCATTCTCCCCACAGTGCACTAGAACAACACTGCATTCTCCCCACAGTGCACTAGAACAACACTGCTAGCTCCCCACAGTGTAGAAACAACACTTCTCCCCACAGTGTAGAACAACACTTCTCCCCACAGTGCATGAAGAACAACACTGCATTCTCCCCACAGTGCACTAGAACAACACTGCTCCCCACAGTGCACTAGAACAACACTGCTCCCCACAGTGCACTAGAACAACACTGCTCCCCACAGTGCACTAGAACAACACTGCTCCCCACAGTGCACTAGAACAACACTGCTCCCCACAGTGCACTAGAACAACACTGCTCCCCACAGTGCACTAGAACAACACTGCTCCCCACAGTGCACTAGAACAACACTGCTCCCCACAGTGCACTAGAACAACACTGCTCCCCACAGTGCACTAGAACAACACTGCTCCCCACAGTGCTACTAGAACAACACTGCTCCCCACAGTGCACTAGAACAACACTGCATTCTCCCCACAGTGCACTAGAACAACACTGCTCCCCACAGTGCACTAGAACAACACTGCTCCCCACAGTGCTACTAGAACAACACTGCTCCCCACAGTGCACTAGAACAACACTGCTCCCCACAGTGCTACTAGAACAACACTGCTCCCCACAGTGCACTAGAACAACACTGCATTCTCCCCACAGTGCACTAGAACAACACTGCTCCCCACAGTGCACTAGAACAACACTGCTCCCCACAGTGCTACTAGAACAACACTGCTCCCCACAGTGCACTAGAACAACACTGCTCCCCACAGTGCTACTAGAACAACACTGCTCCCCACAGTGCTACTAGAACAACACTGCTCCCCACAGTGCTACTAGAACAACACTGCTCCCCACAGTGCATGAAGAACAACACTGCATTCTCCCCACAGTGCACTAGAACAACACTTCTCCCCACAGTGCACTAGAACAACACTGCATTCTCCCCACAGTGCACTAGAACAACACTGCATTCTCCCCACAGTGAACTAGAACAACACTTCTCCCCACAGTGTAGAACAACACTTCTCCCCACAGTAATAATAATAATAATAATCTTTATTTATAGAGCACCTTTCAGACACAAGTGTAGTTCAAAGTGCTTTACATACAGTAAAAAGAAAATTCACATAAATGCAAAAAATAGAACATAGAACAAGGGTAAAAACAAAAGTAATAGCTTCAAATCTGGTCAGTAGAATTCGTTGAAATTAAGAGTAAATTTAAGATAAGGAATCATGAAGGAAACAGAATCAGTTAAAGGCGAGGTCATAGTAGTGGGTTTTTAGCCGCTTCTTAAAGTCATCAACTGAGGTTGCCAGTCTGATATGGAGAGGAAGAGAGTTCCACACCCTAGGTACGTAGCTGGCAAAGGCAGCTTCGCCGTGTCTTTTGCCATTAGTTGGAATTTCGATCAGCCGTTCAGTACCGAGTGACCTGAGGGGGCGAGCTGGGACATACTCATGGAGGCAGTCTGACAGATAGGAAGGTGCCAGACCCTTCTTGACTTTAAAAGCAAGTAAAATAACTTTAAAATCTATCCTAAAATGTACAGGGATCCAGTGTAGGGATGCTAGTACTGGGGTAATGTGGTCCCTTTTCCTGGTGTTCGTTACAATTCTGGCTGCTGCGTTTTGGATTAGTTGTAGGCGGTCCGTGGTTTTTTTGGGCAAGCCTGTATAGAGTGCGTTGCAGTAATCTAAACGAGACAGTAATGTGCTTTTCAAGATTTAACTCATGGTCTAGGATAACGCCCAGGTTTTTCACAGTTGGTTTGACCTGTGAGGACAAGTTTCCAAATTTGTTCATTATTGAAGTCTTTTGATCATCTGTACCAATGATGAGGATTTCGGTTTTTTCTTGGTTTAATTTAAGGAAGTTATTGTTCATCCACTGCTCAATGCTGGAAAGGCAATTTAACAGGGGGTGGAGTGGGTCGCTGCTATCTGGATCTACCGATAGGTATAGCTGGGTATCATCCGCATAGCTGTGAAAATGGATACCATGGCTGCGGATGATTTCTCCAAGCGGGAGCATATAAAGGGAGAACAAGAGTGGACCAAGGATCGAGCCCTGGGGGACACCGAAGAGGGAATTTCGCTTCTCTGAGACGTAATCCCCTATACTCACAGAGTAGTTCCGGCCTATGAGGTAGGTGCGGAACCAATTAAGGGTGGGTCCTGAGAGGCCAATGTGCGTTTCAAGTCTATTCAGGAGTATTCCGTGGTCGATAGTGTCGAACGCGGCGCTTAGGTCAAGGAGGACAAGGACAGAGACTTTCTTCTGGTCTGTGTTCAACCTAATGTCGTTCATGACTGTAATGAGTGCATGAAGAGTGCATGAAGAACAACACTGCATTCTCCCCACAGTGCACTAGAACAACACTGCTCCCCACAGTGCATGCCATGCTAGAACAACACTGCTCCCCACAGTGCATGCCATGCCATTCTAGAACAACACTTCTCCCCACAGTGCATGCCATGCCATGCTAGAACAACACTTCTCCCCACAGTGCATGCCATGCCATGCAAGAACAACACTTCTCCCCACAGTGCATGCCATGCCATGCTAGAACAACACTTCTCCCCACAGTGCATGCCATGCTAGAACAACACTTCTCCCCACAGTGCATGCCATGCCATGCTAGAACAACACTTCTCCCCACAGTGCATGCCATGCTAGAACAACACTTCTCCCCACAGTGCATGCCATGCCATGCTAGAACAACACTGCTCCCCACAGTGCATGCCATGCCATGCTAGAACAACACTGCTCCCCACAGTGCATGCCATGCCATGCTAGAACAACACCTCTCCCCACAGTGCATGCCATGCCATGCTAGAACAACACTGCTCCCCACAGTGCATGCCATGCCATGCTAGAACAACACTTCTCCCCACAGTGCATGCCATGCTAGAACAACACTGCTCCCCACAGTGCATGCCATGCCATGCTAGAACAACACTTCTCCCCACAGTGCATGCCATGCTAGAACAACACTGCTCCCCACAGTGCATGCCATGCCATGCTAGAACAACACTTCTCCCCACAGTGCATGCCATGCTAGAACAACACTGCTCCCCACAGTGCATGCCATGCTAGAACAACACTGCTCCCCACAGTGCATGCCATGCTAGAACAACACTGCTCCCCACAGTGCATGCCATGCCATTCTAGAACAACACTGCTCCCCACAGTGCATGCCATGCCATGCTAGAACAACACTTCTCCCCACAGTGCATGCCATGCCATGCTAGAACAACACTTCTCCCCACAGTGCATGCCATGCCATGCTAGAACAACACTTCTCCCCACAGTGCATGCCATGCTAGAACAACACTTCTCCCCACAGTGCATGCCATGCCATGCTAGAACAACACTTCTCCCCACAGTGCATGCCATGCTAGAACAACACTGCTCCCCACAGTGCATGCCATGCCATGCTAGAACAACACTTCTCCCCACAGTGCATGCCATGCTAGAACAACACTGCTCCCCACAGTGCATGCCATGCCATGCTAGAACAACACTTCTCCCCACAGTGCATGCCATGCTAGAACAACACTTCTCCCCACAGTGCATGCCATGCTAGAACAACACTTCTCCCCACAGTGCATGCCATGCTAGAACAACACTTCTCCCCACAGTGCATGCCATGCTAGAACAACACTTATCCCCACAGTGCATGCCATGCCATGCTAGAACAACACTGCTCCCCACAGTGCATGCCATGCCATGCTAGAACAACACTTCTCCCCACAGTGCATGCCATGCCATGCTAGAACAACACTTCTCCCCACAGTGCATGCCATGCCATGCTAGAACAACACTTCTCCCCACAGTGCATGCCATGCCATGCTAGAACAACACTTCTCCCCACAGTGCATGCCATGCCATGCTAGAACAACACTTCTCCCCACAGTGCATGCCATGCTAGAACAACACTTCTCCCCACAGTGCATGCCATGCTAGAACAACACTTCTCCCCACAGTGCATGCCATGCCATGCTAGAACAACACTGCTCCCCACAGTGCATGCCATGCTAGAACAACACTGCTCCCCACAGTGCATGCCATGCTAGAACAACACTTCTCCCCACAGTGCATGCCATGCTAGAACAACACTTCTCCCCACAGTGCATGCCATGCCATGCTAGAACAACACTGCTCCCCACAGTGCATGCCATGCTAGAACAACACTGCTCCCCACAGTGCATGCCATGCTAGAACAACACTTCTCCCCACAGTGCATGCCATGCTAGAACAACACTGCTCCCCACAGTGCATGCCATGCTAGAACAACACTTCTCCCCACAGTGCATGCCATGCTAGAACAACACTGCTCCCCACAGTGCATGCCATGCTAGAACAACACTGCTCCCCACCGTGCATGCCATGCTAGAACAACACTGCTCCCCACAGTGCATGCCATGCTAGAACAACACTTCTCCCCACAGTGCATGCCATGCTAGAACAACACTGCTCCCCACAGTGCATGCCATGCTAGAACAACACTTCTCCCCACAGTGCATGCCATGCCATTCTAGAACAACACTTCTCCCCACAGTGCATGCCATGCCATGCTAGAACAACACTTCTCCCCACAGTGCATGCCATGCCATGCTAGAACAACACTTCTCCCCACAGTGCATGCCATGCCATGCTAGAACAACACTTCTCCCCACAGTGCATGCCATGCCATGCTAGAACAACACCTCTCCCCACAGTGCATGCCATGCCATGCTAGAACAACACTGCTCCCCACAGTGCATGCCATGCTAGAACAACACTTCTCCCCACAGTGCATGCCATGCCATGCTAGAACAACACTTCTCCCCACAGTGCATGCCATGCCATGCTAGAACAACACTTCTCCCCACAGTGCATGCCATGCCATGCTAGAACAACACTTCTCCCCACAGTGCATGCCATGCCATGCTAGAACAACACTTCTCCCCACAGTGCATGCCATGCCATGCTAGAACAACACTTCTCCCCACAGTGCATGCCATGCCATGCTAGAACAACACCTCTCCCCACAGTGCATGCCATGCCATGCTAGAACAACACTGCTCCCCACAGTGCATGCCATGCTAGAACAACACTGCTCCCCACAGTGCATGCCATGCTAGAACAACACTGCTCCCCACAGTGCATGCCATGCCATGCTAGAACAACACTGCTCCCCACAGTGCATGCCATGCCATGCTAGAACAACACTCTCCCCACAGTGCATGCCATGCTAGAACAACACTTCTCCCCACAGTGCATGCCATGCTAGAACAACACTTCTCCCCACAGTGCATGCCATGCTAGAACAACACTTCTCCCCACAGTGCATGCCATGCTAGAACAACACTTCTCCCCACAGTGCATGCCATGCTAGAACAACACTTCTCCCCACAGTGCATGCCATGCTAGAACAACACTTCTCCCCACAGTGCATGCCATGCTAGAACAACACTGCTCCCCACAGTGCATGCCATGCTAGAACAACACTTCTCCCCACAGTGCATGCCATGCTAGAACAACACTTCTCCCCACAGTGCATGCCATGCCATGCTAGAACAACACTTCTCCCCACAGTGCATGCCATGCCATGCTAGAACAACACTTCTCCCCACAGTGCATGCCATGCCATGCTAGAACAACACTTCTCCCCACAGTGCATGCCATGCTAGAACAACACTGCTCCCCACAGTGCATGCCATGCTAGAACAACACTTCTCCCCACAGTGCATGCCATGCTAGAACAACACTGCTCCCCACAGTGCATGCCATGCCATGCTAGAACAACACTTCTCCCCACAGTGCATGCCATGCTAGAACAACACTTCTCCCCACAGTGCATGCCATGCCATGCTAGAACAACACTGCTCCCCACAGTGCATGCCATGCTAGAACAACACTTCTCCCCACAGTGCATGCCATGCCATGCTAGAACAACACTTCTCCCCACAGTGCATGCCATGCCATGCTAGAACAACACTGCTCCCCACAGTGCATGCCATGCCATGCTAGAACAACACTTCTCCCCACAGTGCATGCCATGCCATGCTAGAACAACACCTCTCCCCACAGTGCATGCCATGCCATGCTAGAACAACACTGCTCCCCACAGTGCATGCCATGCCATGCTAGAACAACACTGCTCCCCACAGTGCATGCCATGCCATGCTAGAACAACACTTCTCCCCACAGTGCATGCCATGCCATGCTAGAACAACACTTCTCCCCACAGTGCATGCCATGCCATGCTAGAACAACACTGCTCCCCACAGTGCATGCCATGCTAGAACAACACTTCTCCCCACAGTGCATGCCATGCTAGAACAACACTTCTCCCCACAGTGCATGCCATGCCATGCTAGAACAACACTGCTCCCCACAGTGCATGCCATGCCATGCTAGAACAACACTGCTCCCCACAGTGCATGCCATGCTAGAACAACACTTCTCCCCACAGTGCATGCCATGCTAGAACAACACTTCTCCCCACAGTGCATGCCATGCTAGAACAACACTTCTCCCCACAGTGCATGCCATGCTAGAACAACACTTCTCCCCACAGTGCATGCCATGCCATGCTAGAACAACACTGCTCCCCACAGTGCATGCCATGCCATGCTAGAACAACACTGCTCCCCACAGTGCATGCCATGCTAGAACAACACTTCTCCCCACAGTGCATGCCATGCTAGAACAACACTTCTCCCCACAGTGCATGCCATGCTAGAACAACACTTCTCCCCACAGTGCATGCCATGCCATGCTAGAACAACACTTCTCCCCACAGTGCATGCCATGCCATGCTAGAACAACACTGCTCCCCACAGTGCATGCCATGCCATGCTAGAACAACACTGCTCCCCACAGTGCATGCCATGCTAGAACAACACTGCTCTCCACAGTGCATGCCATGCCATGCTAGAACAACACTTCTCCCCACAGTGCATGCCATGCCATGCTAGAACAACACTGCTCCCCACAGTGCATGCCATGCCATGCTAGAACAACACTTCTCCCCACAGTGCATGCCATGCCATGCTAGAACAACACTTCTCCCCACAGTGCATGCCATGCCATGCTAGAACAACACTTCTCCCCACAGTGCATGCCATGCCATGCTAGAACAACACCTCTCCCCACAGTGCATGCCATGCCATGCTAGAACAACACTGCTCCCCACAGTGCATGCCATGCCATGCTAGAACAACACTTCTCCCCACAGTGCATGCCATGCCATGCTAGAACAACACTTCTCCCCACAGTGCATGCCATGCCATGCTAGAACAACACTGCTCCCCACAGTGCATGCCATGCTAGAACAACACTTCTCCCCACAGTGCATGCCATGCTAGAACAACACTGCTCCCCACAGTGCATGCCATGCTAGAACAACACTTCTCCCCACAGTGCATGCCATGCTAGAACAACACTTCTCCCCACAGTGCATGCCATGCCATGCTAGAACAACACTGCTCCCCACAGTGCATGCCATGCTAGAACAACACTTCTCCCCACAGTGCATGCCATGCCATGCTAGAACAACACTTCTCCCCACAGTGCATGCCATGCTAGAACAACACTGCTCCCCACAGTGCATGCCATGCCATGCTAGAACAACACTGCTCCCCACAGTGCATGCCATGCTAGAACAACACTTCTCCCCACAGTGCATGCCATGCTAGAACAACACTGCTCCCCACAGTGCATGCCATGCCCTGCTAGAACAACACTCTCCCCACAGTGCATACCATGCCATGCTAGAACAACACTGCTCCCCACAGTGCATGCCATGCCATGCTAGAACAACACTCTCCCCACAGTGCATACCATGCCATGCTAGAACAACACTGCTCCCCACAGTGCATGCCCTGCTAGAACAACACTTCTCCCCACAGTGCATGCCATGCTAGAACAACACTGCTCCCCACAGTGCATGCCCTGCTAGAACAACACTGCTCCCCACCGTGCATGCCATGCCCTGCTAGAACAACACTTCTCCCCACAGTACATGCCATGCTAGAACAACACTGCTCCCCACAGTGCATGCCATGCCATGCTAGCTGCCATGATGGGTCGATCCGCCATGAAGGCCGTATGTGGAGTACCTGGCACCACTATAACAATGCACCAGCCGTGCACCACATGAGCGGAGAGCCGCCCAACACACATGGCAGTGTGAGGACTCCTCACACTGCCATGTGAGGAGATGTAGGCTTGTATGCCATGTGTGCGCGATGTAGACTTGTAGATCAGCTCTGTTCAATGCGCGTCTATTAAGGGAAGAAAATAAATAAATATCGTGGGACTGCATGCGTGTCTGTGGGAACCGATAGAGTGAAGTTCCAAAATTGAATGATTGTAATGGGTACCCGGTACCCATGGGCACGTTCGGTTCGGTACATACTTGGTCCCGAGGTTCGGGACCCACCCCTAGTGAGGAAGGAGCCTCCTGCACCTGCTGTCTCTGCAGACATGCATGTGAAGCGTTTATGTGTTTATGTCCCTCTCTCTCACGTCATCTCCACACACGTTTTCAACTGGCCTGAGCTGGTGGTGCATATAACTGCACCATACTGTCACTGTCAGGTGGAAACCGTATATCTCCTTCATACGTGAATGCCCTGTTTAGCAAAAATCACACCCGTGTGAACTGAGTGGTGCAACTACACATTTATTGTTATAGTTACTGTACATTAGAACCAGGAAAGCAGTGTCATAAGTACTCTCCGCATGAATTCAGTGACGTCACATACTAACCATAGCAACCATGCTCACCCGTACAGGCACAAACACACACGGGTACTAACAAAGTTGTTGGAGTGGTTTGCACCACTCAAAAATAGACAATCTATCTATTGAGGTCAGATGTAGAGTTACTGGCCGGCTCCATATCAGATCTAGTATAGGTGATGATCCAGTATTCTCCATTTATGGCTACCCAGGGTTTGATGAGGTCAGTGTCGTGATCTTCATACAGTACATGGAGACGGCCATATATGGAGCGTGTCACGAGTTGTAACGGACATGGCCATACTGTATATGGTGGTGTGACGTGTCACGAGGCGTGAGGGATGGATGGACGGACTGACAGGTTTTCATAGTAATCTGCGACCAATACGGTCGCAACCAAGCGTACAGAGCTTGTCGTATGAACGGATGGAACACTGGATACAAACAAGGTTTGACTGAGAGCCTGTCATCGTGTAGCATCCAGCTTTTCACCAGAGGAGAAACACTGCATTTATTTTTTTATCCAAAATGAGTTTATAGCACAGGCAGACTCTTCACATAGGCCTACTAGAGCATGTCTGACATAAATGTCAGAGCTGAAATTGACACAAAATAAATGACATTATGTAGCTAGGTGCAGAAGTGAACCTTTCAAGCCTGTTTTCTGAACTTGCTGTTTTCTGCAAGACATTTCTCTAAAACTGCTGGGTCTAAACTGAACAAACAATGTCAATTTGAAGCTATATGATTCCCTGCTTTCATATGACATGAAAAAGCTCAAATGAATAATAATCCAATGAACTGTCTCCCATTCATGGTGGGTCACAATTGATCCACGTGTGTCACGTGTAGGTGAGGTAAGAACCCAAACACAGGACAGCCATGGTATAGTGTTCAAAACCCATGTGTTTTAATACAGAAGACAAGTGAACATGAACAACTTAAAACAGACTGAAACAGGTGACAGGATACAATGACAACAAGGACTGACTGGGGAACAAGACTGATGAGGGTTGATTACAAAATGAGACACAGCTGGAGCAAACAAACATACTCTAGAACCATGACAACTAGACCAGGGTTATACATAGAAATACAAGACCTAGACTGTACAATGATGAATGACAAAAGTCTGTGACTGTGACAACGTGGAGGGAACTGACAGCAAGGAGAGGACAGGAGGGAAATAACGAGAGGAGAGGAGGAAAGAATACCAAAAATACATGCAGGTATGTCGTAATGCAATGCAACCCATAGTCATTTTGGAACAACACTATTGACTTAAGTCAGATAGATGGAAGCAAGGAGATGAGGTGGGGAGAGAGGCCAGGCACTTGAGAAAAGTAGAGGGAAGAAAAGCCATGTTGATGAGCAAGAAACAGCAGCTACGAGAGGGGGGGTTAAGGCACTGTGAGGAGACATGGAGGGAGAGAGAGAGAGAGAGAGAGAAATGTCTTAAAGGACCACAGAAAGAGAGGCAGATTGCGCTGTGGGTAAGTGTACTTAGAACTGAAAGGTTGGCAGTTGGCACTGGCAGTATGATTAGGGGAGAGTGGGAGTGAGGAAAGCAAAGGATGAATGGCACATGATGACATTACTGTGTGTTGTTAGGCTGATGGGCCTTTGTACGGTGGGTAAGGGTGTGTGGATGGTGAGTTGCAGGAATGAGGAGTATAACTGTCATTGTACCTTATGATGGAACTGAATGCATGTTATCTGAAAGCAGATTGTGACAATGCTATTGCTAGTATAGGGCAATGATCTTTATTATATTGTCGCATCCAGGCAGAAAGAAACCTTTGTACCACTGTATGTCTGAGTGAGTAGAGAGGCTGATGATGATCTGATGATCGGAAGGTCACAGGTTCGCCTCCCAGCCACGGTCTGTTCCCCGTTGAATTCCCCCCGTGATGATGATGGGACATACAAAGGTCACCCTTGCCTTTCCCCTTCTTTTCAGGAAATGTTCCAGTGGATCCATAGTTATTATCAGTGTGCAATCTGCGTATGTGTCGTCAAAATGCATGCTGCGTGGCAGATCAAAGGCGAGGCGCGTTTGCGTACAGAGAGCTGAAAAGAAGGAGGAAGTCTGCACACCGTTTTTAAAAGCACCCCCGCCCCCCCCCCCCAAAAAAACTTTTATTACCGAAGCAGGGGGAAAAAAGCTCTGAAGAAGGCTACTGCCGAAACAGGCCAGCGTTCTCAAATAAACATGAGAAATTGCATCTGAGACAGTCTTGCATCTTTTATTTTTGAGTGCCGCTTTTTCCATTTAGTTGGTTTATGAGTTATTTTCAAAGCTGAGCACCCACTGCCTTAAACAAAGGGCAGTTTACAGAGGAAGCACACCTGTTTTTTCTTTCTTTATCTAAACAAACACCAACTCAATCACAATCACACACACTCACTCACTCACTCAGCTTACTAAATTTATGCTTGGCAGCTCCGCTCAGTTGAGCACAAAATGTTAATTGAGTGTATGACTTCAGATTGCTTCTGTCCTTAACGTGCTTAATGTCTTGAAATCAAGTTCCCACCAAAGAATAATTGAAATGTGCTTGGAGAAGAATACGTGAGAATTAAGGTGCGTTTTTGTAATATCCTGGTGTGTCATGTCCTTGTCAAGTTGGTTGATTGATTGAAAATTGTATTAGTCTTGGGTGAAAGGGTATAGCTACGAAGAGAAACGTGAAAATCTACAAAGTAACTATAGTAACTAAAGTTTTCAAATAAATGTAGCGAAGTACAAGTACAATATTTGGATCCGAGATGTAGTGGAGTAGAAGTAAATGTACTATGTACTACTAGAGTAAATGTACTTTCCACCACTGGACGAACGGCATAATGAACACTAGAGGGAGCACTGCAGCTAACACAGACAGTTCTGTGCCTACAGCTGATGTGTCTGTAGAAATTATGAGGCATCAGGACCTTTCATTGGGCCCAATTCATCGGCGGACTGACTGATTCATGAGTCGACCACTATTCTGTAACACACTAAAAGTGATAATGACGTGTGTGTGTGTGTGTGTGTGTGTGTGTGTGTGCGTGTGCGTGCGCATGTGCGCATGCATGTGCGCATGCATGTGCACGTGAGTGTGTATGCATGCGCGTAGTGCCGGCGCTAAGCAATGTGGTGCCCTAGGCAGGATTTTTCCCCTTGGATAAAGGCGCTATATAAATGCACCATTTTACCATTTTTTAGGAGATGGAAAGAGTGATGATGAAGCCCTGTGAGCGGCTATAGAGGGTATGCGCATGCATAAAGCGAGTGGCAAATCGAATGGCAAAGTTAGGAGCAAGGTGAGTTTAACATAGTTTAACATCGTTTTAACGTCGTTTAATGAAATCAGATAGGACTTTTCTCTTTTGATGTATGGGCTGTCAAGGCCAGAAAGTAGTTTTGTTGCCACTCAGTTCCCGAATATCGCCTTGTTCTAGATAAATTGATAGATAAAAGCAAGACTAGAATTTCGGACACATTGTCAAAGTTCTCAAACTAAGTTCAAGTTCAAGTATGAAATAAATCCCAATGTCCTTGCTGGTGCTGGACACAACATGACAGTTTAAAGGGATACAAGTCTGCACACAGCTTTGCTCCTCAGTGTTGGGAACACTGCCCCTGTAGACTTGGGAAGTAAAACCCATATAGTATATAAAGGATAGAGACCGAACTGGAGCACTAGCCCCGCCCCCAAGCTAATCATTTCGATTTTCGATGAAGTTGCTCAGTGGCGTTTTGAAGCACCCGGAAGACTGCCGGAAGTACCTCCTCCGGACCTCAAATTTGAGGTCCGGGGTGACGTATGGGTGACGTGTTAAAGCACGGGTCCGCCTGCAGTCCTTCCTCTTACCACTAGGGCCCAGTGCTTCAACGTTGGAGCGCCTCACTGGCCCCTTGGTAAAACCCCTTCCTTCTTCCCAGTCTACGTCTTGAATATCACATGGTAGGTTGAGACATTTGAGCTCCTGTTTGGCGTGACAAAAGTTATATTGTATTTAAAGGTATATTCAGTGATTTCACTTAATTCAAATATCACTTATTTTTTCTTATGATTTGGATAATCCTCCCTACTATAAAGTGTGCTGACCATATAAGGAGTTCCTCCCTGTCCCCAGTGAGCCCCTGGGGTCAAAAACACTAGTTTCGGTTTGGGCTTTGGGTGGCAAAGCTTTCATCCAATCAGGATGAGAGGGGCCTTCCTCCAATCATGATCGAGTGGGGCGGGCCTTAGTGCACGTGCTGTTGGTCTGTTGTACTTCCCCCACTGTAGAGCGTGTGCATGTGCACATCTTGTTACCGGGGCGGACTGTTTTTTTTTCCAAATCACCCAAATCACTGAATGCTCCTTTAAGTAAATGTAACCTAGTTCATGGTACAAGGATGTGAACATCACTGCACACACCTAATATGTCTTTTCTTTTTGGTGTTTAGCTGCGATTCTGAAAAGATATAAAGCTGTGCTGGTTCTGACAGTCTCATTAATTTCCTCATTTATCGCCAGGTACATGTTCCTTATTATTGTTGTGTGTAAAATAAGAGTGTCCCAGTCTACGTCTTGAATATCACATGCTGTGATTCTGAAACGATATGAAGCTGTGCTGGTTCTGACAGTGTCATTCATGTCCTCATTTATCACCAGCCTGATTGTGAATAAATGGCTGCTGCCGATGCTGTCTGAAGACTTGGGCGAATTCATTTAACACAACACAACGCAGGCCACACCGCTACACCAGGATATCGCCCCGTTCAACCATTATTTTGAAGATCCAAAACACTGCGACGCTCGGACACGGGTACACTCTCTCTCCCTTTCCTCTCTCTTCCTTTAAAGCTTTCTCTACAGAATAGTCTACTATATCCTACATCTATTTTTATTAGTCTATATATATATAGGCCTATGCAGTATTGATAACATTTAGGAATTACTTTTTGCAACTTTACTTCCTCGTTTTGGCCTTTTTACAATCCCCATGGTACCACTAATAGGAACATCACTATGGCAATATACTTGTCTATGCTTGCCTGTGTTGCATGTGGCCATGACATCACTCACACACACACACACACGCACACACACACTCAGTCATTCAATCATTGTCTGTGCCTAATCCTCTGTCTCTCCTCCCCACTCAGACCGACACACCCAGGCTGGCACACCTGCAGCAGATTCCCCTAATTGTCCTCTGCTGCAGCCCTCTGCTATATGAATGAATGATTTTATGAATGAATGAATGAATGAATGAATGATTTTATTTATTTAAGTGTCATGCCACCTTGTGGCCCATCCCTCATGGGATTATATGACACCTTTTAACACAAGTTACAATAAACAGTTATACACTTATAGTTCTTTACTTATACTTCTGATCGCATGCTACTGATCGCATACAACATAAATACAAATACAATAAATCAAAACATAAAACAAAACACCGTAACTAGCATACGTATTTCTTACTGTCTGTACATATAAAAGTATTTTATACATTGAAAGTATTTTTCAAATAAACGGTTAATAAGTTGTGCATCATTCATATCCATCATATTAACATAGTTTATATTATTAAACAACACTTCTCTCACCGCACCATAAAAAGGACAGTACAACACAAAGTGACACTCATTCTCTATTTCATTGAGATCACACATTTGGCAGATTCGATCTTCTTCATCTAGCCCAACATAACGACCCGTTTCAATATAAAGTGGCAGTATACCTCCTCTAATCTGGGCACAAAGTGATCTTTTTTTCTTTGGCAGATTAAATAAAACAGTTTTCAGTATAATAGTCATGTTTGATTTCTCTATATGTACGTAATTTTGGTTTGCTCCAGATCTCTTCTGTCCAAGTACGTTTGATCTTATCAAAAAGTATCTCCCTTAGCCCCACAATATTAACCTGCTCCAATCCAAGAAACACATCCTCAATTCCATATTCACAGAACATATTACGCATGTCCTCTATCCATGGTCCATTCTGTTGTTTGTCCCAGTTAAATACTTTTTTTGTTAGTCTATTATCATTCATATTTACTAATCTGTTCCACAACCTAGCAGTGCAGACCTTCCACCGGACCTCACAAGGTTCCCATCCCATATCTCCTGAGACTGCTGCCATTGGTGCATATTTATGTACACCCAGGAAGTATCGGAGGGCTCGGTTATGTACAGCTACACTCTTAGGGAATCTCCCCTGACCCCAGACTCCAGCACCATAATCTAGAACTGGGCAAACACATGCCTGATAAAGTGTTGTATAGGTGCGGAACCCAACATCTCTAAGTACCTTGATTTTACCAATTACTCCTCCGCTATAAAAGCCAGCCAGCTCAGTGTCAAGGCAGACACAGACCCAGCAACAACTCAGTCCCAATACCATGTCAATACTTTTTTCAGTTAAACTTAATTTAGTTTGGCCTGGGGATGGCCGGCAGTCATAGTTTTTTTAAGTTAGGGGAGGGGGGAAACAGCTTCGACGTTCCTATAGGGGGTGGCCTGCCCCCCCCTCATTATCCTGTTTTGGCCGGCATCTCCAGGTCTCCTTTGTTCTACTAAGTTGATAAAGTACCAGTAAAATGTATTTTGTTTGATATTTTGGTTGCTCACACACAGTGATTTTAATACCTCTGTGGGGAAGTTGGTTAATAAAAACCGTTAAACTTGTGATTTTGTGATGTCCTTCCTTTATGTTGAGGTCTCCAATTCGAGCCACTTGTTCTTACAGACTTTGTTTGGAGACTGTAACACCTGTATACTTTATTTACTAATATTTGTATAGCTCTGGAATGTAGGGGGGGGGGGGTTACAACAATAACCAAGAAATAAGGGGGAGAGGAGAGGTGAAAAAAAGGAAAAACAAAAAAAAACAGGGAAGCTTCTCAAATTAACAAAAACAAAACGGAAGCTTCTCAACTCTGAGAAAAAAAAAAAAGACAGGGAAGCTGCCATGCAAACCCTTTGCTTGTGTTTTGGTTTTCTGTTTTTTTTTCCTTGCCAGTTGCATCCCTTGATGCTCCCTCAAATGTTTCAATCAAGAATCAAAAGTTTAAATCAGAATCAAATGTATCAATCAAGAATCAAAATCAAAAATGTTTCAATCAAGAATCAAAAATGTTTCAATCAAGAATAAAAAATGTTTCAATCAAGAATAAAAAATGTTTCAATCAAGAATCAAAATCAAAAATGTATCAATCAAGAATCAAAATGTCTGTGGGTAAGTCCTGGTTCAGACTTACATTATTCATTTATAAATAAATAAAAACATTGTCATCATAATGGTAAAATTAGAACCATCACTAAACAGTGTTTTAACAACTGTTTTTAACAACTGTTTTTAACAAGTGTTTTTTTTTCAACAACATTTTTCCAACGACATTTTTCCACGACTTTTTTAAACTACTTTGCCTGGATTGTGTTCAAAGGTTTTTTTCTAGGATTGACTAAGGTGACTAAAGGATTTTATTTAAAAGGTATTTCACTCATTTGCAAAGGTAATATATACCGATTCATTTGCTTCTATTCAAAGTTCTCTCAAAGGTTTATCCATTGTGCTATCTTAAATTGACAGTGCACTATATTTGACAACTAGGCCTAAGGTTTTCGAAAATGTTTCTTACTGTCTTAAACTGACAGTCTTAACTATTAGGATAATGTCTGTGGGTAAGTCCTGGTTCAGACTTCCATTATCATTTATAAAATAAAAACATTGTCATCATAATGGTAAAATTAGAACCATCACTAAACAGTGTTTTAACAACAGTTTTTAACAACAGTGTTTTAGTTTTAACAACAGTGTTTTTAACAAGTGTATTTAACAACAGTTTAACTGTTTTAACAACAGTTTTTTTACAGGTTTTTTTTAATGAGTGACAAATGAAAGGCTCACTGCAGTCAGGAAGGGAACTCTCATTTTACAAATTAGCGCTTAAATTGTGAAGGCATGAAATTAATCTCAGTCCTCGGGTGTAAGAAGACCACACCTTTACAGAAGCCATTTCCAGAAAAAGCATACATATCCTATACGGCCATTATGGTAATATTATGAGTAAGTGTAGTTAAAATGACACCTTCAGGCCATTAAAAAAAATGCCCAGTTGGCTCAGCTGTTTAATAGACAGTGAAAGTCTATAGCCTATGGCTATGGGTGACTTTAAAACATCTGCTGCACTCCCCCCTGTCACATGCAAAGGAGCAACTTGGACACTCAGGCAGGAAGGAAGCATGAGTTCAAGTCCGTTGCTCTCCCCATGTCCCCCATATATGGGGACTAGGTTGGCGGAGGGTGTGTAGAGAGCCCAGGATCACATTAGATAATTGGCACAGGGGTGAAAAAATGGGTTACAAAATCGAGGGATAAAAATGTAGTAAAAAAAAAAACATCTGCTGCCATATCTTACCATAAGGTACTGGTTAGTGTACATGTTACTAACAAGACTCTGTATGAGGGATTACCAAGGGTGAGCCAGAACATAGCAGCCAGGAGAATGAGACTAGCAGGACACTGCCAAAGGCATCAAGAACTGCCAGCCAGCAAACTGGTGCTCTGGGAACCAACACACGGGCATCGATCACGAGGACGTCCCACGCTAACATAAGTGGATGTACTCAAGAGCGATGCAGGAGCGCAAAGTACCAACGAGCTGGCCAGATGTATGGAGAACCGGGATGACTGGAAACGACGATGGAGGGCTCGTCTGAGGACGACCTAGAGAGAGACTGTACCAGGATACAAAGATGAACTGAATTACTATCTCACAGAGAAAGCCCTAGAACTTAGAACTTTGGTTTTCAAAGTCTCGGCAGGATGCCGACTCAACCTGTATATGGTCGAGTTTCTCAATCTGTATGGATGTGCAAATATCTCCATAGCTCACATAAGAAGAGGCTGGATAATCCTGACCGGCACAGCCTGGATGCTGTGGGAAGAGGGGCAAAAATAACTCTGGATATAGAGTCCCTTGACACTGCATGTTTTTTTGTTTGTTTTTAATACTGTATGCCTCTACAAATCCCACTACCAGAATCAGAATTGAGCCGACGCGGTGTCTGTCTGCTATAGGATCGAGCTTACCAGCAGACCAGCACTCCACTTGCCTCCCAACTTGCACCGGATTGTTCCGATTAGTCATTATGGCCTATAGGCCTTGGGTCTAGGACGAGGCTTATTATCCCACCCTCAATGTCTTCACACATTGTACAGTTAATATAAAACGCATCATTCAGGCACATTTCAGCCACCTCTTTTGCCCATTAGGACCACTCTAACGTGACGGCCTGTGGCCGGTCGAGTTTCTATTATGCTATAAGGAAAGGTTGCATGACTGCACCATGGTCATACATTTCTGGACACGTCACAGACAGGGATTTTCATCACTTTCAAAGTTAATGTTACATTATAGGCATTTCCATTTGACTTTCTAGGAACCCCAATAATGAAAATATATCGCTCGACACGACAGGCCCTCTGGGTACGCCAATTTGAATTGATTGGATCCCACAAAGTTTGTCAAAGGAGTTGGATTGGAATTAAAGAAAACATTGATGAAGAAAGTTATTGGTAAGCATTTATTTAAATTAAATGCTAAAAACATTGGCATAATTGGTAAAATGTGATTATACTGTAATGTCCACTGATTTGCATATACCAGCATGCCACTATACATGTAATCACTTGAATAGTTTAATTGTGATCCAAAACATAGGTCTGGAACCTGGACATCTTATTTGTTCAGTTAAGTGCAATATTGGCTGAAATAATAGTGAAAATATATCTTTGGATTATAGCGGCACTGATTTGCATTAAAAAAATTGTTTTTCCAATCAGAAAACACTGATTAGAAGTATATTTCCGGGGGGTGCATGAAAACCCCCTCTTCCCACTACTAGACTAACGGTTTCCATGCATGCCTCTGGGATTGGACCCATGTGACTGCCAGGCAAATCAACTTCTTTGTCCCTTATCATTTGACCTATTTAGGCCTGACCTCAAAATTTAAAAAAAATCCTTCTAAATCCTCCAGTTTTCTGGGTACATGTGTTTGGTCCGACGATTCATTGATCCGATACCCCTAACCCCTAACCTAACCATAACCGCAAGCACGGGAGCAGGCGCTAGTCCGAGGTGCGGACGCATATCGAACCAATGCTCCGTCGGACCATAGTATGCCTCCCCAGTTTTCTGAAATAAATATTTTCACGATTTTTCAAAAATAGCAGACCTACAAGCTCGTAGCGCGCCACTCGGTGGCGCGCTATGAGCTTGTAGATCTGCTATTTTTCAATAGCTAAATTGTAACATAATGTTTAAAACACCAAAAGGGGTT
The DNA here is from genome assembly GCF_951216825.1 of Electrona antarctica. Classification (NCBI taxonomy): domain Eukaryota; kingdom Metazoa; phylum Chordata; class Actinopteri; order Myctophiformes; family Myctophidae; genus Electrona; species Electrona antarctica. Next base: position 5,712,835 of record NC_136795.1, on the reverse strand, counting down.
CCCGCCCAAAATGGGTTAACTGTCCTTTTGCGCAGATCACGCAAACCTCAGCAAAAAGAAAAGGACAATATTGATGGCCTCCAACTGTATATGCCTCTGGGATTGGACCCATGTGACTGCCAGGCAAATCAACTTATTTCTTTGCTTGCGTGCGTGCGTCATGGGCACAGCTCTGGGTTTGAAGGATTTTGGACAGTGGTGGAAAGTAACTAAGTACATTTAGGCTACTTAAGTACTGTAGGGCCAATATGCCTTTCTTGTTACACCAGAGATATATACGGGTTCAACGTGCTCACATTTTGGGACTTGGGCGTCTTGTTGTTTACTCACATGTCGATGGTGATTGATGTTGACTGCAAATGAAATGAAATGAAATGAAATCTATATTTACCCAGGGTATCTGGGCTAAGCTCAAGAACTTGTTTCCAGCCAGGCCCTGCTCATAGAACACATTTCATCGTAGTGGTTGATGCCTTGTTCAAGGGCATTTCAGCGGTGGTAATTTTAACGTGTCGGACGGCTGGTTCGAACTGGGAACCTTCCGGTATCTAGACCGCGCCGCTATCCGTTCGGCCACCGCTGCCACTGCAACAGGTTGACATTATGGAGGAGTTTGTGTTGTGTGAGTGTTTCAAAATAAAAACGGGGGAAACAAAACAAGAACGGGCTCCAGACATAAACTAAACAAAGGGTCTCAAAACAGGCGCAGGGTTCAATAAACAAATAATAAAGTACTTTTCTTTCTTTCTTTCTTTAAACTGCGCTGTATTGTGCGAGCTGCGAGCTGTTGAAATCTGTATCTCTACTGGCGTCTTTCCACCCACAGCTGTGGGCCTGTGGCTTAATTAAAGGGAACCATGGTGCCATTTTCTAAGGCAACCAGTGGGGGCACCATTTAGTCACAAAAATGTGAAATCAACTAGATGGCTCCTACAAGTACAAGTACAATTTTGAGGTATTTGTACTTGACTATTTCCAATCCTTTTAATTGTACTCCACTACATCTCGGAGGCAAATATTATTGTACTTTTACTCCACTACAATGATTTGAAAAGTTTAGTATAGTTACTTTGATTATTATATTATTAAAACATACATTAAACACTTCAGCCCTGTATACATTTCGTCCTTTTGAAAATAGCCGATCTACAAGCTCACAATGTGTCGCGATACGACACATTGTGAGCTTGTAGATCTGCTATTTTCACAAGATTTGTATACATTTGAAAACTTGAAATGGGACATTCTGCATAGTGACTACTTTCTACTTTTGGCACTTTAAGAACGTTTTGATGCCAATGCTTTTGTACTTTTACTCGAGTACATTTACAATTCTGGACTTTTACTTGTAACGGAGTAGTTCTACATAGCGGTATTAATACTTTTACTTAAGTAAGACATGCAAGTACTTTTTCCACCGCGGGTCACTATAGGCACAGGTCTGGGTTTGAAGGATTTTGACCTCACATCCTGTGCTGCTGCTGCTCTCACTGTTCACCAGGCACGTGCACACATAGACATCAAAGGGGGCTTCAGCCCCTGCCCCTTTTATCCCTCTGTAAAACAACTGCACTTTCCAGACCACGAATGCAGCGTTTACTATGGTGAAAGAAATGGCAAAATGCCACTCCTTTCCATGCCATGCCGGAACGCAGCATTCAGGAGAAAGTCTCCTAAAATTTAACGCAGCATTTTGCGTTGAACAAATTTAGAAATCCATGTCGTACACTGCATCTCCACTAGCTAAAGAGTGCTGGGTCGCACCCCGAAAATATCAGATCTACAGTACATGTTCTCAACGCGTCACAGCGCGACGCGTTGAGAACTTGTAGATCTGATATTTTCGCTATTTTTGTCCAAATGTGTCCTCTTACGGGATTTCAGCCCCTGCCTCTCTAACACACTCTCTGCACGTCCCTGCACATGTGACCTCCGCTATAACATCGGAGATGGATGAAAAATAAATGGCCGCACATGCACTGCACAACAAAAGAAGAGAGAGAGAGAGAGAGAGAGGAAAAAAAGCATAACCGATTAAAAAAAGATGATTCTTTTAAAAGCAAGGCTGTCTTTGTTAGGGGGACGGGGGTGAGGAGTGGGGGTTGAGCTCTCTAGGAAAAATTGAAAGGAATGGAAAAGCCTAGCAGTGAAGACAAAATGCTAGTTTATGAGAATTGAGAAGGACCCTAATTAATACGGGCCATTTTGTTGAATTAAAGCGTTACTTACTTCAGCTCTCTCAGCATAACAAAGTATATTGAGTCTAAATCACAGTAAACCCAGATGACTGTGTCAAAGGAACAGATTGGGTCCTCAACAGTCAACACGGTTCTGTGGCAGGGATCCTCATGCATTGTTAAGCTCGTGCATTTCAATGTGGTCATACTTTGATGTATGTAGCGCTAATGTATAGTTGGCATTAGCATAATTTTCAACATGGCATCTCATGCTTGCTTTTTATCGTTCCTGGGGGAGGACGAGAAATGGAAAAGAAATGGCAGGTGTGTAAGTGACTTATGAAGGATGAAAGTGTGTGTGCGTGAGTGCGTGCGTGCGTGCGTGCGTGTGTGCGTAAATGAGTGTGTGTGTGTGTGCTTGTGTGTGCTCGTGTGTGCTTGTGTGTTTGTGTTCTCGTGCGTGTGTGTGCGTGTGTGTGTGCTCGTGTGTGCGTGCCTCTGTGTAATGCGTATAGGCAAGATGTGTCTGTTTACGACCGTCACTCGAGTGCATGCATCCACTCACTTGCATTACTGTGTCACACAAGAGGGAACAATAATTGGAACAGGAACAAAAATACAATTCAGAGAGAGAGAGAGAGAGAGAGAGAAAAGCACTATTCATGGGATATAATAGTTTGTGTGCGTGCGTGCGTGTTGGGTGGGATGGGATGGTCCCTCCAGTCTCCATCAGAGACAGTATAGCGTTGTCTACATCAGCCGTTTATCAGCTCTGAGCACTCTGATTAGATTAAACCACAACTGCCTTATAATTACTGTAATGCATCCACATATAGTGAACAGGCCTGCCTTCACTAATAGACTCTCTCTCGCTCTCTCTCATTGTTTGTCTGTCTGATTGTTTGTCTGTCTGATTATATCTATAGAAGGGACGCAATCATGTCACCTCCTGGGCATGGCTGAGGGAAGTAGTGCTGGGGGGGCTGGAGCACCAAACCCTAGTGTACACTCAAGACACTGCCGCAGTATTGATACGTTTAAGTAAAACAGTTGAGTCTACTTTTTACAGCTGACTCGAACCCACACATTTTTTGTTTTGATATACATTTATTTTCGTCGTTAATATGTAAAATATAATCTAAACTGTCCCAAACCATAGGAGGAGGATTTCGGAGTTGGTGTTCAGTTTAAGCTTTCACTGTTCCATAAACCTTCAGATGCCGCCACTCGCTGCTACAGTACAGTCTATGCCACTGAGATTTGATGATGTGCTTTGTTTCATAATTGTATATACAGTAAGAGCATTAACAAGGTTTAACTTTTTTGGTCAGCCAGAGCCTAAATTCAATTGGACGTGTGTCAGGTTAATACATTGTTCATAATTTTTCATTGTAATTTTTACAGCTTGCCTATAGCCGTCAAGAACAGGGTTTGTCTGTATCTCTGCCTGTCTCTCTCTCTCTCTCTTTATGTTTTTCTGGTATAACTGCATCAAAACAAACAGACCATTTGAAAGCATATTGTTTTCCCAAAACATATTTTGAGCTGAGGAAATGTGAAAATGTATAACTATACGTACAAAATGTTTAACCTCTTAAACCCCATATGGGTGAGCAGGGGCCCTCAGGTCTCTATGAGCTTGTCGAATGACTTTACCCACAATACGGATGCAGGTTTAAGTGGTTTTAAGCCTCATTTCTCAGAACTTCAGTTTTCAAAAGCACATTTCCGTAAGCTCTTGTTGATATTGATACCTTATTTTGTAGCTTTCTTTGATCATATAAATGTATGACTTTTTTAAATGAAATGATAAATAATGATTAAGTCTGTCTCTGGGGGTATTTTGACAGGAAGCATTCAGGTTCCTGCGTGAATTGACGCCAGTTAAAGTTAACTGACAACAATAACAATAATGCTATTGTCATTTCCTTCGGAATGACATTTGACACCACCACCACAAACCGACCATGACGAAATGCAGTTTCAACACGCCTACGTTAAAGAACAAGAACATGAGCTGCTCACCACACAAACCTCAATATCTCACATAAGACGTTCACAGCTACACATCACCATGAAACTGCATCGTTTCTGCATAGTCACATCTTAGAACTGTCTCGTAGAATTAACATATGCATTCCATAATTCCATAGGGCTAGACCACACATGGGCATATGACATCATCAACTTTGAGTGAAAGATTCTCTATTTATGAAAGAAATACAATATTTATGTTATTATTTTTAAATTTTAGTTATAGAGGGCAAGTATAATGTTTTAAGACATATTTGTCTTATTAGCCAGGGATCCTTTTTAAATATACTTGGCATGAATATATATATATACAATTATGAGGGGACCTATAGTGCCCAATAGGATATGTATATGTTTTTGGAAATGTTATGTTATATCTTAAATGTCTGAAATGGATGCATTGCATACGGGTATTTTGTTTAGCCAAAAGCTAATTTGCAACCCATATATAGTAGACTTTTGAGTTTGACCATAACACAACATTAATTTGTTGTGATGTGACATGTTGTTGTGGGCCTGTAGATCTGTCAGATCTGTAGATCAGAGAGAGAGAGAGAGAGAGAGAGAGAGAGAGAGAGAGAGAGATACTATTCAGTAAAATGTACTGTTGCTGCTACTACTAATAATAGTAAATTCTTCATCTATTCACGTATATAGCCCATTTCATAGTGGACAGATCTATAGACTTTGTGCTTAAATAAAAATATATCAACAAATAAGATGGGACCAAGATAAAAGCTACCAGTATTGTAACCCTAAAAAACATAAAATGGGATACAAAAAAAACCATTTAAATAGGATACAATATATATTTTTGTATTATTCATTATTCATATTATTATTATTAAAATTGAATAATAGTAATAATTCTGATTCTAAAATCAAGGTTTGTTTCATTAACCACACACCAAACATTATTTGTATCATTTATGAACTCTTCCACTTAAGAGTTGAATAACCCTGCCCTAGAACACTAAACTAAACCCAACTTTTGTCACACCATCACTCCGAGTATATTTTATATATGTAATATTTTCCATAAAAATAGTAGCCGATTTACATTGACACATTGTGAGCTTGTAGATTGGCTATTTTAACTATTCAAAAATGTTTTCCAAAATAGTAAAAACGCAAAGTGGACGAATATAGAGCCCTAATTGCCTTATCTTGTATGTAGTTGTTTTCTTATTGTAATTAATTACTTAGCACCATGCTGAGAAGTAACAAGTAAGTCATTGCTAAACAGTAAGTATACGTCTACCTACTGGCAATTACTAAGACATATTTTCCAAGTATTCAGAAGATTGCACAATAACACGAAAGAGGAAGCTGAACTTTACACTTATATAAGAGCAAAGTGACAAACACAGTAGGCTACAGACCATGCAATAACACATCCTGTCCCATCATTTATAAGGTAGGTTCATTTTAATGCTTTTGGCAAACATGAAACTGTCTTAAATACAAACTATAAGTCCTTCAGTCCAGTCTTTTCTATATGACCTTGTTTTATTTGTATTTCTGCTCTAATCAAAATGTGACTTTTGAAGAAACTTATCATAAAAATCACAAGATTACTATGAAGGGCAAAGGAAACAAATCATTAAGCTGCCTGCAACTGACACACACGTTGAAAGTGGTGTGATTACAGTACCCTATCACACCACTATTTCTCGTCAAGGACCTGCAAATTGATATACTAATTAGCCCGCGGACCCCCATTTGAAAAGGTATGCCAGGGACCCCCATAAGAGAAGGTTTTTACGGCTCTATAGCGCCGATTCTCAACCCGTTTAATTTCAAGGACCCCCCAGTTTGACATGCATTAGGCTACGGAACCACCTTTAATGACCTTTCTATCTCTGTGACCACCAATTTATATTGTAAAATATAATTTTTAACTCTTGAGAGTGTACAAATGGAACCAACAAGTCCTGGACCAGAGGTAGGCATGCAGAAATGCATTGGTCCCAGGCAACAGCCCAGCTTTAATGATCTTAAATCCTTTTATTTTAGATTGTTTTGTAGTAATAGTACAACATAAACATTAAAGAGACTTTAGTTGTTAATGTACAATACTTTAAAACAGTTGTCATGTTGCACACATGCTTAAAAATAGCTCTTATTTGCGCCGCCCTCGTTGAAAACAATGTATTTCCAGCTCCAGCTTGTCTCAGTTCAGGCTGCATGAACAGCGCTCCAGCGCTCGGTTTCCGCCCCCTAAATATCGTAACTCTTCTATTAGATGGCTCTGGCTGAGTGATAGTCTCGGGGGTTTTGTCAGGGTACCCGTTGTACCCGTCTGTCTATGTCCTTTTCGTGCCCATATATGGAGATCCCTGATGTCATTATTAGTATATGCCCATACCCTGTATTGGCATTGGCCTTCAACAGTAACAGTACACATAATATGGGCCTATTGACACTAGTGTAGGGGAACAGACCATGCAATAACACATCCTGTCCATCATTTAAGGTTCATTTGAATGCTTTTGGCAAACATGAAACACACAGACGTAAAAGGTGCTCAATAGCACTGATTTATGCCAAAATAAATAATAATCAAAAAGTAGTTGGGAGGTTTCCTCCCGACAGCAACGAGAATACCTATAGGGCCATATCTTCCCAAGGGGTAATATGTCAGGTAACCAATCAGCATAGCTAAAGTGGCAAGGCAGGCAGAACAGAAAAACAACAGCGATAAGGGTGAAGCTGGCTGCTGGCAGCACATGCTGTGTTTTTCAACAACTCTCCCCTCCCTGGGAAATCCCTTGTGGAATTACCTTTTCATTAACCGGGCCACTTTTCTGCTGCCGTACGTACACATGTACCTCCCCCGCCTCCCCAGCGCACACTATTATGAAGCACTCGTGGACTTCACAAAACACACAATATAATCTCCACACACAACACATTGGCAAATAAACTGTTTAGGCTTTAGGTAGGCACCGTAGGCATCCCAGACGCATCCCCTGCATGTTGTCGTTTCTGTGGATTACTACAGCCTACAATGCAAACTAAATAAAGCTAGGGCCTAAAGTGATGAAATAGAGGCTTGGCTTTGGATATCAACATTACCCAGCAATCATCATTGCATATGACAGACAGTTGGCGTTTACGGCACGTTAGGAAATACCACACAGGAGCGCACTCGCCTATTAGTTTGCATTGCACAGTGTGCTCTATTTCCAAACGCGCCCATAATCAAATAATTTGTAATAGTTTGTTTAGTTTATTATTTAGTTTATTAGGCTTATATAGATTCTTTTTTTTTAACCAAAATAAATGAAATTCATAGCTATGATGGGTTTGCGTATCAGGGTACTAGATAGGTAACAGTTAGGCACCGGACTACTTTTGAACGATGCAAGTTGGAAATACAGGCCACACAGTATTCAGTACCCGTTTTATCCAACCAAGTTTGATGTCTGTTGGCTCTGATGTCTCTTGAGATACGTGATACAGATGTGCAGATGTACAGATGTGATCTGCGTGATACAGATGTGCAGATGTACAGATGACAGACACACACACACAGGTTTCGCACATTTGTTGTAGGATATAGCAAATGGCAGCAGTACACTGTACATTTGAGGTGGCATTGGGCAATCCGAATGACTCATAAACCGGTTGTCTGCCCAACCTAACCCACCCCATCCATGTGCCCTAATGCTGACTGCACTGTCTGCAGCTACGCTACTGGTGGATATGCAAGTTATTTTTAAGCCACAGCAGAATTGTGAACGTGACTTAGAACAACATGAAACTATGTTGATTTATGTTGTATTTATACTTTTCAGTAAGTAAGAAATGCATGGTTATATATTCATTTAATTGTTATTTAAATCAGTAGACCCCAAACAACAACTTTTAAAGTATTTCTTTGTTGCAGACTTGATCGTTTGGTTTTTGGTGCAAGGTCGGTAGTCTGACTTGGACTTTGTCAACAACAATGGGTCGTTGTTCTCTATCTTACATATATTTGAATTCATGTTGACTGTTTGTGTCATGTGATAATGTCATGCACTGTACAGCAGTGGTTCCCAATGTGGGGTCCGGGGACCCCCAGGGGTCCTTGACGGAGTTCCAGGGGGTCCCCAACTAAATTATAGTTTGGAACCAAATGGACCCTTATGGGTCTGTAACTCAGAGTGTACAAATGGAACCAAATGGACCCGTTCCATGTGTACACTCTCAGAGTTAAATTAACAGTGGTTTTACAATATAAATGGGGTACCAGAGATATAAATTCCATTAAATGGGGGTCCGTAGACTAATGCGTGTGAAACTGGTGGTTCATGAAATTAATATGTTTCGTGATCACTGCTAAGCCGTAAAAATCCTCTCTTATCGGGGTCGCTGGCATATCTTTTCAAATGGGGGTCCGCGGCCTAAGAAATATCGATTTGGGGGTCCTTGACATGAAAAAGTTGAGTCATGGCATGGTGTGCATTTTCTTGAAATGAAGACTGAAAGGCGACAGACAAGAGGATGTGTAAGAGGATGTACGTGCGTCACAAGAATTCACATTCAAGAGAACAAAAGGAAATGACACAAAGAGAAAAAGACTCAAATATTACTCATTCTTCATTTCCACCCAAAACTAAGGTCATTCAACTACAGGAAAGATCCGTAGACTTCACAGATTCCGGGGAGCCAAACCAGAACTCCGGCCATATCTCAACGTTCTACAAGGATGGTGGCTGTCCTTTGGGCAGCACTCTACTCAACACTCCCTCTTGTAGCTCTCTGCTCTGGTCTGGATAACTGTACCTTCCGTGACACCAGCCAAGACAATGGTGAGTAGAATTACTGTTGAAATGACACCACACAGTAAGATCCTCATTATTAGCCCATTTTGACCTGAGATCAGATTCTAAAAATGTCAGTCGTTCTTCGATTTTTCAAAAATAGCAGACCTACAAGCTCGTAGCGCGTCACTCGGTGGCGCGCTATGAGCATTTTTGAGTGGTGTAAACCACTCCTACAACTGGCTTTTGTGTGCAGAAAAAAATGAGCATGGTTGCTATGTTCAAAATAATTTCTGACGTAATTAAATCACACCCGGGTGAACTGGATGACCGTAGCAACCATGGTCATTTTTTCTGCACAAAAAAAGCCAGTTGTGAAATCACATCCGGGTGTGATTTAATTACGTCAGATCAGAGCTGATCAGGCTATATAATACCTTACCTTATATAATACCTCACATCGGACGTCAGACATTACGTCAGACCACAGCTGATCATGCTATATAAAACCTTACACCACTCAGTTCACACGGGTGTGATTTTTTTTCATAATGTTGCTGATGTCTGAGGTGGGTGGGTCTTTCAGTATACCTTCATGATGCTCAGTGACATCATAATGTTGCTGATGTCTGAGGTGGGTGGGTCTTTCAGTATACCTTCATGATGCTCAGTGACATCATAATGTTGCTGATGTCTGAGGTGGGTGGGTCTTTCAGTACCTTCATGATGCTCAGTGACATCATAATGTTGCTGATGTCTGAGGTGGGTGGGTCTTTCAGTACCTTCATGATGCTCAGTGACATCATAATGTTGCTGATGTCTGAGGTGGGTGGGTCTTTCAGTAGCTTCATGATGCTCAGTGACATCATAATGTTGCTGATGTCTGAGGTGGGTGGGTCTTTCAGTATACCTTCATGATGCTCAGTGACATCATAGAAGGTAGGTTTGTTTCCATGCCCACATCCCTGGTTTTTCCTACAGGCAGGTGTTCGGAATTTCACCTGTGTTTAGTGATAGAGTGATCCAATACACCCACAATGGACCTTTTCTTCTTTTTTTTTCTCGCCGCTGGAGCTCTGGCACTCGGTCACATATGTGACCGGGTCTGGCAAATAGGGCCTCATCTCGACCAGAGTAATTTTTCAGTTTTTTACAGATTATTAAAGTACAGAATGTAAGCTTTCATATGATGTATAATTCAATGAAATTGGAGATATGACCATTTTAAAATGATTGTGCCGTTTTACCCAAAGCTGAGAAAATCCCCTTTGAATGTTCACAACATTTCAACACCTAGAGCTGGCTAGCCTACTTTGATTTATAAATGTATACATTTAATATGAGTATGATCCGGCAGAGTGTAATGGTCTTACATCTAAACATCATATAATACATGTAAAGATAGTTCCAATATATCCTACAAAGATTGAGCACTGCTAGATTGTCGCAGGGACTTACCCCCAATCCAACCCTTGATGCTGAGTGTCAAGCAGGGAGGCACTGGGTCCCATTTTTAGAGTCTTTGGTACGTATATGACCCGGCTGGGGATTGAACCCCGACCTCCCAGTCTCAGGGCGGACACTCTAACTACAGGACACTCTAACTACAAGGCCACCGAGCTGGTCCCTGGAACATACTAGCGTCATGTCCAGGGGGTGTCCTTGTACATCAAGCTGCCTCACGCTACAGAAACAGGAGATAGGCTCCTGTCCTATGGACCCCATGGCTCGGCAAGGCTACTTACTTACTTTACTGCTAGATTCATCCTGTTCATTTAAAGCTGCAATCCATAAAATTGTTTGTGAAACAAATGGTATTTTGACCAATCTGTAGTATGTTAATACTTTGTATTTGGACTCCCTCTGAGTGGAATAGTATGAGGAATGCGGAAGTGCTCATTCTATCTCAATGGGATAGTTACAATGTTTGGAACTATAGCCCATAGGCACCCGCTTTGCGGCGAGATCAAAGCGTGTCGCTACTCTCTTACTATTCCACTCGGGTCTCCCTGGTCATCTATTGATACCTTTATTCATGTCCGTGAGTGGACCAGTGTTTGAATCCCTGGTAGGACATGAAAGTTATAGATTGCAGCTTGGACAGCTTCTTGTACAATGCCTGAGTTGTATTAACACTGGGGATGTTATGGTGTTACGACTTCATTCTTTTAGCTGACTTTCTGCACTTCCCTCCCCAGTGTCGCTAGCACTGACGTCCTTAAAGTGCTACAATGACTACCAGTCGTCTATACAATGCCAGTGGAGCGAGGACCAAGCAGACGAACCACTGGAGCTGTGGAACTGGGACGATGAAGAGAGAGAGTAAGTAAGAGAGAAAGAAAGAAAGACAAGGAACTAATAAGAATGATGAGAAGGTCAGACGGAAGGAAGAAGGGGAAAAAAGAATAACAGTTCAATAGAGTTCTATTCATTATAGAGCAGGGGTTTTCAACAGATTTGGACCCAGGGACCACCATCCTAACCTGGGGACCACTACTATAGTGTCGGGTTCAGGTCCATGACCATCGGGGTAGGTCCATCATAGACCCACAGCCCACTTCCGGTTTGGCTACCGGAAGCGCACGCTCAAATATGGAGCATGTCAAACGGAGCACTGCGCACAACAGTGGCCTCTCCAATATGGCACAGAATCCCATTAGAAAAGACATAGCTAAGCTACACACTAGTGTATGTATCAATGGCAAAGCGCTAATTATCAAAACATTAAAATGTAATTATAAACACTAAACAGTGCAGGCACACATGCACACTACAGAGACCAGAACAGAGAACACAACAGGAGAGGGGGCATAATTGGCACACAGCGCAGCACAGCGGCCCGGCCAGGCAGCCATACGAACACAATACAAAATATAACATTAACACTAGTGGCAGTACAGCAGCCCGACCTTCAGAACACAATAGAAGACAGGTCTATATTAACATTATAGCAGCCAGCAGCAGTTGGCACATCATCAGAATACAATCTGCTGTTACCTTCCACGTTCACGACGTGAACATGTATTCCTTCTCCTCCGACAACAACTCGATAACGTCCTCATGTCCTCATCTTCTTTTCTGAGCCATGCAAATAAACAACAACCCACACTGACTGAGAGACGGATAGATTCATGCATCCCAGTCACTGCGTAAGCACGGAGGTGCGGGGGGGAATAAAGTTTGCGCGCTTCAACTTCAGCCAGTCAATTAGTGGGACACCTCTGAGAGCCACACACAGCTGCAGACAGTTTGGTTCTTAATTAAGGGTGCACAGTGCAATGCAAACTAATAGGCGAGTGCGCTCCAGGGCGGTATGCAAAGGGAAAGAATGACTTCTGTCCGTGACAATAACCAATCCTATACAGTTTGAATTCTGTACACACGCACACATATAGAACAAAACATATGATATGGGGAAAACTGATTTTTTTTCCTTTTCTTTGGACTTGAATCGACTTGTGTTAATGAATGCCCTCGGACTTGTCAGTTTCCCCATATTCAATTCCCTTTGGCTACTGCCTTACAAAGTTTGCACGGTTGGGCCTATTTGAACAAATTGCCTCAAATCATGAACACAGTGTCCCACTAGTTAAACAATGAGTCTCATTTTACCACACTGATGGTTTAAACTATACTTAAACAGAGGTATATAAATATAAGCGTGTCAGGGGCATTGTGAGCTAGTAGTTTATTCTGCATTTAAGCCACGGACCAGCATTTGATGACATTTAGCCTCTCAGACCCAAAACGTGTCTTAGACTATTTCGTTGTTGTTGAATATAAGACTAGACCTGTACTGCCCGTCGGCCTACTTGACAAACCCTGCCCTTTTGCATCAAAGTGCCCTTTCCCTAAAAAAGAAAACGTTTTTTATTTATTTTTCCAGTCCACATAAGGGCATGTGTGTGGGGGGTGGCCAATGTGGCCAACAAGGGCTTATGTGGGGGGCCAATAAGATCTTATGTGAGGGCCAATAAGGGCTTATGTGGTTGGCCAATAAGAGCTTATGTGAGGGCCAATAAGGGCTTATGTGGTTGGCCAATAAGAGCTTATGTGAGGGCCAATAAGGGCTTGTGTGGGGGGACAATAAGGGTTTGTGTGGGGGGCCAATAAGGGTTTGTGTGGGGGCCCAATAAGGGTTTGTGTGGGGGCCCAATAAGGGTTTGTGTGGGGGGCCAATAAGGGTTTGTGTGGGGGGCCAATAAGGGTTTGTGTGGGGGGCCAATAAGGGCTTGTGTGGGGGGACAATAAGGGTTTGTGTGGGGGGCCAATAAGGGCTTGTGTGGGGGGACAATAAGAGCTTATGTGGTGGGCCAATAAGGGCTTGTGTGGGGGGACAATAAGGGCTTGTGTGGGGGGCCAATAAGGGCTTGTGTGGGGGGACAATAAGGGCTTGTGTGGGGGGCCAATAAGGCCCCATTTACACTGGCAGCCAAATCTAGCCTGAATCAGATCTGTGACACATCCAGATTGGAATCTGATTTGTTTGTGACATGTTAGACTCATTTAAACCAATCGGATTTCAATCTTGATGTGGCACAGATCTGATTCAGGCTAGATTTGTCTGTCAGTGTAAATGGGGCCTAAGGGCTTGTGTGGGGGGCGAATAAGCAGCTGAGCACTTGTGCTGAGCACTTTTGCTCAGCTACTACCCTGGGTAAATAAAGGAGGAAAAAAAAGGGGGAAAAAGTGCTGATTTTACCATTGGTGGTCCCCGGACCACTGGTTGAAAAATACTGTTATGAGGATCGATCACAGTAACATGCTTGTTGTAATAGCTCTAATCTGCCCTTGTCAGGAAGTTCCCCCTTTTCCAACTAGGCAGACAGACAACTGGGAGTCCTTTTACTGTTTCTCACAAGCGATGGATTTATTCCTCTCCACTCACTCACAGTAGCAGGATACACACAGTAAAACTACAAAAAAGGAAAATAACATTGATTGGTAATATTTCTGTAATGCACACATCAAAGAAAGCTGTCAAATTACACATGACATGAGAGTAGAGTAACCAACAATACAGAAAATAATGTACTGTAAATGCAAACACATAATGCAACCCCAATAACAGAAGGCTGGCTTATGCAACACCAGCTAAAGTAAAGGCCTAATGCCATACACAGCATGTGTAAAGAAGCTAGGCTACAAAGTCTAAATTATCTCACAACTGTAGTCTAAGTCAGCAAATATCAACAACCTGGCATTTGTGCAAAGAAAGGAAAGCATAACTTACAAGCAATGATCCTGTGGTGATCACAAACAAGAGCAAGGATCAAAAACGTCTGCTCTCTGCATTAACAACTTGCAAACTGACTTCTCATTGCATATTGGTCTACAGGTGTTCCTAACTTCAGCTTAATTATGCCCAATTTGACCACAGTGCTAGAGACAAGAGAAATACACAGCATAGCCTATATACACCACCTAGTGGCTGAACAATTAAAGCATGACAACAAAATACAGAAGCCAGCACAAGCTCTGAGAGTTAAACGGAACCAAATGGACCCATAATGGATTTAACACTGAGGATTTCACTGTGTACATTATGCGTTTTCCAACAGATGAATACCCTTTACTGCAGTGTTGATTTTGGCAGCAAGTTAGTTTTAGTCACATTTTAGTCACCCAAAATGCTTTTAGTGTTATGTCTAGTTTTTAGTCGACTAAATATCATGCGATTTTAGTCAACTAAATCTACAGTTATTTTTTGTCGGCCTTGGTGCTGTCGTAATGGTTGATTTTCAGCATGCAACCAAGTGTAAAATGACTTTTACTTATAGACCTACTGGATCTCTTGTCCACTAGTCCCTTCCTAGTCTAGTTTTTATTTGTTGACAAAATTGTCAATATATTTAGTCTTAGTTTCAGTCATCGTAGCTTAGTTTTCATTTAGTTTCCATTTAGTTTTCGTCAGCGAAAAAAGGTATAGTCGACGAACATTTTTCGTTATAGTTTTAGTCGACGAAATCAACACGGATAAAGTACCATCAAATGTGGTAATGTTTTGGGTCATGCTTTTTGTAGATCGTCGCCGTGTGTTCGGTATAACCTGTCAGGCCAGCCAAAGGGGACGATCAACTGCGAGTATCGCACCAAGGTGTTTGCTGTCGCAAAGCCGCCGGAAATCTTTTTCTTCAAGACCTGCACAAATCTGACGTCCTCATCATGTTCCTCCACCGACGAACCGCCCACGCCTCTGAAACCGCCTCAATACCGTATGTTTCCAAATCCTACGACTAATCATTATTATAATGTAATCATATAAGACACAAACATTTAGTTTTCTTTTTTATAATCATCATCATTGCAATTCATTTACACAGTGTGTGTGTGCGCGTGTATGTGTGCGTGCATGCGTTTGTGTGTGCGTGCGTGTGTACGTTACAGTGAGAGTGCGTCCACCAGTGAACGTAGCGTACAGACATGAAGATGAGCTGCTCCAGTGGTCCAGTCCTTACCCCGTCCACTCCTCCCTGAGCACTCGCCTCGTCTACCAGC
>NC_136795.1:5279875-5692375 GCF_951216825.1 Electrona antarctica | reverse complement strand
TATATGAAGTGATGTTGAAAAGTGGTGAAGTGGTCCTTTAAGTAGGTGAGGCAAACCATCACCTGATTGCTAATTGGTAACTATTATAACTTAAACATTGATTGATTGATTGATTGAAATATGTATTAACAGTTTGCAGAATTACAGTACATTTCAAGCACAACTCAATACAAAGACTGTTAACTGTGAGTGGACGACCCAATAAAGCATTACACTTGTTTACAAGAGGTTCCACCTTGTTCAATTCATCAAACCAAGGCTAACTAAGGCCCATAAGTTATTTTACACAATTACATCAGGACATATTGAAGTTAAATGTATTCCAGAATGTTCTCCTGCAGGCACCAATTCGTTCACAAATAATAAAGTCAAAAGAATGATATAAACACAACATACACCCCTCCTCCTCTACAGTGCTTGGCCCATTCCAATCAACAGGATTGCCAGCACTGCAGGGGAGAGACGGGTGTCCCCACAAATAATCACATTTCCCCACAGTGTCATTAAATAAATGCAGCTTTAAAACTCTTTCAGTCCTCCTGCTGAACATGTTCAGATACTGCTATAGGGCACGGGTTGCCCCGTGACACCCATTACGCCAGCCAGCTCGGTAGCATAGCTGGCTAGTGACTTGAGTCACTTGACTTTCAGTCCACACCTCCTGGGTTTGAATCCTATTAATGCCACTATGTTTGTGCCAACCGCAAACAACTTATTTTTGCCAATAAAGTAAAGTTTTAGACCCCTATGGAGTGGGTTATGGATAGGCTTAGGGTTAGTGTTAGGTTTCTGGGTTCATTTATCACACCGTATTTCTATCAGAAATGCATTCATCAGATGGTAATTCTGTCTGAAAGGCAGTTACCATGTGATAATGCTGGCCGATGGACGGAGGCTCCATGAAGCAGACCAGTCCACAAATCCATCGTAGGCATTTTATTTGCCTTGAAAAGTGCATTAATCAGTGCAAGCCGGTGACAAATGGGGCACAGGTCTCCACCAGGGCAGGTCAGGTTGTGGCCTCCTGGTGGCGCTATTATTGACCTTATGCACACGGCTGCCATCGATTGCCAGCAAGGTGCTAACTATAGGTGCAACTTAACATTGAAGCTGTACGAAACGGTGCCAGAGATTAGCTGGTAACAGATGGACGGACTCACACACACACACACACACACACACACACACACACACACACACACACACACACACACACACACACACACACACACACACACACACACACACACACACACACACACACACACATGGACGGACATGGACGGACACACGGATGGACTCACGTACTCTTTTTAAATATAAAAACTTTGAAATTGAACAATGTTAGGTCTACATGTTTAGGTCTACTTCAGCATCAAAGAAATGACATTGCCATATATATATAAAAAAATTAAGAGTGAAGAGAGCCTACTGTCAGCTGTACAGCAGTCCAAATATAAAAATATTTTTTCAGAGGCGAAGTGATGTCGACAAGGTAAATGTAGGCCTATATGAAAACACTACTGTCCCATTGTGCAAGTGAATTAAATGGAATAGCATTCGATTGTGGGTTAATAAATATAGGCCTATACAAGGAGGTTAAATGGGAGGATATTGTGCAGTCAAAGTTACCAACACAAGCTAGTTAATTCAGCATTCTTTTATTGCCCGGTCAGGTCAGTATGGTAAGCCTCAGGCCTACCATACCAGGCCTCGGGCCTACCATTGTGTGGCACATCTATGCATGGAATATCTATGTTCACAGTGAAAGGGGGTGTTGTTGAGAAGAACCACATGACCACTCACTATGCATATTTCCTTTGGGAAACCCAGCCATTGTGTATATGGCACATGAAATACCAGACTGCTATTTCTGTCCGAAACACAGTTATCACACTGTATTTCTATCAGAATGCATTAATCAGATGGTAAGTCAGAAAGGCAGTTTCCTGCTATTTCTGTCAGAAAGACACCCGTGGCTTCCGTGTTCGGTGCCACTCAAAGTGAGGGAAGCCTCGCCCCTACATGTATGTCAGAAGCCGTTGAGGGCTGATTTCACCCCACTGCCCACTGGTGAGAAAGCAACCATGGGCAGCCCAAAGTGTGGAATATGTGCCAGTGACTCCTCCTAGTGTTTACATTGCTGTACTGCAGTTGCTTCTATTGTAGTAAATCCTGCTGGTAATTAAAGAACGATAATTATTACAACAATAACAATATTACGGTAGTGTTTTGAAAGTCCTTTGGTGCATGACACTGAAATCAATCAATCAATCAATCAATCAATCAATCATCGTCATTAGCATCTATCTCTCTGTGTGCAGTTCGCCCCATACCTCCCGCCAATGTGAGAGTGACACAAGATGCGGCAGGGAACTGGCAGGTGGAATGGATTGACGATAACTCAGAAAAGGTCACGATACACTACGACGTCTGCTACTGGAACACACTGGTGAGAAACGAGAAGGTTCACAAAAAAAAAGTTTTATTTACATATTTTTATTTATATTATTTATTTGTTTATGTTGTTTTAAATACAACCAGAATGAGACAGACAAGCGTCTCTTTGAGGACAGAAGTTCCCGGTTCCTGAACATCCTCAGCAGGGACCTGGTTCCCTCCCAGCAGTACAGGGTCACGGCCAGGACTCGGGTAGCTCCACGTCAGATGTAATTATCAACTTTTGTATTACTTACGTACCGTATTACTTATTTGTGACATACTTTTGTCAAGTACTGTAGAAGTGAAGTCATCCAAACAATTACTTGCGAAAATACCATTCAATGTTTGTGTAGAATGTAATTATGTAATTATTATGATTTCTGTTTATTATTTAGTCTATTCAGCTTTGAGATAATTATTTAGAATATTGAATTTAATTGATACGTTCACTGAATTATTGGCTGATTGACACCAAGGGCACGCCTCCCCAGGCCTAATTGACAGAGCAGAGAGAGCATATCAAGGCTGGGGTAATTGGGAATGGTTATGCACCTGGGTGGAAATACGGCTTTTACTAGGCCAGACAGGAGAATGCCACAGAGAGAAGCTGTTTGTTCTGTAATGCACTTTAATGGCGAAGTAAATATGCAAACAAAAAGTAATTCAACTTGTGGACAATGGTTTCTTCTTGCCTGCGTACAGCCCAAGTCTGGGTGCATCATAGCCCCTCTCGGGACCCCCGTAAAGGTTTCTGACATTTGGATGTTTATGTCTTTACGGAGGGTCCCTCCCCATCTCTCCCACGCTAAATGGAAATTATGGAATACAGACGTACATAGCTTCGGAAATGGCCGTGCTGCGCTTTTTTGATGGGGGTTAGATGTTTCAAAAGAAGCATATAGGAGCTATAGGAGACAACGGAAACGTCAGAGAATCTTCCTTTGGCGCAGAAGCCGTTAAGGTCTTTGTTTGACCGTTTTGGCAGCTCTGAAATTATCTCTTGTTTCCTTCCTTGACTTCCTTATTGACATCCCATTGTACCGCCTCCAGCACCGACACTGGCTAGCTGCGCGTCCCTACGTTCCTGCCTCTGATCTGCTCTGTCGCAGCTAGCCAGTGTCGGTGCTGGAGGCGGTACAATGGGATGTCAATAAGGACTATTATTATTTGCTGGACTTTTATTAGTGACACAATCGTTTTTTCGCACTGCCTTTATTATTTTGGGCATTTGCAATATTGCACCTGAACCAGACACTGAACTATCAACAGCGTGGCTGCGCTTCTTTGAAGTTTACGTATGCACTGCACTTTATCGTGTGATAAAAGGGAAATTGCAAATATGTTAGACAAAGACATGCAGCAGGATGACTTTCGCCAACTTTCATGGTGGGATCTGGATGATGAACTTGAACGTAAGCTACAATCTGAAGAAAGGAGCCAGTGGTGGGACAGTGATGAACTTCTTGAGCTCAGTCAGAAGGACAGAGCACTTGCTTCCTCAAATGGAGGTGCAGCTCCAAGCCAGATAAAGGGTCTGAAGGAGCACAGAGAAATAACTTTTTCCCCAAATGATGATGTGAAGGAAGGAAAGGAAACATCAGAATGGATGGAGAGCGATGCACACTCCTCCCCTCCCCCTACTGGATGGAGAGGGATGCACACTCCTCCCCTCCCCCTACTGGATGGAGAGGGATGCACACTCCTCCCCTCCCCCTACTGGATGGAGAGGGATGCACACTCCTCCCCTCCCCCTACTGGATGGAGAGGGATGCACACTCCTCCCCTCCCTCTACTGGATGGAGAGGGATGCACACTCCTCCCCTCCCCCTACTGGATGGAGAGGGATGCACACTCCTCCCCTCCCCCTACTGGATGGAGAGGGATGCACACTCCTCCCCTCCCCCTACTGGATGGAGAGGGACGCACACTCCTCCCCTCCCCCTACTGGATGGAGAGGGACGCACACTCCTCCCCTCCCCCTACTGGATGGAGAGCGACGCACACTCCTCCCCTCCCCCTACTGGATGGAGAGGGATGCACACTCCTCCCCTCCCCCTACTGGATGGAGAGGGATGCACACTCCTCCCCTCCCCCTACTGGATGGAGAGGGATGCACACTCCTCCCCTCCCCCTACTGGATGGAGAGGGATGCACACTCCTCCCCTCCCCCTACTGGATGGAGAGGGATGCGCACTCCTCCCCTCCCCCTACTGGATGGAGAGGGATGCACACTCCTCCCCTCCCCCTACTGGATGGAGAGGGATGCACACTCCTCCCCACCCCCTACTGGATGGAGAGGGATGCACACTCCTCCCCTCCCCCTACTGGATGGAGAGGGATGCACACTCCTCCCCTCCCCCTACTGGATGGAGAGGGATGCACACTCCTCCCCTCCCCCTACTCACCAAGTGTGTTTGTGCTGCAACAGGAGCAGTCACTTTTTGGAGAGGCCAGGCAATGCATGTCCTTATTTCTGTATCATTTTATTAAGGACAAAGCTTATAGTTACCAAATTCATGATCAGTCAACTCCAGAGCCATCCTAGAGCAGTCCCATCATAGCAGTCCCCGATCTCATCTGGAACCTGGCTATAGATCTCACTCTGACTGACTGGATTCTCGACTGACTGACTTCTCCCTGGATTCTGTGGATTCTGGATCTCCGCACATTTGAGACCCTCTTTATAATTCTCCCCAAATAGTGCATGTGGGGTGTGCACCCCAAAGCCCTTGTATGTGTGTCCGCACGTGCATGTGCGTCCCCAAATGTGTCTAGACCACCGCATACTAAGTAGATGGTCACTTCTATAGATTATTAACACAATGGTATCCACGGTTCAATTCAGATCTCACGTGCAGAAACTCAGTCAGTGAAGGTTTGTTGAGCACAACATCATATGACATTATACAATATATGGATATTTCATCGCGATGTGGCTCTGTAATATACGACAAAAGTGCACACAGTTTGAAGAAACATTGAATGAGGAAAAGATTGACTTCATAAAGGAGAAGGTAATTTGTGTAGGCTGCCTTATGGGGGGACACATCAAGAGCTGTCAGGAGTAGAACAGTTACAATGTGTGTGGCCAAAATCACCCAGCAGTTCTCCACATGGAACACCAGGATACAGGAACATCCTCAGAACAAATGGAACACTCAAGGGAACCAGATGACATCAATGAAACTGCCGTAACTCAGACATCATGTGGTCATATTGGGGCCGGTACTACCGGTATAGCGACTCTGAGGACAATTGTACCAGTCCAGGTTAGTATGTCCAAAAAAGATGACAAAATATTACAAGCTCATGTATCTTTGGATCCTGCTGGTAGTTCTGATACAGTCTGCACAGATGGGCCCCATGCAATGAGAACCAGTGAGGGGTGGGTTCTTAGTGGGCCACCTCAAGGTGGAACTGATGACAGGAGCAAGAGGGGCTGCTCCACCATTACCACCAACATGATCTCTATCATTCAGAAGCAGCACGACTTCATGGAGGAGACTTGAGAGGAGCAAGCTGACATGTTGAAACAACGCGTCGCCCTGAAGAGAAAGTTTAAAAAAGAATACACATCTTTTCTCATTGACTTCCCAGGAAGCACTGCAGTTGTGACAGAGGAAAGGGACACAGACTTGTCTCACTTTCTGTGGTGGCTTGAGGGCTATGTCAAGCCTTCTCCAGAAGACCAGTACACTGGAAGGGCCTGCTGTCAGTCAACAAGCTCCATAATTTGCTATTGAGGGCACCAGAGAGAACAGACTGAAGACTAACTAGAAAAAGTGCCCTTCTGGGCACAGGTCTCCACCAGGAGGATAGGACTGTGTGAGATGTTTGGCAAACTTTTTAGGATTAATATAAACATGTTTTTGAGGCATTTTATTCCAAAAAGGTGTTTTGCAAAAATCAACCTGTTGGTGGCGCTATAACAGGCCAATGTGAAAAGGGTGGGATATATTCCTCAGCCTAGTAAGAAAATGTGTGAAAGATTTCACGTAAATTGCATGCTGCGTTCATGATTTGAGGCTTTTGTTGAAAACGGGGCAATCTTGCAAACTGTGAAAGCCAATTATAGCCAATTAAGATGGAATATGAAATATCGGACAGATCCGACTTGTGCACATGACCATAGAGATACTGTGTAACGATTTGTGAGATTTTTGGACAGAATCTGGAGGAGTAATATCAAAAAATGTGTTTTACAAAAGTCGGCCTCCTGGTGGCGCTATAAAAGGCAGATGCGGAAAATGCAGGTCAACGGTTTGTCCTTGGCCTCTAGGGAGTGTGCATGCAACGTTTCACGCAGATCGGTGCAGTTTTAGGTAAAAAATGTGAAAAGCTGCCTCATGGTGGCGCTATAACAGGCCGTTCTGGAAAATGTGGGGCAGAGGTTCATCGTTGGCATCCAGGGAGTGTGTGTGCAAAGTTTGGCATCGACCGGGTTAACGGTGCCGGAGATTAGCTGTACACAGACGGACGGAAGGAAGGACGGACACACACACACACGGACGGAGTGCAAAACATACTCTCTCCCCATGCCTTCGGCCTGGTGGAGACAACAAAACATACTCTCTCCCCATGCCTTCGGCCTGGTGGAGACAACAAAACATACTCTCTCCCCATGCCTTCGGCCTGGTGGAGACAACAAAACATACTCTCTCCCCATGCCTTCGGCCTGGTGGAGACAACAAAACATACTCTCTCCCCATGCCTTCGGCCTGGTGGAGACAACAAAACATACTCTCTCCCCATGCCTTCGGCCTGGTGGAGACAACAAAACATACTCTCTCCCCATGCCTTCGGCCTGGTGGAGACAACAAAACATGCTCTCTCCCCATGCCTTCGGCCTGGTGGAGACAATAACTTTTCTCTAGTCTTTCTCTTTATTTATTTCTTTTGCAGTGACAACAAAAGAAGATTCAGTCAAGATTAAATACATGATACATACCACACACCCAATGTTTATTTTGTGTAATGGCTTCTTTAAAAATGTATTTTGTAATTGTGTTTATATATTATGCACAATTAGGGTCCGGAGTGTAGAAGCCATTTAACTGTTTTTTGTATGTAATTATTATGATTTCTGTTTATTATTTAGTCTATTCAGCTTTGAGATAATTATTTAGAATATTTAATTTAATTGATACGTTCACTGAATTATTGGCTGATTGACACCAAGGGCACGCCTCCCCAGGCCTAATTGACAGAGCAGAGAGCATATCAAGGGATAATTGGGAATGCTTATGCACCTGGGTGGAAATACGGCTTTTAACAGGCCAGCCAGGAGAATGCCACAGAGAGAAGCTGTTTGTTCTGTAATGCACTGATGTATATTTAGCACCAAGTTACCCAAAATGTGTCTTTAGCAGTGATGGTCGTCGAGGCGGAAGAAAGGAAGTCAAGCAGGATTGTCGTCACATTCTGATCAGTTTTATTGAACAGAATAACTCAGTACAAGGCTTTCCACGGGCGGAAGGCCCCGTGGAATACATGAAGTCACATCATAGCTAATCAGTGTGGACTCTGCTAGTTTCACAGCGTCTGCAGTACTTACTAACTTCTAAGTCCCGCCTCCCTAGAAACTCACAGGATCTTCCGGTGGAGGGGGAGGAGGGACACAGAGCATACAGCTCATGTAACACTCTATAAGTTTTATACCAAATAAGACTAATTCAATATCTATACTATATATGAAGTATGCCGAACACATGTAATGAAATTGTTCAAACTATATTGTTAACCAGTCTAAATGATTAAGCACAAATACACAGTGTAGATTCATCAATTCTGGAGCAGAGAGCAAGAAGCTCTCTGCCACACACACATGCACAGCTGTTGGATTAGCAGTTTGAGATAGGAGCGGTTCCTATAGTCAGAAACAGAACCCCCGTCCCTCCTGGGGTGTTTTAGCTGATTGTAAATAACTAAGCAAGATTAGAAACAGCACCCAGACCCCCTGGGGTGCCTGGCCGCATTCTTAACAAAAGGCTTTGTTTTTACGGACTGGCTGTAAATAACTCTAAAGCAGTTGCACACACACAGAGTATTGCATGTCTCAACTTAGTTCTGTGTCCTGTGCACACTGACACTGTGTGTCAACTGTCTATTAAAATATCAACTGATTGATATATACGTGTCCATGTCTATAAAATATCCATCACATCCTCCCTCAACAGGCTCTTACGCCTGTTGCAATACCATAACAGCATCATAAGTCATAACCTGCCTAATTAATTTTTCCAAAAATAAATTGCCAAAAATATTTCTTTTTTCCAAAATTAAAAATTAATCATTTAACCATAGTACAACGTGATAGACCCCCCTGGACACAGAAGCAACTTGTTAACTACCTAAATTGTATCAAATTAGAACCGAACAAGCATGGGGCTTGTTCTGTTGTCTCTTGTATGACAGACCTGAAACTGAACCATATTTAAAACAGAAATTAAACTCCTTATTTAACTGAAATCCTATTTTAGACTAAATCAAATTCCTATATTGGTTACATCCTGTTTAGACTAAATCAAATTCCTATATTGATTGAATACCAATACCTGTAATTGAAAAGTTAACACTCATAGCATGACAAAATGGTTAATCATACTAAATCAAATTCCTTTAACAGTACTATTTCAGTACCTTGTTATATCTACTTTGACCTATGTCAACACAGAATACAACATACAAACATTAGAACAACATTTTCCAACATTAATCACAATTCAGATGAACCACGATTTTTTCTCTCCATGACGCAAATTGTTCAGACGTTCAACGCGCCGTAGGAAACGGTTCCCACAATTATTTTTTCGCCTACAGAATAAAAACGCTTGGAACATCATTCTTGATTCTTAGAGCTCGCCCATAGCTCTCAGATCTGTAGGTTTGAAGCAGACCGTTGTCACCATATGCTTCAGCACACACGTGAACCACAGCTTAACTGCAGTCAGCAGTAGAACTCAGTAGAACTCACTTTGAGCATCACAAGGCTCGAGTGGACTGCAGATTCTCCTTGAGCAATCACAAGGCTCTTAGTGGACAGCTTATTGCTTAGTCATGTCAATCATGACAGCAAAAGCATTGAAACGCTCCTGTAGCAGGAACGCTCCTCTTCTCCATTGTATACGAACATTGGAACGGTCTCCCTTGGACCTCTCCTCCCTCCTAGTGCAGAAGGAGAACCAGTTGGCACCGGCCCGTGGGCCGTAGCCTCCCTTGGACCTCTCCTCCCTCCTGCTGTTGATTTCCGACGGTAGAAGCTGAGTTAGGAGCTCCTCTGTCGCTGTTGTCACAGCTGCCTGCAGACACCCCCCTGGACTCTCTGCCCTCGGGATGACCTCCTGTAGGCGCTGTTCAGATGTCACCGTTGACATCTTGGAGACCTGGTGGTCTCCCCGTGATCCTTTTGGTGCAGTCAGATGTCACTTTCGACACCTTCAGGAATCCATGGATGGACTCCTCTCCTTCCGCACCTATTAAAGGAAGAAATGCAGGCTCCCACTACAAATATCCCCAATAATTTCTTAGGATATTTGATGACACTACAAGCTACTGGTCACTAAGATGACCTCTCTGGCATTAATCTCATTCTCTTTGCTAACCTCCCTAGTTCTGGCATGGCAAAGGAATGTATAGAGATTACAATGAGACTATTAAATGAGAGCCATAATAGTGTCACTGAACTATCTAAATTCACTGATGTCATGTCACCAAACGTATTGATGATAGGGCAGGACAGGTGATTAAGCTGAGGGGTACATTGCTTTAACCCTGAAAGGTTCAACCGTGGTTCTCGACTCCTCGGTTAAAACTTCCACTCCTAGCGATGTGGGTCAAATCCCCCTCCGTCATGCTACCAGCTAGTCGTGCTCAGAACACAGGGTTACGAATTCCTGTGATCACCGTTATGTAGTAAGGCTGTCAGCCGTCGCCCTCATCACCCTACACACAAACAGACACTTTTGACTAAAACCAATACTTCAAATTCACACCATAATACGCCCTTACAAATGTAGTCCTTAATTGCGATCTACTGTTGACATCAGACTCCGAAAAGCCAACATCACATGTGTTCATGTCATTGCATGCCACTGGTCAATCAGTCATTCTTCACTCCTTCTTCAAACACTGTCCCATCTGTTTCTCTAAATAGCACCCCCAATAAATAGCTGCCTGCAGGACAGCTCAGTGGGTCTTTTAAAACAGACAGTGATAGGAGATAAGGAAGGGACAGGATGTCCACACCTGGCCCTAAAGCTCTCTATCTTAAGACTATTTTAGGGTGAGAAGGGATTTTAGCTCTCTCCCCCTCTTTCCCTAAAAGCACATTCCGTCAGAGCATGCTAAAATTGTCATTGCAATTCCTCACACGTAGCTCTGTATGTATTTACTCATTTAACTATCACTTTTAGAATGGCTCCTACTAGCAATATTTCACCGGACATAGCTAGAACCTTTTTGAAGTAAGTCTAGTATGAAGTACATTCAATCATTCATGCACTCACACATACATTATTCTCAATCAATTCTCGTGATGTCATTCACACCACAAACACGCTCAGGCTTGTGTGACCTTCTCATTGAAACCCCTGGCTGGTGTCTACCCCAAACTCAAGCTTCATATGGCCTGGCAAACATTGCTGCTTCTCATGACACCTGAGGTGTACCAAACCATAAATCCACCACCAAAATAAAAAAGATCAACCGTAGACAAGTCTACCATTGCTATGCCTTTTTTCAATGAGAAGTTCCCTTGCCTGTATACACTCTCATACAGAGTTGATTCAAAAATACTACCACTGTTTTAGTAGTATTACTTTCCAACCCTTCAAACTCACTCACTTATGCACTCAAACAAACAAGGTAGAAGTATATTTGTCTTCCATTGCAATAGGAGAAGGACCCCCCTCGACTCTCTCACTCCGTGACACAATCTCACACACACACACACACACACACACACACATGCAGGGGAATAGTTACCCCATCACCCACACACTCATTTGCATACAACCAACCCCATACTGAGTTCACCCTAAGCAACTGTTTTTGTCCCAGAATCAAATTACTCACGCAGAACTATATATAAATTTTACTAATAAGAACTGTATTTTTAACAATCCCTAATTAACCTATACCTAACTTTTACCTAAATGTAACCATTTCCAATTTGAGATGCATTTGTCATTTACCTTCTAAATTTTATTCGGACCCCCAAATTGAACCCACATTCTTTAAACCTTAATTGTCCCCAATCTCTGAGTTTTTGAGCACAAGACAACAAAATAGACTGAGCTGTTGTCTCCGTCAAAATTTAAATGAACATCCCGCTTTAATATCTATTTTATTCATTTAAGAAAAAAGTCAATCCACCTTTAAACAGTCACTGATAAAAAATGAGGTAACACCCTATCATTATAGCTACTATTTTCACCAGGGCCTAACCCCACACCATATTCCTACAGTGAAGTTAATAGACTCGCTATCGTGGTTACTATATGCCCAATGGTTACTCTTAGCTCCACATTTTAACACAGAAAATGTCCATAAATGCACTTTAAATAATTTCTCAAATATAACCTCACTCTTATACATTTATACACTCTAACGTACATGAATAGCCATATTATAGTTCCCTTATCTAATTTAGTTCATGCATCCAGTTTATTTATTAACCTCCTATTAATTTCGTTCATTTATCTAGTTTGTTCATAAATGTATTAACCTATTACTCCCCCCTTGAGCCATGACCAACATGGCTCATGACAAGAATCAGATCATCACAGAAAACAGTGCTACGCCATCCATAACATCACTCTCAGTACAGTCATAGTCAGCAGAACAAATCAACTGACACACACACACTCTCATCACGCACTCACCAGACGCACCCAAGCAAGGCAGGCACGCACGCACCATAAACAACCATCCACAAGTACACACGTACAGTACAGTCCCACAGTCAGCAGAACAAATCAACTGACACACGCATACCACAGACGTACCACGCACTCAAGGCACATGCACGCACGCACGCACGCCAAAACCATAGGCTTCGTCAAGCCAAAGATAAACTGTCACTCAAAGTCCCCAAAGAAAATAAAACAGCGCCGAAAGAGCGCACACCCACACGCACACGCGCACGCACGCAGCGGGCGTAAGGGAACAACTTTAGCAAGAGCTGCTGACAGAAAACCAGCCTAAGTTTAGAAACAACGCTTCTAGTTCAAGCATTCTACACCCCCACATTCCCTGTAACTGGTAAAGTGAAAAATAAAAAGCATAAACAGTCCGCATCACATACCGGAAGTGTGAAGAGAGTCTAAAAAGAAACAAGACACCCCCCCCTCTCGACCGGGAACAGAGATAGCACGGCCGCTCTATAGCCCCAGACAGGCACGCAGAATAACCGCAAAGGCCTCCTGGGTAAAAACATGGCCGCGACCAAACAATAATAACAAGACCTCAACAAGTCGTCGTGAATCCTGCTACAGATGACAAACATATCGAAAACGAATCAGCACGTCCCCCACATCACAGACATCACAGGGAACGTAACCACAACGCAAACGAAAAACAACATTAAAGTTTAAACACTTCAGAAAACAGGGGGGGTTCCCCCGGAGAAACCCCCCGCCACCATACGGTCCCATAACGAACCACAGACAAAAATAAGAGATCTCACCCTACCTAAACATCAACGCACAACGTGTTCTCCCACAAAACCACCGCGCACGGAGAAAACAGCACAGGCACAAAACAGGAACCACAATTAATCTAATAAAAATAATCCCCATACGCCCGCACATATCCCCCAGCAGCAACGTAAGAAAAAACACGTACACGTCGAAGTGCGCGCACATATGCATCGTATATATATATACGTCACAAAATCTCGGTTTTGCAATACACTCGCCGGCTCGTCTTACTGGGCCTTGCGTAATCCAGACAATCTCAGAAGAATAATATCAATAAATATTAATATTAATACTCCAAAATTTCAGACTCCTATTCCATACACCCAATAACGTGGGGTCTCAGTTACCCACTAAACACTTTCGGCTTGCCCTCAGGAACGCACAAAACCGTCCAAATATTGTGCACTTCCATTTAATACGAGAGCAGCCACGCAAACAGAACGTGGACATGAAAGACAATCGCACACCAGGCGCGCCTCCCGGTTTCCCGAAAAACGCGTCCAGTTTGCAACTGCCTTAACCTATAAGGCACGCTACTCTGAACACACGCTTCTATACGAAGCAGAAGGTAATAATTACATAGATTTAAAAAACCTACATCTTCCGCACATTGGCCAGGAATGCTTCATGACAGCCATCACTTGACGACGGACTATCAAAAAGTAGGAAAGTACTTAATTGTCGTAAAAAATGCGAGATAAAGGGATAAAGACAAGTTTATGACTAGCTCGCCTGGCGTTTACAGAAAAAATAAAACAATGGTGAATGAAAACACGCGTTGTCACTGAGCAGACGACCCCCCTCTTCACCCCAACTCACCTCGATCACCCCATCACCGCCACGACACAGAGCCACAAAAGTGACCCCCAGCAGGTCGCAGGTCCGTTCAGCGTGACATAGAAACTACACCATCATTCCTCCAGTCCATTGGGCGCCATTTATGATGTATATTTAGCACCAAGTTACCCAAAATGTGTCTTTAGCAGTGATGGTCGTCGAGGCGGAAGAAAGGAAGTCAAGCAGGATTGTCGTCACATTCTGATCAGTTTTATTGAACAGAATAACTCAGTACAAGGCTTTCCACGGGCGGAAGGCCCCGTGGAATACATGAAGTCACATCATAGCTAATCAGTGTGGACTCTGCTAGTTTCACAGCGTCTGCAGTACTTACTAACTTCTAAGTCCCGCCTCCCTAGAAACTCACAGGATCTTCCGGTGGAGGGGGAGGAGGGACACAGAGCATACAGCTCATGTAACACTCTATAAGTTTTATACCAAATAAGACTAATTCAATATCTATACTATATATGAAGTATGCCGAACACATGTAATGAAATTGTTCAAACTATATTGTTAACCAGTCTAAATGATTAAGCACAAATACACAGTGTAGATTCATCAATTCTGGAGCAGAGAGCAAGAAGCTCTCTGCCACACACACATGCACAGCTGTTGGATTAGCAGTTTGAGATAGGAGCGGTTCCTATAGTCAGAAACAGAACCCCCGTCCCTCCTGGGGTGTTTTAGCTGATTGTAAATAACTAAGCAAGATTAGAAACAGCACCCAGACCCCCTGGGGTGCCTGGCCGCATTCTTAACAAAAGGCTTTGTTTTTACGGACTGGCTGTAAATAACTCTAAAGCAGTTGCACACACACAGAGTATTGCATGTCTCAACTTAGTTCTGTGTCCTGTGCACACTGACACTGTGTGTCAACTGTCTATTAAAATATCAACTGATTGATATATACGTGTCCATGTCTATAAAATATCCATCAGCACTTTAATGGCAAAGTAAATATGCAAACAAAAAATAATTCAACTTGTGGACAATGGTTTCTTCTTGCCTGCGTAAAGCCCAAGTCTGGGTGCATCAGTGAGTTTTGTCTGTTTGTTTGAAAGCTGACAGAGCCACTACAGTTTGAATGAATTCATAGGCTATACTATAGTATTATGACTTATTGTTGACATATGTAAATAATCAAATATATAATCAAAATAGTTTGATTTTTTTTTAGAGATATAGAATAGTATTCTATATAGTAGGCAATTATAAAATAGTTTACATTTTGCTATTCTGTTTCCAGCTATAGAGTAGGAATCCCTTCAAACTGGGTGGAGCCTGTGGAGTGGACCTCCAATGAAGGTAGAACACACAAGTGGGCGGAGCCTGTGGAGTGGACCTCCAATAGGCCTATCTCACAGCATTTCCCTGCCCCCTTTCCACGCCCCCTTTGGAGCTAGTGGTGTTATTTAACCATTAGCATTTACACCTTTTTTCTGGAGAATCTAAGTACATTTCCTAATTTTAAAATGTCAAAGACAAAACAGTAGTTTGTGGCTTGTGAAAATACCTCTTTTAACATGGAAGCCTATGGACCGCAGAAAAAATAACACCACTAGCTCCAAAAGGGGGCGGGGAACTGCTGTGAGATAGGCCTGTGAAGGTAGAACACTCACTCACAAGTTGGACGTCTCTTCAGTTTTAGTTTTATTTGCAGCAGCAGACACAGAACACACGCACGCATGCACGCGCGCACGCACACACACACTGAAAATATTTGGTATAATATCCGCTATAATTTAGCCACAATTTAGCCACAGACATAGAGCGTCGCAGTCCCGCCTCCTACCCTGGACCAGGAAATGAAACCCAATGCATTTTTCCCATAGACATTTCTTAAAGTATTTATTTAAAGACGGTTACGCCGCGGACAAAGCCAACTCGAGTCGTGACAACTCATGACAACACAAACAATATTTTGGACCAAACAAATAATTACAAAGAAGAAAAACAACAAAAAAAGTGTTGTAACCTGCCGTTTTTTTCTTCTTTCTAATTATTTGTTTGGTCCAAAATATTGTTTGTGTTGTCATGAGTTGTCACGACTCGAGTTGGCTTTGTCCGCGGCGTAACCGTCTTTAAATAAATACTTTAAGAAATGTCTATGAGGAAAATGCATTGGGTTTCATTTCCTGGTCCAGGGTAGGAGGCGGGACTGCGACGCTCAGACATAGCCTATACTTTATACACACACACACACACACACACACACACAGACAGACATACTGTAGTACTCACACACAGACATACTGTATACTATAGTATACTCACACATATACATGCTATATATACTATATACACATATATGTAGATTTTTATCTTCTCTTTTTCATGTTTCTTCTCTCTTCTTCTCGGTCTCTTTCCCTCCCTCTCTCTTGTTCACATTGTCCTCGTTCTTCATCGGTCTGCCAGTGTTGTTTTGTCCTCGTTCTTCATCGGTCTGCCAGTGTTGTTTTTGATGTCGACATTGTCACTGCTGCCAATCCTCTTTTCTTCTTCTTTCTTCATCATCATCATCATCATCATCGTCGTCATCATCATTATCCTGTGTTCTAACAGCCTCCTCGGCATCCTGGATAATGTCCCTAGTCTACGTGGTCTTCAGTGCGATAGTGGCCACAGTCTTCTTCACTCTCTACCACTTAGTCTCTAACTGCAGACGGTCAGTTTTTTATCACTTTGTGTGTGTGTGTGTGTGTGTGTGTGTGTGTGTGTGTGTGTGTGTGTGTGTGTGTGTGTGTGTGTGTGTGTGTGTGTGTGTGTGTGTGTGTGTGTGTGTGTGTGTGTGTGTGGTTACTATGGCCATAACAAAGTAGACCTGTATATAGGCCTATCTCACAGCCCCCTTTCCACGCCCACTTCCGGTATAGTGGTGTCATTTAACATTAGGCATTTACACTTTTTTTTCCTCTGGATAATCTAAGTACATTTCCTAATGTTAAAATGTCAAAGACCGATAATAATATGAAGAAAACACAATGGTATAACAACTCAAATAAGTAGAATAAACCTTACCTTTTACAAAACGGTAGTTTGTGGCTTGTGAAAATACCTCTTTTAACATGGAAACCTATGGACTGCAAAAAAAACAACACCACTAGCTCCAAAAGGGGGCGTGGAAAGGGGGCGGGGAAATGCTGTGAGATAGGCCTATTGTTGCTGTGGGAGAAATCCTGTTTCAGATTCACCCAGCTGAGGGCTGCATGCTGCTCAGATGGTCATGATAATTCAGTGTTAATTGAACTATGTGGACCCTTAGCTCCATTGTTTACACTCTCACAGTTAAATTAAAGCTTCCATGTGTACAATAAGTATATTAACTGGTGCTTACTGACTCTGAGGCTCTCCATCCTTCTTTCTGTGTGTTCTTTTCATACAATAGGAGTGTGGTGTTGTGGGTGAAGTCTGTTCCCTCCCCAGACAAGAGCAAAGCCATTTCTGACATCATGGTGAGAGTCCATTGTTTCAAGTTAATGGTATTCTGCCCCAATTTACAGTTTTTATAATGAAACAGACTGAATAATCAGTCAGTCAGTCAGCCAGAGAGAGGCAGTCATTCAAGTTTTTGTTTTTAATTAAAATGATAGACATACTGGCATGATACTGACCATAATTGTCACGTGATACTGACCCAGATACTGTATATGATACTGACCATAATACCGTCATGATACTGACCATTGTACTGACCATGAACTGACCAAGGTACTGACCATGATACTGACCATGATACTGACCATGGTACTGACCATGATACTGACCATGATACTGACCAAGGTACTGACCATGATACTGACACAGATACTGACACAGATACTGATATGATACTGGACATGATACTGACCATGGTACTGACCATGGTACTGACACAGATACTGACACAGATACTGATATGATACTGGACATGATACTGACCATGATATGTACTGACATCATACTCGGTATATACAGTATGTGAATAGCTTCCTATGTGTTGTATTATTTGTCACAGAAGCTGACCGATAGCTGCGCCCTGCAGTGTGAAAACGCCTACTACATCTGTGAAGTCCAGAACCTGGAGAGATCACCTGACTGGTACACCATTTACATTACATTACATCTGTGAAGTCCAAAACCTGGAGAGATCATCTGACTGGTACACCATTTACATTACATTACATCTGTGAAGTCCAAAACCTGGAGAGATCATCTGACTGGTACACCATTTTCCTTTACTGTTCTACCTATGCAATTAACCTCTGCAACATATGATGTACTTTAGCAGTTGAAGCTTGAAAACAAGGAATGACAGGAAAGGAAAATAATTACACATTATGATGATGACCACGCATTGTTTCTGGTAAAGGAAAACAGAATGTGATAAATGTGAGTCTCAAAGCATTAATGGTTCACATTTTGAAAGGTCCCCCCCCCCCCCCCCCCCCCTCCGAAAGGGTCTCATTATGTGAATTGTGAACATACGTTTTCAAATTGGCCATGTGGCATCCCATAATGGAACTCTTCGACGTGAACTGTGCTGCCACTAATGGACGGACCTTAAAAAATAAATAAATGTACTGCTCATTTCGTCGCAGTCCTGCTCCACTGTTGACCTTGACCTTGAAGCAGCTTCCATCTGAGGACGGGAGCTGTTATGACTGTGAGGTCTCACCCGCTGATGAGTTGAGCCCAACAGATGACAACTGTGATAAGTTGACCCCGACAGACAACTCAGCCCTGAGTTTTTCCGGACCTTACATCCTCTGTCCAGTGAGTTCCACCACAGCCCCATTTGCCATTTCATTGCTCCAAATGCAACGCTATATAACAAACATTATTATTCACATACAGTTTTACGAGTAAAAAAAAGTGGATGAAATTCGTTTTTGTGCATAGTTCCCATCGTGTAATTTTTCCAAGAAAACAAAGAGGGAAGAAGAGAGAAAAGGGGGGGTTAGGAGATCAAGGCAAGAAAGAACATTTAGAAGCTTGTTCCACACAGACAGCACACTCGTAGGGTCTCTCTTGGCTAATTCACAAACGGCACAGCCGTGGGGCCTCTCATCTTATTTACAGGCTGTAGGCCTACAGCCTTACAACCATGACGGGGTCTCTTTTCTATTAGAAAGATTACACATAGTACCTGAGATTATATATATACCTGTAAGAATGATGGGTTGACAGTAGAAAGAAATGTGCCCGATTGCATCTTCGTCATGAATCACACATTTAGGAAAATGCTATTTTCATTTTCATGCTATTTTCTTTTTCCTTCGTGTTTATAAAAAGAAAAAAGAAGTGCATAGCATAACCGCTTAAACCCTATATATGCATAGATAAACATACCTGCGTTGCAAACTGTTGGTCTTCTTGGTGCCTTTCTACAGTACGCCGAAACTCTTCGGCAGAAATAGCAGCTCTACAAGCTCACAAGCTTGTAGAGCAGAAGGAGGGAGACCCGCACACTGTCACTTGCTGGTTCAAGAGCTTTTTATTTAAAAACGTTTCGGTCCTTCGACCTTCCTCAGGCATGATTCAGAATTCAATTTGTTTAAATTTTATCATGATTCAGAATAGGCTGACATGTCACTAAATACATTTCACAGCTAGACAACCAATCAGAAACGCACGTAATCATCAAAACAGGTGGCAGCTGCATAGTCCACAGTCATGTGACTCTTAAAGTTACAGTGCCTCTGCGACATTCCTCAGATACTATTGAAAATAACAAATTACAATAATACAGTAGTCTCAAGTGGTACAAATAAATGTAATGATGACAAACTGAACAGAAGTGTTTCCATTTCACAGCCACAGGGCAGTCGAGAGCCGAGCCACACGTCCATGGACCTCCTCCGTGGTGAAGACGGCGAGGACTACGTGCGTCTCCCCAAACAAAAGAACTCCAGGTCAGTGGTGTGGAAAGTAACTAAGTAAATTTACTTAAGTACGGTACTTAGGTATTTGTACTTTACTTGAGTATCTCCAATTTCCAATACTTTTACTTCTACTCCACTACATAATTTGTAGTGGAGTAGAAGTAAAAGTATTGGAAATACGATCCGAAATATATTATATCTCGGATCCAAATATTGTACTTTTACTCCACTGCATTTATTTGAAAACTTTAGTTAACTAGTTACTTAGATTTTGATTATTATTACAAAACATACAGAAACCACTTCAGCCACTTCAGCCGTGTATATATATTTCGGCCATTTGATAATAGCAGATCTACAAGGTCACAATGCGTCCCGTCGCGACGCATTGTGACCTTGTAGATCTGCTATTATCAAAACATTTTAATACATTTGAAAACTTGAAATGAGGAGTATCTTTACTTTTGGTACTTTAAGTACATTTTGATATATAATACTTTTTCTACTTAAATTCCAGACTTTTACTTGTATAACGGAGTATATTGATGTACTTTCACTTAAAGGAGCATTCAGTGATTTGGGTGATTTGGAAAACCCCCCGGTCCGCCCCGGTAACAAGATGTGCACATGCACGCACTACAGTGTAGTGGGGGGACACGCGACAGGCCAACAGCACGCACACCAAGGCCCGCCCCTGCTTGATCATGATTGGCCGGAAGGCCCCTCTCTATCCTGATTGGATGAAGGCTGGGCCACCTAGCCAAAAACGAAAGTTTTTTTTTTTTTTTTACCACAGGGGTTAACTGGGGACAGGGAAGAACTCCTTATATGGTCAGCACACTCTATAGTAGGGAGGATTATCACAACAAAACAAAAAAATAAGTGATATTTGAATTAAGTGAAGTCACTGAATTTACCTTTTAAGTCAAACAAATGAGTAGGCTACTTTTTTTGTTTTCCACCACTTCTCCAGGTCCACAGAGGACCTGATGCTTCACCGCAAGGAGGACGACGACCACCGCGGACGCGCCGCAGACTGCCACGCAGACGCCGACCGTGGCAGCCCAGAGCCTGACGCTGCACAGGTGCAGGTGCCCAGAGAGATCGCCAACAACCAGTTCGACTATATCCACGAAAACTCCATTCCCGGGGGAGATCCTCCTCCTCCTCCCCCCCCAGCAGCTGGTACTTTCCTGGCCTGGTCTCAAGGCGGCAGTGGCACCACCACGCAGCAGGCCTATGGGTACTGCGCTATCCCCCCCAACCCAAGCTCCTTCCCCGTCACGTCTTAGGTTTTCATTGTCCCGTTTCTGGTCTGGAGAGTTGTTCTCTCTTTAGGATCATTGTACAGTCATAGCAGGGATAACATTTGTGTTTGTCCCCTTCAGCCATCGCGGCATTAAACAAACTGCCCCGCCAATAGGATGGTTCTGTATACAGTAGAGACCTCATGTTTTTGTATTGTCTTGGTGTTATGTGCAATGTTTGTTTTTTGTCTTTTTAATGGGTTTTTTTTTGCGGCTTTCGCCTTTATTTTATATTTTTTTATAGAGGGACAGACAGTAGGCTGACATGAAATGGGGGGGAGAGATGGGGGAGTGACATGCAGTAAAGGCCGTCGCGATCGGGACTCGAACCCGCGGCACACTGCCAGACTCGGACTACCGGACAAGGTGCCTGGACATTGGGGGGGGGGGGGGGGGGGCAAACTTTGAAAAGCACTCTTTATTTATTTGTATAAATATATCAATTTTACCACAAGCTATTTAACTTCATTGGATGGGTTGAGTTACGCTTATCCCATTCCGAACAGTTGAGGTCAGCAGTGAGCTATAAATAATGTTCATCGAATTCTTCAGATTTCGTGTGTGTGTGTGTGTGTGTGTGTGTGTGTGTGTGTGTGTGTGTGTGTGTGTGTGTGTGTGTGTGTGTGTGTGTGTGTGTGTGTGTGTGTGTGTGTGTGTGAGAGAGAGAAATTCGACCCCTTAGAGTTTTTTTTAATAGATTTTGTACAGTATGTCATGTATCAGGTTGTATTTAACATTTTAATTTATTGTTTTAATTTTTCGTAGATGATGTTTGGTTATAGCAGCCGCAGGCATTGTAAACATACACATCCAGCTAACATAGTCAATTCAAACAAACACTTTAAAGTTGAATACAGACTTTGTAATAGACTTTACTTGACAGAAATGTACAAATTAAGTAACAGTGAACTAAAAGCTATGGTAGTAACCATTAAGTTCTGCTCACATTGCTGTTTTGCTATTGTCATACTGTACTGTAGCTAGCTTATAGATTAGAAACAGTTTTTCAGTTCTACAGTAAAATCATGAATGATCAGTTAACACAGGAGAGTGTACAAATGTAACACAGTCTCGGCTCCATGAGGGTGAAATGACTGGGGGGGATGTTGAAAATGGCGAGGGGGCACATCAAACGTCATTTTTATACAATTTAAACTGAGGGGGCATAATTTGCAACTGAGGGTGCCAGCCCCCCTCTGGCACCTCCGTGGCACCGGGCCTCATGTAACATTTGTACACTGTGTTAAATTCATTTACAGTGTACACAATGAGTATGTGATTGTGTCATTCTGTGGACTTCCATATTCACTCTTGTACAATGTGTAATTTAACGCAGACTGTGTGAGAGCTGAGACTTTATGTTGCCAAAGCTGTGTGTATGATTATGAGGCATTTGACTATAGTTCTCCAGCTGAGGTGATTGCTATTGTGTTTTTCTCTATGTCATAATTGTTGTATATGTTTTGTCCGATATGTTTTTTGCAGTTATATTAAGGGCATTTTGGAAAATGCATTAAAATGTTATTTTCTATCTTTAGAGTCTGCTGTATGTACTCTCTCCCTTTATCATTCATAACCAAAAAATTTAAAACAGCACTGCACTCCTCGATCCTATAATAGCTAACCAGGCAATATACAAGCTCACAACATGTTAACTATTGTATCTGAAAAAAGGTACAGTCTTACCGACCACAGCTTGGGAAAAAGGAGCACAAGAAGATTATTATTTTTGTAACTGCAATATTCATTGTCTCACTTAAAAAACATTTGAACACATTTTTTTGTCGGTATTGGTCCAAATAAGTTCACTGTAGAAATTTGCGTGCATTTTTATAAAAATCCCAGGAGTAGATGTAACTGTTTTTCATATAATTCAAAATGGTGGGTGCATGATCTAGAGGTAAGAGGTCAAAAGTCAGAACACGAACATTTAGCACGAGGAGAAGCATATGCGTATCAAAGTTTTATTGCTGCCGGTCAAACGGTTTATGAGCTATATATGCCTGTTCAAAGTTTGCATTTTCAATTGAGTGCTATAATGCCACCCTTTGGCCAAAGGTCATGGGCTTTGTGTCGTCACCGTTTGGCATAGCCCTCTATCATATTGCCAAGTTTAACCGACACGGTTAAGTTAGAACTGCTATTTTTGGCGGAAGAAAAAGAAGGAAAACTAGAAAAAGTGCCCTTCTGGGCACAGGTCTCCACCAGGAGGATAGGACTGTGTGAGATGTTTGGCAAAATGTTTAGGAGTAATATAAACATGTTTGCCTTTGATGGCAATTGGATGACTTGAGGCATTTTGTTCCAAAAATGTGTTTTGCAAAAATCAACCTGTTGGTGGCGCTATAACAGGCCAATGTGAAAAGGGTGGGATATATTCCTCAGCCTAGTAAGAAAATGTGTGAAAGATTTCACGTAAATTGCATGCTGCGTTCATGATTTGAGGCTTTTGTTCAAAACGGGGCAATCTTGCAAACTGTGAAAGCCAATTATAGCCAATTAGGATGGAATATGAAATATCGGACAGATCCGACTTGAGCACATGACCATAGAGATACTGTGTAACGATTTGTGAGATTTTTGGACAGAATCTGGAGGAGTAATATCAAGAAATGTGTTTTACAAAAGTCGGCCTCCTGGTGGCGCTATAACAGGCCGTTCTGGAAAATGCGGGGCAGAGGTTCATCGTTGGCATCCAGGGAGTGTGTGTGCAAAGTTTGGCATCGACCAGGTTAACGGTGCCGGAGATTAGCTGGTAACAGACGGACGGAAGGACGGACGGACACACACACACACACGGACGGACGGACACACACACACACACACACACACACACACACACACACACACACACACACGGACGGAGTGCAAAACATACTCTCTCCCCATGCCTTCGGCCTGGTGGAGACAAAAAACAATGAGGTGGCAGCCTAAAGGCTTGATCACATAATAGCAATAAGCAGTAGAATAACTTGTGAACAACAGAGTGATTCATTGTATTAGGTTTGAAAGTAAAAGTTGCATAACTTTAAATTGGTTTTAAAAAACATAATAGTCCAGCTTTTTATGATTAAAATTTGCTGTAAAATGGAGGATAACATTCGCTATTTTATTCTCTTTGAATTCTCTCTGGTACGGAAACGAGATAGCAGATGTGGTCATGTTCTAGCCTCTTAAAGCACTTTATGAATACTAAGGTCAGTGCTATACTGAGAAGTAGTTGTTCAGGCTCACTGAGGATGTGTTCTTGAGGACAATGATAGACGTCTGGAAGCAAGAGAGGACCAAGTACTGAGCAAGGGAGACATTGAATATGGTTATGAACACTGGCATCAGGAGCAGGTCTTGATGACCCGGCCGTAGATCCGGTCTGGTCCAGCTAGTGCCCTTTCCTGAACCCTTGCCTTGCCATGCATGCCATTATAAAGCATGCCATTTTATGATAGGGCCTACTGTAGTTAGTAAAATATTACAGAAGTTTTATGAAAACACAAGGGGAAAGGTATGCACCCTGTCGTCACTTGACTCAGGTTAAGTTTTAAACCTCAATGTACAGGCCCAGTATGTTGATTTATGGAGGTACAGTATTGTGGGTCAAATGATAATTTACAACATTTACTCATCAATTCCAGATCATGACAAAGAGCATACAAACAGGTGTCTTCACAAGCACACTTACACACATTAAAATCATATGTTAATTTACTGTATCTTGTATATCCAAAACCATTATAAAACATAGCGTGTATAGCACATTAAAAGCATCCAATAAAACTGCTTCAAGACAAATAAGCTTCATAGACAGAACATCAAATTATGCACACTGGGTTCATTGTGTGGAACACATTATTCCAACCAGTTCCTTTCCCCTCCATCAGAGATCAAGATTACTGCATGTTTTTTGTGAGGGTACCTACCCTAGGGGACACAGGGAGAACATCAGGGCCGGTTCAAAGGGGGTTCTAAGGGGGTGAAAGGGCCCTTGAGTGTGTGTGTGTGTGTGTGTGTGTGTGTGTGTGTGTGTGTGTGTGTGTGTGTGTGTGTGTGTGTGTATATATATATATATATATATATATATATATATATATATACAGCTCCTTTAAGCTGTGTATATAAGTATATATAAGTATACATATACTGTATGGCCAAACTAGTGTAATGAAGTAATTGTTAATTGTATTAACTGTCCTGCTTCAAACTGTGAATATCAGTGGTCAAAGGACAGCAGTGAAGCAAGACTTTTATTGCAGTCAATGGAATGAAGTTTGTACGGACGATCATCGACAGATTAATATATACTGCATAAACAATATAAAAGCAGAATTATCAAAAGGACAAAGGACACTGTACTTTAATCATATGCAATAAAAGTCCTTTGACTGCTGATATTCACCGTTTGATGTGGACAGTCAATAATCAATAAAAATGAACAATTACTTGATTACAGTATTCCATAATGAGTTTTTTTTTGCCTTGCATGAACTTTATGCGCCTCACTAAGACGCTGGACAGACTCACAATTCATACACAGTATCTTCTTTCTTTTTTACAGTGTACACAATGAGTATGTGTATAGTTCTCCAGCTGAGGTGATTGCTATTGTGTTTTTCTCTATGTCATAATTGTTGTATATGTTTTGTCCGATATGTATTTTGCAGTTATATTAAGGGCATTTTGGAAAATGCATTAAAATGTTATTTTCTGTCTTTAGAGTCTGCTGTATGTACTTTCTCCCTTTATCATTCATAACCAAAACATTTAAAACAGCACTGCACTCGATTCTTAAGTATAAAGGTTAACCAGGCAATATACAAGCTCACAACATGTCAACTACTGTATCTGAAAAAAGGTACAGTCTTACCGACCACAGACTTCAGCTTGGGAAAAAGGAGCACAAGAAGATTATTATTTTTTTAACTGCAATATTCATTGTCTCACTTAAAAAACATTTGAACAATTTTTTTTGTCAGTATAGGTCCAAGTTCACTGTAGAAATTTGCGTGCATTTTGATAAAAATCCCGGGAGTAGATTTTTCATATAATTCAAAATGGTGGGTGATCTAGAGGTAAGAGGTCAAAAGTCAGAACACGAACATTTAGCACGAGGAGAAGCATATGCGTATCAGTTTTATTGCTGACGGTCAAACGGTTTATGAGCTATATATGCCTGTTCAAAGTTTGCATTTTCAATTGAGTGCTATAACGCCACCCTTTGGCCAAAGGTCATGGGCTTTGTGTCTTCACCGTTTGGCATAGCCCTCTATCATATTGCCAAGTTTAACCGACACGGTTAAGTTAGAACTGCTATTTTTGGCGGAAGAAAAAGAAGGAAAAAAAACAATGAGGTGGCAGCCTAAAGGCTTGATCACATAATAGCAATAAGCAGTAGAATAACTTGTGAACAACAGAGTGATTCATTGTATTAGGTTTGAAAGTAAAAGTTGCATAACTTTAAATTGGTATTAAAAAACATAATAGTCCACACAAATGTAAAATCACAGCATACAATAACCTCTGTGCATGTTGACAAAAAGCTACTATAGTCTAGCACAGCGGTTCCCAAACCTTTTTGGCCATGCACCCCCTGTTACCTCCCGACCTACTGTACTGTTTCCACATGGAAATCAAAATTGCATAAGCTATATAGAGACATACATTTCCTATTTATCCACATATATGCACATGAACCTGAATATGGCATATATATGCAGCATGGGCTATATTCTGCATATACTTATATTTGGCATAATATGTTAATATATTTTAAATAAAACCATAGCACCACCATTAGCCTTTTCATGTCGCGCACCCCCTAGAAGGCGCTTGAGCACCACAAGGGGTGCACGCACCACAGTTTGGGAACCACTGGTCTAGCATATGACAAAAAGCTACATTCAGCTTAGTTTAGGATGTAATTACCACGACATCATGTAATGTGTTTTTAGCTCAAAGCCACATGAATTACATTATTGTTTTATATAAATTTGATCCCACGATTTTGTACCCCATTTTTTAGTATCAATTCTCTGTAGCTAATCCTAGGCTCTACACTCCCTCTTCCAACCTGGGAGGAGCAACACGGACTGACCTCATGCTTCCTTCATGCATGAGGAGTCCGAACCGCTTCTTTTCACGTGACGGGGGAGTTTCCCCGGTTGGACATAGCGTGTGGAAGGAAAACATTATTCCAACCAGTTCCTTTCCCCTCCATCAGGCGCCCCGGCTGGCTAGGGCGAGGCAGTTTGGACACAAGGATTACTGCATGTTTTTGTGAGAGTACCTACCCTAGGGGAACATGCAAACTCCTCTCAGGGAGTGTTTTTCGTGCAAAATCAATGCTTGGAATGGATTCAGAATCATGAAAACCCCTAGTTTGACACGTCACAAAATTTAGAAAATGTGGCCTTATATAGGTTGTCAATGGTGGCCATATGGATTTGGCCGCAGGCGTCCTAGCTAAATTGTTAGAGTAGGCCCTGGGCTACAAAATTTGGCGCTTATAGACGAATTATTGCGAAATATCCCTATAGCTCCTCCACTAATAAGTACATGATATCAATAAGTACATGTCTATTGATATCAATAGGTATATGTCTATTGGTATCAATGGACATGTACTATTTATAATTTCTGCATTCATAACATGACTTGTATTAGACAGTAGTGTTCAATAAAATGTGTTCCTACGTATGTATGTGTGTTCTACTCACATATAACTTATTGTATCTGTATTGTTATCAAGAAATGTATTGATGCTCACATGTTCATGTCAGACCTTTCCATCTTAAGAGGTTGGTTGTCATGTTGTCAATACTGCACTATCCAAGTAATATTTCAGAATAAAGAGTTGTAGAAATAATATGCATTTTTGTCTCCACCAGGCCGAAGGCATGGGGAGAGAGTATGTTTTGCACTCCGTCCGTGTGTGTGTGCGTCCGTCCTTCCTTCCTTCCTTCCGTCCGTCTATTACCAGCTAATCTCCGGCACTGTTGGCCCGATCCATGCCAAACTTTGCACACACACTCCCTGGATGCCAACGACGAACCTCTGCCCCAAATATTCCTCAACGGCCTGTTATAGCGCCACCATGAGGCCGATTTAGGCAAAACACATTTCCGTAGATTACTCGTACACATTTTATCCATACATCACACAATTCGGTATACACTATCTCCATAGTCATGTGATCAACACGGATCTGCACCATTTCCCATCTTCCTTCCTGATTGGCTAAGATTCGCTTCCAAAGCTCACATGATTGGTCCGTTTCGAACAAAATGCCACAAATCACAAACACAGTGTGCAATTTCCGTGAAATTATACACGCACATTTCCACTAGGCCGACATTTATTTTCCAAACCAGCCGCATGGTGGCGCTATAACAGGGCAATTCCTGTTTTTACCTAGAACTGCATCGTTCTGTGTACAACTTTGTATGCGCACTCCCTAGAGGCATGGAAAAACATTTTCCCTGCATCCCTCCACATCTGCCGGTTATAGAGGCCGATTTCTGCAAAACACATTGTTTACAGATTTCATCCAAATCTCATGCAAATCGGTATACATGATCTCTGTAGTCATGTGATTGATTCTACACTGATTGGCTAAGATTGCTTTCCAGGAGTCTTCAGGAGTGGCCCGTTTTGTACAAAATGCTGCACATCTCCTGCTCATCCAGAATTCTATCTAGTGTTTATATCACTCCTAAACATTTTGCCAAACATCACACACACTCCTATCCTCCTGGTGGAGACCTGTGCCCAGAAGGGTTTATTCTGCATTTGAGCCACGGACCACCATTTGATGACATTTAGCCCCTCAGACCCATTTGAGCCACGGACCACCATTTTATGGCATTTAGCCTCTCAGATGCATTTGAGCCACGGACCACCATTTGATGGCATTTAGTCTCTCAGACCCATTTGAGCCACGGACCACCATTTGATGGCATTTAGCCTCTCAGACCCATTTGAGCTACGGACCACCATTTGATGACATTTAGCCCCTCAGACCCAAAACTTTTAATATTTTGTTGTCGGATAATATTTGGTCCACAAAATAACAATTCTTCTACATTCTCTAATTTGTGTAGACTTCTTGTAAATTAAATAATGCAGATGTTTAACACTAATGGAACACTTGGAACACAGCATACAATGAAACCAAATGGACCCATTTGGTTTCATTTTACGCTCTAAAGAGTTAAAGATCTATAAGGGTCCATAATTTGGTCACCAACTCTCCGTCATTTAGCTGGGGACCACCTGGAACCCAGTCCCCCCAGGGCGGACAGTCTAACCACAAGGCCACTGAGCTGGTATTGATTATTGTGTTCTCTCC
This sequence comes from Electrona antarctica, assembly GCF_951216825.1. Classification (NCBI taxonomy): domain Eukaryota; kingdom Metazoa; phylum Chordata; class Actinopteri; order Myctophiformes; family Myctophidae; genus Electrona; species Electrona antarctica. The sequence goes on along the minus strand of NC_136795.1, from coordinate 5,662,887 downwards.
TATCTATATATTCTAGTTTCTCAATATCAAAATGTGTACTACGTAATTTACACACAAAGCTTCACAGTCAGTCAGCCCATTTCCCAGAAATGAATCCCTGACAAACAACACAATTGAAAGTAAAGGTGTATCTAGCATTTATGAGTGTATGTGCTGAGCTACTCTTTGATCTGTTGATTCTGCAGTTAGACAGTAGATAACATGGTTTGATCTGATAACTATCTCAGACAGGTCTATGTACAGTATGGCGCAATGTTTAAGATTGATGGGTTGATTGCTTGTGTCACACGCACTTACAATACAGCAGTGAACAGTGTGACCACTATAAAAATCCTTTGACCTTCGAGACCTTTGAGGTCTGCCGGCCAGCTGCTTTTGACTGACCCCCATCCAATTTAAGATCTAGAGGTGATCGTGCCTTCACTGTTGCAGCACCCATTCTCTGGAATAGCCTCTTTTTATATCAAAAGTACATTGAACTATTTAAGTCTCTTCTTAAGACTCATCTTTTTTCTATGGCTTTTGATCATTAATTTTATTTTATTTTATTGTCAGTTGAACTGTTTAATTTCTTGTTGTTATGTGGGTGCACATTCATAATTGTTTTGATGTTTTGATTTAATATGCATAACTGTTTCTATGTATTATTGTGTAAAGCACTTTGTTCAATCTCGATGGTTTTAAATGTACAATATAAATAAAGCTTGATTTGATTTGATTTGATAAAAAATAAATGTATGGTGGCACAGTCGGTAGTGCTGTCGCCTCACAGCTAGAAGGTCCTGGGTTCGATTCCCGCTGGTGACGCTGTGGGTGCTGGGGGTGTGTTCTCTCCTCCGCGTCATCAGTGCCCTTACCCGAGGTGGGGTTGGCGAAAGGGCCTTTATGTATGGAGTCCCCTAGGGTACCCTCACAAAAAACATGCAGTAATCCTGGTCTCTAAACTACCTCCCCCTGGCCAGCCGAGGTACCTGATGGAGGGGAAAGGAACTGGTCGGAATAACGTGTTCCTTCCATGCGCTATGTCCAGTCGGGGAAACTCTCCCCTGTCAGGTGAAAAGAAGCAGCTTGGACTCCTCATGCATAGAAGGAAGCATGAGGTCAGTCCCCCCCACCCTCCGCTGCCCCTCACCCACAAAATCGTGGGATAAAAATTAAACGAAAAAAAAATGAAAATACATTAATGAGTTTGTTTTATGTCGAGCTACTATTTGCACACTGCTGATTGTGCAATAAGACAGTAGATACAATGATTTTATATGATAATGGTCTCGTACAGGTCAATGTATCACTATGGAGATGTACAGGCCTTAAACACAGAACTCCACACACTATTTGGGTCAGGAAGGCTAAGGGCCTTACTTTCGTCTGTGCCTTTTTACTGCCGTACCTCCTTATCCCTAAACTTCTTTGCCTTTTTTTCCCAGATTTGCCATAACTTAAGCTATTTTTCCCTTATTAGTAGGTTTCAGGACAACAAAAGTTCTAAGTTAATTTCCTTTGTAGATTGTAGGCATCACAGTGGACAAATATATAAGGCGATGAACTTACAGAAGGTCCAAGGCAGCTCTGTTCAGTTCAAGTAGAAAATGTTTTTTTTTAAAACAATGTTTAAAAAACGCAGGTGAGCCTTCATCAGGGTCACACATTATTAAATAGTGTAGAGTATAATCACCACTTCACCATCAGAACAGAATGCTTAATGAATACACATTACGGGCGGCTGTGGCTCAGGAGGTAGAGCAGGTCGTCCAATGATCCATGGATCGGCGGTTCGAATCCTGGCTCCTCCTGTCTACATGTCGAAGTGTCCTTGGGCAAGACACTGAACCCCAATTTGCTCCCGATGTGCTGGTTGGTGCTGGTTGGTGTATGAATTGATTGATTGATTGAAGAATTTATTAACAGTTTGCAGAATTACAGTACATTTCAAGCACAAACTCAATACAAAGGCTGTAAACTGTGAGTGGACGACCCAATTAAGCATTACACTTGTTTCCAATAGGGTCCACCATGTTCAAATCATCAAAACATTTAGAGACGTACAAATAGACACTTCTATAGACAGAACAGGAATTCATCATAAAGGAGGTAAAAAGGGAAAAGAAACATATACAGTGAGGGGAGAAAAAAAAGGGGTGGGCGGTGGGGGGGATTCACGTTCAGCTCCGTTAATTTGTTTGTTTTCCTTGGAGGAGCTGCGTTGGGTCCCCAAGTTGGCTCAGTGGGCATACCTTGAGTTGGCTGTGTGGCCGCGACTGATGGATAATTTTGAGTTATTAGATCTGTAGATCTGTTATTTTTGGTGGATGGTAGTTTCCATGTTCTCAATAACTATGTATTTTTCATGCCCTGTATCCCACTGAGTTTACATATCATTTCTGCCCCAGCGTAAAACAGATAGTATTAAATCTCACTCTCCCCCAGTCAGCGAGTAAGATAAAAGATTGTTTTCTCCTGTTTGACGTCTTGCATTATCTGCCCCTCTGGTGAAAAACATGTTATTCGGCCTTGGTACGGTGCCAGAGCAGACAAATTGTCTCCTACTAACTAGTCAGTAACCAGTTATAAACTACATCTACATTTAAAAGAACTACGTTTCCCTTTGGTCACACTTTCTGGATTCCCGGAAGTGTGATTTGCCACGTCAGTTGTACTCTCCCAAGTAGGCCTCCCGGCAATAGGTGTCGCCATAATTCACTTTTGGTTACCCTCTGAACTCCAATTGAGTACTTCCTATGTCAGAGTTTGTTTTGTTATCATAACAGTATAAAATATGGTCACTGATGATGTGTCAGTGAGAGATCGTTTTAAACGCTGTACGGACCTGCCATTTCTCTCCCGAGGTAATTTGTAATATATATCAAATGGAAAATCCTTAGCTCTGGTGTGACTTGTCTTCTTCCGTGTCTGGTGTCAAACTCATTCTAAGGTATTCTGGTATACTTTGATACTTCTACTCTCTCCTTTTAGTATTGTAGTTTTCCTCTAAAGTATTTATCCTTAAAAGGTATTAATACAGATTTATAAGTTTAACATTATAACAGTAAAGATAAAGTTAATATTCACTGGTTTAAAAGGTTTACAGTCCTTAATTCTGACTTCTTGAGTATTTGTACTCTATTACATTCTTACAAATTCTCCTCAACAGGACTCCTCCAGAGTCCAGATGATTGATTGGTCTTCGATCCTTCTCTTATCTTAAATTTATGCATCAGCGACCGTCTCTTGTGTTGTCCTTGCGTTCGTGTTTGAGGGATTCCGATTTTACAGGGGCCAGTTTCGAATTGCAGCCGTCCGTAGGTGCCCTTTGAGAGCGGTTTTGAAAGAGTCAAGGGATTCGCATGTCTTAATGACAGTTGGTAGGGCGTTCCACATTTTGGTGGCATAGGAGCGAAAAGAATTTAGTCCCTTGTTTGTGCCGAATCTGGGTTGTACATGGTTCGTTGCACTCCCTCTGGTGTTGTGGGTGTGGACTTCGTTAACATTAAGGAAGTATCTAGACAGGTACATGGGTATCTTGGGGTGTCTATGTAAAGTGCCTTGGATAAAGGTGCTATATAAATGCACCATTTACCATTAATGAATACACATTACATGACACAATAGGAAATAGGAAAAATATCTGGTTGAAATATAGAGCCCAAATGGGAAAAATAGATAAATGGCAAAAAAAGGAAACACATGTAGCCTATACATACTGTAAGAGGAAATAGCATCAATAAAAGGACAACATGTTTTAGATTATTTGTGATGCTATGCATTATGCAATTCTGCAACGCCAGGAAAATCACAGCTTGTAAGGTTAAGTTAGAGAAAGTCTCAATTTTCTATTTTAGAAACAGACTCATGGGCTAATAGTTGGGTCCAGTGTTGGGACGTAACACAACGTAAATAACGCATTACAGTAGCGCCGTTATTTTCGGCAGTAACTGTAGCTGTAACGCTTTTTTTTTTTAAATCAGTAACTGTGTTACCGTTACTACATGGTGCATTATGCCGTTATTCTTCTGTTATTTTTCTCGGGGGACTATGAGAAGAACTGTCATGAATAAATGGTGCATTTATATAGCGCCTTTATCCAAGGTGCTTTACATAGATTGTGCATTACATTCACCCATTCACACACACATTTGATACACCGTTTGCGGTGGAAGCCATGCAAGGTACCAACCAGCACATCGGGAGCAATTTAGGGTTCAGTGTCTTGCCCAAGGACACTTCGACATGTAGACAGGAGGAGCCGGGATTCGAACCGCCGACCCATGGATCATTGGACGACCTGCTCTACCTCTTGAGCCACAGTCGCCCCACAGTCTGCTTGTGCAGATTGCCTGCAGTGTGAGACAGTGCCTGGATCATCTCACCAACTGCTGTTCTGGGAGAGAATAGGGAGGAGGAGAGTGCCGTCGCTACGTATACACGCAACACGCCGGGGGGGGGGGGGGGGGGGCAACAAAAGTGCCAAGCCGACCATCATAATAATAAGGAGCAGCCGTGTACGTGTGCAAACGGCAAAAATAGCCGATCTGAATGAGGAAATGCAGCGCTCTCATCGGGAGGGGGGGGGGGGCAGCAAATATCCGACGAGTAGGGCTGGAGTGTGTGTGTGTGTGTGTGTGTGTGTGTGTGTGTGTGTGTGTGTGTGTGTGTGTGTGTGTGTGTGTGACAGTGTGCGTAGCCTACTGTCCCAACACTGGTTGGGTCATATCTGATACTTCCATGACAGCGGACAGTGAAGGTCCGTTTCTCAGTGGATTTATCATCTATGAAGGTTAAAAAACGAATTGATCCCCCATGCCCCTCCTTTGTGCAAAACTAATGCTTGGAATGGATTCAGAATCATGAAAACCCCCATTTAGAAATGTTTGCCTTATTGTACCTTAAGGGAAACTTCACCCTTTTTGCAAAACAATTGCTGTCGGGAGGAAACCTCATAACTCCATTTTTGAGGTTTTTGATTTTTTTTAAATCAGTGCTATTGAACGTCTGTGTGTTGTTTCGAAAATATGAACCAATGGAAAGTAGTAACAAGTGCTTTGGACAAAACCTCTTAACTCCATTTTACCCTCAAAATGTCCTCTAAAGCAACTAACTCCACCACTTCTCCCCCTCTCAAACTGTCTGCTAAAGCAACTAACTCCACCGCCTCTCCCCCTCTCATGGAAGTAATTGACAACATATAAAGTTACAACACCAACTTTGATGAGGCAGTAGGCCTATTGCTTTGTTTTAAAAATATAAGGTTTTCTTAATTTCCTGAATAATGTATATTTTTCATTTCCTGAAAATGTTGGACTTATGAAGTTTCCTCCCGACGGCAGATATATGTTAATGATGTTTAGAAGATTTAGAACACTTTCCTGGGGTCTTTATGTGTGTAATATGTGGTTTTTGATATTTTAGATTTTAGCAGTGAGCCAAGTGTCTCTGATGTCATGGACACTGGACTCACTTACTTCCTGGACTGTTGTACATGCACAAATTTGTGCATGTACAACTTCCTGGTCTCAACCAAGGACTGTCTAAAGAGGACGAGACGCGAAGACCGTACGGGCGACGCCATGTTGCTTATGGTGCTCCATGGAAGGAAAGAAACATGCGCAGTTGAGACCAAGGAAGCTGAACGCGGAAGTGTTGGCTGCATATAGCCCATTGCGCATGTTTCTTTCCTTCCATGGAGCACCATAAGCAACATGGCGTCGCCCGTACGGTCTTCGCGTCTCGTCCTCTTTAGACAGTCCTTGGTCTCAACTGCGCATGTTTCTTTCCTTCCATGGAGCAACATGACGTCTCCGCGTCTCGTCCTCTTTATTCAGTCCTTGTACTACATGTTGTCTCAGTAAGACAGCCCTACCCCTATCCACAAGGAGGAGCAGTGCACCAAAGCATTATGGGAATTGTAGTCCAGGGAGGAAGTGAGCCCAGTGTTCATGACATCAGAGACACTGGGCTCACTGCTAAAATCTAAAATATCTAAAACCACATATTACAGTCTAACCACAAGGCGTATTGATAATTGTGTTCCCTCCTATCTATATATAGTTTAGTTTGTTGATATCAAAATGTGTACTACGTAATGTAGCCTACACAATGCTTCACAGTCAGTCAGCCCATTTCCTAGAAATGAATCCCTGACAAACAAAACAATTGAAAGTAAAGTTGTGTCTAGCATTTATGAGTTTATGTGCCGAGCTACTCTTTGAACACTGCTGATTCGGCAATTAGACAGTAGATAACATGGTTTTATCTGATAATAACAGGTCAATCTACAGTATGGAGCCATGATTAAGATTCATGGGTTGATTCATTGTGTCACACACACTTATGATACAGCAGCGAACAGTGTGACCATATAAAATACATTTATGAGATTGTTTTGTGTCGAGCTACTATTGCACACTGCTGATTCTGCAATAATACAGTAGATGAAATGATTGTATAATGGTCTCATACAGGTCAATGTATCACTATGGACATGTAGGCCTACTGGCCACACAGAACTCCACATACTATTTGGCTCAGGAAGGCTAAGGGCCTTATTTTCCCTAAACCTCTTTGCCTTTTTTTACTATTTAAAAAAAAACAGCCAATCTACAAGCTCACAACATTTAGTTCGGCTAGTTGAGCAATTTTAAAATGTTTTTCTTTTTTTTTTAATACCAAAAAAGGGCAATACACGTTTAGGGATAATGTAAGGCAATGACGAAAATAGGGCCATCTACAAGTGTCCAAGGAAGCCTGTCTAGATACGCGGTTCCCTCATGCAAAAAGATAGCCTTACTTTTCTCATAATGAGTGAATTAATGTTAAAACACGTTTTAAGTTAGGTAGAGCAGGGGTGGGCAATTATTTTTCCCAAATGAGAAACAGAAATTATTTTGTAGTGCCGGGCCAAAAGGCTGAACTTAATTATGCATAATATAAATTTTATTTCTATATAAAAAGCAGAAATGGCATTGTTTTAGAACAACAGAAACATTTGACTGAAATTATAGGCATAGTGACTATTTTACGTCATGATGATGTACAATAAGAGCGCCCCTCACTTCACATGGGTGTGATTTTTTTACTTTCTACTTGCATGCTTGAGACGTTTCCTTTTGAAAACAGTTTTGTTTAAGTCCTTAAATACTAGCATTTTCTTTTAATAATGCCCGTTGGGCTAGGGTGGGCTGGGGGGAAGCGAAGCGAGAGGAGAAACAGACAGGGTAGGCTACAGCTTTATTTAATTCATGCAGGTTTATTTATTTAAGATACAAGTTGCAAGTTGCGTGTGCGTGCGTGCGTCTGTGTGTGTGTGTGTGTGTGTGTGTGTGTGTGTGTGTGTGTGTGTGTGTGTGTGTGTGTGTGTGTGTGTGTGTGTGTGTGTGTGTGTGTGTGTGTGTGTGTATGTGTGTGTGTGTGTGTGTGTGTGTGTGTGTGTGTGTGTATGAGAGGGGGCAGCAAGGCAACTTATGCAAGCAAGGGTTTCGACCTGGGTTTCCAGGTCGTATTGCAGTTGTTCATGTCGCAAAAACGAGGGCGAGGCTTGATTTCATAGGGCGTGCCAGATTGATTTCAGCCGTCACATTTATTACTGCTAGGAATGAAATTAGGAAGGATCAGCTGTTTGCGATCACTTTATAAATGCCGACTCGACGTGGGTGTATTACGAAAACTACACTCGAATTTGGGGCAGAATTTTCACTCAATTGATAAATGAGGGCCTATAGTGTATACCGGATTGCGTGGTTTATGGATAAAATCTGTAAGGTTGCTTCTCGCCCTCAGGGCGTCTCACTGGTAGGCAAGAACATGAATTGGCCTGTTATAGCTCCACCATGAGGCTGATTGTCTCCACCAGGCCGAAGGCATGGGGAGAGAGTATGTTTTGCACTCCGTCCGCTTTTGCACACACACTGGATGCCAACGACGAACCTCTGCCCCAAATATTCTTCAACGGCCTGTTATAGCGCCACCATGAGGCCGATTTAGGCAAAACACATTCCTGTAGATTACTCGTACACATTTTATCCATACATCACACAATTCGTACTTATACACTATCTCCATAGTCATGTGATCAACACGGATCTGCACCATTTCCCATCTTCCATCCTGATTGGCTAAGATTGGCTTCCAAAGCTCACATATGATTGGTCCGTTTTGAACAAAATGCAACAAATCACAAACACAGTGTGCAATTTCCGTGAAATTATACACACACATTTCCACTAGGCCAAGGACGACATGCCACTCATTTGTTTCCAATGGTGGCGCTATAACAGGCCAATTCCTGTTTTTAGCTATAACTGCATCGATCTGTATACAACTTATGTATGCGCACTCCCTAGAGGCCATGGAAAAACATTGTCCCTGCATCCCTCCACATCTGCCGGTTATAGCGCCACCATGAGGTTAATTTTGCTTATGTTAGTCGCACAGACTTCATCCAAATCTCAGGCAAATCGGTACACATTCAAGATTCAAGACTTTATTGCCATGTCAACAGGGTTGATTGGAATTTGTTTCAGTGCACTAAAAACAGACAAAAAGACACATATTCATATCACATATTCAGACAGTAGACAAGATACAAAAGTACAAACATCATATGAGGGGGACCAATAAATAATAAGAATGCAAAACGTTACAATTCATGTTGAATAAATAAATAGCATTTCATCGCAGTTACAAAGCAGCTTCACGCTGTAAAGTGCGAGTGAAAAGAGGGTCAGCATTCAAGAGGTGAATAGCCTCGGGATAAGTGCTGTTCTTAAAGCGGGAGGTATTGCACTTTAGAGACCGCAGTCTCTTACCTGAGGGCAGGGGTGCGAAAAGAGAGCAGGCAGGGTGGGAGGGGTCGGAAATCACCTTCTGCATCCTGCGCTTAGAGCGTATGGTGTAGATAGAGGAGACGGATGGGAGGTCGAGGCCAATGATTTTTGACGCTGTGCGTACCACCCTTTCCATCTGTTTCCTCTCTAAGATGGTGGTGTTTCCATACCACACTGAGACTGAGAAGACGAGGACACTCTCCACAGTGGCTCTGTATAAGTGAACCAACGCCTCCCCAGTCACACCGAACTTCTTTAAGAGGCGTAGGAAGTGAAGCCTCTGGTGGGCTTTACTCAAGATGTTACTAGTTCCCATTTTAGGGAGCAGCATATAGTGGTGCCAAGGAATTTAAAACTGTCGACCCTTTCAACAGGCTGGTCATCGATAACCAGGGATGGGAGCATAATCTCCTTTTTCCGGAAATTGAAGATCATTTCCTTGGTCTTAGCCAGGTTTAGGATAAGGTTATTGGAAGTGCACCAGTCTACGAGGGCTGCCACCTCGGCCCTGTAGGCTGATTCGTCACCATTTTTAATATAACCACCGACAGTAGTGTCATCTGCATATTTAAAAAAAGAAACACATTGAGAATGTGAAATAAAGTCATTGGTATAAAGTGCGAAGAGGAGGGCTGAGAGAACACAGCCCTGGGGGGCCCCAGTGTTAAGAGTCATGGTCTGAGAAAGCATGTTGCCTATCTTTACCACTTGCTTCCGGTTTGATGATCTCTGTAGTCATGTGATCAAGACGAGTCTGTTGGATTGTTACAGTGTATACCGATTTCTGTGATGTATGGCTAAAATGTGTACGAGTAATGTAATGAAATGTGTTTACTAAACATCGGCCTCATGGTGGCGCTATATCAGGCCTTTTTGAAGAATTTGGGGCAGAGGTTCAGAGTTTGGCATCGGCCAGGCCAACGACGCCAGAGATTAGCTGGTAACGGATGGACGGACGGGCGGGGACACGCACGCACGCACGCACGCACACACACACACGTACTCACGGAGTGCAAAACATACTCTCTCCCCATGCCTTCGGCCTGGTGGAGACAATAAACTAAGATAAATTCAGGTCAAAGTACTGTAGCCCCCCCCCCCCCCCCCACCTCTCTATCTCTCTCTCTCTCTATCTTTCAGTTCAGTTCTTCTGACGGTTCTTCCACGGTTAACAGAGTCTTTGTTAAAGTATAGAGAACGAAACCTAAGCGGCAGATTATGGACAAAAGTGAGAGGTAATGTAACTAACAATTATTATTATTAGACTTACTACCATAGACTTACAGTCTATGGTAGCATTGAAAACAAAACCAAATTGGCAGCTTTTAGGCATTGCCGTTTGTATTAAATCCTATAAGAAATTACCAAAAGGCGAATTACAGAAGACGCTCTTAGAAGCCGCTGGTATTTGAAAAGTCCAATATAGTAAAATAAAATAATCAGAAATGTGCTTAATGATGCAGAGCGCTTTTCATCAGCTGTCCAATCACAACTGTAGCCACAGCCAATACAGCTACTTGTCGACTCGTCCGTGCTGATGCCAAAACAGTAGGATATTAAACCGATTATTACCCAATACACTGTAATTACATTGTATTTGCTATATCACCGTGGAGTTGTATTTTCTTGACCTATTAATATATATATAAGTGAGTTGTGGTATAGGGCAACTTGAGCTCCAGGCTCCTGGTGACACAGTTGATGAATCTTCATTCATTTACACCTATAGTAGTGTAAACAGAAGCCATTCATTTTGCTTAGTAAGGGTAAGGCAACTGATTTCAAGCCAAGGTCTAAGTCAGGGGTGGGCAACTTTGACGATGGAGAGAGCCACTATATTTCCACACTCACTCCAGAGGGCCGCATTGCATATTACTGTTGTAGCAAAAATAGCCAATCTACAAGCTCAAAACGCGTCGCAATTTTTGCTATATTTGAATTGAAATACTGAATTATTTTTTGCTTTTTTTTTTTATTAGAATCCTGAAAAGTAACCTACAACAGTAAGCAGCATGGAGCCTAGTGAACCTCCAACAGTAAGCAGCATGGAGCCTAGTGAACCTCCAACAGTAAGCAGCATGGAGCCTAGTGAACCTACAACAGTAAGCAGCATGGAGCCTAGTGAACCTCCAACAGTAAGCAGCATGGAGCCTAGTGAACCTACAACAGTAAGCAGCATGGAGCCTAGTGAACCTACAACAGCAAGCAGCATGGAGCCTAGTGAACCTCCAACAGTAAGCAGCATGGAGCCTAGTGAACCTACAACAGTAAGCAGCATGGAGCCTAGTGAACCTACAACAGCAAGCAGCATGGAGCCTAGTCAACCTACAACAGTAAGCAGCATGGAGCCTAGTGAACCTACAACAGCAAGCAGCATGGAGCCTAGTGAACCTACAACAGCAAGCAGCATGGAGCCTAGTGAACCTCCAACAGCAAGCAGCATGGAGCCTAGTGAACCTCCAACAGTAAGCAGCATGGAGCCTAGTGAACCTCCAACAGTAAGCAGCATGGAGCCTAGTGAACCTCCAACAGTAAGCAGCATGGAGCCTAGTGAACCTCCAACAGTAAGCAGCATGGAGCCTAGTGAACCTCCAACAGTAAGCAGCATGGAGCCTAGTGAACCTCCAACAGTAAGCAGCATGGAGCCTAGTGAACCTACAACAGTAAGCAGCATGGAGCCTAGTGAACCTCCAACAGTAAGCAGCATGGAGCCTAGTGAACCTACAACAGTAAGCAGCATGGAGCCTAGTGAACCTACAACAGCAAGCAGCATGGAGCCTAGTGAACCTCCAACAGTAAGCAGCATGGAGCCTAGTGAACCTACAACAGTAAGCAGCATGGAGCCTAGTGAACCTACAACAGCAAGCAGCATGGAGCCTAGTCAACCTACAACAGTAAGCAGCATGGAGCCTAGTGAACCTACAACAGCAAGCAGCATGGAGCCTAGTGAACCTACAACAGCAAGCAGCATGGAGCCTAGTGAACCTCCAACAGCAAGCAGCATGGAGCCTAGTGAACCTCCAACAGTAAGCAGCATGGAGCCTAGTGAACCTCCAACAGCAAGCAGCATGGAGCCTAGTGAACCTCCAACAGTAAGCAGCATGGAGCCTAGTGAACCTCCAACAGTAAGCAGCATGGAGCCTAGTGAACCTCCAACAGTAAGCAGCATGGAGCCTAGTGAACCTCCAACAGTAAGCAGCATGGATCCTAGTGAACCTCTAACAGTAAGCAGCATGGAGCCTAGTGAACCTCCAACAGTAAGCAGCATGGAGCCTAGTGAACCTCCAACAGTAAGCAGCATGGAGCCTAGTGAACCTCCAACAGTAAGCAGCATGGAGCCTAGTGAACCTCCAACAGTAAGCAGCATGGAGCCTAGTGAACCTCCAACAGTAAGCAGCATGGACCCTAGTGATTTTGCAACAGGGTAAGCGTTATATAAGCGTGTGTGTGTGTGTGTGTGTGTGTGTGTGTGTGTGTGTGTGTGTGTGTGTGTGTGTGTGTGTGTGTGTGTGTGTGTGTGTGTGCGCGTGTGTGTGTGCATGCGTGCGTGCGTGCGTGCGTGCGTGCCTGCGTGTGTCGAGTTGGGCTCGCCCCCCTAGTGGTCTGTTTGCAATTAATCCAATATTAGATAATGTAGGTTAAAACCCCAAATAATTGAGATTAATACAAATGTCAATGGATTCTGTTACTAGTGAGCATGCAAAATAACATACTAAAATGTTTGGAAAATCTAAGTTCTGGAAAGGCATAATTTTCAAGATGGCATCCACGATGGCTGCCAAGAGCTTAAAATACTTGTTAAAAAAAATCATCAGAATTATGCACTTGCTGACAAGCCTGGTCACATGTTATTTGAGTTATGGGAGGGCGAGACACACTGGGCTAAATGCGTTTTAAGGAATGAGGATTGTAGATGTAAATAAGAACCTCTCGTATACTTTACCTATACGATGACAATCTGCTCTGCTCTTGGACCTCATGGCTATAGCCCTTTTGTATTTGGCGTGACGTCACTGCCATGGCGTCACGCTGCTGTCTGTTGTAGTGGCAACAAAGAAGATATGTTGACAAAGACACTCCATACATTTAGAAACATATTTTTATTCAAGTCTTCAATAGTCTTCAGTTAATTCCAAATGTAGGCTAACTACAGTTGAATTTCTATGGCTGGCCTGCAGTACACCGTTCTAACAGACCAGAAGTGGTCGCCCTGTCTCAACATGTGGGTGTGAATTTGTGTGTCTCTATGGCCTACTGCTGCAGCCTAACAAACATGTATGTTAGTGATAGGTTAGTTCAGTCCACAGTCTGGCAAGGTGTTTATACCAGAGCTTGGATGACTGATTGCAATGTGATTATTATAAACAAAAAATGAAACAAAAAATGACCGATTTGAATAAAGTTGTATTCATTTCACCAGGTATTTAAGGCTTTGGCCTGGGGTGTTTTCACACACATAGCAGCATGAGCTTTGATTGTAAATTAAATGACAAATGCTTGATTCCAGAAATATTTCACCGAGATCAGAGTCTCTAACATCCAACTGTGAGTCTTTCAAGAGTGACCAGTCCATGGGTTTCCCTCGGATTGAGCCTCTCCAGACCGTAAAACGCCGGCAGGCAATTTTTTTTGCCAACGGCTGATTCGGTCTGGCTTATTAGCCAGGCTACACTGCTTATACCATAAGAAGCGAGGAATGATTGCAATTCTAAAAAACAAAACAAAACATAAATAAACAAATAAACGGAAATCAATGACATAGTTGTAATTGACTGACTGGTAGGCATTTTTGAGAATTGAGTTCCTTGACTTGTTGGCAACCTGCACAAAATATTGGTCTTGTAGTACTGTACTGTCAATTCTCTGTTCTATTTTACTGACTGTAATCTTATCAGGTTTAATAAAGACCAAAATCTGGAGAGACCAGAGTCTCCAACACCCAGCTGTGTGTCTATGAAGAGTGACTGGTCTAAAGGAAGAGCTCCTTACTTCAGTGACGAACCTGGACCTTCAGACACAAAGTATGTGAATCCTCCTCTACAAGATACATGTACAAAAACATGTCAATATGTTTGATTCATATAAAATGTAAAAACAAAAACCTGCCTGTTTCTAGGAGGACCACCCAGGACTACCAGTGACATCATTGTTAGGCATGTTATTTTTAACCGAAATTTTGAAATACTAGTCGATACTCGTTCGGGGATATGGCATAACAAAAGTATGTGCAGAGTTTGGGTTTGTGGTGTGTACATGCATTGCATTTGTATTGCTGAACATTCCAAAGTAATGTTGTTTTGTACAAGTGTCCATGACAAAAAAAAATGATGTGGAGACAATAAAGACTATTATTATCATTATTATTGAAGGTGGTAACAGTCCATTTGCTCAGTAAAATATTTCGGGGGCATATTTAGAATGTTTGCAGGCTTGAGTATGTTGAATCTAGTTTGCATTAATGAGGATTTAGTTGACACAATGAAATAAAATGGCGATAGTATTCCGTGTGGGGCAGACAGCCTGTCACAGCCAGATTTGGGAGAGCAGCGCAGCTTTGTTGTTGCGAGGAAAGCGTTAAAATTAGACTTTCGTGGTTGTTTTCGTCTCAGATTTAGTTCCGACGGAGCGTCACAGTATAGCTCTGGGGACACAAAAGCGACACAAAAGTAGGACCTGGAAGTATCTCAGGAGGGGGCGCTCACGTCACAGCTAAAATACTGAATAGCAAATGCTCGATAGTGGGCTCAATAAGGACCCGGCTCAATAAGCCTGCTCAATAAGGTGATCGTTATCAATAAAACCTTAACGAGCTCCATCCCTACACTCAACAATGTTGGGCAATTCCATTACACCTTCCCAACATGTATGTCTACGATTGGCTAGTTCAGTGTTCAGTCCATAGTCTGGCGAGGTGCTCACTGCTTATACCATAAGAAGCGAGGAATGATTGCAATTCTTTAAAAAAAAGTAAAACAAATTAAAAAAAACATAAATAAATAAACAAATAAACGGAAATCAATGACATAGTTGTAATTGACTGACTGGTAGGCATTTTTGAGAATTGAGTTCCTTGACTTGTTGGCAACCTGCACAAAATATTGGTCTTGTAGTACTGTATTGTCAATTCTCTGTTCTATTTTACTGACTGTAATCTTATCAGGTTTAATAAAGACCACAATCTGGAGAGACCAGAGTCTCCAACACCCAGCTGTGTGTCTATGAAGAGTGACTGGTCTAAAGGAAGAGCTCCTAACTTCAGTGACGAACCTGGACCTTCAGACACAAAGTATGTGAATCCTCCTCTACAAGATACATGTACAAAAACATGTCAATATGTTTGATTCATATAAAATGTAAAAACAAAAACTGCCTGTTTCTAGGAGGACCACCCGCCTACCAGTGACATCATTGTTAGGCATGTTATTTTTAACCAAAATTTTGAAATACTAGTCGATACTCGTTCGGGGATATGGCATAACAAAAGTATGTGCAGAGTTTGGGTTTGTGGTGTGTACATGCATTGCATTTGTATTGCTGAACATTCCAAAGTAGTAGTAGCAACTAATAGCACCATTCAGGTGATTTTTACTTTTATTATTCATTATTCAACACTTTTGCCCTCATGATTGGACAATATACGGTGACATCAAACTATGTATTTTATTGCCTATATATAGGCAACCACACTCCCCAGGATTGCGTTGTCATATGCCTGCGTGAAAATTCTGATCAATTGCTCCAGCCACTGAGGAGAAGGGGGCAATCTCATTATGAGGAGTGTGTTGCGCAATGTCTGATGACATCTCCCTCCCTCTGCCACTTATATTGGCTCATGTGGCACACCCGTTATGCGATGCTCAGCCAATCGCAATGCAGAATGACACACCTTCCAGACAATCACAGCCCGCATTACGTGCGGATGATTACAATTTCGTCCTCAATTTCGTTGTCACATTTTGAGGACACTCAATTTGTTTTATTTATAGATACTACGAGCCCAACATTTTGTGCAAGTGTCCAGCAAGTCAAGGAACTCAATTCTCAAAACTTTTGTTTATTGGTATGGTATTTTTGTTTCCACCTCGTAATAGCCTGTGCATAATAACCCTCGCAGCGATCCAGAGCCTCGTAAGACATGCTCCTTCTTAATAGTGTAAGTGGACAACACGTGGGGTCTGCTCATAATTCTGACATCCCATTATTCTGACCATTAGGTTAGTGTGGGGTTAGTGTTAGAGTTAGGGATAGGGTTAGTTATAGTGGGACCAGACCAACAGGACACATATGCTACGTAGCCTACAAATCACACACATTCTTTTTTTGAGGGATGCTAGCCCCTCCTATATTCAGCTAATAGTGTAGATTTTCGTCTTACACAAACATTAAATTCCCATTGACAATGAATGGGCGAATTTTACGTCATACTGTCTGAGCAAATCGGCTATCTTTGTCCTAAACAACATTAAATTCCCATTGCCAATGAATGGAGAATTTTACGCCATAGTGTCTGAACAAAACGGCTTATAGTCTATTTTGTCTTACGCAAACATTAAATTCCCATTAACCATGAATGGAGGATTTTACGTCATAGTGTCTGAGCAAATAGGCATAGTGTCTATTTTACGTCATGATGATGTACGTTTATAAGAGCGCCCCTCACTTCACACGGGTGTGATTTTTAAGGGGGGCTAGTGCCCCTTAAAAATCACAGCTTTTGTCCGCACACGTCTCAAGATTTGCCATTGACCGTGAATGGAGAAATTACGTCCGAATTCCACTAAATATGACGTAAATAAAACATCAAAACATTAAACGCCATTGACATTGAAGGAAAAATTAACGTCATACTGTATGTAAACGAGCAAATCAGACAAACAACGACTGGCATTCTGGCCAGTATGAGATGATCCATGATGATGTACGATGATAAGAGCACCCCTCACTTCACACGGGTGTGATTTTCTTTTAACTCAAATAATGGTGTGGACATCAATAATCAATTACAATTCTAAAATATAGCTGCAAGCAGCTATAAGACACAGGGTCAAACCTTCCATGTCAATTTATGTAATTTTAAGTGAATTAATATTTGCCTTTACCCAATTCCGTCAGAGACAAAAAGGCGTTTTGAGGACCATGAGAATAAACGGAGGCGAAATGAGGGTGTTCCCTATCATTTTGTGTGTGTGTGTGTGTGTGTGTACAATTTACAATTTAGGCATTTAGCAGACGATCTTAATCCAGAGCGATTTACATTAAGCAATAACAAAAGCATGGCATACATCACATATATAAAAAAGTAGTTATCATGAATCATGCGTAAACTAAGAACGTAACAGTGGAGTATCTATGTAAACTATACATACTATACTATATACTATATTATACATGTGTACTATAAAGTGCTATGACTACATAAAATGCAATTCTAGAGCTGTCTACGTAACAAGCTATAAGTATGTTTAAAATAGTATCTAAGTCTACATAATGTGCTATCTAAGGGGCTAGGCTAGGGAAAGTGCTACGGGCCATGGTGGAGTCTGAAGAGGTGGGTTTTCAGACTACGACGGAAGATTGGGAGTGAGGCTGCAGTTCTGACTGTGATGGGAAGTGCATTCCATAGTTTTGGAGCCAGAAGGGAGAAGAGTTTGGGACGTGTGGAGCGTTGTCCCGGTGTTTTTAGTGAAGGTACCTCCAGCTTCCCTGCGTTGGCTGATCTGAGTGCGCGGGAGGGTTTGTAGGGTACGATCATACTTGTGAGATATGGGGGAGCCATGCCTTTGGTTGCTTTGAATGCCAGCATCAGAGTTTTGTATTCTGTGCGAGCAGCGACCGGGAGCCAATGGAGGGAGCGGAGAAGGGGGAGACGTGTGAGAATTTTGGCTGGTTGAAGACCAAGCGGGCTGCAGCATTTTGGATCAGTTGGAGGGGCTTAAGTGCACATGCCGGTAGGCCAGTAAGGAGGGAGTTACAATAGTCAAGTTTTGACAAGACTGTTGTCTGGATTAGGAGCTGGGCTGACTCCTGGGTGAGGAACGGTCTAATTCGTCATATGTTGTAGAGTGTAAACCTACAGGATCGAGTGATCTGTGATGTGTGTTTTGAACGAGAGCTGACTGTCCAGGACAACACCAAGGTTCTTGGCTGTCGGGACAGACTTTACCAGGGCGTTGTGTGTGTGTGTGTGTGTGTGTGCGTGCGTGCGTGCGTGCGTGCGTGCGTGCGTGCGTGCGTGCGTGCGCGTGTGTGTGTATACACCTTAGAACTGTTTATTGGCATACAAACTCTCACAACTGGCCAATAAAAATAAGGTTCTGTTCTTCTTTCCACAAAATAATTCAGTATTTAAGTCCGACATCATTTTGTAGTGCTACGTTACGTCCGGGTCCAAGTCCAGCTCCCGTCCGCATCTCATTGTAAATAGAATATCTAAATGCGTGAATCTTTTTACAATGACGTTATTTTTCAGAAAGGAAGCCATTGAGGGTTAAAATGGGTCTTAATGCTTCCAACTCGAGTAGAATTATTAATGTTTTGTACAAGTGTCCATGACAAAACAAAATGATGTGGAGACAATAAAGACTATTATTATCATTATTATTGAAGGTGGTAACAGTCCATTTGATCAGTAAAATATTTCGGGGGCATATTTAGAATGTTTGCAGGCTTGAGTATGTTGAATCTAGTTTGCATTAATGAGGATTTAGTTGACACAATGAAATAAAATGGCGATAGTATTCCGTGTGGGGCAGACAGCCTGTCACAGCCAGATTTGGGAGAGCAGCACAGCTTTGTTGTTGCGAGGAAAGCGTTAAAATGAGACTTTCGTGGTTGTTTTCGTCTCACATTTAGTCCGACGGAGCGTCACAGTATAGCTCTGGGGACACAAAAGCGACACAAAAGTAGGACCTGGAAGTATCTCAGGAGGGGGCGCTCACGTCACAGCTAAAATACTGAATAGCAAATGCTCGATAGTGGGCTCAATAAGGACCCGGCTCAATAAGCCTGCTCAATAAGGTGATCGTTATCAATAAAACCTTAACGAGCTCCATCCCTACACTCAACAATGTTGGGTAATTCCATTACACCTTCCCAACATGTATGTCTACGATTGGCTAGTTCAGTGTTCAGTCCATAGTCTGGCGAGGTGCTCACTGCTTATACCATAAGAAGCGAGGAATGATTGCAATTCTTTAAAAAAAAGTAAAAAAACAAAACAAAAAACATAAATAAATAAATAAATAAACAAATAAACGGAAATCAATGACATAGTTGTAATTGACTGACTGGTAGGCATTTTTGAGAATTGAGTTCCTTGACTTGTTGGCAACCTGCACAACATATTGGTCTTGTAGTACTGTACTGTCAATTCTCTGTTCTATTTTACTGACTGTAATCTTATCAGGTTTAATAAAGACCAAAATCTGGAGAGACCAGAGTCTCCAACACCCAGCTGTGTGTCTATGAAGAGTGACTGGTCTAAAGGAAGAGCTCCTAACTTCAGTGACGAACCTGGACCTTCAGACACAAAGTATGTGAATCCTCCTCTACAAGATACATGTACAAAAACATGTCAATATGTTTGATTCATATAAAATGTAAAAACAAAAACCTGCCTGTTTCTAGGAGGACCACCCGCCTACCAGTGACATCATTGTTAGGCATGTTATTTTTAACCGAAATTTTGAAATACTAGTCGATACTCGTTCGGGGATATGGCATAACAAAAGTATGTGCAGAGTTTGGGTTTGTGGTGTGTACATGCATTGCATTTGTATTGCTGAACATTCCAAAGTAATGTTGTTTTGTACAAGTGTCCATGACAAAAGAAAAATGATGTGGAGACAATAAAGACTATTATTATCATTATTATTGAAGGTGGTAACAGTCCATTTGCTCAGTAAAATATTTCGGGGGCATATTTAGAATGTTTGCAGGCTTGAGTATGTTGAATCTAGTTTGCATTAATGAGGATTTAGTTGACACAATGAAATAAAATGGCGATAGTATTCCGTGTGGGGCAGACGGCCTGTCACAGCCAGATTTGGGAGAGCAGCGCAGCTTTGTTTTTTGCGAGGAAAGCGTTAAAATTAGACTTTCGTGGTTGTTTTCGTCTCAGATTTAGTTCCGACGGAGCGTCACAGTATAGCTCTGGGGACACAAAAGCGACACAAAAGTAGGACCTGGAAGTATCTCAGGAGGGGGCGCTCACGTCACAGCTAAAATACTGAATAGCAAATGCTCGATAGTGGGCTCAATAAGGACCCGGCTCAATAAGCCTGCTCAATAAGGTGATCGTTATCAATAAAACCTTAACGAGCTCCATCCCTACACTCAACAATGTTGGGTAATTCCATTACACCTTTACCAACATGTATGTCTACGATTGGCTAGTTCAGTGTTCAGTCCATAGTCTGGCGAGGTGCTCACTGCTTATACCATAAGAAGCGAGGAATGATTGCAATTCTTTAAAAAAAAGTAAAACAATTTAAAAAAAACATAAATAAATAAACAAATAAACGGAAATCAATGACATAGTTGTAATTGACTGACTGGTAGGCATTTTTGAGAATTGAGTTCCTTGACTTGTTGGCAACCTGCACAAAATATTGGTCTTGTAGTACTGTATTGTCAATTCTCTGTTCTATTTTACTGACTGTAATCTTATCAGGTTTAATAAAGACCAAAATCTGGAGAGACCAGAGTCTCCAACACCCAGCTGTGTGTCTATGAAGAGTGACTGGTCTAAAGGAAGAGCTCCTAACTTCAGTGACGAACCTGGACCTTCAGACACAAAGTATGTGAATCCTCCTCTACAAGATACATGTACAAAAACATGTCAATATGTTTGATTCATATAAAATGTAAAAACAAAAACCTGCCTGTTTCTAGGAGGACCACCCGCCTACCAGTGACATCATTGTTAGGCATGTTATTTTTAACCAAAATTTTGAAATACTAGTCGATACTCGTTCGGGGATATGGCATAACAAAAGTATGTGCAGAGTTTGGGTTTGTGGTGTGTACATGCATTGCATTTGTATTGCTGAACATTCCAAAGTAATGTTGTTTTGTACAAGTGTCCATGACAAAAAAAATGATGTGGAGACAATAAAGACTATTATTATCATTATTATTGAAGGTGGTAACAGTCCATTTGCTCATTAAAATATTTCGGGGGCATATTTAGAATGTTTGCAGGCTTGAGTATGTTGAATCTAGTTTGCATTAATGAGGATTTAGTTGACACAATGAAATAAAATGGCGATAGTATTCCGTGTGGGGCAGACGGCCTGTCACAGCCAGATTTGGGAGAGCAGCGCAGCTTTGTTGTTGCGAGGAAAGCGTTAAAATGAGACTTCCGTGGTTGTTTTCGTCTCAGATTTAGTCCAACGGAGCGTCACAGTATAGCTCTGGGGACACAAAAGCGACACAAAAGTAGGACCTGGAAGTATCTCAGGAGGGGGCGCTCACGTCACAGCTACAATACTGAATAGCAAATGCTCGATAGTGGGCTCAATAAGGACCCGGCTCAATAAGCCTGCTCAATAAGGTGATCGTTATCAATAAAACCTTAACGAGCTCCATCCCTACACTCAACAATGTTGGGTAATTCCATTACACCTTTACCAACATGTATGTCTACGATTGGCTAGTTCAGTGTTCAGTCCATAGTCTGGCGAGGTGCTCACTGCTTATACCATAAGAAGCGAGGAATGATTAAAATTCTTTAAAAAAAAGTAAAACAAATTAAAAAAAACATAAATAAATAAACAAATAAACGGAAATCAATGACATAGTTGTAATTGACTGACTGGTAGGCATTTTTGAGAATTGAGTTCCTTGACTTGTTGGCAACCTGCACAAAATATTCGTCTTGTAGTAAGTACTGTATTGTCAATTCTCTGTTCTATTTTACTGACTGTAATCTTATCAGGTTTAATAAAGACCAAAATCTGGAGAGACCAGAGTCTCCAACACCCAGCTGTGTGTCTATGAAGAGTGACTGGTCTAAAGGAAGAGCTCCTAACTTCAGTGACGAACCTGGACCTTCAGACACAAAGTATGTGAATCCTCCTCTACAAGATACATGTACAAAAACATGTCAATATGTTTGATTCATATAAAATGTAAAAACAAAAACCTGCCTGTTTCTAGGAGGACCACCCGCCTACCAGTGACATCATTGTTAGGCATGTTATTTTTAACCGAAATTTTTAAATACTAGTCGATACTCGTTCGGGGATATGGCATAACAAAAGTATGTGCAGAGTTTGGGTTTGTGGTGTGTACATGCATTGCATTTGTATTGCTGAACATTCCAAAGTAATGTTGTTTTGTACAAGTGTCCATGACAAAAAAGAATTATGTGGAGACAATAAAGACTATTATTATCATTATTATTGAAGGTGGTAACAGTCCATTTGCTCAGTAAAATATTTCGGGGGCATATTTAGAATGTTTGCAGGCTTGAGTATGTTGAATCTAGTTTGCATGAGGATTTAGTTGACACAATGAAATAAAATGGCGATAGTATTCCGTGTGGGGCAGACGGCCTGTCACAGCC
Source organism: Electrona antarctica (assembly GCF_951216825.1). Taxonomy (NCBI): domain Eukaryota; kingdom Metazoa; phylum Chordata; class Actinopteri; order Myctophiformes; family Myctophidae; genus Electrona; species Electrona antarctica. The sequence continues at coordinate 5,640,501 of NC_136795.1, read as the reverse complement.
AGATTTGGGAGAGCAGTGCAGCTTTGTTGTTGCGAGGAAAGCGGTAAAATGAGATTTTCGTGGTTGTTTTCGTCTCAGATTTAGTCCGACGGAGCGTCACAGTATAGCTCTGGGGACACAAAAGCAACACAAAAGTAGGACCTGGAAGTATCTCAGGAGGGGGCGCTCACGTCACAGCTAAAATACTGAATAGCAAATGCTCGATAGTGGGCTCAATAAGGACCCGGCTCAATAAGCCTGCTCAATAAGGTGATCGTTATCAATAAAACCTTAACCGAGCTCCATCCCTACACTCAACAATGTTGGGTAATTCCATTACACCTTGCCCAACATGTATGTCTACGATTGGCTAGTTCAGTGTTCAGTCCATAGTCTGGCGAGGTGCTCACTGCTTATACCATAAGAAGCGAGGAATGATTGCAATTCTTTAAAAAAAAGTAATAAAAAAAACCATACATAAATAAACAAATAAACGGAAATCAATGACATAGTTGTAATTGACTGACTGGTAGGCATTTTTGAGAATTGAGTTCCATAACTTGTTGGCAACCTGCACAACATATTGGTCTTGTAGTACTGTATTGTGTCATTCTCTGTTCTATTTTACTGACTGTAATCTTCAACACCCAGGAAGAGGAAGAGGAAAGGAAGAGCTCCTAACTTCAGTGACGAACCTGGACCTTCAGACACAAAGTATGTGAATCCTCCTCTACAAGATACATGTACAAAAACATGTCAATATGTTTGATTCATATAAAATGTAAAAACAAAAACCTGCCTGTTTCTAGGAGGACCACCCGCCTACCAGTGACATCATTGTTAGGCATGTTATTTTTAACCGAAATTTTGAAATACTAGTCGATACTCGTTCGGGGATATGGCATAACAAAAGTATGTGCAGAGTTTGGGTTTGTGGTGTGTACATGCATTGCATTTGTATTGCTGAACATTCCAAAGTAATGTTGTTTTGTACAAGTGTCCATGACAAAAAAAAAATATGTGGAGACAATAAAGACTATTATTATCATTATTATTGAAGGTGGTAACAGTCCATTTGCTCAGTAAAATATTTCGGGGCATATTTAGAATGTTTGCAGGCTTGAGTATGTTGAATCTAGTTTGCATTAATGAGGATTTAGTTGACACAATGAAATAAAATGGCGATAGTATTCCGTGTGGGGCAGACGGCCTGTCACAGCCAGATTTGGGAGAGCAGCGCAGCTTTGTTGTTGCGAGGAAAGCGTTAAAATGAGACTTTCGTGGTTGTTTTCGTCTCAGATTTAGTCCGACGGAGCGTCACAGTATAGCTCTGGGGACACAAAAGCGACACAAAAGTAGGACCTGGAAGTATCTCAGGAGGGGGCGCTCACGTCACAGCTAAAATACTGAATAGCAAATGCTCGATAGTGGGCTCAATAAGGACCCGGTTCAATAAGCCTGCTCAATAAGGTGATCGTTATCAATAAAACCTTAACGAGCTCCATCCCTACACTCAACAATGTTGGATAATTCCATTACACCTTTTCCCAACATGTATGTCTACGATTGGCTAGTTCAGTGTTCAGTCCATAGTCTGGCGAGGTGCTCACTGCTTATACCATAAGAAGCGAGGAATGATTGCAATTCTTTAAAAAAAAGTAAAACAAATTAAAAAAAACATAAATAAATAAACAAATAAACGGAAATCAATGACATAGTTGTAATTGACTGACTGGTAGGCATTTTTGAGAATTGAGTTCCTTGACTTGTTGGCAACCTGCACAAAATATTGGTCTTGTAGTACTGTATTGTCAATTCTCTGTTCTATTTTACTGACTGTAATCTTATCAGGTTTAATAAAGACCAAAATCTGGAGAGACCAGAGTCTTCAACACCCAGGAAGAGGAAGAGGAAAGGAAGAGCTCCTAACTTCAGTGACGAACCTGGACCTTCAGACACAAAGTATGTGAATCCTCCTCTACAAGATACATGTACAAAAACATGTCAATATGTTTGATTCATATAAAATGTAAAAACAAAAACCTGCCTGTTTCTAGGAGGACCACCCGCCTACCAGTGACATCATTGTTAGGCATGTTATTTTTAACCGGAATTTTGAAATACTAGTCGATACTCGTTCGGGGATATGGCATAACAAAAGTATGTGCAGAGTTTGGGTTTGTGGTGTGTACATGCATTGGATTTGTATTGATGAACATTACAAAGTAGTAGTAGCAACTAATAGCACCATTCAGGTGATTCTTATTATTCATTATTCAACACTTTTGCCCTCGTGATTTGACAATATACGGTGACATCAAACTATGTATTTTATTGCCTATATATAGGCAACCACACTCCCCGGGATTGCGTTGTCAATTATGCCTTCGTGAAAATTCTGATCAATTGCTCCAGCCACTGAGGAGAAGGGGGCAATCTCATTATGAGGAGTGTGTTGCGCAATGTCTGATGACATCTCCCTCCCTCTGCCACTTATATTGGCTCATGTGGCACACCCGTTATGCGATGCTCAGCCAATCGCAATGCAGAATGACACACCTTCCAGACAATCACAGCCCGCATTACGTGCGGATGATTACAATTTCGTCCTCAATTTCGTCACATTTTGAGGACACTCAATTTGTTTTAGTTATAGATACTACGAGGCCAACATTTTGTGCAAGTGTCCAGCAAGTCAAGGAACTCAATTCTCAAAACTTTTGTTTATTGGTATGGTATTTTTGTTTCCACCTCGTAATAGCCTGTGCATAATAACCCTCGCAGCGATCCAGAGCCTCGTAAGACATGCTCCTTCTTACTAGTGTAAGTGGACAACACGTGGGGTCTGCTCATAATTCTGACATCCCATTATTCTGACCATTAGGTTAGTGTGGGGTTAGTGTTAGAGTTAGGGATAGGGTTAGTTATAGTGGGACCAGACAAACAGGACACATATGCCACGTAGCCTACAAATCACACACATTCTTTTTTTGAGGGATGCTAGCCCCTCCTATATTCAGCTATTAGTGTAGATTTTCGTCTTACACAAACATTAAATTCCCATTGACAATGAATGGAGAATTTTACGTCATACTGTCTGAGCAAATCGGCTATCTTTGTCTTAAACAACATTAAATTCCCATTGCCAATGAATGGAGAATTTTACGCCATAGTGTCTGAACAAAACGGCTTATAGTCTATTTTGTCTTACGCAAACATTAAATTCCCATTAACCATGAATGGAGAATTTTACGTCATAGTGTCTGAGCAATTAGGCATAGTGTCTATTTTACGTCATGATGATGTACGTTTATAAGAGCGCCCCTCACTTCACACGGGTGTGATTTTTAAGGGGGGCTAGTGCCCCTTAAAAATCACAGCTTTTGTCCGCACACGTCTCAAGATTTGCCATTGACCACGGTAAAAGTATTCAGGTCAAAATGTCTGCTAAATTTTGTCCCCGCCAGTCTCAAGTTTTTGCCATTGACCATGAATGGAGAAATTACGTCCGAATTCCACTAAATATGACGTAAATAAAACATCAAAACATTAAACGCCATTGACATTGAAGGAAAAATTAACGTCATACTGTATGTAAACGAGCAAATCAGACAAACAACGACTGGCATTCTGGCCAGTATGAGATGATCCATGATGATGTACGATGATAAGAGCACCCCTCACTTCACACGGGTGTGATTTTCTTTTAACTCAAATAATGGTGTGGACATCAATAATCAATTACAATTCTAAAATATAGCTGCAAGCAGCTATAAGACACAGGGTCAAACCTTCCATGTCAATTTATGTAATTTTAAGTGAATTAATATTTGCCTTTACCCAATTCCGTCAGAGACAAAAAGGCGTTTTGAGGCCCATGAGAATAAACGGAGGCGAAGTGAGGGTGTTCCCTATCATTTTGTGTGTGTGTGTGTGTGTGTGTACAATTTACAATTTAGGCATTTAGCAGACGATCTTAATCCAGAGCAATTTACATTAAAGGACCACTTCACCACTTTTCAACATCTCTTCATATAATTGGTCCTCACTAATGTTTATGATAAAACGCCACCATTTTTTCCTACTCAGTCTGTGTCTCATAGGAGGGCTTTGGGCAGTTCGGACACCCGTCCACCAGTGACATCATCATTAGGCAGATTTTTTTTTAAACAAGATTTGTTTTAAAATATATTTAGATTTGTATTATCGTGAGAACGATGGATTCAACTTTTGCATTGCAACTTTTCAGGAAAAGAAAGCCTGCCGTTTCTATTAGCTTGGATTCACCATCGATGATGTCACTGGTGGACGGGTTTCTGAACTGCCCACAGCCTTCCTATGAGACACAGACTGAGTAGGGAAAAATGTTGGTATTTTATCATGAACATTAGTTGGGACCAATTATAGGAAGAGAAGTTGAAAAGTGGTGAAGTGGTCCTTTAAGCAATAACAAAAGCATGGCATACATCACATATATAAACTAGAAAAAGTGCCCCTCGGGGCACAGGTCTCCACCAGGGCAGGTCAGGTTGTGGCCTCCTAATAGGCCAATGTGAAAAGGGTGCCATTTCTTCATAGGCCTTTGATGGCAATTGGATGATTTGAGGCATTTTGTTCCAAAAATGTGTTTTGCAAAAATCAACCTGTTGGTGGCGCTATAACAGGCCAATGTGAAAAGGGTGGGATATATTCCTCAGCCTGGTAAGAAAATGTGTGAAAGATTTCACGTAAATTGCATGCTGCGTTCATGATTTGAGGTTTTGTTCAAAACGGGGCAATCTTGCAAACTGTGAATGCCAATTATAGCCAATTAGGATGGAATATGAAATATCGGACAGATCCGACTTGAGCACATGACCATAGAGATACTGTGTAACAATTTGTGAGATTTTTGGACAGAATCTGGAGGAGTAATATAAAAAAAACAGGAATTGGCCTGTTATAGCGCCACCTTGAGGCTGATTTGGGGAAGAAATGAGTGGCATGTCATCCACGGCCTAGTGGAAATGTGCGTGTATAATTTCACGGAAATTGCACACTGTGTTTGTGATTTGTGGCATTTTGTTCGAAACGGACCAATCATGTGAGCTTTGGAAGGCAATCTTAGCCAATCAGGATGGAAGATGGGAAATGGTGCAGATCCGTGTTGATCACATGATACACTAGATAGTGTATACTGAATTGTGTGATGTATGGATAAAATGTGAACGAGTAATCTACAGAAATGTGTTTTGCCTAAATGGGCCTCATGGTGGCGCTATAACAGGCCGTTGAGGAATATTTGGGGCAGAGGTTCGTCGTTGGCATCCAGGGAGTGTGTGTGCAAAGTTTGGCATGGATCGGGCCAACGGTGGCAGAGATTAGCTGGTAACAGACGGACGGAAGGAAGGACGGACGCACACACACACACACACACACACACGGACGGAGTGCAAAACATACTCTCTCCCCATGCCTTCGGCCTGGTGGAGACAAAAAGTAGTTATCATGAATCATGCGTAAACTAAGAACGTAACAGTGGAGTATCTATGTAAACTATACATACTATACTATATACTATATTATACATGTGTACTATAAAGTGCTATGACTACATAAAATGCAATTCTAGAGCTGTCTACGTAACAAGCTATAAGTATGTTTAAAATAGTATCTAAGTCTACATAATGTGCTATCTAAGGGGCTAGGCTAGGGAAAGTGCTACGGGCCATGGTGGAGTCTGAAGAGGTGGGTTTTCAGACTACGGCGGAAGATTGGGAGTGAGGCTGCAGTTCTGACTGTGATGGGAAGTGCATTCCATAGTTTTGGAGCCAGAAGGGAGAAGAGTTTGGGACGTGTGGAGCGTTGTCCCGGTGTTTTTAGTGAAGGTACCTCCAGCTTCCCTGCGTTGGCTGATCTGAGTGCGCGGGAGGGTTTGTAGGGTACGATCATACTTGTGAGATATGGGGGAGCCATGCCTTTGGTTGCTTTGAATGCCAGCATCAGAGTTTTGTATTCTGTGCGAGCAGCGACCGGGAGCCAATGGAGGGAGCGGAGAAGGGGGAGACGTGTGAGAATTTTGGCTGGTTGAAGACCAAGCGGGCTGCAGCATTTTGGATCAGTTGGAGGGGCTTAAGTGCACATGCCGGTAGGCCAGTAAGGAGGGAGTTACAATAGTCAAGTTTTGACAAGACTGTTGTCTGGATTAGGAGCTGGGCTGACTCCTGGGTGAGGAACGGTCTAATTCGTCATATGTTGTAGAGTGTAAACCTACAGGATCGACATCTGTGATGTGTGTTTTGAACGAGAGCTGACTGTCCAGGACAACACCAAGGTTCTTGGCTGTCGGGACAGACTTTACCAGGGCGTTGTGTGTGTGCGTGCGTGCGTGCGTGCGTGCGTGTATACACCTTAGAACTGTTTATTGGCATACAAACTCTCACAACTGGCCAATAAAAATAAGGTTCTGTTCTTTCCACAAAATAATTCAGTATTTAAGTCCGACATCATTTTGTAGTGCTACGTTACGTCCGGGTGCAAGTCCAGCTCCCGTCCGCATCTCATTGTAAATAGAATATCTAAACGCGTGAATCTTTTTACAATGACGTTATTTTTCAGAAAGTAAGCCATTGAGGGTTAAAATGGGTCTTAATGCTTCCAACTCGAGTAGAATTATTAATGTTTTGTACAAGTGTCCATGACAAAACAAAATGATGTGGAGACAATAAAGACTATTATTATCATTATTATTGAAGGTGGTAACAGTCCATTTGATCAGTAAAATATTTCGGGGGCATATTTAGAATGTTTGCAGGCTTGAGTATGTTGAATCTAGTTTGCATGAGGATTTAGTTGACACAATGAAATAAAATGGCGATAGTATTCCGTGTGGGGCAGACGGCCTGTCACAGCCAGATTTGGGAGAGCAGTGCAGCTTTGTTGTTGCGAGGAAAGCGGTAAAATGAGATTTTCGTGGTTGTTTTCGTCTCAGATTTAGTCCGACGGAGCGTCACAGTATAGCTCTGGGGACACAAAAGCAACACAAAAGTAGGACCTGGAAGTATCTCAGGAGGGGGCGCTCACGTCACAGCTAAAATACTGAATAGCAAATGCTCGATAGTGGGCTCAATAAGGACCCGGCTCAATAAGCCTGCTCAATAAGGTGATCGTTATCAATAAAACCTTAACCGAGCTCCATCCCTACACTCAACAATGTTGGGTAATTCCATTACACCTTTCCCAACATGTATGTCTACGATTGGCTAGTTCAGTGTTCAGTCCATAGTCTGGCGAGGTGCTCACTGCTTATACCATAAGAAGCGAGGAATGATTGCAATTCTTAAAAAAGAAAAAAAAAGAAATAAACAAATAAACGGAAATCAATGACATAGTTGTAATTAACTGACTGGTAGGCATTTTTGAGAATTGAGTTCCTTGACTTGACAAAATATTGGTCTTGTAGTACTGTACTGTCAATTCTCTGTTCTATTTTACTGACTGTAATCTTATCAGGTTTAATAAAGACCAAAATCTGGAGAGACCAGAGTCTCCAACACCCAGCTGTGTGTCTATGAAGAGTGACTGGTCTAAAGGAAGCCCTCTTAACTTCAGTGACGAACTTGGACCTTCAGACACAAAGTATGTGAATCCTCCTCTACAAGATACATGTACAAAAACATGTTTGATTCATATAAAATGTAAAAACAAAAACATGTCTGCCTGTTTCTAGGACGACCACCCGCCTACCAGTGACATCATTGTTAGGCATGTTATTTTTAACCGGAATTTTGAAATACTAGTCGATACTCGTTCGGGGATATGGCATAACAAAAGTATGTGCAGAGTTTGGGTTTGTGGTGTGTACATGCATTGCATTTGTATTGCTGAACATTCCAAAGTAGTAGTAGCAACTAATAGCACCATTCAGGTGATTTTTACTTTTATTATTCATTATTCAACACTTGATTTGACAATATACGGTGACATCAAACTATGTATTTTATTGCCTATATTTAGGCAACCACACTCCCCAGGATTGCGTTGTCAATTATGCCTGCGTGAAAATTCTGATCAATTGCTCCGCCACTGAGGAGAAGGGGGCAATCTCATTATGAGGCCAACATTATCTCATTATGATACTACAAGGCCAACATTTTGTGCAAGTGTCCAGCAAGTCAAGGAACTCAATTCTCAAAACTTTTGTTTATTGGTATGGTATTTTTGTTTCCACCTCGTAATAGCCTGTGCATAATAACCCTCGCAGCGATCCAGAGCCTCGTAAGACATACTCCTTCTTACTAGTGTAAATGGACAACACGTGGGGTCTGCTCATAATTCTGACATCCCATTATTCTGACCATTAGGTTAGTGTGGGGTTAGTGTTAGAGTTAGGGATAGGGTTAGTTATAGTGGGACCAGACAAACAGGACACATATGCTACGTAGCCTACAAATCACACACATTCTTTTTTTGAGGGATGCTAGCCCCTCCTATATTCAGCTATTAGTGTAGATTTTCGTCTTACACAAACATTATATTCCCATTGACAATGAATGGAGAATTTTACGCCATAGTGTCTGAACAAATCGGCATAGTGTCTATTTTACGTCATGATGATGTACGTTGATAAGAGCGCCCCTCACTTCACACGGGTGTGATTTTAAAAAAATCACAGCTTTTGTCCGCACACGTCTCAAGATTTGCCATTGACCACGGTAAAAGTATTCAGGTCAAAATGTCTGCTAAATTTTGTCCCCGCCAGTCTCAAGTTTTGCCATTGACCGTGCATGGAGAAATTACGTCCGAATTCCACTAAATATGACTTAAATAAAACATCAAAACATTAAACGCCATTGACATTGAAGGAAAAATGTACGTCATACTGTATGTAAACAAGCAAATCAGACAAACAATGACAGGCATTCTGGCCAGTATGAGATGATCCATGATGATGTACGATGATAAGAGCACCCCTCACTTCACACAGGTGTGATTTTCTTTTAACTCAAATAATGGCGTGGAAATCAATAATCAATTACAATAATAAAATATAGCTGCAAGCAGCTATAAGACACAGGGTCAAACCTTCCATGTCAATTTATGTAATTTTAAGTGAATTCATATTTGCCTTTACACAATTCCGTCAGAGACAAAAAGGGGTTTTGAGGCCCATGAGAATAAACGGAGGCGAAGTAAGGGGTCTTAATGCTTCCAACTCGAGTAGAATTATTAATGTTTTGTACAAGTGTCCATGACAAAAAAAAAATCACACCCGTGTGAACTGAGTGGTGTATGGTCTTATATAGACTGATCAGCTGTGGTCTGACGTAATGTCTGACGTAATGAAATCACACCCGTGTGAACTGGGTGACCATAGCAACCATGCTCATTTTTTGGTACGAACAGACAGACAGACAACTAACAAAGCCAGTTGTAGGAGTGGTTTACACCACTCAAAAAATGATGTGGAGACAATAAAGACTATTATTATCATTATTATTGAAGGTGGTAACAGTCCATTTGCTCAGTAAAATATTTCGGGGGCATATTTAGAATGTTTGCAGGCTTGAGTATGTTGAATCTAGTTTGCATTAATGAGGATTTAGTTGACACAATGAAATAAAATGGCGATAGTATTCCAAGTGGGGCAGACGGCCTGTCACAGCCAGATTTGGGAGAGCAGCGCAGCTTTGTTGTTGCGAGGAAAGCGGTAAAATGAGACTTTTGTGGTTGTTTTCGTCTCAGATTTAGTCCGACGGAGCGTCACAGTATAGCTCTGGGGACACAAAAGCGACACAAAAGTAGAACCCGGAAGTAACTCAGGAGGGGGCGCTCACGTCACAGCTAAAATACTGAATAGCAAATGCTCGATAGTGGGCTCAATAAGGACCCGGCTCAATAAGCCTGCTCAATAAGGTGATCGTTATCAATAAAACCTTAACGAGCTCCATCCCTACACTCAACAATGTTGGGTAATTCCATTACACCTTGCCCAACATGTATGTCTACGATTGGCTAGTTCAGTGTTCAGTCCATAGTCTGGCGAGGTGCTCACTGCTTATACCATAAGAAGCGAGGAATGATTGCAATTCTTAAAAAAAAAAAAAAAAAACTTAAATTAACAAATAAACGGAAATCAATGACATAGTTGTAATTGACTGACTGGTAGGCATTTTTGAGAATTGAGTTCCTTGACTTGTTGGCAACCTGCACAAAATATTGGTCTTGTAGTACTGTACTGTCAATTCTCTGCTCTATTTTACTGACTGTAATCTTATCAGGTTTAATAAAGACCAAAATCTGGAGAGACCAGAGTCTCCAACACCCAGGAAGAGGAAGAGGAAGAGGAAAGGAAGAGCTCCTTACTTCAGTGACGAACCTGGACCTTCAGACACAAAGTATGTGAATCCTCCTCTACAAGATACATGTACAAAAACATGTCAATATGTTTGATTCATATAAAATGTAAAAACAAAAACCTGCCTGTTTCTAGGAGGACCACCCGCCTACCAGTGACATCATTGTTAGGCATGTTATTTTTAACCAACATTTTGAAATACTAGTCGATACTCGTTCGGGGATATGGCATAACAAAAGTATGTGCAGAGTTTGGGTTTGTGCTGTGTACATGCATTGCATTTGTATTGCTGAACATTCCAAAGTAATGTTGTTTTGTACAAGTGTCCATGACAAAAAAAAATTATGTGGAGACAATAAAGACTATTATTATCATTATTATTGAAGGTGGTAACAGTCCATTTGCTCAGTAAAATATTTCGGGGGCATATTTAGAATGTTTGCAGGCTTGAGTATGTTGAATCTAGTTTGCATTAATGAGGATTTAGTTGACACAATGAAATAAAATGGCGATAGTATTCCGTGTGGGGCAGACGGCCTGTCACAGCCAGATTTGGGAGAGCAGCGCAGCTTTGTTGTTGCGAGGAAAGCGTTAAAATGAGACTTTCGTGGTTGTTTTCGTCTCAGATTTAGTCCGACGGAGCGTCACAGTATAGCTCTGGGGACACAAAAGCGACACAAAAGTAGGACCTGGAAGTATCTCAGGAGGGGGCGCTCACGTCACAGCTAAAATACTGAATAGCAAATGCTCGATAGTGGGCTCAATAAGGATATTTTACGATGATAAGAGCACCCCTCACTTCACATGGTTGTGATTCTTAAGGGGCGCTAGCCCCTTCTATAAACAGCTTTTGTCCCCACACGTCTCAAGATTTGCCATTGACCACGGTAAGAGAACAGTCAGAATTCCGCCAACGATTTTATTTAACTCAAATAATGGCGTGGAAATCAATAATAAATTACAATTATAAAATATAGCTGCAAGCAGCTATAAGACAGTCACAGGGTCAAACCTTCCATGTCTATTTATGTAATTTTAAGTTAATTAATATTTGCCTTTACACAATTCCGTCAGAGACAAAAAGGGGTTTTGAGGCCCATGAGAATAAACGGAGGCGAAGTGGGGGTGTTCAGTATATGCCAACAGGAAATAATAGTGAAGAAATGTTATGGGGGCTGGGCCTGGCTCCCAGACTCTGTTAGGTAAACATCACAACATCATGAAATGACACCCTGTCCTTTGTTTGTCTGTTTATGTAATTCTTTCTAAGAACACATTGTATAGATAAGCTGTCAGCTGGAGAGGATGATGCAATGGACAGTGATGAAACACCTCAAACCAATTCACCAATTAATGAACAAAGTAAGACTTCTTTACTCATCATTGTTTTACTATTACTAGAACATATGTATCTGTATTTATTCATTGCAAGACAATGGTGGCATGACATTACTCTTATGATAAATATTGTTTCAGGGTTATATTTCATTGCTGTAATTGGTGATTCATTATTATTTAAGTTGTGTTGATTTGCTTACTATACTGGTTTTCAGGAAGACCACAACATCGCCACACATTTAATTATTTTCCTGTATCTTTAATGTTGCAAATAGGTTCCATCAATGGAGATAGTGGTAACAAGGTAAGAATCATGTATTTGACTTCATACTGTAAGCACTTTGGAATATTTTTCTGATTTTATTTATAGCTTATGGACAGGTCAATGGACAGGTCAAGCGAAAATGCCTGTGTTTTACTAGCAATGGATTAACATAAGCCATTACAATAAATCAATACAATTACACATTGTGTAATTGTGATGCCATGATGACACATTGAGGTTAGACAGAGCTGGAAGTCTTAGAGTGCCAGGTATTAATGATTTTGTTCATCCGCCAGTGCCAGTGTTTTCAGCATTGAAAAAAAAAAATAACTTCCGGTTTTGACCAAAAACAGTATGTGGGAAAATAATCTGAGATAAATATATATTTTTTCTGAAACAGATAACACTAGGGCCAGCAGAGTTTGCCCTCTAGTGGTTAACACTGAAAACACAAAATCTTTCTAGGCTTTGGCACCCAGAGCCTTGGCAACGAGATATCTCGTCTTTGGCACTCAAAAACTTTTAACTGCTGAAAAGGTGACTATACGGTATCACAGTAATGATACCGTTGGCTGTATTTGACGCTATTTTGACCCTTGAATAAAATACTCATCTGATTCTATTGTATGTATTGACTTTTTTTCTCTCTTTTTTTCTGTTTTTTGTTCATTTTAAAGGAGGAAAAACGTCAAAGAGAATTTGATGATCTGCTTTTCAAACTTAACTTCAAGGACAAAGACAAAGACAACTATGTAGATAAGTTGAAAACTGCCGACTTTCTGAAAATAGGCCCCTCCATAAAGAACCAAACTGGCAATGACATTGCTTATACATTCTTTCAGAAGTTGTTGATGCTTGACTATAGAGCCAGGGACATAACAGTAACAGTAGACAGTACAAATTATGATACTCCAGATGATCACAAGATTGAAACAGACGGAGGTCTGTTTGATTTGATGCGTAAGGCAAATGTAGACACTGATCAGAGCACGAAGCAGTGCAATGTCCATCCAATGGATGTTCAGATGGCTTTGTTTCACTGCTCAGATAGTTTTCTAAGGCAGAGCATGATTACTAAACTATCACAGTGTCAGTATGCCTTACCTTTGCTTGTGCCTGACCCAGTCACAAAGGATATTGAGTGTCCTTTGTGGACATTCAGGCCACTAAGAAAATCCTGGAAGGTATTGACTGATAAGGATTCAGGTGCAGTCACAATTAAGAATATGGCTATTTGCCAAGCTGAGACACCTATGGTGTCATTTTTCCGCCTTGGCTCAGTGTCATCATCTAAATCTCAGGTGATAAATTACTTAATCAATGACCGTCACAGCACATTCTTTCATAGGGATTCTCCAGGTGCCACCAAATCCCGCTGCCTGATAGATGGTATGGCAGAGATTGCCTGGTACTTCCCTGCTGGAAAAGTCAATGATGTTTTCTCTGATTGTGTAGCCTTCTGTAATCTTCATGGAGATGCTCTATCACATGAAAAACAACGTGGGATCCTGATTGATAAGGCTTCAGTCAATGTTGTCCTTTTACCTAATCTGCATGGAGGAGATGACAAAATTGAAACAATTGTGAACGATCATTTTAGGAAGAAACCTCTCATATGCCTCCTTGCTGATAATGACTATGCTGCAAAACAGATACAACGAGGACTGTATACAATGGGCTTGAAGGATAGAAGTCAGTCAGATGTGGCTAAAGAATTGAAAGGAATAATTAGAAGTATGTTGTCAAGTGAATATACACCCTTCCAACTTGAACACATGGGAAAGGTCTGTGGAATCAAAACCGATGAAGATGATCCTGCATGTCAAGAAGGGAAATCTGCTGCTGTGAAGATTCAGAAATTGCTTGAAGGAAAAGAGTTTTCACAAATCAAAGACACATTTCTACCATGCCACGGTAAACTATGGCATGAGTGGTGCCAAACACACAAAGAGCTGTACCACCTCAGAGGAGAGTCCATCGAGAAGGACAAAAGTCAAAAACAAAAGAGGCTGAAGGAAATAAGACGTGAACAACTTGAAAAACCATCCAGTGAGCTGGTGCAGATGTTCATTGAAAACTTGCAGTCTCTGAAAGTGAATGAAAAATGTTACTTCCTAAAATGGATTGAATTCTTTCTTGATAACTTATTCACAGATAACATTTCTGAAATCTACCAGAAATATGAGGCAACGTTGTCTAAGTTCTTGGCTTTGAAAAAGAACAAAGAGAAGCATGACATGTCACATGAGCTGGAGGCAAAGAAGGCAAAGAAGGATGACATTTCACATGAGCTGGAGGCAAAGAAGGATGGGAGGCATACTATGGTCCGACGGAGCATTGGTTCGACATGCGTCCGCACGTCGGACCAAACACATGTAACCAAGAAGGATGACATTTCACATGAGCTGGAGGCAAAGAAGGATGACATTTCACATGAGCTGGAGGCAAAGAAAAGGGAGTTGGAGGAAATTTCAAAGACACTTCAATCAGCAACTATTGGAGTTGAGCACCTCTTGAGGGAAATAGGACAAATCTATGAAGCCAATAGTGGGAAATTGTCTCAATACCCTAAGCTGGCAGCAGAGCTTATGATAGCAGGTCAACCAATGGAGCTGATGGATGGAGATGCAGCCCATGTCCCTTTAACATGGATCACTAGTGTTCTAGATGAGGTCATCAATACACTCGGAGACAAGAGAGTTTTTGTTTTGACAGTTTTAGGCATCCAGAGCAGTGGAAAATCAACCATGCTGAATGCTATGTTTGGATTGCAGTTTGCAGTGAGTGCTGGCAGGTGCACTAGAGGGGCCTTCATGCAGCTAGTGGAAGTGTCAGAGGAGATCCAGAAAGACTTCAAGTTTGACTATGTCCTGGTTGTGGACACCGAAGGACTGCGTGCTCCTGAACTGGCAGTTCAGGACACTCGTCACCATGACAATGCATTGACAACATTTGTCATTGGCCTGGCACACATGACTTTGATCAACATCTCTGGAGAGAATCAAGCTGAGATGGAAGATGTTCTTCATATTGCTGTTCAGGCCTTCATGAGGATGAAGAAGGTTAAACTGTCTCCAAGTTGTCTGTTCGTTCACCAGAATGTTCCAGCTATTGACTCTTCTCAAAAAAACAAGGTTGGAAAGAGAAACCTAGAAGAAAAACTTGATAAGATGACCAAGTTAGCTGCCGAAGAGGAAGAGTTTGATGCAAAGTTCTTCAGTGATGTCATTGCATTTGATGTAAACAAAGATGTGAATTACTTTGCTCAACTGTGGGAGGGCAGTCCACCCATGGCTCCACCAAACCCAGGTTATAGTGAGAGCATCCAAGAGCTGAAGGACATGATCCTCACAAAAGCATCACAGTCAAATGGAATGTCACTTTCAGAATTCAGCAAAACCATTAAAGACCTTTGGGATGCTCTGTTGAGTGAAAACTTTGTTTTCAGTTTCAAAAACACAGTGGAAATTTCATTGTACAGAAAACTTGAATCAGAGTATTCAAAATGGACCTGGGCTTTAAGGCATGAAATGTTGACAATTGAACACCAACTTCACAGCAGAATTGAAAATGGAAGACTTGACAAGATTAATACGAGTGATCTTCACAAAAAAATGAGTAAGACTTGGGGAAAAGTGGAAAAAACGGTGGAAAAATATTTTGATGAAGATAAAGATAAAGATGTACTGGTTCGATGGAAAAATGAATTTGAAAAGAAAATTAAGCTTTTCCACGATGAACAAGTGAGTGGAGCCAAACAAAAGCTAGAGGAAATTATTCAGCAGAAGAAAGCTCGCACAAAGACAGACGATATGAAGATAGCTTGTGACAACCAGCATCTACAGAAGAGCAAAGAGCTTGCCAGGAAGCTAAAATGCAAGGCAAAGGATGAAACAAAACTTGAAATGGATGAAACAGAACTTGAAATGGATGAAACGGAACTTGAAAAGGAGTTCAACAATTTTTGGAAAGTTTGGGTTACTGACCTCACTAAAGATGTTCCTCCCATAAAGGAGATCAACATTCAAGAAGATGTGGAATCCATCCTTCATGATATAGGATATGAGTGGCCTCTTATAGACAGCTGCAAAAGCGAAGACGAAAACAATTGGACCACTGCATTTAAATGTGTCAAAAAGAAAGCCAAACAAGCTTTCAAAAGGGTTAAAAACATTTTTAGTTCAAAAAAAGAAGCTAATTATGAAGATCATGGCCTGATAAGAACCCTCATTGCCAACGTTGAGACACAAACCAATATCCTAATAAAAAAGAAACCTGTTAACACAAAAGGCTACCATAATGGTGACATGCATGAAGTAATAAATCATGTGGAAGAACAAATGAAAGATTTTGAATCATCATCAGCAAATGCCCTCTCGAAGGAGTGTAAAGTTCATATATTACTTCATGCCTGTACAATTGCAAAGGAATGTTTTCAAAATGCTCACAATGAATTCCAGAAGAACAATGATGTGCATACATATTTGGAAAACCAAAGAGAGCAGTACTATAATGCATTCAAAAGCTTTTGTAAAGGTAACTCCTCTGCCGCTGTGCTTGGTGAACGACTTTGTAGCAAACTGAAGGTGTCTGCAATTCAGCATGTGTATGACAAGACTGCCCTTGACTTGGGTCATGAGATGAAATGTAGTCACCCTCCCTTCAGTGGGAATAGGATAAACTTGGAGAAACATGTTTTAACATACCTAGCAGAGCAAAATGACTTTAACAGTTACATGAACTACATCACAGATCCACGAACAGAAGTAGAGGAATTTATTAAAAAATCTGTTGAGAAATACATCACCACCAATAAGGACATGATACTAAGTATCATGAAGAAGCATACGACGGACATATCCAGGCGTCTTAGTCAAGCAGTGCATGATGCAACAGAAAAAGTGAAAGAACAGAGTGGAAACACCAAAATGTGGTTGGAGGAGTTCTCCAGTCCATTACAAGGTGACCTACGAGTTGTCACCACCGGCTATGATCATTGTAATGACATAGACAACTTTGACTTTCTTAAAGAGGAGATTGATAATGGCCTTGATTCCATGGTGGTGGATTTGAACAACCTCCCAATCAATGTGGTGGATGCCAGAGTGAAACCAGATGAAGTTCTTATTGAACAACTGTGCAAATGTTGCTGGGTACAATGTCCTTTCTGTAAAGCCATTTGTACCAACACCGTTGAGGATCACAGCCCTTCTGATCACAGTGTCCCTTTTCATCGCCCATCTGGAATTAATGGATGGCACTTCAGAGGTACAGTGAAACTATGCATTAATTTCTGCACAACAAATGTTGCAAGTGATGGAAGTTTCCACCCTAAACCAGGATCAGAGGAGACCATTCCATTCAAAGAGTATCGAAAAGGTGGTCCAAAGTATGCTGACTGGAGCATTACCCCTGATGAATCAAAACTGAAATACTGGACATGGTTTGTCTGTAAATTTCAAACGGAGCTGGAGGATTATTATGGCATGAAATTTGAGGGCAGTGGAGAAATTCTTGAAGAATGGAGAAAGCATACAAGACAGGAAGCTATACAGAGCTTGGAGAACATGTAGTCTGAATGAACTACAGTACAAAGAATATAGAAAAATATACACAAAATGAATGTGTCTGGACTCTGCAGTGATCCATTACTGCTGGATTATTTTTCATTAAGTTACGTTTTTTCAAGCAACTGAAATTTCAAAATGGGACCATTGAATAAAACTTAAAAAAATTAAGATTTGTTTTATTTTTATTTTATTTTATTTCTTTCATTGAGCAATATGATACAAAGATCATACAAACAAGTGAAACTTTTGATTGTTCAGAGAAGTTAAGAAGACTTGTAAAGAACTAAAGCAAATAAAAATACTTTTGGTTGTTTGCCCAAATTAACAATTTCCTGTGTGTTATTTCTTCATGAAAATGTGACAAACCCTGCTATGAATCATCATCTCTCTCTCTCTCTCTCTCTCTCTCTCTCTCTGTCTCCTCCTACTCTGATGTTATTATTATTATTATTATTATTATGTAATGATGTCACTGTGGAACTGAACTTAGTAAAAAGATAACTCCATTTAAACTATATAAACCCTATACTTAATTTACTGGGTTTTCTAGGGGTCGGTACTTTTCTCTCTACACCAAATTTCTTCTTGAAAATAGCGAATTTACAAATTCACGTGTCACACTTTGTGTTTTGAGCTTGTAGATCAGCTATTTTTGCTGAATGTTCTCCTATTACTATTATAATATGCCCAGAATATGGACGCTTGGGTCCATGTGGTGGTTATACATATCAACATTTAGTTTCACAGCAATGTAATGTAGTAGAAAGACACACAGGTCTTCACACATAACCTCAAGCTTTTCACCATTTAATACAAGACGTTTACTGACAGTCCTCCTTCATGTCTACACTCATTTATGCATTTCCTCATATGAGGAAATACATACAGTACAACACTATCAATAGATTGAATTAAACAAACATTATATTTAGAAAGATACTACAGTGCCGTACAGTGGTCTACAACTGGCGCCTCACGGGCCTGAAGAGCCCCCAGTTCGACAATAATATCTGGCCCGACAGATTATTTTGATAACATTGTTATTTATTTATTAATAATTTGATGACCGGCAGCCTCCGTTAGGAGACTCAAATACCTCAGCATCTTTCCGCCGGTCATCCAATATTAGCTTAGGAATGTGACAAAAGAAAAAAATCTCCATGAATGCTTCATGGGCTGTGTACAGTAGTAGTGTAATTGATAGAAAATAAGTTGTCCTTTAAAACTGTTTTGTTGTTAAATGGTAAATGGTGCATTTATATAGCGCCTTTATCCAAGGCGCTTTACACAGATTGTGCATTACATTCACCCATTCACACACACATTCATACACCGATTGCGGCGGAAGCCATGCAAGGTACCAACCAGCACATCGGGAGCAATTTGGGGTTCAGTGTCTTGCCCAAGGACACTTCGACATGTAGCCAGGAGGAGCCGGGATTCGAACCGCCGACCCATGGATCATTGGATGACCTGCTCTACCTCTTGAGTTACAGCCACAGTCGTCGTTGCTAGGAGTTATCACATAACCGCTATCATTATAGCTTTAATGTCTAAATAGATAATCCCCACCTAAAGAATGTGAATTATACTTTTGTCCAAGCTCTCCCCAGTTGCAACCAATCAATTAATCATTAATGACAGCCCAGTTTATGCTTCACTCCATTATTGACCTTTTAAGCCTCGTACAAAGCCAACTCGAGTTGTGACAAATCATGACGAACAAATAATTAGAAAGAAGAAGAAAACGACAGGTTACACTTTTCTTGTTGTCTTTCGTCTTTGTAATTATTTGTTTGGTCCAAAATATTGTGTTTGTCGTCATGATTTGTTACAACTCGAGTTGGCTTTGTACGACGCTTATAACGTCTTTAAATAAATACTTTTTGAAATGTCTATGGGAAAAATGCATTGGGGATGATTTCCTGGGCCTGGCGTCGTCATGAAAGGGGGCGGGACAACGACGCTCTATACTAAAAGGAAGGAAACCGCTTTTTTAGTTTATTAAAGGGACACTTCACCCCTTTTGCAACCAGATCTTATTGTAATGTGATATTTGGGATACAAGAAACACTTTCCTGGGTGTTTTATGTGTGTAATATGTTTTTAGATATTTTAGTATTTCAAAGTATTCCAGTGTCCATCATCATGGACTGGACTGGACTGTCCCTTTAAGCCACCTTTTCTTTCCTCACAATTTTGTTTTGTAGGCTAAGGCAAATGTAAAAACAAATGCCATCCATTTCTTACATTAGACTTTGATTATATGTTCTGGCCCACCATCTAATGCCATACTTGGTTGTGGGCTGTCTTGCACTAAAATAACAGATCTGCAAGCTCACAATGTATCACACTGTAAAGCGTTGTGACTTGTAGATCTGCTATTAACAGTGCATGACATGGACACGTATACATCAGCCTTCAGAGTTTGTCCATGTTGTGTCACCATCACTTCAGAGCCTCTGTAAATGGTTGTGTTCCATCTTCTCATTACTCCAGCAAGCATCAGGCCTCATTTAAACATACACACTGAAAATGTAAGATATACAAATGCGCAGCATGTTGCATCACTTTGCATTGTGAGCTTGTAGATCTGTGATTTTCAACCATGTAGGCTATAAGGTTTCAGGCTTTGAATTGCACATGAGCACGGATCCATCTTCATCGTCATGGAAAGGAGAGTTATCTGCATGATGGCGAGGTCAATCCACAACCTGAATGAAGAATTATGAGATTCAAGAAAATGTTCTTTGTTTGTTTGTTTGTTTAGGATCCACCATTAGCAGCAGCATATGTATTCTTCCTGGGGTCCACAAAAAGCTTTTCATTCTGATAGTGTTACATAACTTACATCATAAGTAACACATCATTATGCATAACAGAAGAAATAAACTTCCAAACAATCCAGTATACATTTTTTCATGCACTCCTAATACCATTACATTCTATAAAGTAATGCATAACATTCAAATACAGACAACTGTATTAATAAAATCATTGGTGCTCTTTTTAATAAATAATACATTTAAACATAATAATTTGTTTTATAGTGTGATATGTCCCTGGAGTAGATCCATGCATAGTTCATAAAAGTTTAATTTAGTTTGATCTTGCTTTTGGTAATGTGAAATTTCCTCCAATAGCATGTGTGATAGAGTAATAATGTTTGTCTAAAAACAAATATTATACTGTACATTATTTAAAATAAAAGGAGATTTCCTAACAGAGATACTTCTAAATTAAAGTAATGAATAAACATGTTTGTTTTAACCAATAACCTGCATAGAAACTACATAATAATAATGTCTTAGAGTTCTTAAAAGAATGGCAAAGTTGGTTTGAATCACTTTCATAGTGATTTTATGAATGATAGAATATTGACAGCTAATCAAATCCATCAGATGAACATATCAGTCACACACAGTGAGTGTGTGATTGGATGAGTGAATCATGTGAATGAGAACATGATGCTGAGGCGGCCCAATGAACGGCCGGCAGCAACTGCTGACTGAACTTGCTCTGCGCATGTCTGTGACAGCTGGCGCTGGTGCAGGTCAGAGAGGGTATCTAATCTTTACAGCAGAGTTGACAAACAAGTCAGGCCATTTTAGAATCGCATAGTGCTTAAATATGAAAATAATGCATAATCAAGTCAGATATAGTCCTTCAAAATTGCACAATAATTAAACATAACTTTCTTAAATCAAAGCAGCAGATCATGTGTGTCATCGTATTATGATCCTGCATTAAAGGATAATTTCGAACTAGAAGGCTTTCTTACCTTTATTTGTACGTCCCCACCAAAGAGGTACAGGTGTTATTTTGTGCAAAAGTGCATTATTGGCTATTTCCCCTAATATAAGCCCTCAATGGGGGATGGGTTTTTGTGCTAATTCACTTATTTCCTTCGAAATAAGTAGTAAAGTGTGCCGCTTGGGATACTATTTACGTACATTATGAAGAGAGGATATATACAAAAAATATATATTTTTAGCACAACAACCCAATGCAATGCCCCATTCAATTCAGTGCAATTCAATTCAATGGGGCTTATGGTAGGGGAAATAGCCAATAATGCGCTTTTGCACAAAATAACACCTGGGCCTACAAATAAAGTTAAGAAAGCCTTCTAGTCTGATATTCTCCTTTAATGTTACATGATCGATTTTAAATCTCTGCCCACCACAGCAAAAGAAAGTATAGGCAATTTATCAGCCTTTGAAAAGCATTCTTTATTTATTTGTATTTATTTAGCTTTTGAATATTTTACCACACAGCTTAATTGGATGGGTTGAGTAATGGTTAACTCATTTTGAACAGTTGAGGGCAGCAGTGAGCTGTATAATGTTCATGATAATCATTCCTCAAGTTTGATTCTTCAAAGTGTGTGTGTGTGTGTCTGTCTGTCTGTCTGTCTGTCTGTCTGTCTGTCTGTCTGTCTGTCTGTCTGTCTGTCTGTCTGTCTGTCTGTCTGTCTGTCTGTCTGTCTGTCTGTCTGTCTGTCTGTCTGTCTGTCTGTATAGCTATAGCTTATAGAAACAGGCATCAGTTTTTCAGTGCTACAGTAAAATCATGAATGATCAGTTAAAGGACCACTTCACCACTTTTCAACATCTCTTCATATAATTGGTCCTCACTAATGTTCATGATAAAACACCACCATTTTTTCCTACTCAGTCTGTGTCTCATAGGAGGGCTTTGGCAGTTCGGACACCCGTCCACCAGTGACATCATCATTAGGCAGATTTTTTTTTAAACAAGATTTGTTTTAAAATAGATTTTGATTTTTATTATCGTGAGAACGATGGCTTCAACTTTTGCATTGCAACTTTTCAGGAAAAGAAAGCCTGCCATTTCTATTAGCTTGGATTCACCATTGATGATGTCACTGGTGGACGGGTTTCTGAACTGCCCACAGCCTTCCTATGAGACACAGACTGAGTAGGAAAAGATTGTGGTATTTTATCATGAACATTAGTTAGGACCAAATTAGGAAGAGAAGTTGAAAAGTGGTGAAGTGGTCCTTTAACACAGGAGAGTGTACAAATGTAACATTTGTATTTTGTACACTGTGTTAAATGAACACTCATTTAACACATTACAGTGTACACAATGAGTATGCGATTGTGTCATTCTGTGGACTTCCATTGTTGTTTTAAGTGTAATTTAACGCAGACTGTGTGAGAGCTGCATGAGTCTTTGTGTTGCCTAAGCTGTGTGTATGATTATGAGGTATTTGTCTAGTTCTCCATACTATGCTGAGGTGATTGCTATTGTGCTTCTCCTTTGCCATAGGCCTACTTGTTGTATGTTTTGTGCAATATGTTTTTGCATTTATAAGGGCCTTTTGGTTGGTGCCTAAGTGTAATAATTTAACTTTAATTGTATTTTGTCTGTAAAATGCATTAAAATTAAATTTTCTGTCTTTGCTGTAGCCTATATGCTCTCTCCCTTTATCATTCATAACCGTTCTCTGTAGGTGTGTGTTTGGGACATCTGTATCGAAGGGTGAGAAACAGATGTTCCTGAATGCAGTGTATACACGCACGCACACACGCACGCATGCACGCACGCACACACACACACACACACACACACACACACACACACACACACACACACACACACACACACACACACACACACACACACACACACGGTGACACACACATTCATACATGAGCAACATATATACTGTATGTATAGTGTATATGCACGTATTTCTTTCTTGTCTCTGCACAGGAGGGGAAAACACAATACAGGAATTCCAGGCACGCTGATACGAGCTTCCTGTGTTTCTCTGCCCATCGCTAGTATAGCTAGGTACAACTTCCTGCCTGTCTGATGACGTTCAGAGCAGCGTGACACGTGCTGACCGAGTCACGATGCCCTCAAACTCAACCGTTTCTCTCTCTGGCCTTGACCGGCCAGGTTGTTGCAGGACGGCCAGGATATGAGCAGTTTGGTGCAGTGGTGGAAATATAAATAAGTACATTTGGCTACTACTACTGTACTTAAGTACAATGTTGAGGTATTTGTACTTTACTTGAGTATTTCCAATTTCCAATGCTTTTACTTATACTTCACTACCTCTCAGAGCCGAAACTTTTACTTTTACTCTAGTTTACTCCACTACAATTCTTTGAAAACTAGTTTACTGTCACATTCCGTGACCTGTTCTGCATTTTGCCTGTGTTTCTTGGTTTTTAGTTATTTAGTGTTTTACTTTACTGATTTCCTGTGATTTTGTACAGTCCAGTTAAAGTTGATCTTGCACTGTGTAGGCTACCTTTATTTTGTAGTATTGTTTTGTGCTTTCCTGTCTGCCCCTGTTTTCTGTACCTGCCTTGTCTCACCAGTACTGTGATTAGCCTATGTTTTGCACTTAAGGCCCTTTCTGAAACAAGTCCCTTGACTTGAAGTGCTCTCGGGAGGTTCCCTCGTCAGAAAGTGCCCCTCCAGCTGAATCAAGTTCCCTTGATTAGGGTGCTGGGTATAAAAAACTGTTTGGAAATACACTCGCCCTCCTTGTGCAGAAACAGGAAACAGACACAATCCGTTGCCATGGTTACCATCACGCAATTGTGTTACCTGTTATTTTGTTTGTACAGTTATATTGCATTGTATCGTGTATGTTTGTGACATGTGGATTTCATTAATATGGAAAAAGGAAATACAGCGTGACTGTCAAAAATGACATGTCATATACATCCATGGTGTTTATAAATCATTGTGTTAAAAGTTGTTTTGTTTGTGTGGTTTCATAACTTTAATTAATAGTTTTTTTCACGGTGGGGTAAATAAAGAGCCCTTGTGAACATCAGTTGGAGTGTTGTCTATTCTGCATCAGATGAAGATTGTTTAGGAGGAGTTTATTTATCATTTATTTGTGGTGGTACTTACATTTGTAGGTTGCGGTTTCCATGCGGACAGAGAACAGGGCTGCACAAGGCAATCGAGTCTAGATCGGCACAGACCATAGAGTATATAAAAGGATAGAGACTGAACTGGTGCGAAGCTCCGCCCCCCCAGCTATTCATGGCAGTGGAAGTTGCTCAGTGGCGTTTTGAAGCACCCGGAAGACTGCCGGAAGTACCGTCTCAGAACGTCTACTTCCGCATTTGACCACCAAATTGTGGTGGTCAAATGCGGAAGTGCAACCGAGCGCTCAATGTTAAAGCCCAGCTGCACGGGGTTTCCCGGTCATGAATCCACGGGTCCGCCTGTAGTCCCTCCTCCTACCACTAGGGAGGAGAGCTTCAACGTTGAATAGCCTCACTGGCCCCTTGGGGCACAGACTCGCTCTTGAGGGCTTTATAAGCCACTTCCACTCAAGGCTGCTTGGTTTCGGACGACACTTAATATGGCGCAGCCTCGCGTGAACGCGCATATCGAGGGCAAGTGTGTAGAGCGAGTGGCGAGGAGCTGGTTTCAGAAAGGGGGTTAGTCTTAGCCTATCCCTGTGTTGATTGTCAGTTAGTTTCACCTGTGTCTTGTTACTCCCTGTGTCCATTATATACTCCCCTGTTTGTTCATTTCCTTGTTGCATTATTAGTTATAGTCACAGTTTTCTTGTTGTTCCTGTGTTTGAAGTTATCTCCTAGTGTTCCTTGCTCCTAGTGTTTGTATATTCCCAGTGCTCCTCGTGTTCTGTGTTTTTGGTGGTAACACTTTTAAACATGTTCCTGACTGTCGTCCTGCATTTGGGTCCTACCCTCTCTGGTCTCGAACCGTGACGTTTACTATAGTTTAGTTACTTTAGAGATTCATTCATTCATTCATAGAGATTCATTAACCACATCAACCCTATATATATATATATATATATATATATATATATATATATATATAATACATTTCGTCTGTTTGAAAATAACTGCAGGGCTTGAAGTTCTCAGTCCTGAAAATTTCATAGGGGTCATTTGATGAGATCAGTGCTGATTTGCATTTTCAGTCTTGGGATTTAAAATATTGGCTTTAAGCCCTGTAACCGATCTACAATTATATTTACAAGTATATTTTCAAAAGTTTGCAAACATTAACTTGTGAACAATTGAGTACTTTTTCCACCCAGCATTTCCAGCAGTATACCATTCAGATGCTCTTACAATTTAGGCCTACAGACGCTCTTAAAGCGACTTACAGTAAGCAAGAACAAAACATGGTAATACATCAAATACATAAAAATAGTCTTCAAGAATCATACGTAAGCTAAGAGTCTGTCTGTCTGTCGTCATAATGAAAGGAGATATAAAGGGAGAGACGGTGAATAAATGAGTGAGTGAATGAGAGGCAGACTGTTGGAGACACGTGGAGAAAGGAGGCAAAGAGAAATGTGGATAAAAATAGACTAATGGGGAAAAGAGAGAGAGAAAGAGTGTATAGGGAGGGAGAAAGATGCTCATGACTGGAGGAAGATTCGTGTTTTTTTCTTCTTTTTTTTTTTTAAGAATGACCCGGGCTGTGTGTGTGTGTGTGTGTGTGTGTGTGCGTGTGTGTGTGTGTGTGTGTTGCAGTGACTGTGTGTGTGTGTGTGGGGGGGGGGGGGGGGGGGATGTGGAGGGCTCGTGTGTGTGTGTGTGTACAGCGTGTCCCGCCCGTCCTTTTGTCGTCGTAAATAAGAACAGGAAAATAAAAGGCGTTGGAAGGTGTAGGGGGTGCGTGGCGCCACACGGCTGCTTGTGTAACCTCCTGTTCAAAGGCCTCCGGTATCCCTGCAGCGGCAATGAATCTGGGACACTACTAAAGGAAAGAACCCAGACAGTTATGGACGGTTGCTGTTGTGTGGATTGGAGCAGCTGGATGGATCCTCGCATACTAGACTATATAGGCAGTTTGTAACAGAAAGTATGTTCTGTCTCCATGTTGTGAGCAGGACACATAAAGCACAGACCATGTATACAGTAAAGTGGTTCTCAAACGTTTCATGTCCACAGACGAATAACAGTCTAAGTCCACACTATTGATCCATAATATATAAATGATAGATAAGGGTTCAGGACAACAAGGCCTTTTCGTGGACGGGTCAGTCTGAAATTTGGACTTAGACTGTTTTTCGTCTGTGGTACTATTACCCCACATTGAATGTTTGTTTATTGTTTTGTTTTTTGCCAGGGATCCCCCATGAATATTTGTGTTGTTATTGTTTAAAACATTTCTTCAAATTATTTCAAATTTCTTCTTCTTCTTCTTCTTCTTCTTCTTCTTCTTCTTCTTCTTCTTTTTCTTCTTCTTCCATGATGCGTTATCTGTTATTTTCAGCCCATTACCCACACTGTACATACTTTGGTGTTCATATATTCGAACGGGTATAAGGACTTATAGAACAAAGTATAGATTGGGTTTAAGGATGGCAATGTTGGTCCATCCATGGGTCAGTCCAGCACTTTGGTTCCACACAAACAACATATCTCGAAAGCTTTATTCCTGGATTGCTATAGAATTTGCTGTGCACCTACATAGAAATCATCAGAGGATGTTTGTTGCTGTTTTCTGTGACCCAACGGCCTTCGTCCCTCTATAGTAGCCTACCGATAAATAACTTGTTTTGTTCCCACTGCGCCCTTGACTTTTCTGGTGTCAGAGAAGTTAATGTATTTAATGTATTGTAATTCTCTAATTGAGATGAAGCTACAGTTATGAAATGCATGGTAGTCAGTGAGAGAGATGTCAGAACAAGCACAGTAGCCTATATGTCAAACCATCACCTGGTATATGCTATACTTATTGTGCTATAGCTTTGATTCCTAAAAACTACCAAAGCAAGTTAAGTGCAAGGGATATGCGAAACCCATATTTAGATCATTAACTCAGTGAGCACAAGCCCTGTAATACCAAGCCAGGGCAAACCTCTATCACTCACAGTTGTAAGACATTATGCTTAACCGTCTTTCCTCCCATTATAGACTTAAGCCTTTTTGTCTCCATAATAATTTCTACAAAACTGGGACTTGGAAAGAGAGGAGGATTCTTTCAAATTAGAGTGAAGACGGTAGAACCCATTGATGTTCGCAGACATGTGTGGAATTGAAACTATACTTTTCTGGAGTTATAAAAATGAGTCTTGTTAAAGTGAAGCGATATATGGGGAAGATGAAATGGAGACTGATTCCTAATTAAGAAACAGTTTAATCTGGCCTCTGTTCTCCTCTGACACTGCACATAGATGCACAGCCACACACACACGCACGTGTCGCACGCACGCACGCACGCACGCACACACACACACCGACACACGTCACACGTCTCACACACACACACACACACACACACACACACACACACACACACACACACACACACACACACACACACACACACACGTCACACACACACTTAAGCACAATAACAGATACACATACTAGTACACACGCAGCCACAAGATGTGCACACGCTCACACATACTGAGGAAGAAATCAAGTCTAAAATAAGACAACAGGAAGAGGCCTTGTGTGCAGCCAGGAGAGATAAACATCATATCCATTGTGTGTGCGTGTGTATGTACTGTACGTTGCTCTGTGTGTGCTACAAATATGGGTTTCTTCTTCTGTATCAAGTGCTAAAACTGAGCTTATTGTTACCTACTACCAAACCAGGGCAGTTAAAACCTTATATTGCAAAGCAGTGTGAGCGTGTGTAGTATCTTGTCGTATCGGTATAACATATTGTTTTTCTTGAAGCAGCCGATTGATAGACAGCACATTTAAGCACATTTATATAGACTGTATATATTATCTTCATTTATATTATATTATGTTTATTTTATCTTGACAGATAAAACATTTTAGAGAGAGAGAGAAAGAGTACGAGAAAGAGAGCCAGACAGAGAGACAGAGTGAGTGAGGAAGAGAGAACGTGTAAAGTTGCTACCCCTTGTGATAGAGAAACCCTGAATTGAAATACTCCACCAATTCGGCAAACGTCTCCCCTTCTCACTGACAAGGTTTGGACAACCCACTGACAATCTACCGAAGTGCCAATGGAATGGCCTGTAAACTTCTGAGATGGCACATCTGTAGTGTAGCATTTTAGATTGTTTTTACATTGGACGACATGTGGTTCTTACATTGGACGACAGACAACAGTCTTGTCAAAACTTGACTATTGTAACTCCCTCCTCACTGGCCTACCGGCATGTGCACTTAAGCCTCTCCAACTGATCCAAAATGCTGCAGCTCGCTTGGTCTTCAACCAGCCAAAATTCTCACATGTCTCCCCCCTGCTCCGCTCCCTGCACTGGCTCCCGGTCGCTGCCCGCACAGAATACAAAACTCTGATGCTGGCATTTAAAGCAACCAAAGGTATGGCTCCCCCATATCTTGCAAGCATGATTGAACCCTACAAACCCTCCCGAGCACTCAGATCAGCCAACGCAGGGAAGCTGGAAGTACCCTCACTAAAAACGCCGGGACAACGCTCCACACGTCCCAAACTCTTCTCCCTTCTGGCCCCAAAACTGTGGAACGCACTTCCCGTTGCAATCAGAACTGCAGCATCACTCCCGATCTTCCGCCGTAGTTTGAAAACCCACCTTTTCAGACTCCACCATGGCCCATAGCACTTACCCTACCCCCTTAGACAGCACTTTTTTAGACTTAGTTAGGATTTGAAAAAGACTTATAGCACGTCATGTAGACAGCACAATAACAGTACAGCATAGTATAATATATATGTATAGCTTATATGTATAGTGTCTTTATATATAGATATGTTCTAGTTACGTTCTTAGCTTACGCATGTTTCTTGATAAATGCTGTTTATATATGTGATGTATTCCCATGCTTTTTGTTCTTGCTTAATGTAAGTCGCTCTGGATTAAGAGCGTCTGCTAAATGCCTAAATTGTAAATTGTAAATTGTACGACATACTGTATGGTTTAATGGTTAAAATGCAGAAAATACAAGATCTGAAACTTGATACAAATCACATCAAATTGTTTGTCATTACAAATTACAAAGAAGTATTTCAAATATGTGTATTTAAAATACTGCCCATCTCTGCTCTAACCTACCTCTCCTGTGTTTTACTCTGCTATGACACCTGAATTTAACCCCATATAGGTTGATCTTTATACTGTCCACTTGTCCAGCACTGATAGTGTAGCAATCCAATAGCCACCAAAAACAAAGTGATCCCATTGCTGAAAATTTACCTAAGGGGTCTTTGGGGTTGCAGCGCTGGCATTACATTACAAACGCACTTGGAATGGGAAATAGAGGGATATTTTCTTTTTTCTTTTATAACTTTGTAATGCTATACTGACATCTGTGCGCAGCATTCTTGAAAACAAAGTATTGCATTGCTGGTTTGAGCTGACAGCTGGCCCTTTTTGATGTCAATCAAGTCACCTTAATTCAAGTGGCAAATGCCAAAAATATATATATTTCTTATATTTAAATTATATATATTTTCAGGGCCATGTCAAGTCCTCTACCTGCACAGCCTTTGTGATCTACTGGTAGAGTAGTGATCTACCTTTTGGGCACCCCTGCAATAGTCTAATCCAGGGTATAATATGGAAGGAAGGCATTTGAATGTCTCTGCAGTCGTGTTATTAAATGTGAGTACAAGTAAAGCTCTTTTAACCCATTTTGGGCGGGAACCCCTTTTGGTGTTATGCTTTAGCTATTGCAAAATAGAAGATCTACAAGCTCATAGCGCGCCACCGAGTGGCGCGCTACGAGCTTGTAGGTCTGCTATTTTTGAAAAATCAAAGAACGACTGACCTAAAAACACAGCTTTTTCAGAAAACTGTCAGGATGTAGAAGACATTTTTAGAATCTGATCCCAGGTTAAAAAACTGTTTTGTTCCAAAAAAATACTAGTTTTATACCCAAGTCAATGTTACGTAACGTGCAGCATGGGAATTAGCCGTGTTGCCTGGATGGCCGGCTGTCTAATGGGATGATAGAATGGTTCATGGTTCATTATCGGGGGGTGAGGGTGGAGTGCTAGGTCATTATTTGGTTGCATGGCTTTCTTTGCTGGTTGGGTGATGGCGTTGTTAAACCCCAACGACCCACACCATTCCCTTAATCAGCCGACTATGGACCATTCTCCCTGCTTCACGGTGGCTGAACGCACACACACACCCACACTGTCATGGTGCTTGGCCGCTGTGTGAAAGTGTAGTGTGTGTGCGTGTGCGCGCGCGTGTGTGTGCGTGTGCGCGTGTGTGTGTGCGTGTGTGTGTGCGTGTGTGTGTGTGTGTGTGTGTGTGTGTGTGTGTGTGTGTGTGTGTGTGTGTGTGTGTGTGTGTGTGTGTGTGTGTGTGTGCGTGCGTGCGTGCGTGCGTGCGTGCGTGCGTGCGTGCGTGCGTGCGTGCGTGCGTGCGTGCGTGCGTGCGTGCGTGCGTGCGTGCGTGCGTGCGTGCGTGCGTGTGTGTGTGTGTGCTTGTGTGCGTGTGTGCCTGGTATGCAGGCCTCCGTTTGTGTGTGCGTGCATGGTGTATGTAGGTGTAACCCTGGCAGAAACATAAATAGATATAACCTTCGACTATGCCACCTTGGGAATTTAACTCAAGGATATCAATTCAAGTGCTAATTGCTAATAAAAGTTAGGGGCAACACAGGTTCGTTGCAGATAATGGGAGCAGAGATGTGCTCCAAGATAATCACATACATTTATTGTAAACCAACCAACCATGAAATATCAGTTATAATTTAAGTAAGCAGGTTATACAGTACAATGTAATATTAAAAGGGTGCGAACAATTAAGAGTGCCATCGGTTAATGTCAGTAGTTGTATTTGCCGATACCGATATTGACCGATAACAGCAAATATCGTCCGATAGACCGATACCGATATGTGGACCGATACATCGGTGCATCACTATTTTATATTTATGCGTCAAAATACATTATCCCAATACAGAATACTATTTTACGGTCCTCAACAGTCAATTGGGGAGTAGACTCATGGCAGGAGTAAGCTACACAGTGCTGCATGCATATAGCATGTTTATCGATATTAATGCCAACGTCATGTCGCAGAAATCGAACACATATACACAAATATATGAGTGGTGCCAAGTATTTCTTTCCCAGAAACCTGGAAATACACAGAAATAGCTACAGAAACAGACGGAAGCTGTGAAACCAGAAGCCTATGTGCAAATTGTACTAAATATGTGTATACTATATCATCATCATCAGGACAAAAAGATTTTTGTTAAAATCTAAGAAAAAGTGATCCTGGGTGTCCTGACACTTTAGTCTATGTCTGCTCACTGCTGTATGCATGCACGCTGCACGAATCACGTGTGTGTGTGTGTGTGTGTGTGTGTGTGTGTGTGTGTGTGTGTGTGTGTGTGTGTGTGTGTGTGTGTGTGTGTGTGTGTGTGTGTGTGTGTGTGTGTGTGTGTGTGTGTGTGTGTGTGTGTGTCATCATGAATAGCAAGCAGTCAACAAGGCCTAACGCTTCTCCGCTCTCCCTTCGTCTGCTGTTCGCTGGGGGTTGGGTATCAATCGGACAGCCATTGAAAACAGATCTCCCACTTCCATGCAGAATGTGGAGATGGTCTGCTGTTTAAAGGTCATACGGGTGTGTGAGATTGACAGTAGGGCCAAAGAGTCTATTTTATGGATAACTGAATACACAAAGAGTCACAAGTCACTCACACAGGTGGTCCACAGGGCAACATACAGAAGCCGTGCAAAACTGTGTTAACCACCTAAATCGTATTTACTTAGTTGGCCGGGGTCCCGCCAGGTTCTATACTATAGGTCCTCTCCTTTTTTTATCTCAACGGCAAATACCTTCGCCGAAAATAGCCGATCTACAAGCTTACAATGCGTTTTCAGCTTGTAGATCACCTATTCTTGCAGAATGTTCATCCCAGAATAAGTGCGCTATATACATAGGACTCATGTCGTTTTAAAGACAATTCCGACCCTGGTTTGTCACACACATTTGCTAGAAGGTCCTGCTCAAACCTCAGATATGTGAAAACTACAGTTGCAACCAGATGTAAGTATATAGGCCTATGTCAATCATACGGTATAAGACAGATGATGTTGCTAATGCGGAATGATTGATGGCGTGCAAACGGGAGTCCTGCATGCTTCCAAGTTGTTCCTGCTGGGATTCTTCGGAGACGGGACGGGGCAGATTATGATTTGCAGTCTGCTGTTGACACGATTGTTAAGTGAGAGAAGTAGCTGCACTACTGCTGACCCGGTGCTTCCAGAAGTCAACAGTCGAGTGGGTATTTGGGTACACGTGAAGAGCAAACCGCAAACAGAGAGGTTTGCCAGAGTTCATCGGCAACACCCCACCCCTGCACCCACACCCCCCACCCCCCCCCCCCCCCCCCCCCCCCCACCCCCCCTTTGTGTCTGTTTCTTCCCATCTCTGCCGGTCTTAATCCTTCAATCATTGGTACAGTACAACCAATGAAGTTTCCACATCAGGCAGTGCTGAATCGGCACATAATCCCCATGCCAAAATACAAACACATGTACGCATGCCAAAAATACAGTAGAGCTACAGAGGCTCTGACTAGACACACACGACTCACACAACTGGTGCTAATTTAACTGACTTGGCGCTAATTTAACTGGCCCCATCTGAGTCAATTGAGTAAAATGAACCCCGAGGATTTTACGATGTGTGTGTTATCCATCTGAGAACATATGGTGACAGGGTGACAGAGCAGTTCGTTAGTCTTGACCTGTGACTACTGTGACAGAAGACACTGGTCTGGTTCAATCAAGGGGCCAGTGAGGCTTTCCAACGTTGAAGCACTGGGCCCTAGTGGTAAGAGAGGAGGGACTGCAGGCGGACCCGTGGAAGTATGATTGGGAAACCCGTGCAGCTGGGCTTTAACGTTGAGCGCGTTTGCACTTCCGCATTTTGGGCACCACATTTTGGTGCCCAAATCGGGGAAAAAAGGCGGAAGTAGAAGGCTCTTCCGGGTGCTTCAAAACGCCACTGAGCAACTTCCACTGACATGAATAGCGGAGGGGGGCGGAGCTTCGCGCCAGATCAGTCTCTATCCTTCTTTATACTCTATGGCAGTGGTGGGCAACTGGCGGCCCGGGGGCCACATGCGGCCCCCACCTTCACTTAATGTGGCCCTCAGGTTAATGTCAGAATACTGATATGTTGGTTTCAGCTGTTACAATTCCACAACATGCAAACATGACCCTATACTTACTAAATTTGTATAATTGTATAAGTATAATTAAAGGCATTTGAAATTACATAAAAATGTTAATTTTCAGGATTCCAATTCAAAAATAGGAAAAAATAATTCAAGATTTAAATTCGAATATAGCAAAAATAGCCGATCTACAAGCTCACAAGCGTTTTGTGCTTGTAGATCGGCTATTTTTGCTACGACAGTAATATAATGGCCCTAGGGAGTGAGTGTGGAAATATAGTGGCCCTATAGGAGTGAGTGTGGAAATATAGTGGCCCACTCCATCTTCAAAGTTGCCCACCCCTGCTCTATGGGTTCAATCCCTGCGACATCTGACACGACCATCTATAGTTGCTTCATTGAATATGAGTATACTGTACATCACTGGTTCTTTTGGGGTCCAGGGACCCCCCCACTGCATGGTCCTTTATGTCAGTGGTTCCCAAAGTGGGGTCCGGGGACCCCCAGGGGTCCTTGAGGGAGTTCCAGGGGGTCCCCAGCCAAATTATGTTTGGAATGAAATGGACCCTTATGGGTCCAGTTACATTAACATTGATTTTACAATATAAATTGAGGGGTTCCAGAGATAGAAATGCCATTAAATGGGGGTCCGTAGACTAATGCATGTCAAACTGGGGGTCCTTGAAATTAAACGGGTTGCTAGAGCCGTAAAATAAATCTTCTCTTATGGGGGTGGCTGCCATATCTTTTCAAATGGGGCTCCGTGGGCTAATTAGTGTTTGGGGGTCCTCATAGCGTGCCACTCAGTGGCGCGCTACGAGCTTGTAGGTCTGCTATTTTTCAATAGCTAAAGTATTAGCATAATGCTTAGTTAAAACACCAAAAGGGGTTCCCGTCCAGAATGGGTTAAATGACAAAGGTTGAGAATCACAGCTGTAGATCCCTCTGGATTGACCTATAGGAGGCCTCAGATAGATCTGTAGATCCCTCTGGATTGACCTATAGGAGGCCTCAGATAGATCTGTAGATCCCTCTGGATTGACCTATAGGAGGCCTCAGATAGATCTGTAGATCCCTCTGGATTGACCTATAGGAGGCCTCAGATAGATCTGTAGATCCCTCTGGATTGACCTATAGGAGGCCTCGGATAGATCTGTAGATCCCTCTGGATTGACCTATAGGAGGCCCCGGATAGATCTGTAGATCCCTCTGGATTGACCTATAGGAGGCCTCGGATAGATCTGTAGATCCCTCTGGATTGACGTATAGGAGGCCTCAGATAGATCT
Organism: Electrona antarctica; assembly: GCF_951216825.1. NCBI lineage: Eukaryota > Metazoa > Chordata > Actinopteri > Myctophiformes > Myctophidae > Electrona > Electrona antarctica. The sequence goes on along the minus strand of NC_136795.1, from coordinate 5,605,623 downwards.
GTAGATCCCTCTGGATTGACCTATAGGAGGCCTCAGATAGATCTGTAGATCCCTCTGGATTGACGTATAGGAGGCCTCGGATAAATCGACAGATACACTCCAAGTATGTCTGTGGCCAGGTTATCTGGGCCCATATTGTCCTGTCCGTTCATCATGGTAAATGTCATGATGACATGTTACCACAAACGCTAGGTGTGTATTCAGTGTACAGTAGGCTACCTGCCACGTACTGTCTGTGTGCTTTCCCAGATTCACATGTTGTTCCTCAACTCCTTAACAATATTTTCTTCTCACCACTCTGTAAGTTTGCATGCTGTCCTACAGCTGCAGTAGTTTACTTAAAGGTTCCTGGCCCCCAAAGTCTGTCTGTTATAGTTTGAACGTTTCTTGCCGAACCTCCATGCTATAACATGTAAGTGAGAATTACAAAATATCAATGGCCATGCAGTTAGACCATATAGCTATAAAGTTCTACACAAAGTACTTACGGTGTATAAGCTTTGTGTTTCAATAATATAAATAACAAATGACGTGTGTATGTTCATGAGACAAAGGGAATTAATAAAAACACAAACCAAGGCACATTTTAAGCATGTCAGCTTTTTATACCCATATCAAAATAGCATTAGGTGGCAATAATGTTATCACAAAACATTTCTTCTCTTCCGATAACTCATTACAAAAAGAACAGGCAAGTATTTCAATAACAGTTCTGAAGACTTGCAAGCCACATTTTCAATAACTTAACATAGTTTGGCTGGTATGGTTAATGGAAACAAACGGAATTAACAGCGTAAAATTCAGTAAGCTGAACTGCCTTGGTGACCGCTGTTACACCAGAGAACATAAGAACAAAAGTCATTTTTTACTTTTCAAAGTATTTCTTTTTATAGATTCCCCTTTTTGACCCTGGTGCCCCTACTTTGGGCATTATGGTGCATAGCTTTTTCAGGACAACTTCCTGTAAGTCAAAGGTCAAATGAGTGTGTTTTTCAATTGTCAACAGAGTACAGTCACAGGGCACTTGGAAGCAGGTTACCCTCTGGCCTGTAGTGCTGGCACCAACGTTTATCTCCCCACAGACTGAAAATGTGCAATTGTTCCCGGCAAAAAATAAACACAAAGGAGAGAGAGAGAGAGAGAGAGAGAGAGAGAGAGAGAGAGAGAGAGAGAGAGAGAGAGAGAGATAGGGCAGAAGACACAGAAAGAGGCAGAGACAGAGAAACATGGAGGGACACTGAGAGGGAGACAGACAGGGGAGACATGAGGGGGGAGAGAAAGGAGCTAGGGAGAGAGAGAGAGAGAGAGAGATCCTGGCTCTCTGTTGTACGACCAGGCACGTGCACACATAGACATCAAAGGGGGCTTGAGCCCCTGCCCTTTTACCTGTCTGTAAAAAAAAATGGCCCTCTCCAGACCATGAATGCAGCATTTACTATGGCGAATTAAATGCAAATGCCCCTTTCCCATGCCAGCATTCAGGAGAATTGCCTCTTTCCGAACTCTCCTGAACTTGAACGCAACATTCTTGCGTTGGAAGAATTTGTCTAGAAGTCCATGTCATATACGCCGCATCTTCAGCAGCTAAAGAGTGTGAGATCACGGCCACCGAAAATAGCTGCTCTAGATCCGCCGTTTTTGGCCAAAAGTGCCCTTTTAGGGAATTTCAGCCCCCCTGCCTCTCTGACATTCTCTGCACGTTCCTGTGTACGACCACAATGGTGCCTCATTCCAGTGGCCTTGCCGAGCCTGTGTCAAATAAAGAACAAGCAGAGGGAGGGAAACGTAGCCTACTCGTCCCATAAAGATAGGATCTGTTCCCTTGCTTCCCCCTGTTTCACCCCATAGAGCAGGGGTTCTCAACCCGTGGGTCGCGACCCCTCGGGGGGTCGCCAAATTATTTTGGGGGGTCCCCAAATTATTTTCAAAAAAAAAAAAAGTAAAAAAAAATATTTTCACGATCTTTCAAAAATAGCAGACCTACAAGCTCGTAGCGCGCCACTCGGTGGCGCGCTATGAGCTTGTAGATCTGCTATTTTTCAATAGCTAAATTATAACAATGCTTAAAACACCAAAAGGGGTTCCCGCCCAAAATGGTTTAAAGTTATTGTAGCAGTCAATTTATATTGGGGTTCGGGAGGGGGCGGGGCGGGGGTCCCGAGACATTGCCAAAGCATTTTCGGGGGTCCCCGGCCAAAAACGTTGAGAACCCCTGCCATAGAGACAGACAACAGCCAGAAGAACAAGCAATGATCAGCTTTGAAGGGACAAAGCTGTTATTCCCTGGCCTGCAGTTTAAATCATTAGTGATAGTGGAAAAAACAAATCCAAAAACATATATGCTGTATGTCTCTCTCCATGATTATTGAAATGGACCACAGACACACAAATGCGTGCAAGACATCTACAACGCACACGCGCACGCACACGCACGCACGCGCTCACACACACACACACACACACACACACACACACACACACACACACACACACACACACACACACACACACACACTGACACACTGACAATATGCTATACATTGCCACCACCTCTGTCTATATAACACTAGAAGGTTCCCTTTTTTCCATTTTTATCTGTCTGCACATTCCCACATTTTGACGAAAATATAACCGATCTTCAGCTGAAAAAAGTGATGCGACGCAGTCGTACAATAAAGTACGGTATGGCCTCACACCCGACAGAGTTATTGACTGTTATGCATCTTAACCATCATGTCTCATATCATAATGCATTATTTGGATGAGAAATGAACACAGTTCCAAAGCGGATCGAGACAAATAAATAAAAAATGATAAAGAATAAAGTCAGTTGTCACAGGCGTAACGCAAACCACCCGAATTAAGTTTAGCACCTTTGCACTTTTATCGTCACACCGTCAATGTGTTTCTGAGACAAGGAAACGCCATTGAAACAATCTGTTCATTTTGCCCCCACATCACATCTGTGGAATTCCAGTGTTTGCAATGAGTTAAATAGAATTAAATATGTTTGAAAGACATACCGACGCCGTTTAATAAGCTAATAATGGGTGATATCAGGGTTAGGTATTGCCATTTCTTTATTGCTGTACTCGTCTCACAGCAGCTGAGACTGAGCCTCCGGGTGTGGACACAGAGCAGCGCGGAGTTGAATCATGCATGGAAATACTGCCCGTACTGGTCGAGATTATTAGGAACATCTCGTCACACTGTAGTCTTTTCTCATAATTCTTCTCTCCGAGTTCATCTTGTTGCAACACAATACATCCTTCAGTATCACAGAGGAGTGATTCCCTGCACCACTGGTTGTCTGGATGAGTCTCTCTGAACAACATTATGGTATAGAAGTTAGAACTGAGTCTCTCCGACACACACAAAAAAGTTTTTTGTTAGTTCACGTTCGAAAAACAGTCTTTGGCTTCATGGTTTTTGTTCAGACTCAAGTTGTCTTTTTCACTTTTTCCTTTGCTGACATCAAAGGAAGTTTCCACATAGAGGTTGTAGAATGCACCAGTAGGTTCCTCCACCCCCCACCCCACCCCACCCACCCCCCCTCAGTTCCCTCAGTTCCCTCATTCCGCAGATTCTCATTGGTCAAAGTATAAGCTCACAATCTCTGGGGGCGGGCGGCACCACCGGTTGGTTCATTGCCAATAGAAGGCTGGCACCGCGCTGCAGCCAAGCAGCCCTCTGGAACAGGTCCATCTTTGGGGTTCACGCATTTATTTACTTGTACACAATACAGTGTTTATTTTTTCTTATTCTCCTTTTCAGTCCACGTCCAAGGGTAGTATACGTAACGTTACAGGTTCACCAGGCATTCATAACATTAGTATTGTTACTGAGGAGACCTCACGGGACGAGCAGGTTGCTTGACAGGTGAATAAATACATATTATGGTGGGGGGGGGGGTCACTCTGCTTCACCTTTTTTTTGGATTGTCCATGAAATACACCATCATGTGTCCCTGGGTAAGAGATAGAAGACGTAGTGATTAACTTTAGTTATTATAGTTACGTTGTAGATTTTTCACTGTATACATTTCGGCCATTCGAAAATAGCCGATCTACAAGCTCACAATGCGTCGCGAATGCGACACATAGTGAGCTTGTAGATCTGCTATTTTCTAACGATTTTTATACATTTGAAAACTTGTGAAATGAAACATTCTGCATGAAGAGTACTTTCTGCTTTTGGTACTTTAAGTACATTTTGATGCCAATACTTTTGTACTTTCACTCAAGTAAATTTTTATTTCCGGACTTTTACCTGTAGCGGAGTATTTCTACATTATTGTAGAGATACAGTATTGATACTTTTACTTAAAGATGGAGTGCCGTGATTTTTTCCCACCCTAAAACATGATCATCAGGTCTTATTGTCATATAAGGAGGTATAATTTTTTCAAAAAAGTGTACAGTATTTGTTCAAATGTTGTTTTTATGTGGGCACGCCCACCAGTTAATTAAGTATGCCTGGTTTGCCTGGTGGGTGGTGATGGGTGGTGATCCACCTGAACTGAAGCCGCACCCACAGCTGTAATTGTATGATAAAGGGGGAGGGGTTAGGGGAGGGGCTGATAGTGTGATGTCACTATATTACTGTTTATTTCATTGGCCCGTTTGACTGTCAAGGGTTCAGCCTCCAGGAAGAAACCCAAAATACAAAGTTAATACACCATTGCACATAAAAATGACTCCAGGGTGTCTAATGAAGTACTGTCACCTCATGAAAAACTGGAAAAATACAAAAATTAAAAAGTACTTTTTCCACCACTGATAGTGATTTATTTACAGTAATCGAGCATGTTATGTCATTGATTCTTGTGTTCATCCTTTCATTTTAATTTAACAGAATAATTGAACTGACCTGGATTGCCGTCGGTTGGACTACATCAGCATGGCTCTCATAGCTGCCTTGCTGATGCGTTTGCGGTTCTTCCTCATCCTCTTCCTGGGCGGGTTTGGCCGTGCGGGGGGCCGGGGCCCTGCTGGGGCCAATACTGGTTGCGTGGTGGCGGTAGTCATTGTTTCTGAAAGAGCAGAGCGGAGATGAGACTATCTATCTATAAATGCACCGCACGTCTCTGTATATGTCTGTACGTCTGTAATGCACGTGACTCCAGATCCGTTCGCCCCACCCACTTCAAATTCGACACACGCGTTCCACACCCCCCACAGGGAGTGCAGTGCCCGGTGTCGAGTCGGTCGGACCCACGGTTGTCCGGAACCGCCACAAAAGGCCCAGGCTCTGGACAGGGCCCCTGTCCTGCAGTGTCCATACGTATATGGAGCTGGCCTGTTCTGACATCACAACACTCCATATTTGGGCATGCCTGACATCACAACAGTCCATATTTGGGCATGCCTGACACAGAACTCCATATATGGGCATACAAGGGACACAGACAGATGGGTGGAATGGGTACTCTGACACGGGTACAACGGGTATTGCATAGCCGGGTGGGCATGGATCTCCAACTTCCATTGTTACTGACTCGGTGCTCTACAGCCGGGCACCGGTCTAGTAATAAACACATTGCAATCCCACTGGGAATAGTGACACATCTTTTATAGAGGGTATGCGACGCATGATGATGTGTGACATCATCATCATACCCGGAAGTTATGCGGGAACGCTGAGTGGCCAAAAAACGACTTTCTGGCCTCGACAGCCCATACATCCAAACAGAAAGGTCCTATCTGGTTGCATTAAACGACGCTAAACAACGTTAAACTTAAATTTGCCACTCACTTTATGCATGCGCATACGCTCTAATCTAATAACTATCACATTATGCATTCTCCTTTGTGTTTCAATTGAACGGTATGAAAATAAATGCTATACTTATACAATGCGGAAGCCACAAAGATATGAAATTCTGCACACTACTGTACCTGTTTTTTGTGTAGTTGTTTGTGGTTGATGGTGTTCTTTGTTATGCGGGTGGTGACGTCGACTCTCCCTGTCGTCCCTCTCTCTCTCCTCTTCCTCCCGTTTCAGCTGCTGCTGTCTCAGGAGCTCCTTCTCCTGGTCCAGCCTCTTGTGAAGGAGCAACAGCTCCTTCTTCTCCTGCTCCAGTCTCTCCTCGTCCGTCTGCGACCTCTTCCCCTCCTCGGGAGTCTCATTGTCCCTCCGCCTGTCCTGTCCTCCTCGAGGAGGGTCAGGATTTGGCTCTTTCGTGGGTCGGAGCCACACGTTCTCGCCGCCTCTCTGGTCGGGTGCCTTGGTGGTGAGGCCGAGGCCGTGCTGCCGATACCGGGTAGTGACTCGCTCGGAGGATTCACTCGCGCGGTGGGTCTTTGAGGTTTTGTCGTTTTGCAGCGACGGGCCGTCAGTTTGCGTGCCTTGCCCGGCTTGCTTCCTGTCCACATTTCCCCCGTCGTAACTCGGCCTCCACTCCGTTCTCATCCCCCCCTCGGTGCTGTTGATAGCCAACCCGTCGTCACCCTCGACCCCTCTGCTGGCCTCGTCGACAATGAAACCGTCACGCTCCTTCACGGAAAGTGTCCTGTTGCCAGCGGCAAGCCTCCCATGCTTCCCGTCCTCCGCATTCTCCTGATTATTATTATCAGTCCCATCTTTGGTTCCGAGGAGCCTGGTGGCATTATAGACCCAGTGAGGGCCCTGGACGATGTTCTCCCTGGACTGAGACGTGTCCTCCTCCCCAGCCAGACTGTAGGCCTCTTCAGACGGGGTGAACGTGTCTCCTCTCGGGCTCCAGTGTCGCTCCAGCAGCTCCTCCAGTTGGACCCTCTGGTGATGCTTCAGCTCGTCCTGATGATGGAGAGTCTCCTTGGACCGCGCCTTGCCCTTTTTTTTGGGGACAATAAAGTTGAATCAAATTCAGCTCACTTTTCCATGATTCTGTGCAGTTCAGCTCAGTTCAATTCAGCTGAGGCTATTTCATTGAGTCTGATATCTTTGTTCTGATTACATACATACATACATACATACATACATACATACATACATACATACATACATACATACATACATACATACATACATACATACATACATACATACATACATACATACATACATACATACATACATACATACATACACAGGTGGAAATTGGTGGTGTTTATGTCTGCCTGGCTTGTAATATCAATTAAAAGCACTGTCAGCACAGTATATACAATGGCACAGATGGAGTCTTAAAGCGCAAATAACATGCATTTTAAAACTGCTTTTAATATTTATTATCGTATTGTCTATGTCCCTCAAACTTATTTCTAATGGTTTGAGCCTCAATCACCACTCTGATATAACCAGTCCTTGTAATTTCTTTCTGGACTTTGAAAGCAGTTTTAGCTGCAGTACCACAATGTCCTGAGGTGGTGGGGGTGCTGATATGCAGATTATTTAATATTTGAGTCATTATAATACTGATGCTAGATAAAACCAGGCTTGTTTCCATTCCATGCCAGCTTGGAAAATCAACAATGGTGGACATTGTAAACAAAGTGGAAATGCAAATTTGGAACTGAAGACTGAAGAAGAGGAGGAATTATACAAATTAGGGTGACATTGATGACATCACGATGAGGACAAAATCTGTTGAGCTGTTCCTGAGAGCAATTTCCATGAAAGCACCAATATGATATGAAAGCCTGATTGTTCAAAATTGGTTATTTGTGGGGATAGAAAACACATATGGGAGCCCCAAAAACACAAAAGAAATTGAAAAAGTTGAATTTTATGTTATAGGCCCTTTAAAGTCGATTTATACTCCTGGTTTAGGTGAAGAGGTGACCACTGAAACGGTGGTTAGTAAAACAGAGAGATGTGTTGTGTGAGTGCTGTTGTGTGAGTGCCGGTGAACACCGCTGCATGGCGTCATGTTGTAGTTTTCAGTGGTCACCTCTTCACCGAAAACTGGACTATGAATAGGCCTTATTAGGTGATAAGATGACCACCGAAAACTACAACATGAAGTCACGCCGCCGTGATAAGCGACTCACCGCTCACCCAAACACAGCTCTCTGTTTTTAATAACAGTAACTTTTTTTTAAATCACCTAAAACTGGAGTATGAATAGGCCTTTAAAGGAGCATTCAGTGATTTGGGTGATTTGGAAAACCACCCAGTCCGCCCCGGTAACAAAATGTGCACATGCACGCTCTACAGTGGGGGGAAGTGCAACAGGCCAACATCATGTGCACCAAGGCCCGCCCCCACTCGATCATGATTGGAGGAAGGCCCCTCTCATCCTGATTGGATGAAGGCTTTGCCACCCGCCACCAAAACTGAAACTTTTTTTTTTGACCCCAGGGGCTCACTGGGGACAGGGAGGAACTCCTTATATGGTCATCACACTCTATAGTAGGGAGGATTATCCAGAAAAAAAGAAAAAATAAGTGATATTTGAATTAAGTCAAATCACTGAATATACCTTTAATGTTTGCTGTATACCAAACACTGTGCCGGCAGCATGCTTTAAGACAGATTTGACAAATCACTTTCATGTACAGTATTGTTGTTGCCCAAACCAGATCACAAATACGAAGAACTACATGGAAGAAAAGCATACTCTAAACGTGTCAAAATAAGCTTCACGGTACCTGTCCCTGGCTGAGGGTCTGGTTTCGATGTTGCTCCTTGCTGTGGGTCTGCTGTCTGCGGGAGGATTTCTTCCTGAGGACAGGAGGACGCGGGGCGGGCTGACACCGACACTCCACATGGTCCACCACTGACACCACCGCCTTGGCATAGGTGGGTCGCTTGTTGACATACTGGATCTTCATCACCTAACAGCAACAGAGAGGAGGAGGTGGCGAGGATTTAGTCTACGGAAAACAGAACCTGTGCTCTGATTTAACTATAGAAGTGGGTCGGGAGGTGGATTGCTGAGGTGGATCGCCACACCTACCATCAGCTCCCAGTACTTCCCAGTACTGCCGCACAAAAGCCGTGCTACTCATACACTGAGGTGGCGGTGCCACGCATCGAACCTATGAACTTGGCAAGAGCTGTACCGACCCCAGACACAAATGTAACTATAGCCCAATTAAAAAGTGTGTGTGTGTGTGTGTGTGTGTGTGTGTGTGTGTGTGTGTGTGTGTGTGTGTGTGTGTGTGTGTGTGTGTGTGTGTGTGTGTGTGTGTGTGTGTGTGTGTGTGTGTGTGTGCATGCGTGTACCTGTAGGTATCGCGTGTGCGTGAGGACAGGGACACACTGCAGACTCTTGGTGTTACAGCAGCCAGAGCAGCGCTGCACCTCGACGCACGGCGGCCATAACAAGAAGTTGGCATTGCTACGATCCAGCATGGCTCTGGTGACCTCTACGACCTCCGTACGAACTTTACACAGAGCCTGCTGTGCTGGTTGGGCATCTGATGGAGGACAAAGGAGAGGCAATGACTTAGAGTTACAGTTATGTTCACTTCTAATTGATAGTAGTATTACCACCAGGGACTTTGCAAGCAATAGGCCTCATTGGCCCCATGAAAAGATAAGGTGAGACTGATGAGGATATTAAAGGAGAATTCCATGCTAGAAGGCTTTCTTATCTTTCTTTGTAGTTGTTACGTCCCCACCAAAGAGGTCCAGGTGTTATTTTGTGCAAATGCACATTATTTCCCCTACCATAAGCCCTCAATGAATTGAATTGAATTGAATTATATCCTCTCCTTCATTCCTTCATAATGTAAATAGTATCCCAAGCAGCACACTTTACTACTTATTTCGATGGAAATAAGCGAATTAGCACAAAAACCCAACCCCCATTGAGGGCTTATGGTAGGGGAAATAGCCAATAATGCACTTTTGCACAAAATAACACCTGGACCTCTTTGGTGCGGACGTAACAACTACAAATAAAGGTAAGAAAGCCTTCTAGCATGGCATTCTCCTTTAATACTGTGCACATTTTCCTAGGACATGATAGCTATAATAATCTGACAATGGGGAGCAGTCACTCAAACAATCAATTACCCAAATCGATTATTATTAGGCCGGCCCTTCCAGGGTCCAGCAAAAAAAACACAAACACTTCAATACAAAATGCAATACAAAAATAATGAGAGTTTCATAAAGAATGCTTAAACACAAACACACTTTTGAAGAACTGTGGGTTTAACAAACTCTCATTCCAGGGATGTCTGTATCAGCTGAGCCAAGAACTAATGAGCAACAATCAACATGCACTCACGTCTCATCCATCTCATGATTAGCTACAGCTGTCTAAACCCACACAAGTTGTTATGAGATGTCTGGCAAATATGATGGCTTGCACATTCATATAAAAGTATCTGTGTACCTGCAGGAGCAGTCATAGTAGTAGGTTTGTACTATACGGTGAAAATGTTGTGGCCAAGCACATTTTACCAATACAGCAGACAATATAATGATGAAATCGCTTACAACTTTAGCTTTATTTCCACAGTGAAAGCATACTAGCTCAGTAATGAAAGCAATGATAAAAAAAAATGCCAAGATTGTTTTCTTTTTCTCTGGAACCATTGGACGCCAGAGTGAAAAAAAAATCAATAGATAAGCATGCAGAAGTACAACATCTTGCCCAAAGACACATTGGCATGACACCAGATAGTTGAGAGATATTCGTGGAGAGAGATAGCTGAGAGGCAATAGAGCTGTTCAGCATCAACGTTTATCCTCTCAGAATCTGACATTCTCTCAGTAGTTCCACCATGCTCTCAAGTATCAAGTGGAAATGTCAGAACTTCTTCAGCAAGGCAGAGTTTAAACCTCGATTGATACCGTTTTATAACGACATCTGCAAGCATGAGTGAACATGACAAAGACCCGAGACTAACGTAGACGGATGCACAATCTCGTGGACATCTGCTTTATTATGATAGAGAGAACAGGTCAACAGGGAGGATTTCAGCGTGTCAGTAAAACTACGCTCGTCACATTAATCGTCCTCCTGGGAAGGCTGACTGAGCACTCTCCAAGTACTCCATTAATGAGGACTGAGTGTTCTGGGCTCTTGGAGAAAATCAGGAATCCTCCTTGCCAGCACTACAACAGTCTTTCACTGTTGGAGTGTACTTATGAGTACATTTGTCATCCTAATGAATGCCTTCATGGTTGGATGGAAGAGAGTGCCTGAAATTGCCTCACTTTTGAACGCACACAGTGTAGAGGCCGTTAATCCCCCCCTCACATCAGGGTGATGACACTCAACATTATTGTTGTATTTATTAACTACACTAGCCTGATGGCTACAAGCTGATGGCTTGTAGATCAAACATACAGATGACATTCTCATCTGATCAGACGAGGAGTTCAATGTTTGAACATCTGCAGACCATTTACAAGCAAGTATTATTCTTTGTTTTCTCTTTTTTTGCACTCTATTGATCTCTTGTTTTGCTGTTGTTATTATCTATGCTGCTGTATTGTCTGAAGGAATGCCAAAAAAAAGCTTTTACTCTTATGTACCTGTCATGTACACAAGATATAACAATAAAGTACAACCTTGAACCTTGAGTAACAATGCAGGGAATAGACGATGAAATGAGGAGATGGGTAAAGAAATGAGATACATAAAATAGAAATACAGCTCACTAGAGGCCATTTACTGTACACTGTTTTCATTTACAACTGAAAAGCGGCATATAAAGTTGCTTTATTCTTGTTAACCCCATTACATGCAAATCAATCACACATTAAAGGGATCCTGACATAAAAAAAAGTGTTTGTAAAAAAAAAAAAAAAAAAAGCTGAGCTCAATTGCACCCAAAAAAAACCTGAACTTTTAAAATTCCGTAGATTTTCTGTGGTCTGGGGTTTTCTGGCTCAAACAAGTGCTCTGAGAGTCCACAAATCCCATATATGACAGGAATTTGCCAGCAAATGTCAGTTTGTCTGTTTTCATTGCAGCTCAGAAGGCTTCAGAACACAAAGAGGTTTTCTCTGTGTGTTCTGAAGCCTTCTGACCACAGAAAATCCACTGAATGTTCAAAGTTCAGGTTGTGTGGGTGTTAATTGAGGTCATAAAACCTAAAAGAAAAACAACATACAAAAATAAATGAAAATTAATGTTATGAAACTTTTAAGTGATTGGCAGTTGTCAATGTCCTCTGTCCAACCAAGGCAAGAAAGACAAAGGGGGGGAAAACACCATAAAAGTAAGGAGGAAGAGATCAAAACTCACCAAGGCTCCTTGGTAATCTATGACCTTCATTAGCAGGCGAACCCTCCTCCTCTCCATCTGAGACAAGATACAATACATGCTCAATATCAATTCCACATAATATACTGTGTCCACGTAGCCGTTGTTGTATTGACTTGTGCTTTGTGTTTGAAATGTATACCCATTCTACAAACTGTGAATACAAATGTAAATCAATCAATCAATCAATCAATCAATCTAGACATCTCTACTATTACAATATTTCATTGTAAGAGTTCAATATAAAGTTCCATTTAAAGTTCTGTTGCATTGTGTGGCTTTGAAGAAAGCATGATAGACAAAAGAGAGCACAGACAGACACAGACAAGAGAGAGACAGACAGACCGACCGGCAGAGAAACAGACAGAAATAGAAAGAAAGGAGGGGGGGGGAGTTTAAAGTCATTGTTTTATTGTTTACAACTGAAACTTCCCTAGTTAGCCAGCTTGTCCCATGTGATTGTTGAAGCATATTGCTCGCCTGCGTAGAATCCTGTATGTAGGCCTATATAGTGTCTTGTATTATTACAGTACATTGTTTTCAGTCCATTTACCGCTCTTTGTCCATTATTTGGAGCAGTTATGGAATAGTGGTTTTCCCTTATTCATTTAAAAGTTACTGTTGGTACGTTGAAGTGAGTGCAACGGAGTACCATCTACAAAACATTGTACGTATAGTTCAGGTCTAATTGCAAAAAAAACAAAAACTAAAGGAAAATACAGATGATTTTACCGTATGTTTGAAGTATAGTATTATTTGTGTGTTGTTAATAGTCGAATGCTCTGGGTCTTTACCTACGGAGTCAGAGAACAGAAGCAGCTGGAGGTCTTCTAGGGAGGAGATGGGACTGCTTCTAACCAGCTCCACCAGGGCTGCAGGAAGAGGGTCCCCCTGAAACACACACGCACGCACGCACACACACACACACACACACACACACACACACACACACACACACACACACACACACACACACACACACACACACACACACACACACACACACACACACACACAAAGAGGACAATTAGAAAGATAGGTGGCAGCGATACCTATCTTGAATCACACAAGAACAAAATATTTATTATGTATTGTCGGCTGTGTACATGCATTTTGCGGCAGGCATTGTGTCCGAGAGTGTCCTCCGCATTTCAGACAGCCCTGTAAAGCTTTCCAAACAATTCCTCTGGAGAGAGAGTGCAGCGAGCAACATTCACATCATTTATAGGCTCCATGTGCATAACTGCAAAACAGGGTTTCCCAAGGGTGTTTATACCTGGTCCATAACCACCTTCGGGAGGGTGCATGTGTTTGGTCCGACGTACTAACACCCTACCCAAAACCCAGCTCTAAACCTAACCTCACAGGAAGCCACGTGTTAGTTTTAACCTGCCACATGTTAGTTTTAACCTGCCACATGTTAGTTTTAACCTGCCACGCATGTCGGGAGGGACGGTGTTGTCAGACGAATGTTGTTTAACCAACATATGCACGCCCCTTCGGGTCACCCAGCCAGTACTAAGGGTTATGCACAGGGCCAATTGTATGGCGTTGGCATACCGTCCGCTGTGAGTTTATAAATTTGGTATTTCTGGCGAGTGACAGTGTTGTAAAACAAAGTATAAATCAGGCTTAATGTAATGAGCTTAATGCGACATAATAATAATGGCTACACTCACAACAACGCACTTTAGACTCTGAATTACTATAGGCTGCCCCACACAGACAGCCAGGCAACAGCTCCACGGTACGATTGTGTGTACTAGGTGTGGGGTTTGACCCCCAGAGTCATTAATGGGATGGTGGTGTGTGTGTGTGTGTGTGTGTGTGTGTGTGTGTGTGTGCGTGCGTGCGTGCGTGCGTGCGTGCGTGCGTGCGTGCGTGCGTGCGTGCGTGCGTGCGTGCGTGCGTGCGTGCGTGCGTGCACGGAGGGGTATTAGCCACAGTGGACACACAATGGTCACTATGAGCGGGGTGAATGACTATTGGCCTTGTGTCCTCTCATCTGCTAACATTTAGGGGTCAAAGGAGCCAGGAAGGAGCCAGGAAGTGGGGGAAGGAGTGACACAGAGAAGACGAGAGGCATGGAGGTGCATCTGAAAAAAGGGGGATAATGGATGAATCAAAAAGAAGGGGACGAGGGGATCAGACATGGGTCGGGAGACACTCCAGAGAGAGGACAGGTTTAAATGTTGGCTCCTCCCGGCTGTAACATGGAACCACCAAAAACCACCTCTTGTTTGGTTTAAGTGTGTCGGCCCAAGCTGCAGAATTAACCACTTAAGCCATCTTATTATGATAGCTAATAATATGCAAGCCTTGTAAGCTATTTAGAAAATAGCCAATCTATAGCCTTGTAGATTGGCCGTTTAAAAATATATTTCTAACTTTTTATTATTGAATATTAGGTATATATAGGAAGAGATATTTGGAATAAATGAAAGAAGCCCATCCTACAAAGACCTACAGCAAAAATATATTTGCATTAGGAGGGCAATAGAATAATGTTTAATTGGAATTTCAATATTCATGCTCCTGGAGAAAGAAAATAAAAAATGTCACTTTAACTGCATTCTTATTGTTCTCAGATTATGCTTATATGTAGTTGTAAGTCGTTTTTTAATACTTTCTTTTGCTGCACTAATGCAACATTAATTATTGTCCAACATGTCATCCCATTCAAAATGCATTATCTTTCCACTGCAGGTCTAGTCCAGCAAACATCCAAGCATGTGTGTTGTGTGTAAAATTCCATTAAGTTTCTTGAGAGTACACTGTCAAATCCATAGTGTTCATTTACTTTCAAGGGGGTCCCTGGCTAAGTGATTGATAGTTAAGGAACCAATTGGACATTTACAGCTCTGTTAGTTCAGAGAGTGTCGAAATACGGGTCCATTTGGTTCCATTTCTACACTCTCCAGAGCTAAATGAACACTCCGGATTTCGCTGTGTATGATGAATCCCTCTGGGACGAAAATGCTTAGCCAGAGGAAGCAGCCATCCATGTGTGAACATGGCATTCACACACCCTAGCCCTTACTGTAATGCCATTGACTTCTCCCCTATTGTTGGTCGACTCAGAGTCAAATTATACAGGAGGGAAATGCCGTGCATTAACATCTCGACTGCACAGCCGCTGATGCCCCTAAGGAGCCATCAGGGCTACTTCCTCCCCCCTATCCAGGTTCCACCAGGCGGGCAGAAAACCTGCCTGCTTGGCTAATTGTGTCTGATGAATAATCATGGGACGTGTCTTTGTTCACAGCAAGGCGCCCGCTGTCACGACCGTTTGAGTCAGAGCAGGAAGAATTAAACACTTCAGCGCCGGGTAACCGATAAACAAAGCTGATGTAAACAGATAAGTATATAATGCACAGGCGGAGAATGTAAACGCACGTCAATAATAATGCATATATACGAAACAATATATATTACGGCTGCAACTTGGCAACGTCACAGTTGTCCGTTCAAAAGGGAGACGCGTTATGTACATCTGTAGGGGAGATTTTAAATGAAAATATTAGTATATTATATATGCTTAGGTGTTTATGTCAGCCCAGAATTGTAATAATTGGCTCAACGGTTAATAAACTAACGAAGGAAATACAGCAAGTTAGCTTTAATACATGTACGTATTCACTTGTATTTAACTTTAATTTTGGGCAGGAACCCATTTTTGTGTTAGCATTATGTTATGCTTTAGCTATTGAAAAATAGCAGATCTACAAGCTCATAGCGCGCCACCGAGTGGCGCGCTACGAGCTTGTAGGTCTGCTATTTTTGAAAAATCGAAGAACGACTGACATAGAAACACAGGTTTTTCAGAAAACTGTCAGGATGTAGAAGACATTTTTAGAATCTGATCTCAGGTCAAAATGGGTTAATACAAGTGAATGTATTAAATTGATTCACTGGCTTCAATTTATTTGTCTTATCTCTTAATGATTTTGCAATGTGGAAAGCATTCATGCCAAAAACACTGAGATAGAATGAAGTGAATAGAATGAAATCACGCTGCCACTGGTGTCTGAGATTGATCAACTAAAGTCTACCTCAGCACCCAGCTGCATCTGGATTGCCGTATGTGGTTTGCCTGCTTTAACCCATTCAGGCCTGACGTCGAAATTAAAAAAAAAAAGTTTTCTAAATCATGACAATTTTCGGAAAGATTTGAGGCACATTTTAACGATTTTTCAAAAATAGCAGACCTACAAGTTCATAGCGCGCCACTCGGTGGCGCGCTATGAGCTTGTAGATCTGCTATTTTTCAATAGCTAAATTATAACAATGTTTAAAACACCAAAAGGGGTTCCCGCCCCAAAATGGGTTAATGGTTAATGTGGTTAAACGCTAACGTGACATGGATGCGTTCCAGGTCTCAATGGATTAAATAAAGTATTTGTGCTGATGGAGCAGAGACAGTGAAGCTGTCTACAGACTATCAGTGGATCATTATCATTGTTGGCTATGGAAACCAAAATGCCACGGTGACACGTGTGTGTGTGTGCTGCTGCACATCCCACCTACCTCACCACGACCGGCGCTGAGACTCAAGGAAGTGAATCGTAACGTCCGCTTCACTGTTTGTCCTGCTCTCAGTGGAGACTGTTTAGAGAGGCAATGAGGTAACTTCCTGTTTCCTCATTTTAAACATCAAGAATGAGCCCCGTTTAATAGTAATTCTGGAGCAATCACACGGAAATAAATCGTGTCATCTAGTTCAGGGGTGCTCAACCCGTGGGTCGCGACCCCTCGGGGGGGGGTCGCCAAATTATTTTGGGAAATACAATGTTTTGCAACTGAATGGCTGGAAATTGGAAATTGAGAGTTTACATAGTACACATAGTACATGCATACATTTTCCTTTCCTGTTTCAGTATTCATTTATGATGTATTTTCTCTATTGTAAGGTTATTTTTGCAGTCAGTTTGTATTGGGGGCGGGGAGTGGGGGCGGGGCGAGGGATCGCGAGACACGGCCAAAGCATTTCCGGGTGTCCCCAGAGCCAAAAACGTTGAGAACCCCTGATCTATAGTTAACTCCAATTTTACACAATCCAGACCTTTTTTGTTGTTGTTGTCTTAATTAGCCTTTGTGAGCCTTCGCAGGAGACGTAACATAATCCAGTGCTTATCCTACTGTTTCCCATGTGGTAGAGCCATTCTCTACACACACCCCAAACCCCTGGAGGATTATTGGACACATTGAGGAATGCCAGGTACATGCAGCACAGGGGCTGTGGTGAGCAGAGGAGGACGAGCAGGGACGTGCAGAGAGTGTTATAGAGAGGCAGGGGCTGAAATCTCGTAAGAGGGCACTTTTGGACAAAAATAGCAGATCTACAAGCTCTCAACGCGTCGCAGCGCGACGCGTTGAGAGCTTGTAGATCAGCTATTTTCGGGGCACAACCCAGCACTCTTTAGCTAGTGTGGTGTAACGACATGGATTTCTAAACAAATTTGTTCAGCGCAAAATGCTGTGTTCAAGTTCAGGAGTCTTCGGAAAAATGGCAATTCTCCTGAACGCTGCCTTCCGATATGTGGCATGGAAAGGAAAGGAGTGGCATTTGCATTTCTTTCACCATAGTAAATGCTGAAAATCGTGGTCTGGGGAGGGCAGTTGTTTTACAGACAGGTAAAAGGGCAGGGGCTGAAGCCCCCTTTGATGTCTATGTGTGTACGTCCCTGAGGAGGAGGAGGAGGAGGAGAGGAGGAGGAGGAGGAGGAGGAGGAGGAGGAGAGGAGGTAACATCTAATGCTACATAATTAGAGGGTCTAAGTTTGCTGCCGGCGCACAAGCCGAGCTAGAGGCTGCAACAGCAGCAGCAGCATGCAGCACATGTGCATGGGCTCACACAGAGTGGTTGAAAGCCTGCATATACATGTGCATGTCGCTAGCATGCATGTTTTCTGTCTTTTTTATACTTTTATTTTTTTTCCTCCTCCAGTTGCCTGCCTAATCACTTAACCTTGTTTCCTAAAATACATATATGTATACAAGATCACAATGTGTCACATCATGAAAGAAAAAGCACACTCATGTGAAGTGAGGGGCGCTCTTATCATCATACATCATCATACATCGTCACATTCCGTGCTCAGTCAATCAAAGTATCACATTCAGTGGCACACACACACACACACACACACACACACACACACACACACACACACACTCACACACACACACACACACACACACACACACACACACACAGAAACACAAAGCTGGGCATAGGAGGGACTAGCGCCCGTCAAAAATGTTTTGAAAATGTGTGAATATTTTCACCATGACATGCCCCAAAATAGGGATGCCAGTAAGTGGTTCTACGACTAATGACAATCTCGATAGATAATGATGATGATAATTATTCCTTGCACAGCTACAGTACAGCTCTGCAGAACCTGGCAATGCTCTTGCATACAGTATGCACAGTGTCATAAGCTGTCACCAAATCCATGCAAACACACACGCCATGCTCCTGATTCACAGAATACCATGAATGCTGATTATGGGCTTTGGGATGCCTCCATGCCACCCATGCTGCCAATTTAACATTTAGAGATGGGGAATTCCATCCTGGTCCTGTGTAAGTTACGCCTCAAAGTGTGGTATTTGTGACTGTAGATTTCTGCCTCAAATGGCCAGGGCGGGGGCCTGTCAGCGTGCCAGCAGCTCAGACCACAAAATGAACTGGAATCTATGAGGAAAGGACTGATTCTCGTGCTTTAATTGAGACCAGCACATCATCGGGGGGCTCGGCTTACAAAGTCTCCTCGGCCGTCCCATGGCGGGAGCAATATGCCCCATGAATATGGCTCATTATCCTATCACAGTGCTACTTCTATAAGACCATCTGCTTACCTCTTCACCCCTCTCGCTCATCTCATGCCCCCCCCCCATCCCCCCCCCCCCCACCCCCCCCACCACCACCACAATCAACTCCACTTGTTAGACCCAACTCAATCCAGCAGAACTGTGGGTCATGGGGAACATCAAGTGAGGGTCCATTGTCGAGAGAGGGCTCTCTAGTCAACCATGAACCATATAGAGCCCTTGCTCTGGATCAGTTTAACCACATATAAGCCCTATATACTCTGTCGTATGATAAATAACAAAAATAGCTGTCACTTTGCAGACCGCTTTTGTAGACTGCATGGCTATTTTTGAAAATTAAGTAAAATAATAAAATGTTGTGGTGCAGGGCGGGTTGGGGGGGGGGGGGGGGGGGGGTGATAAAACATTTGACAATAGTGTTATTGTGATACATGTGGTGATTGATGGCTTGGAGAGTAAGCAGCCAACAGTATAAACCAGTGGTTTTCAACCCTTTTCATATCAAGGACAACGAGGTCCATTATTTCTTTGGCATTTGAGCCACGGACCACCATTTGATGAGATTTAGCCTCTCAGACCCCAACATATTTTGTTGTCATTGAATACGATTTTGTCCACAATTGCTGTATTGATATGTATAACAACAATATTTAACTCTCAAGAGTTAAAGATCTATAAGGGTCCACTTGGTTACTAACTCTCCATCATGTAGCTGGGGACCGCCTGGAACCCCCTCAAGGACCACTGGTGGTCCCCGGACCACTGGTTGAAAACCACTGGTATAAGCCAATGAAGGCCCTCACTGGCCGGTTCTGTCTGGGGAGGAGGAACTGGAACGGAAGTTATCTGATTCATTTGGATGAAGCCGACAAAGACGTGTGCCCCAGTTTGACCTGTCGCCACTTCCTAAAACGGACATCTTGTTGTCTCTGTCTGACCATGTGTGCCTGACTGCCTGCCATGCCTGCCTGCCTAACGCACGCGTGTGCATTCCTGAGTCTGTGCGCGTGCGGGCGGGCGGGCGTGCGTGCGTGCGTGCGTGTATTGATTATCTTGCTCCCCATACTTCTTAGATTCTATGACTGGGAAACTGATTGAAATGTTTCTTCAGGCCTCCATTCACATAAAACTCTGGCATGAATGGACTTCATATCTATAGCCAGGCATCATCATACGAGGCCAACAATGTTTATGAATGTAACTTACAATGTTGCTTATAAGAAAACCTCATTTGACCTCAGTAGTCTGCATGGGACGTTCGTCTTTTCTAGTTGACTTCTGAAGGAAACGGTCCCAGTTATACAGTTAAAAAGCAGAATAAATCATTATGTGTGTGGGAATATTATTTTTCTACCAAACATGTGGTTGCCACATTATTTGTTTTTTTTGTATTTGGAGCACAGTGATAAGTTCCTTTTGTATTCCAGAACACACGTGGTATAAAACATGCATGATAATGCCTAATAATAATGGCAGAAGAACCCTAAAGTATTGAGATTGATTTGGGTGATGTTTTCTAAATTCTTACACAGCTCTGCAAAGCACGAAAGGCAGAAATTGTATTCTAATCATAATGCCTCATCATTATGTATGTATGTATGTATGTATGTATGTATGTATGTATGTATGTATGTATGTATGTATGTATGTATGTATGTATGTATGTATGTATGTATGTATGTATGTATGTATGTATGTATGTATGTATGTATGTATTGCTTAATGTAAATCACTCTGGATTAAGAGCGTCTGCTAAATGCCTAAATTGTAAATTGTATGTATGTGACATTAATTGTGTGTAAAAGAAATAATACACATAGCAATTATATAGCTGACCTACAGATTCACTCTGAAAGGAAAGCACCATGGTCTTCTAAAAACTCAAAGGTCAACAACTTTTGTGTAACAAGTTGACTGATACACTGACACAGTGTGTGAGAGAGACACCTCACATTTACAACACACTGTAGCCTACAGTACAAGTCTCAAATCACCTCTAAAGTCTCAAATCACCTCCCACAACTATTCTTTACTGGAGCTGTGAGTGAGGGGAAAGACTAAAAGAAAAGGGGAGTGTGACTGTGGACAGCTGAATGTCTGGTTTATTGAAGAAAAAATAAAGGAAAAAAAGCCCCCTGTCATGTCATGATGATATGATTATGTTTATTGACAGGTTTATGAGTCAGTGAAACATCTGGAACGGTCTCCATGGATGCTGGATTGAAGCACGTGGTGCGTTCAGCCATGCAGGGAGCCTCAGCCTAACATCATCATCATCATCATGATGGCTCGCTTTGTTTCTCCGTGCATCAGCAGCCATATAAAGCTCGCAGTACAGAGAGGAGTAGACCTCGGCATGTGTCTACCCTCAGGCGCCCATTCATAAAGCCAGTTAATGGCAGAAATAACTGTTATTTTCTCTTTAAGGATTCCCCCACCCCTAATAACAGTGCCGAGTTCTTATATATATAGTTGGCCCCCAGAGGACGCTGCATTGATAAAGTGTATCAGAAAGGCTATACCATTACCTATACGACCCATTGTGCTGCAGTGAATTGGGGCAGGTGCATGCACTATAGCCTACTATTACAAACGTGCATTTGATCACAGGCTGCTAGGATATAGGCCTGTGATATGCTAGGCGTGTGATATCGTTTGGATTGATTTATTTTATACAGTTTGTAGAATGGGGTATACGTTTTCAAACAAATTACAGGTCAATACAAAGTCTGCTACAAGGAGAAAAACAGAAAAAAATACTTGTTTATGTTTATATCGGGTCCTCCATTTTCAATTCATCAAGTTGACATACGTGACACATCATGCTTGTTGTTTTATTAAAGTAAAGTTTACCAAAAGTTTACCTAAATTGATGTTTAAGCATTTTAAGTAAGCCTTTGGCCTTTTAAAGTGTTTAAATGTTTTGAATTATTGTGTATGAAAATGATGTAATTAAATCTAGAGAGAACACAGTTTAGGGTTGATGGCAAGCCCATGAAAAATAATCAGTCTCCTCCAGACTCTCTCTCTAGGAATTAAGCAATGGCATAATAAATGAACTCACCTCCTCGGCTGCGCCAAACCGGAGACACGCCGCCAGCATCGCGAGCATCTGTACCCACCAGCTCATGTTGCTGCCCAGCCTCGAGACGCCGCGACGGACCGGGCATTTAGGGAGGCAAGAGTCTCTCTCTGCTCAGCACTGGCTGCGGGCGGACAGCGGCTCGCCCTGTGGATCTGCTGCGTGCGCGCAGAGCAGACGGGCTTCCCACGCTGTCGTCTCCAGCAAAGAATTATCCAAAATAATTGGCGATTGTCCTCAGTTTAAACTAAGAGGACCCGCGGCCGGCTTCAAGTTGCTTCAACTGTCTCAGAAGAAGATGGTCCACTTTATTTCATATATATATGCAGCCGAAATGATAGGCTTGCACAATAATCCACAATCCAAGTTTATTGTGCGTAAGACCATTCAGCGTTCAACTCTGGAACTATATAAAGCCGCTAAAAAAGAGTGAAAGAGCAGTGAATTAATAAAAGGTTATAAAACCTTACTAAGTTATATTTCGAAGTAACAAAAAAGGTCCAAAAACCACATGATTAAAGTTATCCACCAGATCTCATGTGTCCGTCGAATAAAGTTAAATTATCCCAGAGATGTCCAAATATTCAAAAAATGTAAATCCAAATTAATAAAGTAAACCAAAAATAAAGAAAATCCACTTGTATTCGCGTACGTTTCCAATGCCTTTTGCCAGACTATCTCAGTATTTATTTCCAACTTGTCTATGACAAGCACTAAAATCTATGAAGTAACGGCAGTGGACGGTGGTTTGCGGTCCTCTTCTTCCAAGGAGCCTTATCAATAACCAAAGCGCTCTAGTCTAGTCTCAGTGCGCCTCTCTCTGCCCTCCCTGGACCTGCCTGATTACAGCCGGTGCGCAGTACGCACACTGCACTCCCATAGCCCGGAGAGAAGGCCATGCTTTGATTGGCTGGCTGGTTGTCAGGCAACTTCTGGCAGTTTATAGCATGGCATATATATGGTAGCTTATTAATAACATTTAAAATGTGATACATATACTCGTACAAAATGACTTAATATTTTAAAGGGACGTTGATGAATTGCCTAACTTGGCCCATTGGTATAATAATAGCCTTATTTGGCCAACAATAGTGACATGACAGAGGTAGCCAAGCAAGCGCTCTGCTCAATTTTGCCTGACAACCAACTAGCCAATTACAGCACGACAGACCACCTCCAGTCTATGGGATCTATTAGTCTACATTCTCTACAATTCCTGACCGAGTTCTGGTAGTAGAATATCTCTCTCTCTCTCTCTCTCTCTCTCTCTCTCTCTCTCTCTCTCTCTCTCTCTCTCTCTCTCTCTCTCTCTCTCTCTCTCTCTCTCTCTCTCTCTCTCTCTCTCTCTCTCTCCCGCCCTCTATCTGAGGAATAGGTCATGATCTGCATACAAAGGACAGAGCTTGAACAGAATGTGAACAGCCACACTTGGGAATATTTCCTGTGGTTTTGATCATGAGGGTATCTCTGAGGCGATGCCAAGACCTTCAAAGATGATCCATTTGAAGAAAGTCCCCTTTGATCTAAACGCAACAGCCATTTCTCTAGTTGTTGCGACACATGCTTTGATATAAGTTTGGATATGCTACCTAAACCACTGAGTGGGTCTATTTTTTTATTATTTATTTTTTTGCTATAGGTTCTTGAAATTCATCTGTCATGAATGTGATTAAACTTGGTAACCTGATATATATATATGCATAATTACAATTTACAATTACAATATATTGTATTGCTGAGGGTATACAGACAACACTTAACAACCCATAACTAAATTCAGACCATTGCATAAGCGCCCAATCCTTTTTCCATGCTATTACTGGCAGAGGCGTATCTACAATAAGACGAGGGCAGGCGTCCGCCTGTCCAAATCCATTTCTGGCCTGGCCAAAATCCATACAATGAGAAAAAAAGAGGACAAAAACAAGACCTGAGAACTATTAATGGACAGCTGATTGGCCGTTGCGGTAGAGCGCGACCCTCAATCACCCACTGGAATGTAAATGCAAGCCTTTCAGCCTTTGTATACTACTCGTCTGGCAGGTATATCTCTTTGAAAACCTTTAGAGCTACGATTGTGCGCGGGGAGACGACAATTAACACATCTTGCCTGTCCAAAAAGTAATTCTTGCCTGCCCAAAATGTAATTCCTGGAAACGCCACTGATTACTGGAGAGGTCACAGTGATAGTTACCATGCCCACGGCACACTGGCTTGTCTGGCCGTGTACCCCCAGCATCACCCCGGCCCTCGCTAAGGAAACAAAAGGTGTTTCTAAATATCACAGGAGTTATTCTCAGACACCAGACGACCTTTCACGGTCACTCGTGTTTAGGGAACATTTGTGAACAATGCTGCGATGTGATGCTGCGTAAACTAACGCATGAGCAGAGCACCAAAATAGTATAAGGGAATAATTTGATGTATTAATACAAGATTAAGACAAATAGGAAACAATGAAAACTAGAAAAAGTGCCCTTCTGGGCACAGGTCTCCACCAGGAGGATAGGACTGTGTGAGATGTTTGGCAAAATGTTTAGGAGTAATATAAACATGTTTGCCTTTGATGGCAATTGGATGATTTGAGGCATTTTGTTCCAAAAATGTGTTTTGCAAAAATCAACCTGTTGGTGGCGCTATAACAGGCCAATGTGAAAAGGGTGGGATATATTTCTCAGCCTAGTAAGAAAATGTGTGAAAGATTTCACGTAAATTGCATGCTGTGTTCATGATTTGAGGCTTTTGTTCAAAACGGGGCAATCTTGCAAACTGTGAAAGCCAATTATAGCCAATTAGGATGGAATATGAAATATCGGACAGATCCGACTTGAGCACATGACCATAGAGATACTGTGTAACGATTTGTGAGATTTTTGGACAGAATCTGGAGGAGTAATATCAAAAAATGTGTTTTACAAAAGTCGGCCTCCTGGTGGCGCTATAAAAGGCAGATGCGGAAAATGCAGGTCAAAGGTTTGTCCTTGGCCTCTAGGGAGTGTGCATGCAACGTTTCACGCAGATCGGTGCAGTTTTAGGTACAAATGTGAAAAGCTGCCTCATGGTGGTGCTATAACAGGCCGTTCTGGAAAATGCGGGGCAGAGGTTCATCGTTTGCATCCAGGGAGTGTGTGTGCAAAGTTTGGCATCGACCGGGTTAACGGTGCCGGAGATTAGCTGGTAACGGACTGACGGAAGGACACACACACGGACGGACACACACACACACGGACGGAGTGCAAAACATACTCTCTCCCCATGCCTTCGGTCTGGTGGAGACAATGAAAACTTGGTAGTGGAATCTGAGGTCCACAAAAATAACTGGCCAAGGCGTTTTGGTTTGGTGCCAAGAAGTGATGAATCTGTGACGAATCTGTGATGAATCTGTGACTGAATGTGCCCCTCATCTTCACTATAACATTGAGGGGATGTGAGGGCTTCTCCAGGATAGCATCCCTCTACAGTCTACATCATCACTTTCTCCTTCACGACCACCTCCTCCATATTGTCCAGTTTAACGAGCCGGCCTTCCTCACCAGCTGGTTCAGTTTGGCAGACATCTGCAGCAGCCTGGTGAACATGTTGAAGTAAATGAGCCCTGCGTTGTCCCTTCCTATCCTATCCTACTATAAATGCGCCACATCTGCGTGTGTGCGTGTGTGTACGGTTGTAATGCACGTAACTCGCGAACCGTTTTCACCACCGACTTCAAATTCGACACACTCGTTCCACACCTCCGCAGGGAATGCAGTGCCCAGTATCACCACAAAAGGCTCTGGTCAGGCTCTGCCAGTGGGCCTAATGAAGCCAAGTACCCTCACCTGTGCAATTTCCAGCCTCTGCCTCAGCCGATTGATTGCCATGGCAACCCCACACCTGATAATTGATTACTTAACCAGTCCACTTTTCACAGTCAGTCAGTTTGCCTTCTTCACACACAGGCAGACAGGCAGATACAGAGATCTCCATATACAGTATGGGCACAACAGGGACACAGACAGATAGTTAAAAGGGGTGCTATGACAACGGGTATTATTAGGTTCCCAAGTTGCATCGTTCTCAAGTAGGCTGGTGGCCGACGGGCACGTACAGGTCTAGTACAGAGAATCACAGGTAAGCAACATTTTCAATTTTTTTTGAGGAAGGCACTTGCATGGAGGGCCCTGAACGGCTTGACCAGTATGGAAGTCCAACCTCCGCTGTCAAATCAAACTCAGCTTCTTCTATGCAACGGTGGAGTCGGTTCCTCTATATGGCAGGGAATGCTGGACCCTGAAAGCAACCCTGCAGAAGTCTCTAGACGGGTGCTACACCAGAATGTTGCATGCAGGCAGTATAACATCAGTAGGAGTTTACATGTTACCAACAAGACGCTGTATGTAGCCTGGGCAGCATTCCTTTTCAGGTTTATGATCCGGTCGGGAGTGGATGGTAATTTACGCCATGTTGTAGTCAATGATTTGTAGTCATCAGACAGGAAACCACAAGCCGGAATGAGAATTATCCAAAATAATTCCCGCGATCATAATTTTAAGGCCTGGTTGCCAGTTCGAACTAGGGCTCCCCCTGCAGAGTTAGTGTCGAAGTGTCCTTGAGCAAGACACTGAACCCCTAATTGCTTCCGATGTGCTGGTTGGTGCCTTGCATGGTTTCCGCCGCCATCGGTGTATGAATGTGTGTGTGTGTGTGTGAATGGGTGAATGTAATGCACAATCTATGTAAAGCGTCTTGGATAAAGGGCGCTATATAAATGCACCATTTACCATTTACCTCCGAGGTGGAAAGCCTTGTGACACGAGGTTACCCTGTATGAGGGAATACCAAGGGTGAGCCAGAAAGTAGCAGCCTCAGGAGAATAAGACTAGCAGGACACTGCCAAAGACATCAAGAACTGCCAGCCAGCTGCCAGCAAATTTGTGCTGTGGGAACTAACCTTAAAGTATATATATTAATAGAGACGGCACCCGGAGGAAACCCTGAGACGAAATACACATAGTGGCCGAATTTGGTTTTGCAGCTAGAGCCAGCGCTGGTCCGTTGACTATCATTGCGCACGTTCATGTTATTGGGGCAATGACACGTGAACGCTGTTTCATACGTGAACGCGTGCAATGATAGTCAACGGCCAGTGCGTTCACGATTTGGCCCAGTCCATCCCAGAATGCACTCTGTTCCTACCCAGAAGGAGGAGTGAGATCGCCTCATGCGCTTTTGAGCAACTTAATGCAAGTGGATGGGAGGAGAAATCCGGTGACGTCTCTATTAATATATACTCTAAGGAACCAACACACGGGCATCGATCAAGTGGACGTCCCACATTATTATGTGGATGTACTCAAGAAAGTACCAACAAACTGGCCAGATGTACGGATGACTGGAAGCGACGATTGTAGGGCTCGCCTGAGGACGACCTAGAGAGAGAACATTTTCCGAAAGGCTGGGGGCACACCTGCATCTGTGTGGCAATGCAGCATCATTATCAGCCCCAAACTCCAATCAAACATTATGGGGTCTCTAAACGATGCAGAGCTAAAATCGATTTCACAAATACATATTCCTCCTATGGTGCTTCCCTGTCTTCTATCTGATGCATCCTATGGTGCTTCCCTGTCTTCTATCTGGTGCATCCTGTGGTGTTTCCCTGTCATTTCCTATGGCTAATTATTACAGAATAATCACATACTAACTAGTCCAGTTTAATGGACCAAATCTGATGTACGAAATCAATTAGATGTTTTAAGGGACCTGGACCCAAAAAAGACAATAGGGGCACCACAAATACTACTACGGTGTATGTCAATGTTTTGCTTGCCCTTCAAAGACGAGCAAATTTAGGCTACAGTGCCCAATGCAGCTCTAGTTTGTTGATAATGAAATCATAATATATATCCTCACAGTACATTAAACTTTATAGTTCCAGGCGGGCCCTAGCTGTCAAAGTCTTCACATTTAACAGTAAGGCCCTTTTCTTCCAGTTCAATATTAGGACTTGGTGAACAATAATGATGCCATTGTTTCTCTGGCGAGAGTCAATGCAGGAAACACTGTGAGCTATTGCTATATTTAACCTGTTTCATATTCACACATTTACCCATGAAGGCCACTGACAATATGGGATAGCCATTATGAATTATACCCCACAGGGACACTGGTGATACAGGTCGAAAAGATCAAAGTAGAAAAGAAGATCCTGCGTAAACAAATGTACCTTTCATTGCAATTCCTTACTGTCTTTAGTAGTGTAGTACGCTTCAATTAAGTTTGTATTAGTCAAGGCACTATCAAAAGTGTTTTTGTATTGTTTTTTAATACTCACGTAAAAGCATGTAATGTACAGTGGTTGAAAGTACAAGTGCTGTACTTAAGTACCATTTTGATGCTTGCTTGCTTTTTTGGTGTATAGGTTCCAATTTTCTGTGCTTCTTATTCCACTACATTTCAGAGGCAAATATTTACTCCTCTACACTCCTCTACAATAATTGTCTTTGAACTTTGGTTATAGTTACTTTGTAAAACATACATTGACCACTTCAGCCATGCATGGCTATTTGAAAATAGCCTTTTCTCATTTCTCAAACTACGATCCATTAATTTCATGCAATCAACAAGGGAAGCAGGAGGAGTAGCTGCATACTTTTTAGTTTCAAGGGTGGTTGGTGAGGATGGTTGTAGTTGCACTTCGGTTGCACTTTGGTTGTAGTTGCACTTTATATTTAATATTATCTGGATCTTGTGACAATGTACATATGTCTATGTCTGTTCTTGTATATGTATGTTTACTGTGTTTTTAGAGTTTCTTATTATCTGCTCTGCTGTAAAATGAATTACCCACAATGACAAAATACATTTTGGGGTATTTTATTTACCTCCAAACCATTAACAAACGCAAACGGTGCAAGCTGGTGACAATACAACAATATTGATGGCTAAACTCAGGAAAAACAACAAACCACGACTTAAAGAAACTGAAACACAGGCTATGCCATTTCCATCTGTAGCATGTCTGGCTTTAAATTAAACAAGTAGTAGTAGTAAGTAGTAGCCTTGCCGAGCCATGAGGCCCATAGGGCAGGAGCCTATCTCCTGTTTCTGTAGCGTGAGGCAGCTTGATGTACAAGTACACCCCCTGGACATGACGCTAGTATGTCGCAGGGACCAACCCTTGAATCCAAATTAAACAAGTGACAAACTATATCACACGATTTTTTTTATTGATTGAAATATGTATTAACAGTTTGCAGAATTACAGTACAATTCAAGCACAACTCAATACAAAGACTGTTTACTGTGAGTGGACGACCCAATAAAGCATTACACTTGTTTACAAGAGGGTCCACCTTGTTCAATTCATCAAAACATTTAGAGACGTACAAATATACACTTCTATAAGCCAAAGAACAGAAGGGGAATTCATCATAAAAGGAGGTAAAACGGGAAAAGAAACATGTAACAGTGAGGGGGCCACGGTCAGATTTTACGGGGGCCAGTTTCGAATTGCAGCCGTCCGTAGGTGCCCTTTGAGAGCGGATTTGAAGGAGTCAAGGGATTTGCTGTTAGTAGTCCACATTTTGGTGGCATAGGAGCGAAAATAATTTAGTCCCTTGTTTGTGCCGAATCTGGGTTGTACATGGTTCGTTGCACTCCCTCTGGTGTTGTGGGTGTGGACTTCGTTAACATTAAGGAAGTATTTGGACAGGTACATGGGTATCTTGGTGGTGTATCGAATCTTGTGCATGGACCAGACCCATTGCAAGATGCTGTACTCTGTCTTCGACCCTAAGCCATTCGATCAGTAAGTGGTAACCATTTAACTCAAACCTGGCTAACTAAGGCCTGCCCTATGAGTTATCTTACACATTTACTATCAATCATAACAGACCTGGCCTGTTGTAGCGCCACCATGAGGCTGATTTGAAAACGGTCAAGTGGCATTTCTTCCAAAGCCTAGTGGGAATATGCATGCACAGTTTCACCACAATCGGACGCTGCGTTGAGTAGTTGTGGCGATTTGTACAAAACGGGTACAAAGCGGGCTACTCCTGAAAAGTTTAGAAGCCAATCGTAGCCAATGAGGGTGGATTATGAGAAATCAAACAAACCCGTCTTGATCACATGACTATGGAGAGCATGTGTACCGACATATGTCGGCCTCCTGGTGGCGCTATAAAGAGCAGATGTGAAAAATTCCACGCAAAGGTTTTTCCTTGGCCTCTAGGGAGTTGGCATACAAAGTTATCCACAGATCCGTGCAGTTAGAGGTAAAAACACTTTCGGCCAGTTATAGCGCCACCATGAGGCGGAGTTGAAAATGTTCATGTGGCATTTCTTCCTCGGCCTAGTGGGAATGTGCGTGCACAATTTCACGGAAATCACACGATGTGTTCATGATTTGCAGCATTTTGTTTGAAACTGAGCACTCCTGCGAACTTTGGAAGCCAATCTTAGCCAATCAGGATGGAGTCTGAGAAATCTGAAAGACCAGTTTCGTCGAATGGCTCTAGAGAGACTGTGTACCAATTTGCGTGATGTTTGGACAAAATCTGTAGGTGTACTGTCGAAAAACTTGTTTTGCACAAAGCGGCCTCCTGGTGGCGCTATAACAGGCCGTTCTGGAAATTTTGGGGCAGAGGTTCATCATTGGCATCCAGGGAGTGTGTGTGCAAAATGTGGGTTTTGCACACACGTTAACGTGGGTTAACGTTGCCGTTAACGGGTTAACGTTGCCATTAACGGGTTAACGTTGCCGGAGATTAGCTGTTCACAGACGGACGGACACACGGACGGACGGACGGAGTGCAAAACATACTCTCTCCCCATGCCTTCGGCCTGGTGGAGACAATAAGACAAAACATAATACCAACATGAACAGACGTCTACCCCTCCTCCTCTACAGTGCGTGGCCCATTCCAATCAACAGGATTAGAGTGCCAGCACTGCAGAGTTAACTTTTGACTGGGGACAGACAGTGAATCTTAACTTGGCGTCAGGCAATCCATAATATAAATATGATATAATAATATAAAGGATAATATAGGGCTGAGATGATTAGGCACGTGGATGGTGACATGACATAAATAGGATAAGGAGAACAACCCAGAGTAAACAGGCAGTAGACTGATGATAAAACTGATGGTAAAAGGGCAAGAGGACAAAATATGAACACGGTCTGGGCCAAAGGGAACATTGACAATTCCATCCACCAAACTCCAAAATTATCTATCAATCGGTAGAGGGCGCAGTGGAGTAACTAATAGGTTTTTTTCCCTTTTCTGGCCAAAACATGCATTTTATACATGTAGTGTGTGGCTCAGAGTGCGTTCACTAAGGAAAGTAAGCTTTCTAATTACACAAGCCGCCTTTGTATTGGTGAGTAGGTAAAATATTTTTCACTACAGAGGAGAGGCTGGTCTGCATCTCATGCGAGGGCAGGAAGAGAACAGACCAAAGCTAAGTATACCTGTTGTCATAGAACCCGTTAAAACCGTCTTTTGTGCCCATGTGTCTGTCTGCCCATCTGAAGAGTGCTGTGAAGAGTGGACTGGTTAACTAATCAAATGGCAGGTGTGGGGTTGCGATGGCAATCAATTGGCTGAGGCAGAGGCTGGGAAATTCTACAGGTGAGGGGACTTACTGTAGGTTCATTAGGTCCACTGGCAGAGCCTGACCAGAGCCTTTTGTGGTGGTTCTCGACAACCGTGGGTCCGACCGACTCGATACCGGGCACTGCACTCTCTGCGGGGTGTGGAACGCGTGTGTCGAATTTCAGGTCGGTGGGGTGAACGGTTCTCGAGTTACGTGGATTACAACCGCACAGACAGACAGACAGACAGAGACGTGGTGCATTTATAGTTTGATTTGGAAACATGAGAAATGGGATATTTTAGTGAATCCTGGGCTTTTACTTGTAACAGACTTTGCAGTATTGATACTTTTTTACTTAACCCATTTTGGGCGGGAACCCCTTTTGGTGTTTCATTATGTTATACTTTAGCTATTGAAAAATAGCAAATCTACAAGCTCATAGCACCGCACCGAGTGCCGCACCGAGGTCTGCTATTTTTGAAAAATCGTGAAAATGTAGTGCAAAACTTTGAATCAATATTCTTTCAGAGCGAACGTTTTTAACTCAAATCTTTGCTTCTGGGGGGGGGGGGGGGGGGGGGGGGGGCGGGGGGGTCACTGGAACAACATATTTTCAGATGGGGGTCGGCTGCCAATTACATATAATTTGGGGGGTCCTTGAAATGAAAATGTTTGAGAACGACTGACATAGAAACATGGGGTTTTTCAGAAAACTGTCAGGATTTAGAAGACATTTGTAGAATCATTCCCAGGTCAAAATGTGAGCACTTTCTTACATCACTGACACATGATGAGATGAGATACAGATTCACATGTGAATAAAAACAGACAAGAGAGAACACAGCATCACTGCCTCAAGAAACCTGCTGTCACAAGTACATTACATAACAAATGTGTATGTTCGCTTCTCCACATGCCCGTACGATGATGTGGATTTTGCTGGTGTCAGAGAACAGTGATATACAAATAGAACATTTTAATTGTAAGAAAAAAAAGGGCGCATTTTTTCTCTTTTTTTCATTTCTTTTTTACACTGATCTATCTTAAGGCATGTATTGTACAACAAAAAGTATGTAGGCCTTTATCCTAGAGTGATAAAGGTACCTGCAGTTATGTGTAATTATTTGTAATAAAGTGTTCTTTTCTGAACATTATATTTGTGTTTTCCTTTCCCTCTCTGTCCCTCCATCTATTCATTATCACAGGTCTCCAATTATTCCCCATGCAATCTTTTGCTATACCTCCAATTATCCAATCAGTCTGGTTCCGCCCTGGTACCTGACACCAGCCAATCTGCTGACTCCCCACCTGTGGGGTTCCGCCCTGGTACCTGACACCAGCCAATCCGCTGACTCCCCACCTGTGGGGTTCCGCCCTGGTACCTGACACCAGCCAATCCGCTGACTCCCCACCTGTGGGGTTCCGCCCTGGTACCTGACACCAGCCAATCCGCTGACTCCCCACCTGTGCTGTTCCGCCCTGGTACCTGACACCAGCCAATCCGCTGACTCCCCACCTGTGCTGTTCCGCCCTGGTACCTGACACCAGCCAATCCGCTGACTCCCCACCTAGTCTTGTTCCGCCCTGGTACCTGACACCAGCCAATCCGCTGACTCCCCACCTAGTCTTGTTCCGCCCTGGTACCTGACACCAGCCAATCCGCTGACTCCCCACCTGTGGGGTTCCGCCCTGGTACCTGACACCAGCCAATCCGCTGACTCCCCACCTAGTCTTGTTCCGCCCTGGTACCTGACACCAGCCAATCCGCTGACTCCCCACCTGTGCCGTACTGCTCATGCATTCTCTTGCCTCGGTCTGGCTTTGTCGCTGTTTTGCTTTTGTAACCATGGAGTTATTTAGTTGAGCCGTGAAGTAATTGTGAAACCACTGTAATAAGGCTGCCAGTGCTGTATGTAGAAAAGAATATTATTAAAGATGGAGTGCTAACATTTTTGTATCTTTCCAGTTTTTCATGTGTCTATGAGGTGACAGTACTTCATTAGACACCCTGGAGTCATTTGTATGTGCAATGGTGTATTTGTATTTAGGGTTTCTTCCTGGAGGCTGAACCCTTGACAGTCAAACGGGCCAATGAAATAAACAGTAATATAGTGACATCACACTATCAGCCCCTCCCCTAACCCCTCCCCCTTTATCATACAACAACAGCTGTGGGTGCGGCTTCAGTTCAGGTGGATCACCACCCACCAGGCAAACCAGGCACACTTAATGAACTGGTGGGCGTGTCCACATAAAAGCATGATTTTAACAAATACTGTACAATTTTTGGAAAAAGTTCTTCCTCCTTATATTATAATAATACCTGATGATCATGTTTTAGGGTGGAAAAAAATCATGGCACTTCATCTTTAAGATTCTCAAGTTTCCCCCAGGGGGGGGACTTGAAAAAGCGAGCTTGCTGCTGGGGGAAACTTGAAAAATAAACAAGAACCCTATTGGATAAAGCGTGAGGGCTGGTATTCTTTTCTATGGACTGTTTTCTATCTACCTGAACCGTGCACCACCGTGAGACATTATTACGTCGAATTACTCAACTGAGTGCTTGCTTCACCTCTTTTCTGCCAGTACTGTACTGTATGTCACTCTGTTCACAATTGTTATGAGTTGCCCATGTCTATGTGTACTCCAACTTGAGATACAGTGTACTTGATATGTATTGCTGTAATCTCTAAGTACTGGACCCTCGTTTGGTTCTGACAGACAGGTAGTGTGTGTGTGCAGGCTGGGTGGTGTGTGACAATCCAGTTGAAGTATTCCTTTGGTACGGCGACTGCGGCGGCGGGCCCGGGAGAACAAATTAACGGACACGAGACAGTATCACGCTAAGGTTCACAAAGTTTATTTCATAACAACAATGACCAGACTTACTAATACAATGTATACATCGTCTACTGCCATGGCTAACATACCTATAGTGGGCAAGCACGTGAACACATACGAGTAATTCGACGTTCTTTATTGGCTTCTTTATGATTTAAGCTACGTATGTTTAGCTTGTAGATCGGCTATTTTCAGCGTGCAACTGTGCCGTATGCAACAAAATATAAATCATTGCTTAAGGCTGTCATTTTACATGTCAAAACAGGAGCCTTAACTTCCAGTCATGGCCCTCACAACCTGATATGATGTGTTTGGTCTCTAAGGTGGGGGTGTGGGGGGAGGGGGGGATGAAGAGGAGGAAGAGGAGGTGGAGGGGGGCAGGAGGTCCCTGACTCGAGGTGGGGATTTTCCCACACACACACACACACACACACACACACACACACACACACACACACACACACACACACACACACACACACACACACACACACACACACACACACACACACACACCTGCACCGAGAGTAGGTCATAACATAAACCACATTAAAATCATCCGTGTTAATTTAACAAGTTAAATTACTATATCACAGAGGATTGTACAGTATGCAGGTGCACTGAAGAATCATACAAAAATGCTGTATGTATGTGTTTCTGCTGTGCACACTGCGTGTGTGTGCGTGCGTGCGTGCGTGCGTGCATGCGTGCGTGCGTGAGGCGTGCATGAGGCGTGCGTGAGGCGTGTGCGTACGTGTGAATAAAGTGCATCTCTCACATTTTCATTTACACACACTCCCACACACTCCCATTCACATTGTTAACATTCAGTTGCAAACGCACATAGAGGACGCCATGCATCTACATGAAGTGCATAGTATGCACGCACTCGTCCATGTGCAGACATGTACTGTACATACAGTACAGACGTGCGTGCGCGCACACACACACACACACACACACACACACACACACACACACACACACACACACACACACACACACACACACACGCACATTGAAAAGCATTGGTTGCATACTGTTTGCAGGGAACCAGCGAGTGTTTCCCCCTCACACACACCCACTGTCCCCAGCTGACAGCCCTGCAGGGCAGAGGAGAGGACAGAGGACCCTCTATCCTTAACGACACAGTGAGAAATGACAGCCACTCCACAGCAACATTGAAGGGCTTTTCAGAAGGTCCCCGTGAAGGTCAAGCCGCGCGAGAGCTGATCTTCAGTCGAACAATGATGGCATTTGATCATGTCAATGTGTTTTTCCACCATCTGCCCAAAAGCGTTTCCACAATTGATTTGACGCATTAATCGCATTGCATGTACCCCCCCCCCCCACCACCACCACCACCACCACACTCCACCCCTACTGTCAACCTTTTAGAGATGAAAAGCATGACCTTAATGCATTACAGTACACATTGTACAATACAGTATGTCCATGGTGTGATTAGTGTCTCTCCCAAGACCTCTTGCTACCGCGTGTGTGCGTGTGCGTGTGCGTGTGCGTGTGCATGTGCGTGTGCGTGCGTGTGCGTGCGTGCGCGTGCGTGCGTGCACAAACACGCGCATGCATAATTATGTGTCTGTACAGTTGTTCGTACTCGCAAGTGTTTGTGTCATATTGCATGTGTGCAATATGCATGAATGAATATGCACTGTGCATGGCATGTACAGTATGTGTGTGCATGTGCAGAATGTGTACGTGCATTTATACAGGTCGGCTACTGTACGTGCATTAGTATTTTGTGCGTGCGTGCGTGCGTGCGTGCGTGCGTGCGTGCGTGCGTGCGTGTGTGTGTGTGCGTGCGTGCGTGCGTGCGTACGTACGTACGTACGTGCGAATATATAACTATATCTGCCACAATCTTTTTATAGTTTCACAAGATTACCCAAAGTGTTAATGTAACACATGCAGCTACTGTATGTTTACACCTTTATTTTATTCCCATTTATATTCAATACTTATTTGTATACATTGTTTTATTCTGCTGGTCTTGTTCCACTTTTGCTTTGGCAATGTAAACGTACATTTTCTCATGCCAATGAAGCCCCAATTGAATTGAATGGAATGGAATGCGTGCACCATTGCGCCATGCATGCGTGCACCGTGCATGTGATGTGTCTATGTCAGGGGTGGGCAACTTTGAGGATGGAGAGGGCCAGTGGGCCACTATATTTCCACACTCACTCCAGTCACTGGGCCACATTGCATATTACTGTCGTAGCGTAGTGTTGGGCGGCGGTGGCTCAGGGGTAGAGTCTCCGGATGGTAACCGCAAGGTCACCAGTTCGAACCCGGGCTCCCCCAGAGTTAGTGTCGAAGTGTCATTGAGCAAGACTCTGAACCCCTAATTGCTCCTGATGTGCTGGTTGGTACCTTGCATGGTTTCTGCTGCCATCAGTGTATGAATGTGTATGTGAATGGGTGAATGTAATGCACTATCTATGTAAAGCGCCTTGGATAAAGGCGCTATATAAATGCACCATTTACCATTTTAGCAAAATAGCCGATCTACAGGCTCAAAACGCGTCACAGAGCTTGTAGGTCGGCTATTTTTGACATTATTTGAATTGAAATCCTGAATTATTTCTTGCTATTTTGGAATTGGAATCCTGAAAATGCCTTTAAAATGACTTTAATTATCGTTATGTTAACTTTATAAACTAAATACAAATACATTGGACATAAAAAAAAAATACATTTTGATACTACTCATTAAGCTACTAATTTAGACTGAGGTAATTAAAGCGGGTCAAGTTTTGCAAATCAATACTATATCAGTATTCTGATATAAACCTGGGGGCCGCATTAAGTGAAGGTGAGGGCCGCATTTGGCCCCCGTGCCGCCAGTTGCCCATCTATGGACTATGTGACCACGACCAGTGAGTGTTTTCGCTTTGCACATGTAGTATTCGACCTGAATGGGGAGTCCAGGGAATTAAGCCACAAACAATTGACCCTCAATTAGTCATGGGGATAGGCTCTCTCCTGCACGTGTGTCCCACAGATAACAGAGTATCGTGTAGACTCAACGGACTAATGGGAAGCCATTAGTCGGCCCCTCCAGCGGCCTCCCTCCTCCACGAACCACTCACCCCTGCATGCTCTCAGGTTACCCCTGGCCCAGGGAAAGGAATGTGGCTGCATCGGATCAGTCCCATCAGATCAAAAACGGGGGGAAATTCAGGTGCACTTCTTCGAGCAGTGGTTCCCAGGGACAAATTAGCCATTGGGCCAGTGGGGCCGTGGCCCAGGGGCCCTCATGGGGGTTAATCCGTCCCTGGTGGTTCCCCAAACAGTGTGTCGACTCGGGACCCATTTGTGGGTCACAGACATTTTGTTTTCTTCGGGTCCCTTTAATTTTTTAGTTTCCTACATCTTGTTTTTACAATGAATACATGAATAACATTTTTCATAAATAGTTTTTTTTCAGGATTTCATGAAGAAATCAAAGAAAAAAAATCTAAGCAATTTCATTCATTCCAGGTCTCGTGACATCACTATGACATCATCAGGGATGATAGTAAATCAGGGATCATATCATAGTAAATGTGACCTGCTGTCACAATAAAGCCCATATATGGAGATCCCTGATGTCATCAATATTAGTATATGGATATATGTCAGAACCTGTTCTTCCCCATCCATCCTTCCTCTTTGATGTCTCCCTTTTTTTTTTAAATATAATTTTTATCCCATGACTTTTGTAACCCATTTTTCACCCCTGTGTCAATTATCTAATGTGATCCTGGGCTCTACACACCCTCCGCCAACCTAGTCCCCATATATCCTATATATTCCTCTAGACGGGGCTGCCCCAAAGTTATTTGTGCAGCCGCGCCTGACAGCCGGCGAAAACTTGAGTTCTCAACAGGCCCGAAAATTAATGCCCGGCCCTACCTGGGCCCTCATGAAACCCTGTATATTTAGTACACTGCCACCGCTGCCACCCTTAGATCTCCAAGGAGCTGACCTGTTCTGACATTCCATATGTTGATCTGACCTCATCAAACCCTGTACACTCAAGACATGCTCCATATAGAGCGTCGCAGTCCCACCCGCCAGGCCCAGGAAATGATTCCCAATGCATTTTTCCCATAGACATTTCAAAAAGTATTTATTTAAAGACGTTTACGCCGCGGACAAAGCCAACACGAGTCGTGACAACTCATGACAACAAACACAATATTTTGGACCAAACAAATAATTACAAAGAAGAAAAAACAACAAAAAAAGTGTTGTAACCTGCCGTTTTTTTCTTCTTTGTAATTATTTGTTTGGTCCAAAATATTGTGTTTGTTGTCATGAGTTGTCACGACTCGAGTTGGCTTTGTCCGCGGCGTAAACGTCTTTAAATAAATACTTTTTGAAATGTCTATGAGGAAAATGCACGGAGAATCATTTCCTGGGCCCTGGTAGGGGGCGGGACTGCGACGCTCTATATGGCCAGTGCACTCGAGGTCGCTTCTCGCCCTCAGGCAGTCTTACTGGTAGACTGCCTATATTTCCGGTGCATGACACCGGCTCACAAGTATAAATCAAGTATGTCAAACTAGTGTATCTGTATTAAAAATATTGCTGTATTATTATTTCACCGGCAAGAGAAATAATTCAATATTGCCTGTCATAATGGAGATAATAAAGACACACATGGAACTTACGAAAAGGCTACACGAACTGAAGTTATACGCGACCGCATGCTCCTACAATAACCCATTCTGGGTGGGAACCCCTTTTGGTGTTAGCATTATGTTATGCTTTAGCTATTGAAAAATAGCAGATCTACAAGCTCATAGCGCGCCACCGAGTGGCGCGCTATGAACTTGTAGGTCTGCTATTTTTGAAAAATCGAAGAACGACTGACATAGAAACATGGCTTTTTCAGAAAACTGTCAGGATGTAGAAGACATTTTTAGAATCTGATCAATGGTCAAAATGGGATATACCAGGTGCTTATTTATACCTTCATTATGTACTGTAATTCCCTAATGGAATGTGCTGAGTGTGGCTGCCTGAGACCATGCAGGTAGATAGATTTAAGGCTGCTCAACAGACAACAGGCCATGTCTTCATGTCTGAGCACGGAGCTGTCAGCAGCCCAACCAATGAGTCTGCATGTGCATGGGAGATTGATTGATTGATTGAAAATGTTATTAACAGTTTGCAGAATTACAGTACATTTCAAGCACAAACTCAATACAAAGGCTGTTAACTGTGAGTGGACGACCCAATTAAGCATTACACTTGTTTACAACAGGGTCCACCATGTTCAATTCATCAAAACATTTAGAGACGTACAAATAGACACTTCTATATAGACAAAGAACAGAACAGGAATTCATCATAATGGAGGTAAAAAGGGAAAAGAAACATATACAGTGAGGGGAAAAGGGGGCGGGGGGGGGGAAGGGGGGGATTCAGATTTTTACGGGGGCCAGTTTCGAATTGCAGCCATCCGTAGGTGCCCTTTGAGAGCGGTTTTGAAGGAGTCAAGGGATTCGCATGTCTTAATGACTGTTGGTAGGGCGTTCCACATTTTGGTGGCATAGGAGCGAAAAGAATTTAGTCCCTTGTTTGTGCCGAATCTGGGTTGTACATGGTTCGTTGCACTCCCTCTGGTGTTGTGGGTGTGGACTTCGTTAACA
Source organism: Electrona antarctica (assembly GCF_951216825.1). Lineage (NCBI taxonomy): Eukaryota > Metazoa > Chordata > Actinopteri > Myctophiformes > Myctophidae > Electrona > Electrona antarctica. Next base: position 5,565,473 of record NC_136795.1, on the reverse strand, counting down.
TTAAGGAAGTAACTACATTTGCTGTAGTTATAAGTACAATTTTGAGGTGTTGAGTATTTCCAATTTCCAATACCTTTACTCCTACTCTCCACTATACATCTCGGATCCAAATATTGTACTTTTACTCCATTATTTGAAAACTTGAGTTATTAGTTACTTTGTAGATTTTGGATTTACTTATTACAAAACAAACAGTAATCACTTCAGCCCTATATACATTTCGGTCGATCTACACAATGTGTCGCGATGCGACGCATTGTGAGCTTGTAGATCTGCGATTTTCAAAATGTAAATGTCAAAAAGTACTTTTGACATTTACATTTTGATGCCACAATGCCAGTACTTTTAGCTGTACTTTGACTCAAACAAAGTTTGAATTCCGCAAAACTTTGAATTTTCTTGTAACAAAGTAGTTCTATTCATTGCAGTATTGATACTTTTAATTAAGTAAAACATCCGAGTACTATTTCCACTACGAGATAGAGAGAGAGAGAGAGAGAGAGAGAGAAGGGGGGGGGGGGGGGGGGGGGGGGGGCGGTGGAGAGAGAGAGAGAGAGAGAGAGAGAGAGAGAGAGAGAGAGAGAGAGAGAGAGAGAGAGAGAGAGAGAGAGAGAGAGAGAGAGAGAGAGAGAGAGAGAGAGAGAGAGAGAGAGAGAGAGTGGAGATTGACGATGAAGAATTGCTGGAATGCATTCAGTCTTCTGTGAAACGGACACAACAGCAAAGGAATGGAAGGAGGAGAGAAAGCGAGGAAGATGGAGAATGTCGGAGTGCAATGTAAAAAAAAAAGAGGAAAATCTAGACGGACAAGAAGAATCAGAATCACTTTATTTGTACATGTACTCATGTACTTACTGTACGTAAGAATATGAAATGCTGTTTTCCCTCAGTCACTTGCAGTGCAACATAAAAACATTTATGTTTTAATAAACAAAAACTAAGACACAGCATGAACAAACGTTTAAAATCGCAAATGTATGATATGACGTGCAATTCATAGAAAAAGTAACCAACACAGCACATAATAGAGTAAATAAAATCACACCCGTGTGAACTGAGTGGTGTAAGGTCTTATATAGACTATAGATCAGCTGTGGTCTGACGTAATGTCTGACGTAATGAAATCACACCCGTGTGAACTGGGTGACCATAGCAACCAGGCTCATTTACGGACAGACACGTAAACAGACAGACACGTAAACTAACAAAGCCAGTTGTAGGAGTGGTTTACACCACTCAAAAATAAAGTGCCATGGTGCAAAAAAGAAAAAGAAAAGAAAAAAACACCTTACCAGCATAGTTTTAGTAAAGTGCTGTTGTGCATTTCAAAAAGTGCAATTACATCATGTCCAGTCGAGCACAGTGGAACCAGTTTAGGGTCTGTGCTGGGCAAGCAGAACGATGCCGAAAATGATTGCATGGAAATAACTAAATAGGAGTCGATATAGACACCAAGAAACATGCTTGAGAAAGGAGAAGTCAAACCTACCTGTATAAGGAATGCACTGTCTATCTCATAGAGAGCACACAAAGTTAGTCATCAGCTTCCCCCCATTATTAAAAAGCCTACAGGACCTCTGGAGCGCAGCCAAAAGAACAGGCACTCTCATATATTTGCGGCCCTATACCGTAGCAGGTTTGGGTAATTTACAGGCATATAACTCTCACAGCTGAGACGGACCGTTGAAGCATATTTTGTGGCTGTGTCTCGGTGCGTGATGTAAGGTCATAGGAAATTGTTCGTCGACTACATTTTCTCACTGACGAAAACTAAATGGAAAGTAAATGACTAAAACTAAGACTAAATATACTGACAAAAACTAGACTAAAATGTTAAGAAGGGACTAGTGGAGAAGAGATCCAGTAGAAGTCATTTTACAATTGGTTGCATGCATGCGGAAAATAACTGATCTACAAGCTCACAACGCGTCGCGCTGTGACGCGCTGTGAGCTTGTAGATCGGCTATTTTCAGCAAGTGTCATTACGACGGCACCAAGAACCGTCAAAACACATTTTAGTCGACTAAATCAACTGTAGATTTAGTCGACTGAAATCCTATGATATTTAGTCGACTAAAACTAGACTAACACTAAGACATTCCGGGTGACTAAAATGTGACTAAAACTAAAATAAAAATGTGCTGCCAAAAACCAACACTGTAACAGTATACAACACGTTCTTAGTGGTATATTGTAATGTAAACATTTTGTCAGCTGCGGAATGGGTCTCAGCTCATCCTTCACGTGAATGCACATAAACTCATGCAGTCACACATCCAAGGTCCAAGGTTGTACTTTATTGTTACATCTCGTGTACGCCTACAGAAGAGTAAAGCTCCCTGCACACTGAGCGCGTTTTTAGGATTTTTAGCAGCGTTTCTCCGTCGGTTTTCCGAAAAACACGGCCGGTGTGCAACCAACCCATTTTGGGCGGGAACCCCTTTTGGTGTTAGCATTATGTTATGCTTTAGCTATTGAAAAATAGCAGATCTACAAGCTCATTGCACGCCACCGAGTGGCGCGCTACGAGCTTGTAGGTCTGCTATTTTTGAAAAATCGAAGAACGACTGACATAGAAACATAGCTTTCTCAGAAAACTGTCAGGATGTAGAAGACATTTTTAGAATCTGATCTCAGGTCAAAATGGGTTAAGACTTACTTTTGTTTGGCTTCCTTTCAGACAACAACAACAACTAAACAAGAATAAAGAGTGCAAAAATGAGCAAATAAAGAGTAAGAAGAGTATCATAATGTACGTGTGCATGTTTTCCCTGTAGTAGCAACTTTGTGTGAACAATATCACAGTAGGCTATGATCCATATAGCCTACAGTATACAACGTATCCATCGATACAATTGTGTAAATACATGCAACATGACAAGTAGACAACCCATGCCGAATTGAATTGGACGTCATAAATATACATAATATAAATATATATATATATATATATATATATATATATATATATATATATATATAATATTATGCAAACAACATCTATAGATCTTTTAAACCAGTGGTTCCCAAACGTTTTAGCCTGTAACCCAAAAGAGAAATGTTATGTCTCCCCGGGAAATAGCCGATCTACAAGCTCACATTAGCCGACATGCCGACATATGGAATTTCTTAGATTTTTCATTCATTTCTTCATGAAATCACTGAAGAAGAAAAATTTGGAAAAAAATAAATCATTTTTAATTTTGAAAATGTTTTTTTTGTTGGGGGGGATTATTTCTTTGTTTTGAAATAATAATAATTAAAAACAAAATGTAGGAAACAAAATAATAAAAGGGACCCAACTAAAAATGTGTCCGCGACCCATGCACAAATGAGTCCCGACCCAGTTTTTTGGGGGGGGATTCTGGGATTAAAAGGGTTCTGGCCTCAGATTATACGCACCCTGCTGCCGCAACCATGACCAAGAAACCATCCGTCTTTTCTCATCAACCCAGGTCACGTTGACACTAGGGGAGTCTGGGCCAGACAACAACCCAGGTCACGTTGACACTAGGGGAGTCTGGGCCAGACAACAACAACTGACTGGCTGGCTGGCTCGCTGCCCAGCAGGTAATTGACGATTATTATGTTAACCGTGTGTCAAACACAAAGCCAAAATATTAGCGTTGGTCGGGGCATGTTCTCTGGCAGCGCAGATCACAGCAATTGGCTTACACCTATCATACCTATCGTGTAACGTGACCCAAGGACAAATAGGCCTTCAGGGGAAAAAGGCACGCGGTATGGGATAATAATGTAGAGCAGTGGTTCTCAAGCTTTTTCATGTCAAGGACCCCCAAATTGACATTTATCAGCCTGCGCGGACCCCCATTTGTATGGCTGTGTTTTTTTTCAACCGTTTATATTTCAAGGACCCCCAGTTTGACATGCATTCATCTACGGACGCCCATTTAACGGCATTTCTATCTCTGGGGACTCCCAATTTATATTGTAAAAACCTATGTTAATTTAACTCTGAGAGAGTTAAATATGTGGTTCCATTTGTACACTCTCAGAGTTACAGTCCCATAAGGGTCCATTTGGTTCCTATAACTATCATTTTGCTCAAGACCCCCATGGGGATCCCCGGACCCCCATGGGGGTCCCCGGACCCCACTTTGAGAACCACTGATGTAGCGAGACCTGAACGATTTGGGCATAATCGGGATTTTCAGCTTAATCCACACACTTAAAGGGGAAAACCACCCATTTTCAACATTTTACTATGTCATTAATATACCATAGAGCTGTTGTGTGGAAATAATAAAAAATCCCCCCATTCTGTGTTTCCTAGAACTGTAATTATGGAAAAAAATCATTAACACGGTGAAACACATCTTGATGATATCATCAAGATGTGTTTCACCATGTTAATGATTTTATTCAGACCTCTAGTTCTAGGAAACACAGAATGGGGGGACTTTTTTTTATTATTTCCACACAACAGCTCTATGGTATATTAATGACATAGTAAAATGTTGAAAATGAGTGGAATGCCCCTTTAAGGTTATAACTGTAATTCAGACTTGGCAAAATAAATGCCAGTATTGCACCTGTTATTTGCATTACGGTTCGGTATGAGGCTGTAATGTGTGATCTATCCTCTAGCAGTGTTGCGAGGCTTTGTATCTTTGCTGCATGTGATTGCCAAGGATCACTCAAAGGATACTGTAAAGGCTGACAATCACAGAGGATTAAAAGAATGTGTTGGCATTCAAAAGCAACTGATTGGAATATCACCAGGTGGAAGCCTTAAGGGTTTGGATTTCTCAAAAATCTAATTCCTAAAAAAGGAGCCAAAAGGGTTACTGTAGCTATGTAGGGTTTTTTTTTGTCATCAAAGTTTTTTAATGATTTTACAATAAAGCATACAAAATACACATGACTTACACAAAAGAAAGAGACAAGAAAAACAAACAAAAAACTAAACAAAACTAGCAGTCAAAAAAGAAAAACCCCAATGGACAACACCCCTCCACATTCTGTTGTTGACAATAGTGATTATCTCCGTAATGTATTACCAATTACAAATTGTTAATGCAACCATCCTTTAATATATACAAATAAAAGTAGTCCCATATTTCATGGAACTTCCCTTTGACATTGTTCCTCCTGGCAAACTGTAGCTATATGTAGGTTTGAAATAAATAAAGAACGACTTGCAATTGAACAGTTACTGCACGTGAATCAACATTAAATTGCATGTCCCAAACTAGATTAATTCTTAAATGGTCTCATCTGGAGATTAAAAAGAAAAAACAAATCATGATTAAGAGACAACTTCTCACTTATCCAGATGAAACTATAGTAGATTCAGTTTTGTTTCCCTATTTTTATTTAATACTATCAATATTTATGTATAGGCTACTAAAGGTAGAAAATGTGTCGTTAAATTGCTAATTTGCTTTAATATCTTAATTAAGCAGCCCGAAATTTCCGATGGTGTTGCGTGGCGCAAGTAGCAGATTTATATGCTACGAGCTTGTATGAAAATTGTTCTTTGAACATTCTTAACATTTTCAAAAAATGTCCAACCTATAACAGACCCCAAATCAGGTTGAAAGTGGCTTTATTATAAATGAACACTAAAGGAGTGTGCTGGTGGAGCATGAAGACACTGCAGAGAGCAGGGACGTGCACACATAGACGTCAAAGGGGGCTTCAGCCCCTGCCCTTTTACCCGTCTGTAAAACAACTGCCCTCTCCAGACCACGAATGCAGCATTTACTATGAAAGAAATGCATGCCATGCCGGAAGGCAGCATTCAGGAGAATTGCTTTTTTCCAAAATCTCCTGAACTTGAGCGCATAATTTTGCGTTGAACTAATTTGTTTCGAAATCCATGTCGTATTTTCACCGCATCTCCACTAGCTAAAGAGTGCAGCCAGGGTTGAGCTTCGGAAATAGCTGATCTACAAGCTCTCAACGCGTCGCAACGCAACACGTTGAGAGCTTGTAGATCTGCTATTTTCCAAAAGTGCCCTCCTACAGGCTTTCAGCCCCTGCCTCTCTGCACGTGCCCTGGCAGAGATACACTGAGAAGAACGGACAACACTGCAAACAGCCCCATGAGGAATGTGTGGCTTTTGTTTTGTTCCTTTACACTGTGTATAACAGCCATCCGCTGCCAGGCTCCCCTCCCTATCCTGGTTCAGAGGGGACTTCCCTGCTCTCTGCTGTACTATACTGTATACTGTACACTGTACAGTCTCATGTCAACACCGTAGTACTGTAAATTATTATAATATCACCGTAGGTCCCCTTTGTGGACATGATATACGGCACAGTATACCGTATAAGCACAGCGCATTGTATGCACACGTTGTGTGCTGCTAATAAAGTTGGCTGTTCACTATAAAGGATGTTTTTGTTTTAGGAAAGTTCATAGAGAGAACAACGTTTATCCACAACTCACAGCCGGGACAGTCGATAATACAGTGTATGTTTAAATGTTATTCTGTTTGTGGACATCTTGGTGTATGTTCATTCATTCTGGGAGTGTCTTGTAAGCCTGTCTCTCTCTCTCTCTCTCTCTCTCTCTCTCTCTCTCTCTCTCTCTCTCTCTCTCTCTCTCTCTCTCTCTCTCTCTCTCTCTCTATATATATATATATATAGGGACTACTATATATATATATATATATATATATATATATATAGTAGTCCCTGCAGGCACTATACTGTCAGTAAACACCAGAAGACTGTCTGTACTGGAGACAACTTCAAGAGTATAAGGTATAAGTAACTTTAAGCTGAGCGTTTCAGCGAAGCTGCAGCAAACCTTCACTATACATTAATGAGTTTGATAACATACATGTGCCCCGGTAATTGCTGTCGATTATGGCTTCTTTCCAAACATATCTCTCTATATGTTACATACTTCTCTCTCTCTCTCTCTGACTTTGCCTTCTTTGCCAACATGTCTCAATCTCTTTGATCCCCCAGGTCCCATCCACTGAGCATCCCAGAATACCACAAAAGCAAGCACAGAAGCAAGCGAGGAGAGGAATGGGCATGCAGAGATGGTGGGAGACACAGCGTTCCGAAAAACTGAAGGAGAGGGAGAGGCTGAAAAGGAGGGCAGGCAGGCAGGCAGGCAGGCAGGCAGGCAGGCAGGGAGACAGGCAGGGAGACAGGCAGGCAGGCAGGCAGGCAGGCAGGCAGGCAGGGAGACAGGGAGGCGGCCGGGAGCTTCGTCCCAGAAATAGACAGAGGAACAGAATTAGAAGCAGAGTATGAGAAGGAAGTTGAGCCAGAAGGCAAAGCTCTCTGTCTACCGAGCTATCTTCGTTCCTACTCTCACCTATATGGTCATGAAGTGTAGGTCATGACTCATGACCGAAAGAATAAGGTCGTGAAGTGGCCGAAATGAGTTTTCTTCGACAGGTGGCTGGCATCTCCCTTAGAGATAGGGTGAGAAGTTCTCACCGACTCTCCGACTCTACTCCGAGAGAGACTCGGAGTAGAGTCGCTGCAGCTTTTTTGCCTGGAAAGGAGCCAGCTTAGGTGCTTCAGGCATGGTTAGGATGCCTCTTGGGCGTCTCCCTAGGGAGGTCCTCGAGGCACGTCCCACTGGGAGGAGACCCCGGGGCAGACCAAGGCGCAGTTGGAGGAAACACATCGACTCACTGGCCTTGGAACGTCTCGGGATCCCCCAGGAGGAAGTCACTATAATGTTGCTCTGGAGAGGGAAGTCTGGAATAGTCTGGTGGAGCTGTTGCCCCCGCGACCCGACTACGGATAAGCAGTTGAAGATGCATGGATGGATGGAGTATGAGAAGGAGGATCGAGGAGGGGAGGTGCAGGTGTGTATGTAAAATTAAAGCTAATTATGCCTATACAGTACGCACGCACGCACGCACGCACGCACGCACGCACGCACGCACGCACAAACTGTCTGTCTGTCTGTCTGTCTGTCTGTCTGTCTGTGTGTCTGTGTGTCTGTGTGTCTGTCTGTCTGTGACGTAGTAGGCGAGCCCCTCCCCTGCCATGGCCTTCCTGTTTACAGAGTGACTTCCTGGTGACGTTCTGCCAAAGTGTCACCGCGGTCCCGTCATCTGGTATATTCCTCTCACACAATACAGGGTTCCTGGAGGCTTGTGTGTGTGTCAGTGTGTAGTGTGCGCGTGTGTACGTGACCGCGTGCATATGCATGTGCGTACATGTGTGCGTGACCGTGTGTGCGTGTGTGGACGGGCGGTCTGAAATACAGTCGTATATTCAAATACCCTGAAAATCATATAAGCGCTAATAATCAAAAGAATTATAACTGTGTATGATATAATGCTGTGGCTGTATACCTATAGTGTACACTAAAGTGCATCACTTCACCACATGGCATCTCTGTGTGTGTGTTAGGTCTAATATTAAGTGAAGAATAATTAAGAATGATACAAGATTCAGGGAGAAATACATAAAACACAAGGTCAGGAGGCTGTATATAGGGAGTTAATTTGACGCACCCCCAGCCAGCCTGACACCTTTGTAATTTGGTCGCTGCGTTTCTCTTTGTAGTTCTGCCATCGCAGCTGCACCGCCGGAGCCGCAAAATCCTTAGAATGCCATAAATTATACACACGTCAAAGTCCTCCGCACAGATTCTTGGAAGGCAATGGGAATGTGCGCACCTGCACTCAAAACCTTCGCACATGCTAAGCTCTGTATACCGTACAAATGTGCATGTGTGCACACACGCGTATAGGCTATACTGTACACGCACGCACATGCACGTGCATGCACTCGTAGACTCACTCACACATTGTGTGATTCGTTTACAGATATGCACACACATGATGTAGACTACTGCAGACATGTGTGTGCAAACATTCACACGCACGCACGCACGCGCATACAGATGCACATGTAGTGATGGCTCCAGGGGGACGCTAGGGGCGCATGTGCATGATGCACATACACATGCACGTCACATGCACATAGAATATACACATGCTATCACAAGTGGGAGGTGTACCGTGTTCAGGCGTTGGTTCAGTTCAGGACCCTGTAATCAAAGTGAACAGTCAAACAGGTCCAGACAGAGCAGAAGAAGAAGAGAGAGTGAATTTCATTTTCATTTAAATACATACTGTATAATAATTGCATCCGATAAATGCGCTTTAAATATACCTCCAGCTTGCCTGCATGCTCATTATATTACTTATAATGTATAATAATGTAATGTATAGTGATATTACTTATTAGTATTGTATGCTACCATTTGTGGCAAAAGCTTGTAAATATCTAACACCCACACAGGAGAAAACCCTTTACTTGATTTCCCAACCCCCCCCTTTCCTTTTTTGGGGCCAATTACCGCACCAAATTGATATGAATTTTGCTGCGGACGCCCATCTGAAAAGGTTTTCTGCCAGGGACCCCCAGAAGACATAATTAAAGAAATCGAAATTATTCAAAATTTCCCCAACATTTTTGATATTTTTCAAAAATGTAAAAAAATAAAATAAATAGCAGATGTACAAGCCTATATGTACTGTATCTGCTATATTGCACAAGAAAAAACATTAACAAGTTGCATGTCCTTCCATCTCTTTCTCTTGCCATTCCCTCTCTCCACTGTCTCTGTCAAATATTAAAAAAAATGTTAATTAATAATAATGTGTTTAGTTATTTATTGAATTATTATTATATATATTTACATCAAAGAGAACCACTGCACTAGACAGCAAATATACATGGAGAGTACTCTGCCTCACAATTGTGTTCCAAAATAAGACATAATCCACCTGAAAAAACGTGACATCTACCCTTGACAAATAAATACGACATGATACAAATGATGTTGGGCATATTAAAATATTATATTTCAGGCACAGACTTTTGTGTGTGTGTGTGTGTGTGTGTGTGTGTGTGTGGAGGGTGCGGAAATACATATAGAACATTTTTGGGAATGAACCTCTGATACCCAGGTGGTTAAATGGTCTTGAAACGCCACAGGGTGCAGCAGGTTCAGTGGGCACTTGGTAGGGCGGGCGGGGCGAACGAGAAGGAGAAAAAGAAGCACCCTGTGAAATAAAAATCATATAAAGGTTCACATCACGGAGGAGCAGAGGAAATAAGAGGAGATGGGGAGCTAAATGAGAGGGTGAGGGTGACACGCTAGTGGTTAAATAGGGAAACGGGGAAATCCAGACTTTATACCTCCCTGAAGACACACACAGAGAGAGAGAGAGGGTGGAGGAGTGGATAGAGTGGAGGGGGGGAGGGGGGAGGCAGAGAATGAGAAAGACAGCGACAGGAAGTGTATCTTGGAACAGGTAACATGTCACTATCCCATTTTTTTAAAGATTTGTTTTCTGCCTTAATTGATAGTATCAAGTGAAGAGAGACAAGAAGGAGAAGGGGAGAGACAAAGGTCATCACGAATGGGACTCTAATACGCGACGCGCTGTCAAGCCAAAGCCTATATGTGGCACTTGGCCAGCGGGCGCTCGTAGGTCACTAACCCTAACCTCAGTCTTAACCGGCCACGTATACGTCTGACTAACAGGATGTGGGACTTTTGTGACTTACTTATTGTGGGACTTAAGGCTCATTCATAGTCTGGATTTTCGGTGGTGAGGTGACCACCGAACTACAACATTACGTCAGGAGCCGCGGTGAAGAGCAAACCACCGCCACCGCCCCAGCCCTTCTCTCTGTTTTTACTCACCACCGCTCAATGTTATTTCAGCTCCGGTGGTCACCTCACCACTGGAGCGGTGGTCACCTCACCACCAAAAATCCAGACTATGTATGAGCCTTCTGTCCCCCAGAAGGTGATGGGCAATGGGAAATAAGCGGCACACCAATCGATAGATAGAGGATGAACGAGACAGAGGGAGAACAAGAGAAGGACAGAAAGAGAACTGAGAATGAAGACTGGAGTGTGGGAGAATGAGAGAGAGAGAGAGGGGGGGGGTTAACAGTGGCATGTGGCCCAAGGAAGAGAGGGACGCACAGATTAAGACGATGAATGCAAGGGAATAAACCGAGCAAAAAAAAAATAGAGAGAGAGAGAGAGAGAGAGAGAGAGAGAGAGAGAGAGAGAGAGAGAGAGAGAGACAGAGGGAGGGAGTGGAGGAAAGGAGAGGAGAGGACATGACTGAAGAGGGTCGTTGAGTACAAGATGTCTTGGCGTATGTTGTGGCAGTGATTTCCATGGCCCCGCGCTACCCTCCTACTCCAGATACAATGAAAATTGTGTCTGCAAACAATGCCATCTGGGGAGACGGAGTGGGAAGAGAGTGGCCCAGTTCTACTGCATGCATGGCAGCCAGGGAACTGTGTCAACCAACCTTGGGCTGTCTGGACAACATGCGGGCCTCTGGGTCGAAGGGGAACTTCGCCGTTTGTTGTTTCTACAGATGGAAGTTAAGCCTGCTCAGTGTTTTCATCTTTTTGAGGGGCGCTAGCCCCTCCTATGCCCATGCTTTCCGGGTTTGTCTGAACGCAAACATTGGTTGTGATTGGCTGTTCACCCCATAGCGATGATTTGATTCACAAAGGTGACGTTAAAGTGAAGGTGAAGTACACATGCCAGGATGCTGCCCATGTCAACCACAAATACAAGTTCAAGTACAACACAAGTGTGCACAGTGTTGTACCGTGCCCTTTTTTCTTTTTTCTAATTATTTTGTTCGGCCCAAAATGTTTTGTTTATTGTCATGATTTGTCAGGAGCCGAGCTGGCTCTGTCCGAGGCTTAAAAGGTCTTTAAATAAATACTTTCTGAAACGTCTATGGAAAGATGAATGTGAAATTCTCTTCCGGTGCCCTCGTCGTTCTGAAAAGGGGGGCGGGACTGCGACGCTCTATAGACAAGGGACTGACTAGACACAGATGAACTCAACAGACAATCAACACTGGTATAGAGCGTCACAGTCCCGCCCCCCTACCAGGGCCCAGGAAATGATTCCCCGTTCATTTTCCTCATAGACTTTTCAAAAAGTAAGTGAAGACCTTTTCAGCCTCGTACAAAGCCAACTCGAGTTGTGACAAATCATAACAACAAACACAATTTTTTGGGCCGAACATAGAAAGAAGAAAAAAACAGCAGGTTACAACACTGTTTTTGTTGTTTTTCTTCTTTGTAATTATTTGTTTGGTCCAAAATATTGTTTGTGTTGTCATGAGTTGTCACGACTCGAGTTGGCTTTGTCCGCGGCGTAACCGTCTTTAAATAAATACTTTTTGAAATGTCTATGGGAAAAATGCATTGGGATTCATTTCCTGGTCCATGGTAGGGGGCGGGACTGCGACGCTCTATAGGCTCGGGAACTAAGAGGACACAGGTGGAAACACTGGCAAATCACAGGACCGTTTGACAAGACAGGTAACAGTAGCAACAGAGGAAAGCAAGGAACTATAGATTACTACAAAATATAAGGTATACAAATGTAAAGAAAAAAACCCATAAGAAACAAGGAACAGGTCACGGCCGGATCGTGACAAAAATGTAGGCAAAAATATCTGTCCAATGGAACCTCTAAAACGTCAGTGACGTATTATGAATAAGGACCCAGCCTAGCTTCCTCACCACATGGCTTTTACATTAGATATACTCCTTTATTATCTCTATCGTCCCCCTCTCTCTTTCCATCTCCCTCTCGATTGTCTCTCTTGATGGCATTACATATACTCTTTCTTTCTCCATCTCTCTTTCCATCTCTTTCACTCTCCTGGTCTCTCTCTCTCTCTCTCTCTCTCTCTCTCTCTCTCTCTCTCTCTCTCTCTCTCTCTCTCTCTCTCCTTTCCCTACTTTCGCTATCCCCTCCCTATCCCTGCTCTTCCCTTGCCTCCCTTCTCCTTCCTCTCTATACCTCCTCTTCCCTCCTGTGTGTGTGTGTGTGTGTGTGTGTGTGTGTGTGTGTGTGTGTGTGTGTGTGTGTGTGTGTGTGTGTGTGTGTGTGTGTGTGTGTGTGTGTGTGTGTGTGTGTGTGTGTGTTCTCCCAGGTGTCTTCCTGCATGGGCCATGCAGTGTTCCGTTGAGCTGAGAGCTGGTTAAGTCCCTCGTCCGCTCTGACTCAGGTAGCGATATGGCTTCCCCTTGCTGTGTTACACACACACACACACACACACACACACACACACGCACGCACACACACACACACACATGCGCACACACACACACACACACACACACACACACACACACACACACACACTTGAAAACAAACATACTGTATTGTGAATATGGATTCGTCCGCACACAGCGGATGTAGACACATACACACAATCATGCATGACTCACCATGAACACACACACACACACACACACACACACACACACACACACACACACACACACACACACACACACACACACACACACACACACACACACACACACACACACACACACACACACACACACACACACACACACACACACACACACACCTCCCGTCCTGCCTCTGTCTCATCCCACCTCGCCATCCAATAATAACACAACAAGCGTTGCATCCTGTGCACGGGGGGAACAATAGCAGCACAGCTTTGATGGCCAGAGGTAGTTTGTTGTAGATATTCCTCTATCGTTCCCAACCATCTCCAGATAACCCATTAAGACCTGCAGCGACCAGATTCTACAAAATGCCTTCCAAATCAGACAGACAGTTTTCTGAAAAACGTATCAGTGCCATGCGGTGCACTGGCGCTCAAACTTTTTCATGTCAACGAGACAACGACCCACAGAATTATCTAGGTATTTGGCCACGGACCCCCCATCTGAAAAGAAGCAAATATTTGAGTTTAAAAATATTCACTGTGAAAGTCGATTATTAAGACGATTTCACGATTAAAAATGAACTTTTTCCGGTGCCCGGACGGTTAGCTCAACCGTCTGGGCACCCAGGCAGCCTGACCGACGGCGCGTCGCGGGTTCGACCCCCGTCCCCGATGGCCCTTGCCTTGCGTGTCTTCCCCTCCATCTCTCTCCCCATTTCCTGCATGTCAGTCTACTTTCTTCCTATCGATAAAGGCCAAAAAAAAATCTTTAAAAATGAACTTGTAGATCTGCTGTTTTTCAACAGCTAAAGTTTAAAATAGTGGTTAAACTGGTTAAAAGCTATAAGGTGACATCACAGACTATGCGTCCTCGGGTCTAAATGGAATAAAAGCTAGATATCCTTGCGGTATCCTCTTCTAACCGTAGCAGCTATATCCTTTAGCAGTGTCAGGATATAAGGGGGTTGTATGGAAGTGAAGTCCAACCTCACGCAAAGACAGTACACAGAGAATTAGGTTGTTGTTGTTGTAGTAGGTGTTCTCTTGTTTGACTAGAGTGATGTTAGAGGGGATTTAATGGGGGGGGGGGGGGGGGGGGGGGGTCGACCACATTGGCTATAACTAGATGTTCATAAAACATTTCCTCTGACGTTGGTGATGAGGTTTGGCGTAAACACTTGAACCCCATATAGCCACGCTATTGTGGGTATATGTCATACATATATAGGTAAAGATTGGAGATAATAGCGGTTCTGCTGTATAATATGCTGAGCAGTGCATCACAATTATGTGACAGTTTCTGACCGTGGCTAAGTCATTGCATTTTTTACATTTTTCATTTTTTCATGTCATGTGAAAGCAGGGATAGCTTCAAATTGACATATTGGTTGTTCGGTTTGACCCACCAGTTTTGGAGATATGGCTTATAGAGAGTAATGTCTTGCAAAAAAACAGCGAGTTGAGAAAACAGGCTTGAAAGGTTCACTTCTGTGGACTCTAACATTACACCTAGCTACATGTTTATAGCATTTATCATATCATATTTACATGTAGATTTCAGCTCTGACATTTATTTCAGACGTGCTCTAGTATGTGAAGAGTCTGCCTGTGCTATTAACTCAAGTTTTTCTCCTCTCCTGAACAGTTAGTCTTGCCGCCGGTGCCATGACTGTCTCTGTATCAAAAAGAGTCGCAACGTGACGTGTTGCGAGCACAAGTACTTTGACTATTTTTGGTGAAGAGATCATAGGGATCAGAGCAGGGCCGCGGGAAGATGTTTACACTAGCAGGTGCTGAACGCGCAAAATGCGCATGCACGCGCCTCGTGCACGCGCATTTTCGCGCAATTTCATGCAGAAAAGTGGCTTTTACTTTCCCTCTCCACACGCATGAGAAAACTGACACAGGCAATTAACCAGGATAAGGTGCTGATACTGTGATACCGCATGAGCATATTTATTAAGCCTAGTAACAGAAATCTGTTTTAATTAAAATTATTATAATTTTCCCCCTCCCGTCCGAGGGGGGGCTGTGCCTGGGGGGAGGGGGTGCTCCAGCCCCCCCAGCACCCCTACTTCCCTCAGCCATGGATCAGAGGGAATAAAGGAGGGGGCTTACATAGACCCGTGGGGGACGTTTACAGTAGTTTAAGTAGTTAAAAGCACACACGACATTTTGATGTGCATTCCAGTTAATTGTTGATGATTATCAAATTGACTGTATTGACAGAGAAATGTGACCATTCTAGTGACAAGTATCAGCCGGACACGGCCAGATGTCCGATGGTCGCCTACTGTAGCAGCTGTCAAGATCACTGTTTTGCCATAAAATAAACCTTGTCACTTGTCACTGCGCAACTTATACAACTTCATGTGATCAAGATGTACAGTATCTGTCCGATTTTTCATTGTCTAATTGGCTTCTAAAGTGTGCAGGAGTGTCCTGTTTTGAACAAACTGCATATGGCACAAATCATGAACGCAGCGAATGAGACAGGAGAATGAGACTATAGCAGGACACTGCCAAAGACACCAAGAGCTGCCAGCCAGCAAAGTATAGTGCTGTGGGAACCAACCAACACATGCGGGCACCGGTCACGAGGACGTCCCACATTGACATATGTGGATGTACTCAAGAAAGAAGACGCAGGAGCGCAAAGCACCAACGAACTGGCCAGATGTATGGCGAACCGGGATGACTGGAAGCGACCATGGAGGGCTCGTCTGAGGACGGCCAAGGGAGAGCGACCGCGCTCCGCTTGACATTTTGCTTGCACATTCCCACTATAGGCCAAAGAAGACATACAGTATGCCACCCTACATTACATTGCTCTGTAGCTCTTCTTGAACATAAAATCAAAACTATTTTTACCTTGGATTCCTTGGATTATTATGCAACTTTACAAATAAGCTACGCCCATTCCCACAATTTCCACCATGTTTGTTTTTTTAATAAGCTACCTGTCCTGTGCACACAAAAAGCAGCTTTTACTTTTTCTTAATTTTCCTATAATAGTGGGTTTTTGAGTGGTTTATTGGATGTACAAACAGTGAACACACTGAACAGCAAACAGAGATCAGCCAGGTGAGTTGAGACGTAGCAGAGCGTTATTAAATGCATCAGGAGGTCAAACTGTGTAAACATGGACTATGATGACAACAGCCTTCAGGGCCAGATGGCACCCTGCAGGAACATTACCTAACAGCGATACTGACAGAACACACTGATCAAAGCCCATTGCTGACACGTCTGCTGTCAGTCTGCGTGGGTAAAGGATTCTTAAATGCATTTTGCATTTCTTTGTTATCCTCCAAGTGTATGAAACTTTTGTAATAAGTTTGAAGTTATTGGTCACACATGCCGTTTAGGCTTGAAAGCTGTTGACCTCATACCCGCATGGACACGTACACTGTACAAACACACACACACACACACACACACACACACACACGCACGCGCACACGCACACACACAGTCACACATTTTGTACGTATTATGGTATGCATATGCTTATGCATATGGACATCAAATACATCAAATATGTTTTTTTTTCTTTTGCATGGAGACACACACTGTAGGAAAGTCATCATTGACCCAGCAATAATGCAAGTCCTCGTTGACACAGCAAGGCTGATTGGCTGCCCCAGTACTAATGAGTGATTGGGTTCAGCTTGCTTGCTTTACGCAGTCAGTTTGACTTTGTTTGACCTGCAGGAGCAGGTGTGCGTGTTCATGACAGTAAAAACTGCACGTCCGCACATAATACATCCAAGTAAAGACACTGAAAGAAGCTCCTCTCCTCCTGTGATTCTTTTATCCGATTCATCCATTCATTCTTTTGTCAATTCATCCATAGTGTACCAACTCTACCCCAGCAATTGTAGAGGCTCTAGTTTCATATGGTCCCCTGAGCCGGATAGCGCTCCAACAAACACTATGGATCCTGCAAAGCAAGATGTCGCCGAAGCAGCAGCGCGTCTTGTCATTCTTGCCATTGTCTTGCCATTGTTGAAAGCACCTATGTATGTATATTTCTAAAACTATGAAATATTTCAAAGATTTCTTTTCAGGCAAACATGTCCACCAGAAGATGAACCTAAATAGGTTTGAATGGGGTTTCTAGGTGTAAGTATGTAGGTCTAGTAGCATGCCAAAGTTTGTGCTATTGCCATTGAGAATGCATTGGGCGTTTAAGTTAAATAACTCAGAAACTACAAAACATTTCAAAGTAAAAAGTTCCAGCATGTGTCTCCACAGTAAGCTGAATTTATACAAAGTGTGAATGGAGTTTCTAGGTGAAAGTGAAAGTGTGAAAGTGATTTTTTGACATGCCAATATCTGCCATTGAGCCCCATTATACATTTCTCATATTTGGTTTCGGACGGCATACTATAGCATGTCGTTTTTCGTGATTTTGGAGGATTTGAAAAACGACATACTGTAGTTCATGGTTTCGGACGGCATACTATAGCATGTTGTTTTTCGTGATTTTGGGGCACTATGTCAGAGCGAGGACTTGAACCTGTGGCCTCCTGATTCCCAGGCAGGCTCTGTACCCAGTGAGCCACTGTGCTTGCTGTGTACAAAAAAGTAATTAAGATAATGATATAAGAGCCAGAGACTTGTTTCCATTGTGGTTCATAAGCATTCAAACCTCTAGAGATAAACAACAGCACAAGAAACAATAGACAAATCTCCTGTTATTTTATTTTTTGTATTTTATTTTTGTATAAATGTTACTCAAAAGGAAAGGCAAACTGTGTTGTGGCAGGTAGCAAGTGGCTCAGTGACTTAGCACACTGACTACATAATCTGGAGGTTGTGGGTTCAAACCCCACTCAAATCTTTACTTGCCAAAATCTGCCATTGAGCCCCATTGTAAATTTCTCAAATTTGAAAGCACTATATTTCTAAAACTATGAAACATTTCAAATATTCCTTTTCAGCTAAACATGTCCACCGTAAGATGAACCTAAACAGGTTTGAATGGGGTTTCTAGGGGTAAGTATGTAGGACTAGTAGCATGCCAAAGTTTGTGCTATTGCCATTGAGAATGCATTGGGCGTTTAAGTTAAATAACTCAGAAACTACAAATCATTTCAAAGTAAAAAGTTCCAGCATGTGTCTCCACAGTAAGCTGAATTATAAAAAGTGTGAATGGAGTTTCTAGGTGAAAGTGCTTTTTTAAAGTGCCAATATCTGCCATTGAGCCCCATTGTAAATTTCTCAAATTTGAAAGCACTATATTTCTAAAACTATGAAACATTTCAAATATTCCTTTTCAGCTAAACATGTCCACCGTAAGATGAACCTAAATAGGTTTGAATGGGGTTTCTAGGTGTAAGTATGTAGGACTAGTATCATGCCAAAGTTTGTGCTATTGCCATTGAGAATGCATTGGGCGTTTAAGTTAAATAACTCAGAAACTACAAATCATTTCAAAGTAAAAAGTTCCAGCATGTGTCTCCACAGTAAGCTGAATTATAAAAAGTGTGAATGGAGTTTCTAGGTGAAAGTGCTTTTTTGAAGTGCCAATATCTGCCATTGAGCCCCATTGTAAATTTCTCAAATTTGAAAGCACTATATTTCTTAGCCGCAATTTGCAACTCTAGATTTTTTTATAATGGGATGAATCTAGAGTTGCAATACCCTCCATTGACTCCCCACTCATCATTTTGCGTTTGCGATCTGCTTGTCTTAAACGACGTTAAACTCACCAACATTGCAGCTGTAGTCCAAGCTTGAATTATTCTCTTTCAATCTGCCGAGCTTGTTTTTCATAAAGATCCCCCGTAGACATGTTATGAGCTACTTTCTGTCAAGAAATTCTGTGCAAGTGATTATTTTTTGAAGTGCTGGAGTTTGGAAGCGCTCGTCGTAAGTCACTGAACGTCCCTGCATGCATCTGTTTCGCATTTGCACATAATGCAGGAGGCAGCAGCGCGACCCCTTAATACAAACGAGCGCTTCCAAACTCCAACATTTCTTCTTCTTGACAGAAAGTAGCTCATAACATGTCTACGGGGGATTTTTATGAAAAACAAGCTCAGCAGATTGAAAGAGAATAATTCAAGCTTGGACTACAGCTGCAATGTTGGTGAGTTTAACGTTGTTTAAGACAAGCAGATCGCAAACGCAAAATGATGAGTGGGGAGTCAATGGAGGGTATTGCAACTCTAGATTCATCCCATTATAAAAAAATCTAGAGTTGGAAATTGCGGCTATATATTTCTAAATCTATGAAACATTTCAAAGATTCCTTTTCAGGCAAACATGTCCACCGTAAGATGAACCTAAATAGGTTTGAATGGGGGTTCTAGGTGTAAGTATTTAGGACTAGTAGCATGCCAAAGTTTGTGCTATTGTCATTGAGAATGCATTGGGCGTTTAAGTTAAATAACTCAGAAACTACAAATCATTTCAAAGTAAAAAGTTCCAGCATGTGTCTCCACAGTAAGCTGAATTATAAAAAGTGTGAATGGAGTTTCTAGGTGAAAGTGCTTTTTTAAAGTGCCAATATCTGCCATTGAGCCCCATTGTAAATTTCTCAAATTTGAAAGCACTATATTTCTAAAACTATGAAACATTTCAAATATTCCTTTTCAGCTAAACATGTCCACCGTAAGATGAACCTAAATAGGTTTGAATGGGGTTTCTAGGTGTAAGTATGTAGGACTAGTATCATGCCAAAGTTTGTGCTATTGCCATTGAGAATGCATTGGGCGTTTAAGTTAAATAACTCAGAAACTACAAATCATTTCAAAGTAAAAAGTTCCAGCATGTGTCTCCACAGTAAGCTGAATTATAAAAAGTGTGAATGGAGTTTCTAGGTGAAAGTGCTTTTTTGAAGTGCCAATATCTGCCATTGAGCCCCATTGTAAATTTCTCAAATTTGAAAGCACTATATTTCTTAGCCGCAATTTGCAACTCTAGATTTTTTTATAATGGGATGAATCTAGAGTTGCAATACCCTCCATTGACTCCCCACTCATCATTTTGCGTTTGCGATCTGCTTGTCTTAAACGACGTTAAACTCACCAACATTGCAGCTGTAGTCCAAGCTTGAATTATTCTCTTTCAATCTGCCGAGCTTGTTTTTCATAAAGATCCCCCGTAGACATGTTATGAGCTACTTTCTGTCAAGAAATTCTGTGCAAGTGATTATTTTTTGAAGTGCTGGAGTTTGGAAGCGCTCGTCGTAAGTCACTGAACGTCCCTGCATGCATCTGTTTCGCATTTGCACATAATGCAGGAGGCAGCAGCGCGACCCCTTAATACAAACGAGCGCTTCCAAACTCCAACATTTCTTCTTCTTGACAGAAAGTAGCTCATAACATGTCTACGGGGGATTTTTATGAAAAACAAGCTCAGCAGATTGAAAGAGAATAATTCAAGCTTGGACTACAGCTGCAATGTTGGTGAGTTTAACGTTGTTTAAGACAAGCAGATCGCAAACGCAAAATGATGAGTGGGGAGTCAATGGAGGGTATTGCAACTCTAGATTCATCCCATTATAAAAAAATCTAGAGTTGGAAATTGCGGCTATATATTTCTAAATCTATGAAACATTTCAAAGATTCCTTTTCAGGCAAACATGTCCACCGTAAGATGAACCTAAATAGGTTTGAATGGGGGTTCTAGGTGTAAGTATTTAGGACTAGTAGCATGCCAAAGTTTGTGCTATTGTCATTGAGAATGCATTGGGCGTTTAAGTTAAATAACTCAGAAACTACAAATCATTTCAAAGTAAAAAGTTCCAGCATGTGTCTCCACAGTAAGCTGAATTATAAAAAGTGTGAATGGAGTTTCTAGGTGAAAGTGCTTTTTTAAAGTGCCAATATCTGCCATTGAGCCCCATTGTAAATTTCTCAAATTTGAAAGCACTATATTTCTAAAACTATGAAACATTTCAAATATTCCTTTTCAGCTAAACATGTCCACCGTAAGATGAACCTAAATAGGTTTGAATGGGGTTTCTAGGTGTAAGTATGTAGGACTAGTATCATGCCAAAGTTTGTGCTATTGCCATTGAGAATGCATTGGGCGTTTAAGTTAAATAACTCAGAAACTACAAATCATTTCAAAGTAAAAAGTTCCAGCATGTGTCTCCACAGTAAGCTGAATTATAAAAAGTGTGAATGGAGTTTCTAGGTGAAAGTGCTTTTTTGAAGTGCCAATATCTGCCATTGAGCCCCATTGTAAATTTCTCAAATTTGAAAGCACTATATTTCTTAGCCGCAATTTGCAACTCTAGATTTTTTTATAATGGGATGAATCTAGAGTTGCAATACCCTCCATTGACTCCCCACTCATCATTTTGCGTTTGCGATCTGCTTGTCTTAAACGACGTTAAACTCACCAACATTGCAGCTGTAGTCCAAGCTTGAATTATTCTCTTTCAATCTGCCGAGCTTGTTTTTCATAAAGATCCCCCGTAGACATGTTATGAGCTACTTTCTGTCAAGAAATTCTGTGCAAGTGATTATTTTTTGAAGTGCTGGAGTTTGGAAGCGCTCGTCGTAAGTCACTGAACGTCCCTGCATGCATCTGTTTCGCATTTGCACATAATGCAGGAGGCAGCAGCGCGACCCCTTAATACAAACGAGCGCTTCCAAACTCCAACATTTCTTCTTCTTGACAGAAAGTAGCTCATAACATGTCTACGGGGGATTTTTATGAAAAACAAGCTCAGCAGATTGAAAGAGAATAATTCAAGCTTGGACTACAGCTGCAATGTTGGTGAGTTTAACGTTGTTTAAGACAAGCAGATCGCAAACGCAAAATGATGAGTGGGGAGTCAATGGAGGGTATTGCAACTCTAGATTCATCCCATTATAAAAAAATCTAGAGTTGGAAATTGCGGCTATATATTTCTAAATCTATGAAACATTTCAAAGATTCCTTTTCAGGCAAACATGTCCACCGTAAGATGAACCTAAATAGGTTTGAATGGGGGTTCTAGGTGTAAGTATTTAGGACTAGTAGCATGCCAAAGTTTGTGCTATTGTCATTGAGAATGCATTGGGCGTTTAAGTTAAATAACTCAGAAACTACAAATCATTTCAAAGTAAAAAGTTCCAGCATGTGTCTCCACAGTAAGCTGAATTATAAAAAGTGTGAATGGAGTTTCTAGGTGAAAGTGCTTTTTTAAAGTGCCAATATCTGCCATTGAGCCCCATTGTAAATTTCTCAAATTTGAAAGCACTATATTTCTAAAACTATGAAACATTTCAAATATTCCTTTTCAGCTAAACATGTCCACCGTAAGATGAACCTAAATAGGTTTGAATGGGGTTTCTAGGTGTAAGTATGTAGGACTAGTATCATGCCAAAGTTTGTGCTATTGCCATTGAGAATGCATTGGGCGTTTAAGTTAAATAACTCAGAAACTACAAATCATTTCAAAGTAAAAAGTTCCAGCATGTGTCTCCACAGTAAGCTGAATTATAAAAAGTGTGAATGGAGTTTCTAGGTGAAAGTGCTTTTTTGAAGTGCCAATATCTGCCATTGAGCCCCATTGTAAATTTCTCAAATTTGAAAGCACTATATTTCTTAGCCGCAATTTGCAACTCTAGATTTTTTTATAATGGGATGAATCTAGAGTTGCAATACCCTCCATTGACTCCCCACTCATCATTTTGCGTTTGCGATCTGCTTGTCTTAAACGACGTTAAACTCACCAACATTGCAGCTGTAGTCCAAGCTTGAATTATTCTCTTTCAATCTGCCGAGCTTGTTTTTCATAAAGATCCCCCGTAGACATGTTATGAGCTACTTTCTGTCAAGAAATTCTGTGCAAGTGATTATTTTTTTAAGTGCTGGAGTTTGGAAGCGCTCGTCGTAAGTCACTGAACGTCCCTGCATGCATCTGTTTCGCATTTGCACATAATGCAGGAGGCAGCAGCGCGACCCCTTAATACAAACGAGCGCTTCCAAACTCCAACATTTCTTCTTCTTGACAGAAAGTAGCTCATAACATGTCTACGGGGGATTTTTATGAAAAACAAGCTCAGCAGATTGAAAGAGAATAATTCAAGCTTGGACTACAGCTGCAATGTTGGTGAGTTTAACGTTGTTTAAGACAAGCAGATCGCAAACGCAAAATGATGAGTGGGGAGTCAATGGAGGGTATTGCAACTCTAGATTCATCCCATTATAAAAAAATCTAGAGTTGGAAATTGCGGCTATATATTTCTAAAACTATGAAACATTTCAAAGATTCCTTTTCAGGCAAACATGTCCACCGTAAGATGAACCTAAATAGGTTTGAATGGGGGTTCTAGGTGTAAGTATTTAGGACTAGTAGCATGCCAAAGTTTGTGCTATTGTCATTGAGAATGCATTGGGCGTTTAAGTTAAATAACTCAGAAACTACAAATCATTTCAAAGTAAAAAGTTCCAGCATGTGTCTCCACAGTAAGCTGAATTATAAAAAGTGTGAATGGAGTTTCTAGGTGAAAGTGCTTTTTTGTAGTGCCAATATCTGCCATTGAGCCCCATTGTAAATGTCTCAAATTTGAAAGCACTATATTTCTAAAACTATGAAACATTTCAAAGATTCCTTTTCAGGCAAACATGTCCACCGTAAAATGAACCTAAATAGGTTTGAATGGGGTTTCTAGGTGTAAGTATTTAGGACTAGTAGCATGCCAAAGTTTGTGCTATTGCCATTGAGAATGCATTGGGCGTTTAAGTTAAATAACTCAGAAACTACAAAACATTTCAAAGTAAAAAGTTCCAGCATGTGTCTCCACAGTAAGCTGAATTATAAAAAGTGTGAATGGAGTTTCTAGGTGAAAGTGATTTGCCGTGAAAGTGTGAAAGTGATTTTTTTGACGTGCCAATATCTGCCATTGAGCCCAATGCATTCTCAATGGCAATAGCAAGAACTTTGGCATGCTTCTAGTCCTACATACTTACACCTAGAAACATCTGCAACACCTAGAAATATCTGCCATTGAGCCCAATGCATTCTCAATGGCAATAGCAAGAACTTTGGCATGCTTCTAGTCCTACATACTTACACCTAGAAACCCCATTCAAACCTATTTAGGTTCATCTTACGGTGGACATGAAAAGGAATCTTTGAAATGTTTCATAGTTTTAGAAATATAGTGCTTTCAAATTTGAGAAATTTACAATGGGGCTCAATGGCAGATTTTGGCAAGTAAAGATTTGAGTGGGGTTTGAATCCACAACCTCCAGATCATGTAGTCAGTGTGCTAAGTCACTGAGCCACTTGCTACCTGCCACAACACAGTTTGCCTTTCCCTTTGAGTAACAACATTTATGCAAAAATAAAACACAAAATGTCAAAAGGCCCATGGAGACTCACTGCCAATCAAGCAATCAAGGCGGAGTGGCTGGCAGCTTGCTCACCGCACACAGGTGTGGGAGGCTACAAATAGGACTAGCTGCACTCAGTCATTCATGCATGACAATACATTTCTCATATTTGGTTTCGGACGGCATACTATAGCATGTCATTTTTCGTGATTGGAGGATTTGAAAAAAGATGAAAATCACGAAACAGGTCTGCTATAGTTCATGGTTTCAGACAGCATACTATAGTATGCAATTTTGTCATGATTTTGGGGACCTATGTCAGAGCGAGGACTTGAACCTGTGGCCTCCTGATTCCCAGGCAGGCTCTGTACCCAGTGAGCCACTGTGCTTGCTGTGTACAAAAAGCAAAAAAGATAATGATATAAGAGCCTGAGACTTGTTTCCATTGTGGTTCATAAGCATTCAAACCTCTAGAGATAAACACCACAAGAAACAATAGACAAATCTCCTGTTATTTTATTTTTTGTGAAAGAGTGGCACTCGGAAATAGTTCGTAATAGTAATGGACAGTAATGGTGACCACAGAATAGGCAGAGGCAGAGGAATTCCTTTTCAGGCTTTTAATAGGGGTGTGTGGTACACACGATGTGTGCTGTACAAAGGAAACAAATATACAATTTGGCATCAATAAACAATCAAACAAACAAATCATAAATAGCAGGTCAATCCATATTCAAGATTGTCAATAATAAATCATATTCATAATCATAAATCAGATATGTAATACTTAAAGCATCAAATAAGACTTACTTAAATATGAGAAACTATATAACTATGTTAAATAATCAATCCATAATAATGTAGGCCAAAGGGATATAAATAAGCATCAAGTTCACATATGAAATATATAAACATACATATAAATATAATATGTCAAATATATATAAACATGATGCCCAATTAGGCAGGCCAAACACTATAGCAGGTCTGATTAGTTCACATTCCTGTTCCCATAAACCAAAGGAAATAAACTTAAGGCACTGCTTATCCTTTCATACAACAAATAAACAGGTGTGAATTCAACAGCTCAGTCAGTTGTGGAGTCCATAATAAGGTGGCACATTGTCCTTTGAATGGGTTTGTTCACCCCCGCTGTAGGGGAGAACAAACAGTGGCTAGATGATCCACTATTCAGGTTAGGATGCAAAGGTTTGCAACTTACGTTGAGTTTTGGACGCACACAGTTCTGAGGGTGGAGAGAGCTGGTTTTCTGGAGGTTGGTGGACAAGAGGCTGGTGTGGTGATCTAGCATGCATGAATGACTGAGTGCAGCTAGTCCTATTTGTAGCCTCCCACACCTGTGTGCGGTGAGCAAGCTGCCAGCCACTCCGCCTTGATTGCTTGATTGGCAGTGAGTCTCCATGGGCCTTTTGACATTTTGTATTTTATTTTTGCATAAATGTTGTTACTCAAAGGGAAAGGCAAACTGTGTTGTGGCAGGTAGCAAGTGGCTCAGTGACTTAGCACACTGACTACATGATCTGGAGGTTGTGGATTCAAACCCCACTCAAATCTTTACTTGCCAAAATCTGCCATTGAGCCCCATTGTAAATTTCTCAAATTTGAAAGCACTATATTTCTAAAACTATGAAACATTTCAAAGATTCCTTTTCATGTCCACCGTAAGATGAACCTAAATAGGTTTGAATGCTGTTTCTAGGTGTAAGTATGTAGGACTAGAAGCATGCCAAAGTTCTTGCTATTGCCATTGAGAATGCATTGGGCGTTTAAGTTAAATAACTCAGGAACTACAAAACATTTCAAAGTAAAAAGTTCCAGCATCAAAGATGGACTTGAACCTGTGGCCACCAGATTGCGAGGCAGGCTCTTTACCCAGTGAGGCAATGTGATGCTTGTGTATAAAAAGCCAAATAGTTAATGACAGAAAAGCCAGAGGCTTGTTTCCCAGCATGTAGAAACTGCCGGATGCTAACTTGCATATATATGTTGAGCCATTTTCATAATTGGCATAATATTTGACCATACCATTAATAAGGAAAAACAAATTTTAGCAGTGCATGATGTCATGGACACTCACTCTCGCTCACTTCCTTCCTGGACTACAATTCCCATAATGCTTTGGGGGGCTGCTCCTCCTTGCGGATAGGATAGGGGGAGGGCTGTCTTACTGAGACAACATGTAGCCCAAGGACAGTCTAAGAAGGACGAGACGCGAAGACCGTACGGGCGACGCCATGTTGCTTTGGAAGGAAAAAAACATGCGCAGTTGAGACCAAGGAAGCTGAACGCGGAAGTGTTGGCTGCATATAGCCCATTGCGCATGTTTTTTTCCTTCCAAAGCAACATGGCGTCGCCCGTACGGTCTTCGCGTCTCGTCCTTCTTAGACTGTCCTTGATGTAGCCCAGGAAGTAAGTGAGCTCAGTGTCCTGCTAAAATCTAAAATATCTAAAACCACATATTACACACATAAAGACCCCCAGGAAAGTGTTCTAAATCTTCTAAACGTCATTAACATATATTGTTTTTTGCAAAAAGGGTGAAGTGTCCCTTTAATAAACATATCCATATTATACAGTGTGAAATCATACTGTAGACACAAACTTGCACGCACGCACGCACGCACGCACGCACGCACGCACGCACGCACGCACGCACGCACACACACACACACACACACACACACAGATATAGTGTTTGACTGTGTCCACAGACAGCAGTGCTCTCTGATGTCACTTATAAACATCCTTTTGTGTTCCTCCTCCTCCTCCTCTTCCTCTTGGCTGGCTGAGTGTCTCAGTCTCTCCAGCGACAACGCCATCAATGCTCTCATTTATTCTATAGCAGTCCCTGCAGGTCTCACTGCGTGGCTTCATTTATTCTATAGCAGTCCCTGCAGGTCTCACTGCGTGGCTTCATTTATTCTAGCAGTCCCTGCAGGTCTCACTGCGTGGCCTCATTTATTCTAGCAGTCCCTGCAGGTCTCACTGCGTGGCTTCATTTATTCTAGCAGTCCCTGCAGGTCTCACTGCGTGGCTTCATTTATTCTATAGCAGTCCCTGCAGGTCTCACTGCGTGGCTTCATTTATTCTATAGCAGTCCCTGCAGGTCTCACTGCATGGCCTCATTTATTCTAGCAGTCCCTGCAGGTCTCACTGCGTGGCCTCATTTATTCTAGCAGTCCCTGCCGGTCTCACTGCGTGGCCTCATTTATTCTATAGCAGTCCCTGCAGGTCTCACTGCGTGGCCTCATTTATTCTATAGCAGTCCCTGCAGGTCTCACTGCGTGGCCTCATTTATTCTAGCAGTCCCTGCAGGTCTCACTGCATGGCTTCATTTATTCTAGCAGTCCCTGCCGGTCTCACTGCGTAGCTTCATTTATTCTATCAGTCCCTGCAGGTCTCACTGCATGACCTCATTTATTCTATCAGTCCCTGCAGGTCTCACTGCGTGGCTTCATTTATTCTATAGCAGTCCCTGCAGGTCTCACTGCGTGGCTTCATTTATTCTATAGCAGTCCCTGCAGGTCTCACTGCGTGGCTTCATTTATTCTATAGCAGTCCCTGCAGGTCTCACTGCGTGGCTTCATTTATTCTATAGCAGTCCCTGCAGGTCTCACTGCGTGGCCTCATTTATTCTAGCAGTCCCTGCAGGTCTCACTGCGTGGCTTCATTTATTCTAGCAGTCCCTGCAGGTCTCACTGCGTGGCTTCATTTATTCTAGCAGTCCCTGCAGGTCTCACTGCGTGGCTTCATTTATTCTATAGCAGTCCCTGCAGGTCTCACTGCGTGGCTTCAACACAGTGTTGGGATATGGTGGGTTGTCCAACTTGTCCCTATAGCAACAGCTCCATCATACCACCCAGGCATAGCATGGGCATGATCAGTTTGTGTGTGTGTGTGTGTGTGTGTGTGTCATAGATGACTGAATATGTTTGTGTGTGCGCTCATATCAGTTAATCTTCTATATGCTTAGTGTGCATGTGCATTTGTCTATATGACTGTGTCTGTGTGTGTGTGTGTGTTCCTCTATGACTGTGTGAATCTGTGTGCATGCGTGCGTGCGTGCGCAGCGTGCGCGCACGTGTTAATTCCGAGTGGGAGAGAGGGAGGCGATGAGTCATATAGCACACATACCACCACCAGGACACAACAGCTCCCCCTGTTGCCGGGGCGAGGGGAAACCCCGGTGGCGTGGGCGTATTGTCTGGAAAGAATAAAAGCCCAACGTGACATCATAGGATGTCTGTGCTCCTACTGTACGTTGGTCAGCGGTCGTCCATGATGTGTGGGGGGGGGGGGGGGGTGGAGAGGATGGGAAGGAGGATCGGGAGGACGGGGGGGGGTTATAGAAGGACAGTTGCAACAGGTTGGAGGACGCACTGCCTGTCGCATTCTTTACGTTGCATTCTCATTGCTTACTCTCTGTCAGTGTAGCGATGTTCTTTCTTTCTTTCTTTCTTTCTTTCTTTCTTTCTTTCTTTCTTTCTTGTTAACCAATTTAGGACTGAGGCCGATTAAAAAAAAAAGGCTTCTAAATCCTGACAGTTTTCTGAAAAACCTATATGTTATGTCTATGTCAGTGGTGCTCAACCTTTCTCATCATGTCATGGACCCCAGAATTATCTGTATTTGGCTGCGGACCCCCATCAGAAAATATGTTGTTCCGGGTTGTCTCTCCCTCTCCCCCCCATAGCCTCCGTCCCAGCCTGATTCATCTGCGAAGACAAAAGCCTTGGTCACGACCTAAAGCATGCAGAGAGTGTATCGGAGGAAGTGTCAGGCCGGAACATTCCTCAGATGTGTATTTCCATCGGATACGATATTTTTTTTTCAACCAATCACAACACTTGATTAATTTACTCCGGGGAATGTCAACGGATTCTCCCGCCAAACTCCCGCAACTTCCGCCCCCCAAAAACGATACACTCTACAGCGTAAGGACCAGATGTTGCCCATGCAGCGTGGCCCCCCTAACCCTCTCCATCCCTCCCCCTCCCTCGCCCCCTTTGCTTAATGACATATGGTAGTGTATCCTATCCCCATTTGGGCATAATCCAGACAAACATACAACATGAACATTTACATATAGTACCGTAACTAGAACTGCACTCTGTCGAGGTGCCAACTTGTGCTTTGCACACAAGTAGGCCTTAATGTCTATTACTGGTCTAAATCCTTTAGACCCATTATTGACCTTATACCAACCTTGAAACATACCTTAGTTACGTCACCATCAACATCCAATAAGGGACCACCTTTATTACCCCGACATACATACATACGCACGCACGCACGCACGCACGCACGCACGCACGCACGCACGCACGCACGCACGCACGCACGCACGCACGCACGCACGCAAGCACGCACGCACGCACACACGCACACACGCACACACACATACATACATACACATACATACATACCCAGCCAATCACCAAACGTACCGTTACGTCATCAAGAATGGTGGTCCCTTATTGGCCGGTGGATAACACCGACATACGGTGGACAACACCGACATACCCAGCCAATCGCAGTACTTGCGCGCTCTGCTTGCACAAGTAATAAGCTGTACAGTATTACAATGCTATAGAGCGTCGCAGTCCCGCCCCCTTTCATGACGACGCCAGGCCCAGGAAATGAATCCCAAATGCATTTTTCCCATAGACATTTCAAAAAGTATTTATTTAAAGACCTTTTAAGCGTCGTACGAAGCCAACTCGAGTCGTGACAAATGACAACAAACACAATATTTTGGACCAAACAAATAATTACAAAGAAGAAAAACAACAAAAAAAGTGTTGTAACCTGCCGTTTTTTTCCTACTTTCTAATTCTTTGTTTGGCCAAAAACATTGTGTTTATTGTCATGATTTGTCACAACAACAGTTGGCTTTGTCCGCGGCGTAAACGTCTTTAAATAAATACTTTCTAGAAAAAGTCTATGAGGAAAATTAACGGGGATTTCTTTTCCGGGTCTCTCGAGGGGGCGGGACTGCGACGCTCTATAGCAGGGGAACAGGTGGAAGTAGATCATATCGTATATTCTCTCTCTCTGTCTGGAACCTTTGAGTGTTGGTAATAATGATAACCACAGCTCTCATTAGCTCGCAACTGCCATGAATGAGGTTCATTGTTATTTTTATATTTATTCTTTGGGGGATTTAGTATAATAGCATTGATTGAGGTAGGATACCGTGGCAAAAGAATTCCTACTGTAATCTGACATCTGATTTAACTGGGTGCGTGCATGCATGCGTGCATACAGTGTGTGTGTGTGTGTGTGTGTGTGTGTGTGTGTGTGTGTGTGTGTGTGTGTGTGTGTGTGTGTGTGTGTGTGTGTGTGTGTGTGTGTGTGACGCCATGATGATGTCTGAAATTGATTCTTTGGATGAAATAATGTCTGCAGTGTCCATCTGTTAAGTATCCGCGTCTGTGATGTGGTATAGCATCCACCAATGATGACATAATCCTCGATAAAGCATGTAGGCCTAATTGACTGTAATTGCTGTGATATCTTTCGCAGTTACATGGCGGGTTTTCCTGAATGCGAATAATCGGCTCCTCTGTTCTGGGATGTGACGTGAACCGAATTCGTTGCCTGAGCCTTTCTATGACATCTTGCTGTTGTTAACTCGCAAACCGCCAGAGTGGCACATTTCTTGCGCACACCACCAGTTGTCCAAAGCAGTGGTTCCCAAAGTGGGGTCCGGAAAACCCCCATCGGTCTTTGAAGGAGTTCCAGGGGGTCCCCAGCTAAATGATAGTTTGGAACCAAATGGACCCTTATGGGTCTGTAACTCTGAGAGTGTACAAATGTGGAGTTAAATTAACATTGGTTTTACAATATAAATTGGGGTCCCAGAGATAGAAATGCCATTAAATGGGGGGTCCGTAGACTAATATGCATGTCAAACAAATTAAACAGGTTGAGAATCACTGCTAGAGCCGTAAAACTGTTCTCTCATGGGGGGTCTCTGGCATATCTCTTCAAATGGGGGTCCGCGGGCTAATTAGTGTCAATTTGGGGGTCATTGACATGACACATTTTGGGAACCACTGGTACAAAGTAGCCTGCCTCCATGCATTTCTTCCCCCAAACTTAAAAAAGAAACGGTATGCATTTACTTGTAACGGAGTAGTTCTACATTGCAGCATTGATACTTTTACTTAAGTAACAAATGTGAGTACTTTTTCCACCACTGTACTGTAGATCTGATGTCATATAGACTGGCCACATGAAGTATAAGGTCAACATGATGACGATCTGATGTCATATAGACTGGCCACATGAAGTATAAGGTCAACATGATGACGATCTGATGTCATATAGACTGGCCACATGAAGTATAAGGTCAACATGATGACGATCTGATGTCATATAGACTGGCCACATGAAGTATAAGGTCAACATGATGACGATCTGATGTCATATAGACTGGCCACATGAAGTATAAGGTCAACATGATGACGATCTGATGTCATATAGACTGGCCACATGAAGTATAAGGTCAACATGATGACGATCTGATGTCATATAGACTGGCCACATGAAGTATAAGGTCAACATGATGACGATCTGATGTCATATAGACTGGCCACATGAAGTATAAGGTCAACATGATGACGATCTGATGTCATATAGACTGGCCACATGAAGTATAAGGTCAACATGATGACGATCTGATGTCATATAGACTGGCCACATGTAAGTGTAGGTCCACGTAATTTTTGACAGTTTTCTATATGCCAGTGGTTCTCAAACATTTTCATGTCAAGGACCCCCAGAAATATATGAAATTGGCCACCGACCCCCCATCTGAAAATATGTAGTTCCAACTTCCAGGGACCCCCGTCCTCCCAGAAGCAAAGATTTGAGTTAAAAACGTTCGCTCTATGAGATTGTACATCTGCTAACAGCTAAAGTATAACAGACTGTCATGTCATTAAGGACTAAGGTCTATTTTTGGCGAAGTGCATTGCGAAGAGTGACTGTGTCCTGGACCGGAAGTTGGCAGAATGCACTGGACTCTGGCAACAGCCCAGCTTTAATGATCTTAAATCCATTTATTTTAGATCGCTTTTATAGTACAACAACATAAACATCACAGTGCAATACTTTAAAACAGTTGTCATGTTGCACACATGCCTATAAAATTGCTGATATTTGCGCCGCCCTCGTTGAAAACAATGTATTTCAAACTCCAGCTTGTCCCTCTCCATCCAGGCTGCATGAACAGCGCTCGAGCGCTCGGTTTTCTGCCCCCTCAATGTCGTAACTCTGTCTTACTCTATGGCTCTGGCCGCATCCAGGAAACACTGAGCGACTCATGTCACCACACAGAAGAACTGACATCAGCTTCCAGGAAACAGCTCCTTTATCGACTGCTGAGAATCCTCAACTGTCTTGTCAACAGGTAGACCTCTGCAGCCGCTGTGTGTGTCTGTGTGCGTGTGTGTGTGTGTGTGTGTGTGTGTGTGTGTGTGTGTGTGTGTGTGTGTGTGTGTGTGTGTGTGTGTGTGTGGTGGTGGGGGGGGGGGGGGGGGGTTTGTGTGTGACCGTTATGCATGAGTGTAAAGTGTGGCCGTTGGGG
This sequence comes from Electrona antarctica, assembly GCF_951216825.1. Lineage (NCBI taxonomy): Eukaryota > Metazoa > Chordata > Actinopteri > Myctophiformes > Myctophidae > Electrona > Electrona antarctica. The sequence continues at coordinate 5,532,353 of NC_136795.1, read as the reverse complement.
CCTCTCTGCCTTTGTACCAAGCTTGTCCTGTGTATTAGACACACACGCACACACACGCATGCAGTCATGCACACATACAAGGACATACAGTTCACACACACACACACACACACACACACACACACACACACACACACGCACGCACGCACGCACACACACACACACGCACACGCACACGCACACGCACACGCACACACTAGCTACAGGGAGAGGAAACTGCAACACAATGATAAGGTCTGGGAACACAATGGGCTCAGCAGTGCGCTCACAGAAGCCAGGACCAGTTTAGCTCGGAAAGGTCAACAAGCCTCTCCAGGCTTTCATTCAGTTCCCTCGGTTATTATTGTTCGACGTTATAGTGATTACTCTGATGGCCTTTATTTTGCAAATGTTGGAGCCATCCGGAAATACCGACGAAATATGAAAATGCGGGCCAGGCCAGAGAGGAGAGAGAGAGAGAGAGGGGCGGGGGGAGGTTGTACTTATTTTGGATGGAGAATGTCTTTGGTTTCCCATAGCTCGACCCTCCCAGGCTGGGATTCGGATTGGTCCATGCAGTCGCAGGTCTCTGGCTGGGCTCAGATCACCGGGGAGGTGTTAGAAATATTATTTGTCTGCGCAACAAATGAACAGTATATATAGCATACCTGCCATGACAATAGATGTCAATTATTATTTGTATGTTAAGGTTAAGAAACGGCTGAGTATGTTGTTTTAAAACAGTTTGGGCCATTTTGGGCGGGAACCCCTTTTGGTGTTAGCATTACGTTATGCTTTAGCTATTGAAAAATAGCAGATCTACAAGCTCGTAGCGCGCCACCGAGTGGCGCGCTACGAGCTTGTAGGTCTGCTATTTTTGAAAAATCGAAGGACCACTGACCTAGAAACATATGCTTTTTCAGAAAGCTGTCAGGATGTAGAAAGACATTTTTAGAATCAGGTCAAAATGGGTTAACCATAATAACTGCATGCATCCTCACGTGTTCCATAAATAACTGCATGTCATTCTAGACCAGACACATGAATGTAGTTCCACTGAATGAAGCTCCCAAAAAGCAGAGCTGCCCGACGCCCGTGATGCCCAGCAGCAGCACGGCTCTGCATTTCTATAGCGCCTTTATCCACAGAGCACTTTATAATGTGCATTACATTCACCCTTTCACATGCGCACGTGCGCACACGCACGCACGCACGCACGCACACGCACATGCACACGCACACGCACAATTCCTCTGGAGTTCTGCAGTGGGAATAGAGGGTATGCGCATGCTTAAAGTGAATGGCACATCGAGTGGCAAATCGAGTGGCAAAGCAACAGGCAAAGTGAGTTTAACATGCTTTAATGTTGTTTAATGCAATCAGATAGGACTTTTCTGTATGGATTCCAACTTATGGGCTGTCAAGGCCAGAAAGTAGTTTTTTGCCACTCAGTAGGCGTTCCTGCATAACTTCCTGGTTTGATGATGATGTCACACGCATACTCTCTATCCTTAAGTTGTAGCACTCTATGCTCCACCTCTCATTTCTCCCACTGTTAAGAAGGACTCTAGTCTAGAGGAGATAATGCTCACTCCTGAACTGAACCTCTACCTGGTCATTGTTTTTGAGTGGTGCTATAGCAGCAATGTGTGTCCCCGCATGGCTGGCTGGCTGGCTGGCTGGGTCTGTCCGTCCGCCCGTCTGAGCACGAAATAGCGTTTGTTGACCACCAAGTGTCACTGTTGCGCAGCCTAACACACACACACACACACACACACACACACACACACACACACACACACACACACACACACACACACACACACACACACACACACACACACACACAGGCCAGGGTGGAGGGCCAGTACAGTACAGTACAGTACAGTACAGTACAGTACAGTACAGTACAGTACAGTACAGTACAGTACAGTACAGTACAGTTCTGATTTTCTAAGTCGCTCTGAAAAACACTCCTATAAACGTAACTATAACGGGCTATAAACGTCCATAGCCACTTGCCCAAATGTGCCCCAAATGTGCTGACCTCATCACATTTGTGATGACGGCTATGGCCGTTTTTAGCCCAAGGATTGTTTTTTGTGCAAAACGAATGCTTGGAATGGATTCAGAATCATGAAAACCTCTTAGTTTGACACGTCACATGCTACTTAAAGCATAATGCCTGAAGAAGGCCGAAAGGCCGAAACGTTGCTACGACTCTTTAAATAAAAATTATTGAACCAGCAAGTGGCGGTGTGCGGGTCTCTCCTCCTTCCAAACATTTGCTGTTCTGCCAGGACCTATACGCACCTGCTATAAATTTTAACCGGGTGTGAGGAAGTCATCCCTCGAATACTTAAAGCATAATGAAATTTTGACATGTTTGCCTTATGTAGGTTGTTAACGGTAGGGTCACATATAAACCCCTATTAAAACAAATTGCTCAATACCAACAGCTGGTCAGCAAGTGGGTTCATGAATGTATGTATATAGACAATATTTTAGTCAAAAAAAAAACTATACCCCCGGCTGCCCGACAATTGAGAAAGACACTGAACCCCTAACTGCTAGTGACAAGCAGGTTGGTGCGTTGCATGGTAGCCTCCCTTGGTGTGTGAAGTGCGGGTGAATGTAAAGCGATTTGGATAAAAGGCTCTGTTTAGGGCTATAAATGCAGACCATTTATGACAACGGCCATGGTTTCTGAGTGCCTCCGTCACATTTGAATAATGACTGTCCATCACCAACACATGTCATATATGGAGAGACACACAGAGTATTGTGTACCATTAAGGAGGACCATCCTTTGATGTTTTTTTTTTTACGACGACGCATAGAAAGCGTTCTGAGAAGAGTCTGTCTCGGCCGCGAGTGACCCGCGTCAAGACATCAATTCAGAAGCGGCGCCGTTCCATGCACGTCCTTCTGAGCTCACGTCTGTGTGATCCTCAAAGCAGAGAAGGAGCAGGGCAGGTCACAGCTATAGCCCACCCAAAATGTCACAGAAGTCCTCCTTACATAATGAATCCCTGCATGCATTCTCCATTTCTGACACACCGGCCATACACACGCTGACTCCAGGCCGCCCCGCCACTGCAAAGACTGTTCCAAACGTGACCGAAAAGGTCAGGGCATTCCAGAGAAGAGAGAGAATGGTCAGGGCCGGCAAGTCTGGCGTCATGCAAAAGGTTATAGCGTGGAGACTCAGGGGGCAATCTGGACATTTTTTGGAGAATCTCCCAGACGTCACTTGGAGCTGATGTGTTGATATTACATTATCGTTGAGCGCTGTAAGAGCCATTTGAGCCACCATATTGTCTCCATGATTCATGGTCAATTTGCCAATCTATAGGTTGCCATGGTTACAGGGAAGGAAAGTATTTAACCCTGGCCCTAATCAGGTTGCCATGTGGTGGTAGAGTAGAGCTAAACCAGTTTTTGACTGTGTTCATGAGGGCTGGTGATCTGTATCCTGTGCGTTTGATGATTTATGTTGTGTTTATTTTGTATGACAAAGTATAGGACTTAAATATAATTTAATTTCTACTCAACGGACACTTTTGGACATCAGTTATTCTATGATTCAAAGTTGTATTGCTTTTTCAGTTTAGGCACAAAGGAATGAGAATGTACATAAAAGAATCATACAAACAATTAAGACAACAAATGAAACAAAACTAGACAAGAAAAACAAATACAATACACTACCAAACAGAAAAGATAAATACAGACAATACAATAGAATACAGTACAACACAATCAAAAAAAGAAAGAGAAAAATAAATGAAGACAATGCCATTGAACCTGGGTAATATTCATTTACACTGTATCCAAGGAAAAAGAAAAGAACAGAAAAAAAGGATGTTGCGCTAATGTGCTCACACCACAATGGGATCTCTGACAGCAATATGCATTATGTATCCTCCCCATTTACGGATACATTTATCCAGTCTCATCAGTTATTCTTTGAGCACACGTCTGAACTATTACTGAAGTATAGGGACTTGGGCTCTACAAGCACTATATGTCACCTGTGAGGTTATCAGTGTGGTTTCAAGTGTGCGTGTGTGTGTGTGTGTGTGTGTGTGTGCGTTTGCGTACGTGTGGTACACACATTTTTGACAGTGAGCAATTCTTAAGACACTATATTTACACACTGCACACGGCACTGGTTCATTGATTTAATCGGTTTATATATTCAGCATAATTATTGTTACCAGTAAAATTACGCACAAAATGTGAAATGTGTAATCACCATGTAGCAAGCAGAACAATATAATTATGTTTCTTATGCATATGAAACCTGGATGTCAAAGCTAATATTTCCCCCTGCCATCAAATGATTAGTTTAGCTGGTTTGTAAAACAAATTTCAAAAATGTGACCTCGGGAATATGTACTCTGACAAACATTTTCCAAAGCACCAAAGCTTATAGCAAGCCTCCGGGGATATACAAAAGCACAAGACATAGTTGCCAACTTCTAAAAACGGAATTATTAAAACCAGGGAAACACTGGGTTTCCAGAGACACTGGGTTCTCACCATATTCACATTTTCTAAAGGCCCCATTTATAGTTCTGTAACAGCAGGGTACATGAGAATGCATTCTGCACAATAAAATCCCAGTGATAATCCTATATTAAAATCGCCTTAGTGGGTGGACTTCCTGTTTATCTGCAAAGGGGCAGAATTCTATGTTATTCTTTGTTTCTGCTATGGTGTATACCGTATAGCTACAGTATGTTCCAGCAGACCACATGTTCCAATTTCCTACATGTAATGATTAGCCTAAAATCGATCATGGCTGTAGCCTTTGGATCGTGTACTTTTAATTGTTCAGTATACATTTGTATTTGTTCTTTGGCCCATATACTTTTACGGAGTAGCGCACTACTTTATCGTGACGAATATTATGTCGCCGACGTGTATAGTGACACGTTAGGTCACCGACCATTGCGTGACACAGATGTCGTCACCGAACACTGACCAGCACGGCACAGAAGAACACCGCGCAAAGAACACAACTCAACCATATATCACGTGTGTGTGTGCGTGCCGTGCGTGCGTGCGTGCCCCTCCCGCGCACTCAGATCAGCCAACGCAGGGAAGCTGGAGGTACCTTCACTAAAAACGCCGGGACAACGCTCCACACGTCCCAAACTCTTCTCCCTTCTGGCTCCAAAACTATGGAATGCACCATCACAGTCAGAACTGCAGCCTCACTCCCAATCTTCCGCCGTAGTCTGAAAACCCACCTCTTCAGACTCCACCATGGCCCGTAGCACTTGCCCTAGCCTAGCCCCTTAGATAGCACATTATGTAGACTTAGATAGTATTTTAAACAGACTTATAGCTTGTTACGTAGACAGTTCTAGAATTGCACTTTATGTAGTCATAGCACTTTATAGTACACATGTATAATATATTATATAGTATAGTATGTATAGTTTACATAGATACTCCACTGTTACGTTCTTAGTTTACGCATGATTCATGATAACTACTTTTTATATATGTGATGTATGCCATGCTTTTGTTATTACTTAATGTAAATCGCTCTGGATTAAGAGCGTCTGCTAAATGCCTAAATTGTAAATTGTGTGCAGTGCAGTGCACGTGTAGATTAAACTCAAAGGTGATGACACATTGGGATAACATATGTATACTTACTTATCAGAATATAGAACTATTTGACACGTATTTTAACACGTATTTATCAGGTCGCACACCATCTAACACTGAGGATTTCACTGGGTGCCATTGATGCAGAAAATGATGGGGGTTGTTTTTTCTACACAGTTCTTCTGTGTAATGTGTTGTAAGGGAATCTGTTTCCAGCTGTGTTCAAACAGAGTAATCCTATCTGCGAGACACATGGCGACTGGGGCCTGTTTCGGTGCTGTAATGACTGTTTGCTAAATGTTTGAAGAAAACAGTGGCAAATTGCGACGGAATGAACACGAGATCCAGCGAGATAAAGAGGAGCCTATTTTGCCGTTTCATCAGCTCACTCTCTCTCTGTCTGTCTCTTTCATTATGTTACGATATAGTTATAGAGAGTGTGTGTGTGTGTGTGTGTGTGTGTGTGTGTGTGTGTGTGTGTGTGTGTGTGTGTGTGTGTGTGTGTGTGTGTGTGTGTGTGTGTGTGCGCGGCTGTGCGTGCGTGTGCGTGTGTGTGCACAGTAGATGTTACAGTCTTAGCCAGGATGAAGTGTGGAATTCAGCTTCTGTTTGGATGCTTGTCACAACAAAGCCTCACTGAAGAGTGAAGAAAGAGGAATTCATGAGAAAGAAAGGGAAGAGGGGAAGAGAGAGAGTGCACGTGCGTGTGTGTCTGTGTGTGCGTGTGTGTGTGTGTGTGTGTGTGTGTGTGTGTGTGTGTGTGCGCAGGGAGAGAGAGCAAAAGAGAGAGAGAGGGAGAGAAAGGGATAGTGTCAAAAGATGAATCAACACATTTTAATGAAGAAGTTGTGACTTGTTTTAGTGACCAGACCACACATGCCCTTTATAAAGTTTAACAGTTTTTCCGTCACAGTATATGAAAGCTAGAGTGATAAAATGGAGCCAGAGTGAAATTGATAGATTTGTCTGTGCGTAATAGACAGTAGGTTTAAACATTACATTTATTCAAGTACTGTACTTAAGTACAATTGAGGTATTTGTACTTTTTACTTGAGTATTTCCAATTTCCAGTACTATTACTTCTACTCCACTACATCTCAGAGGCAAAATGTTTACGTTTACTCCATTATTTGAAAAATGTAGTCACTAGTTACTTTGAAGATTTTAATTTTGATTAGAAAACGTACATTAACTACTTCAGCCCTATACCTATATACATTTCAGTCATTTGAAAATAGCCGATCTACAAGCTCACAATGCGTAGCGATGCGACGCATTGTGAGCTTGTGAAATGGGACATTCTGCAATATCAGTACTTTTACTTTTAGTACTTTAAGTACATTTTGATACCAATACTTTTGTACTTTTACTCAAGTACATTTTGAATTCTGGACTTTTAAAAAAAAAAACTTGTAACAGAGTAGTTCTATATTGCAGTATTGGTATACTTTTATACAAAAATACATTTTACAAAAGTACAAATTGTGAGTACTTTTTCCACCACTGGTAATAGATGAGTGACAGATAGATTAGTCATTCCTTACAGCCAGGGAACCTCATCCAGAAGTTTACACTGGAACTATTTTCCTGTAATTGTTTTAAACATTGTGGGACACATTGTGTTGTGCCCCGTGGTAAACTCCACCCATCTGCCTCTCCGTGTAGGGTAAACTCCACCCATCTGCCTCTCCGTGTAGGGTAAACTCCACCCATCTGCCTCTCTGTGTAGGGTAAACTCCACCCATCTGCCTCTCCGTGTAGGGTAAACTCCACCCATCTGCCTCTCTGTGTAGGGTAAACTCCACCCATCTGCCTCTCCGTGTAGGGTAAACTCCACCCATCTGCCTCTCTGTGTAGGGTAAACTCCACCCATCTGCCTCTCCGTGTAGGGTAAACTCCACCCATCTGCCTCTCTGTGTAGGGTAAACTCCACCCATCTGCCTCTCTGTGTAGGGTAAACTCCACCCATCTGCCTCTCCGTGTAGGGTAAACTCCACCCATCTGCCTCTCCGTGTAGGGTAAACTCCACCCATCTGCCTCTCCGTGTAGGGTAAACTCCACCCATCTGCCTCTCCGTGTAGGGTAAACTCCACCCATCTGCCTCTCCGTGTAGGGTAAACTCCACCCATCTGCCTCTCCGTGTAGGGTAAACTCCACCCATCTGCCTCTCCGTGTAGGGTAAACTCCACCCATCTGCCTCTCCGTGTAGGGTAAACTCCACCCATCTGCCTCTCCGTGTAGGGTAAACTCCACCCATCTGCCTCTCCGTGTAGGGTAAACTCCACCCATCTGCCTCTCCGTGTAGGGTAAACTCCACCCATCTGCCTCTCCGTGTAGGGTAAACTCCACCCATCTGCCTCTCCGTGTAGGCCGCGACAAATGCCACAAATGTGTAAGGCCTGACTCACACCTTCGCATGTAGCATACAACATTGATGCATGCTAGATGTATGAAAGGGTTTGTTTACATCTTGCCCCAATGCATTTCCAATGGAAGTCACATGGTTTGACACAACATTTGTGTTGTATGGCTTTCGGCTGTGTTTCGACTGCCCCCCTCCCCCTCATACAACACAAATGTTGTGTCAAACCATGTGACTCCCATTGGAAATGCATTGTGAGCTTGCATCAGTCAATGAGTCTCATACAACAAGCATACATCAATCTGTTGTGCACGTGTGAGTCGGGCCTAAATCTTTTCTATCCCGGTGTGTGAGAGAGCTCAGAAGAGGAGAGTAAATCCTCCTAGCTGTGCCAAAAACAGCCGATCTATGAGCTCATAAGACGTTGTGATACGACATGTTGTGAGATTGTAGATCTGTATTTTTTTTACATTGTACGACAGAGCATCAATAAACCCATTCAGGACGGGAATCCCTTTTGGTGTTTTAAAGATTATGTTATACTTTAGCTATTGAAAAATAGCAGATCTACAAGCTCATAATACTACATATTTTCAGATGGTGGTCCGCAGCCAAATACAGATCATTCTGGGGGTCCTTGACATGAATAATTCAGTTTGACCACCACTGACATATAGAAACATAGGTTTTTCAGAAAACTTTTAGGATTCAGAAGACTTTTTTTTTAAGAATCGGCCTCAGGTCTAAATGGGATAAGAATATGGAGACCAAGGGTGCTTGTGTGCTAAAGGTAGCATCAGGTCAACAAAGATATTAGATTTATCGAAGCAGACAAACATTGGTGATGAAGGAGGAAATACACCGTCAAATCCGGAGTGTTCACTTTCAATCAGAGTGTAAAGTTTGACCCTTATGGGTTCACTTCTACACTCTCAGTGTAAAGTTTGACCCTTATGGGTTCACTTCTACACTCTCAGTGTAAAGTTTGACCCTTATGGGTTCACTTCTACACTCTCAGTGTAAAGTTTGACCCTTATGGGTTCACTTCTACACTCTCAGTGTAAAGTTTGACCCTTATGGGTTCACTTCTACACTCTCAGTGTAAAGTTTGACCCCTATGGGTTCACTTCTACACTCTCAGTGTTCAGTTTGACCCTTATGGGTTCACTTCTACACTCTCAGTGTAAAGTTTGACCCTTATGGGTTCACTTATACACTCTCAGTGTTCAGTTTGACCCTTATGGGTTCACTTCTACACTCTATGGGTTCACTTCTACACTCTATGGGTTCACTTCTACACTCTCAGTGTAAAGTTTGACCCTTATGGGTTCACTTCTACACTCTCAGTGTAAAGTTTGACCCTTATGGGTTCACTTCTACACTCTCAGTGTTGAATTAACACTCCGGATTTATAGGAGTATAATCACCCATTGTCTCCTTCACACTTTTTCCACCCATATGCTTTGTGCGTCAGTGTGTGTGTGTGTGTGTGTGTGTGTGTGCGTGTGTGCGTGTGTGCGTGTGTGCGTGTGTGTGTGTGTGCGTGCGCACGTGCGCGTGAGTGCGTGCGACTCGTGCGTGTGCATGTCTTTCTGTGTTTCTGTCTTTGTGTGCATATAGTTTGCACACTTTGCACTCAGAGTAGGACGAGGAGCCATTTCACTGTCCATGTGATATTCGCTAGTCGCTACCAGCTAATTTCTCCTCCAACCCTCAGCAACTCCCCCCCCCCCCCACCCTGTGTGATTCAACAATAGTCTATTCTGTGGCGTCCCGTGCGAGAGGAGACACACCCAAAGCCAAGGCCATGGAGCTATGGGAGATTGTTGGGCGGAGGCCAAGTCGGAGGGACAGTGCCTCGATTCTCGTCTGGGAGTGCGGATCGGACTTTGACGAGGAGGGCAGAGGTGGTCCTATCTGTCATGTATATAGTCAGTCAGGCAGTGTGTGAGTGACCGCGTGCACAATACACTTCCGAGTGTTCGTACCTCTGTAAAAATGAACTGTGCCATGCAGAGACGGAATGTTTTTATAATCGTCATGGGGGCCCATGACAATGCCTGATCTGCATGTGTACAAGCGGACAGGCAACGCGGTCCACCCCCCACCACCCCCCGCCCCGGATAGTGAGGAAAAAAAGAGGTGTTAAGGTGCCAGACTTGGATGGTTAGAGCGGCGCGATTACATACAAAGTCAATGCAAGACAAGAATTGCGCGAACGGGCGCGGCGCGACCCGGTGCGGTACAAACGGGACGAACCGACGCGAATATATATATATTCAGGTCCAATTCCTCATGGGGGCCGAGAACCCTGGTCCAATTCCTCATGGGGGCCGAGAACCCTGGTCCAATTCCTCATGGGGGCCGAGGCCCCCTGGCCCCCACAGACTCTACGTCACTGGTGCCATGCATGCCCTTTTCCATCGCAGTACAATCTGGACCCTATTTTATACACTAGCCAAATTATCACTGAAGATTTTTGCTGTGTTTGTATGTATGGGCAATGTTGGGCATACTCTGCAGTGAATCTGTGAATGGGCGCTGTATATCTCCATAGAGTGGGCGCTGTATATCTCCATGGAGTGGGCGCTGTATATCTCCGTGGAGCGATATCTGTCTGTGTATCTATATGATAGCATGGGGCATATTTTGTCTGCACTGCATCTAATTGCGTCGTTTTGGCGTCTGGCGCCATGTCGTTATTATGTCCCCATTATAACTAACCCTATCCCTAACCTCACGCTAACCTAATGGTCGCAATAATGGGATGTCGGAATTATGAACGGAGCCCGCTTAAATTGGGGCAGCCTGTGTGTTGATCACAGATTCCTTCAAGACAAGGTCTTCTTCAGCTTCCATTGAGCCGTCCGGGCCTCCCATCCAAAAAGTCCCCACCTTGCACGCACGCACGCACGCACGCACACGCACAGTGACAATACAGGCCCTGATCGAGGCTTGGCGAGGATATACAGAGGGTCACTCTATCGGGCCCTTATTCTCCAACGTGACAGTCTGTTCCTGGGTGCCACAGCTGGGGACCACACACACACACACACACACACACACACACACACACACACACACACACACACACACACACACACACACACACACACACACACACACACACACACACACACACACACACACACACACACACACACACACACACACACACACACACACACACACACACACACACACACACACACACACACACACACACACACACACACACACACACACACACACACACACACACACACACACACACACACACACACACACACACACACACACACACACACACACACACACACACACACACACACACACACACACACACACACACACACACACACACACACACACACACACACACACACACACACACACACACACACACACACACACACACACACACACACACACCTCCTCAGATCGAGTCCTGTCTCTCTTCATTGTCTGATAACACAAACACGACACACCATCTGAGGCGGGGGGCGTCTGCACCATGCCTGCAGCCAGACATAATTATATCATGATATCCCCTTGTCTGATTGTGTGGCCGCGCAGCTGAACGAGGGAGGCCCGCCTCTGTGCGGCGGCGGTGGTGGAATGCGGTGCGCTTGGCATTTTTCATCCAAAGGGCAGCTTTCTGGAGCTGCCAAGGAGAGAGAGGGGGGGGGGGGGGGGGGGGGGGTTGAGATCATGGCTGGCGTTGCCCACTCTCCCCCCCCCCCCCCCCCATGTCTACTGTCTGTATCTGCCACTCCTATATGTCTCTCTCTCTCTCTCTCTCTCTCTCTCTCTCTCTCTCTCTCTCTCTCTCTCTCTCTCTCTCTCTCTCTCTCTCGTGTCTAAATTGACACTTAATTAGCCCACGGACCCCCCATTTGAAAATATATATGCCAGCCGCCAGCGACCCCCGTATAAGAGACGATTTGTACAGCTCTCAGGACCCCTCAGTTTGACATGCATTAGGCTATACGGACCCCCATTGAATGCTATTTCTATCTCTGAGACCCCCCCCCCCCCCCCCATTTCTTTTGTAAAATCAATGTTAATTTAACTCTGAGAGTGTATACAAATGTATTTGTATTACATTTGTACACCCTCAGACTTACAGACCCATACAGGGGGCCATTTGGTTCCAAACTATCATTTAGCTGGGGACCCCCTGGAAACTGCCTCAAGGACCCCTGGGGGTCCCCGGACCCCACTTTGAGAACCACTGCTCTATCCGTTCCTGTCTCGACAATGCATTCTCTCTCTCTCTCTCTCTCTCTCTCTCTCTCTCTCTCCCACATCTCCCGCTCACGCCCCTCTCCCCCCTATACTCTACTGCTGCACTCTCTCTCTCTCAGCCTTTTAACACTCTCCCTCCCAATAACGAGTCACCCGAGTTACGTTTGTCGTTGTTTAATTCGCGCTTTTAATACGTTTTAAGACTTACGCGTTTTGACGCCGTCATCGCAAAAACAACCGTCGCACTGGCATGCAAAGGGTTCTGGGAAATTGAGGCAGCGCGCCCTCCGGTGGTGCGCGTGCATGCAGCGCGCCCTGCGGTGGTGCGCGTGCATGCAGCGCGCCCTCCGGTGGTGTGCGTGCATGCAGCGCGCCCTGCGGTGGTGCGCGTGCATGCAGCGCGCCCTCCGGTGGTGCGTGTGCATGCAGCGCGCCCTCCGGTGGTGTGCGTGCATGCAGCGCGCCCTGCGTTGGTGCGTGTGCATGCAGCGCGCCCTCCGGTGGTGCGCGTGCATGCAGCGCGCCCTCCGGTGGTGCGCGTGCATGCAGCGCGCCCTCCGGTGGTGCGCGTGCATGCAGCGTACCCTCCGGTGGTGCGCGTGCATGCAGCGCGCCCTCCAGTGGTGCGCGTGCATGCAGCGCGCCCTCCGGTGGTGCGCGTGCATGCAGCGCGCCCTCCGGTGGTGCGCGTGCATGCAGCGCGCCCTGCGGTGGTGCGCGTGCATGCAGCGCGCCCTCCGGTGGTGCGCGTGCATGCAGCGCGCCCTCCGGTGGTGCGCGTGCATGCAGCGCGCCCTCCGGTGGTGCGCGTGCATGCAGCGCGCCCTCCGGTGGTGCGCGTGCATGCAGCGCGCCCTCCGGTGGTGCACGTGCATGCAGCGCGCCCTCCGGTGGTGCGCGTGCATGCAGCGCGCCCTCCTTCTCCGCTCTGTTGTTGTGATCGGCACTTTGGAATATTTTCCACCACCACGACAAGCGAGTACACCATTTTAAAGCGGATTTTCATGACAAGCAACAATCAAGTCGGTGCAGTGGCTCTTCAGTGGTTAGTGAAAACTATAGGCAGGGAGATCTGGAACACGATGGTTTAATCACCGCAGTCAAACTGTTAAGTGCCCCAGTCCTCTTCTCGTCTATACCAAGAAGTCGTATAAGATTTGCCCCCTTCAACTCTCTTACAGTGTTGTTTTGGGCAGCAAATTTCTATTTTTGTTTAGTCATAGCCTTTGGAATAAAACTTAATTTAGTTTTAGTCATATTTTAGTCAACTGGAATGTTTTAGTGTTCATTCTAGTTTTAATCGACTAAATATCATAAGATTTTAGTCGACTAAATCTACAGTTGATTTAGTCGACTAAAATGTATTTTGTTGGGCCTAGATGCCGTCGTAATGACTGATGACTGATTTTACACTTGCTGAAAATAGCAGATCTACAAGCTCACAACGCGTCGCAGCGCAACACGTTGTGAGCTTGTAGATGCATGGCTGAGGGAAGTAGGGGTGCTGGGGGGGCTGTAGCACCCCCTCCCCCCAGGCACAGCCCCCCCTCGAACAGGAGGGGAAGAAGAAAAAAAAGAAGAAAATATGCTGTATCACAGTATTGGCACCTTATCCTGGTTAATTGCCTGTGTCAGTTTGTTCATATAACTTGCGTGTGGAGAGGGAAAGTAAAGGCCACGTTTGCGCGTGAAAATGCGCGGAAATGCGCGTGCATGATGCGCGTGCACGCGCATTTTTGCGGCAAGCGCTACGCGCGCGCACCCCCTACTAGACGCTCAGCCCCTGCGAGTGTAAAGTACTTCCCGCGGGCCTGTGTAGATGTGCTATTTTCAGCATGCAACCAAGTGTAAAATGACTTATACTGGATCTCTTGTCCACTAGTCCCCTTCCTAACAATTAAGTCTAGTTTTTATTATTCAAAGCTTATAGTTTTCATTTTGTTTCCATTTAGTTTTCGTCAGTGAAAAAAGGCATAGTCGACGGACATTTTTGTCGTCATAGTCGATTTAGTCGACGAAATCAACACTGTGTCTCTTGCAGATAAATAACGTGTGGCCTTTTTGGACTTGAAGCACTTCAGGGACAGGATTTTGGGTGTCTGAAGATAAGAGTGGCACGGCTGGCGGTGCGGCTGCAGGGGAGAAGGTTGGCACTCTGCTCCCTTGATAGTGGACTCTGGGGGGGCGAGCGCTCCACGCCGCGATAGGGAAGCAGCTCTATTGTTCCCAGTCAAGAGCATGTTGGGGGATAAGAGGGAGGCTGGAGCACAGGCAGGTGTTTAGCCCATTGGGGACGGGAAGCCCCTTTCAGTGTTTTAAGCCAGTGGTTCCCCAAGGACCCCCAATTTGACACAAATTAGCCCCCGGACCCCCATTTGAAAAGATATTCCAGGGACCCCCATGAGAGAAGATTTTTACGGCTCTAGCAGTGATTCTCAACCCGTTTAATTTCAAGGACCCCCGAGTTTGACATCCAATAGGGCTACGGATCCCCATTTAATGGCATTTCTATCTCTGGGACCAAATGGAACCAAATGGACCCGTTATGGTCCATTTGGTTCCATTTGTACATTCTCAGAGTTACAGACCCATATAAGGGTCCACTTTGTTCTAAACTATCATTTAGCTGGGTACCCCCTGGAACTCCCTCAAGGACCCATGGGGGTCCCCGGACCCCACTTTGGGAACCACTGTTTTAAGCATTGTGTTATACTTTAGCTATTGAAAAATAGCAGATCTACAAGCTCATAGCGCGGCAAAAAATCTTGTAAATGTGGCGCAAATCTTTGAATATATATTCTTTCAGAGCGAACATTTTTTCTTAACTCAAATCTTTACGAGGTCCCTGGAACAACATATTTTCAGATGGGGGTCCACGGCCAAATACAGATAATTCTGGGGGTCCTTCACATGTAAAAGGTTGAGCACCACTACTGACACAGAAACGTAGGTTTTTCAGACAACTGTCATGATTTAGAAGTCTTTTTGAGTGATGCAACCACTCCAAGGAACAGCAATGTCCCTCCATCGCCTCCATGTCTGTAATGTCCCTATATTTATGGTACCAACAGGGGGCGCTGTTGCACCACTCACTTCAGACAGGTCTGATGTTTTTATTTTTTTATTTTTTTAGAATCAGCCTCAGGTCCAAATGGGTTAAAGAGATTACAGCGAGCCTAGAAAGCACGTCTGCTATATTGTGGCCTCTTTTTGAATCAAAGTCAAGAGCAACAAGGAATGTCACTGTGCATACACCTCCGTATAGGATCTGTGAAGCTGACTAATTGCTATAAACCCGCTTGTTGTGCCAGCCAGTGCTGCGCAACGACCGGGCCGAAGTTTTTCATGCGAGTATTTTAGAGCCAAGTCGCCAAGGGGAAAGCTTTGAAAAGAAATAGAGAACACATAGAAGTTCTGCGCACTGTATAGTTTATATGCCCAGCATGAAGCCCCGGCCGCCACTACCATGCCACCTTTTGGAGGTCCATATTCAAGAAGGAGAGCTGAGGTATTGTGGTGTCCCCCCCCCCCACCCCCACATGTGAATCTGATCAAACATTTTTTAGATATTGTTGTCACAAAATGTCATTGTGGGGATCAGGGACGTGCAGAGAGTGTTAGAGAGGCAGGGGCTGAAATCCCGTAAGAGGGCACTTTTGGACAAAAATAGCGAAAATAGCAGATCTACAAGCTCACAACACGACACGTTGAGAGCTTGTAGATCAGCTATTTTCACGGCGCAACCCAGCACTCTTTATAGTGGAGATGCGGCGTAACGACATGGATTTCTAAACAAATTTGTTCAATGCAAAATACTGTGTTCAAGTTCAGGAGACTTCGGAGACTGTGTTTCATGCTCACGCCGGAGGTGGTTCTGTTTCGTGCCGTTTGAGGGGACATAGCCTACATACAGACAAACCCTGTTCTAGGCGATCATTTTTATTATTTTATATATTATTTTATTATTTTTAATGAGCAAAGGAAATTAGTTCTAAAAGGAATACTACAGTTGGAGGCCATCGATATTGTCCTTTTCTTTTTGCTGAGGTTTGCGCAAAAGGACAGTTAACCCATTTTGGGCGGGAACCCCTTTTGGTGTTTTAAACATGTTATAATTTAGCTATTGAAAAATAGCAGATCTACAAGCTCATAGCGCGCCACCGAGTGGCGCGCTACGAGCTTGTAGGTCTGCTATTTTTGAACAATCGTGAAAATATTTATTTCAGAAAACTGGATGGAAAACTGGAGGATTTAGAAGGATTTTTTTAAATTTTGAGGTCAGGCCTAAATGGGTCAAATGATAAGGGACAATATCGGTGGCACCCAACTGTATATTATTTAATTCTCTTTGTAAATACCCCACTAAATTAACAACTTGTGCCGCTTCAAGATTTACAACCCTGATAACCCTTCTTCAAGCATATCATATTTCCATTTCACATTCCCAATTTTCTTCACAAGACTATACATTAACATTTCTTTAACATTTTCAGTACAAAATAAACTAGATAAAGTGCCCCTCTCTGGGCACAGGTCTCCACCAGGGCAGGTCAGGTTGTGGCCTCCTGATGGCGCTATAATAGGCCAATGTGAAAAGCGTGCCATTTCTTCTTACGCCTTGGATGGCAATTGGATGATTTGAGGCATTTTGTTCCAAAAATCCACCTGTTGGTGGCGCTATAACAGGCCAATGTGAAAAGGGTGGGATATATTCCTCAGCCTAGTAGGAAAGTCTGTGAAAGATTTCAGGTAAATTGCATGCTGCGTTCATGATTTGAGGCTTTTTGTTTAAAACGGGCCAATCCTGCAAACTTTGAAAGCCAATGTTAGCTAATTAGGATGAAATATGAGAATGAGAATATGAGATCCGGGTTGAAGATAGTGTGTAACGATTTGCGTGATTTTTGGACAGAATCTGGAGGAGTAATATAAAAAAATATGTTTTTCAAAAGTCGGCCTCCTGGTGGCGCTATAACAGGCTGTTCTGGAAAGGCAGAGGTTCATCATTGGCATCCAGGGAGTGTGTGTGCAAAATTTGGCATCGACCGGGTTAACGGTGGCGGAGATTAGCTGTACACAGACGGACAGACGGGTGGACGGACACACGGACGGACTGACGGACGGACACACACGCGGACAGAGTGCAAAACATACTCTCTCCCCATGCCTTCGGCCTGGTGGAGACAATAATGAAACATCGACGTGATCCTATACCGTTAGCCCTAAAGTCATTTCTCTGTAAGACTTGGGTTACTGCTGGCACCTGTCAGCAGCAACCCATACAGAGAGTGTACATTTGAGTGTACATTACACTCTCAGAGTTACTCTCAGAGTTAAATTAACATTGATTTTACGATACAAATTGGGGGTCCCAGATATAGAAATGCCATTAAATGGGGGGTCCGTAGCCTAATGCATTTCACACTGCAGGTCCTTGTTAAATTAAACGGGTTGAGAATCACTGCTAGAGCCGTTAAACTCTTCTCTTATGGGGGTCCCTGGAATTATGTTTTCAAATGGGGGTCCGCAGGCTATAATTAGGGTCAATTTGGGGGTCCTTGACTTAAGAATGTTTGGGAACCACTGTCCTATACAGCAGGGGTTCTCAACGTTTTTGGCCGGGGACCCCCGGAAATGCTTTGGCAACATCTCGGGACCCCCGCCCCGCCCCCTCCCGACCCCCAATATAAATTGACTGCTACAATAACCTTAAACCATTTTGGGCGGGAACCCCTTTTGGTGTTTTAAACATTGTTATAATTTAGCTATTGAAAAATAGCAGATCTACAAGCTCATAGCGCGCCACCGAGTGGCGCGCTATGAGCTTGTAGGTCTGCTATTTTTGAAAAATCGTGAAAATATATATATATATATTTTTGAAAATAATTTGGGGACCCCATAAAATAATTTGGCGACCCCCCGAGGGGTCGCGACCCACGGGTTGAGAACCCCTGCTATACAGTAGCTGCCTGGCCAGGAATGCTGTCAAGTTGCACCGGCACAAAATCCCAGCTCTCCTTCCAGACCTCCAGGGGCCTCCCAGCCTTTTCACACTGCTATTGGCAGTTATATGAGTTTTATTACTTTATCATGAGGCTTTTATTCTCCCCTAATGAAAGCAGCGGGGGGGCCCAAGGCAGGGTCTTTTGGTGCCACGGCCAAAGAGTTCCTTCCACATTCCGCTATATATACTGTAGCAGAGTTTGTGTTATTTGAGAGAGCATCGTGTTATTTTATCGTTTCGTCGACTCACTCAAGACTTTGCGTCAAAATGATTGCATCGATTTCAAATGTTCGTGAAACCACTTGAGGTGTTCTTGATCTGCCACGCCAGACACGTTAGTATAGGCTGTGAAAAGCTGTGTTATAAATCCATCACATGGTAACCTATACTATACACACCATTCACATTCAAACGAGTATAGTTCTTTACCCAGGTCTGCATTCTATCCTCAATCACCATATCAAGAGATATCATGTTTATGGCACTGCACTGCAGCTGTTTTAAGGGGCCCTACATATATGTGACCAGGTCTAGCAAAATGGTCCTCATCTCGCCTATAATGAAAAGGCAGAAAATCTAAAATAAACTAGATTTTTTTTTTTTGTGATTTTCGTTTTTTTCATATTAACACAGCTTGAATGTTGAAGAAGGTTTTCATTCCAACAGATTATTGATTTGGGCAAATTAAATGTATACATTTATAAGTCAAAGTAGGCTAGCCAGCTCTAGGTGTTGAAATGTTGTGAACATTCAAAGGGGATTTTCTCAGCTTTGGGTAAAACGGCACAATCATTTTAAAATCTCCTTCAAATATTTTCCAATTTCATTGAATGATACATCATATGAAAGCTTACATTCTGTACTTTAATAATCTGTAAAAAACAGAAAAATTACTCTGGTCGAGATGAGGCCCTATTTGCCAGACCCGGTCACATATAAGACACCTTTTTCTATCCAACCACACATACAGTATACTAGACAATTATGCTGGCTGTCTGCAACACAGCACTAGTAGCAGCAAACGGCACTTGAGAGAATTCCCATAGAATTCCAGGCTGTCGTTTGATCCCTGTGCCCCCCACACCCCCCACCCCCACCCCCAAACACACACACACACTGGTGATCACCCAGCGTGGAGTATGTGAAAGAATGCCGTTAGGGCTCGAGGGGGACAGTGAGGGCCCCAGTTCTCCCTTCACAATCCCCATGTGGAGTTTGTGGACCCACTGTTTATGGATACCACAGATTTTTATTAACATCAATAAAAGATATCTTTACACACACACACACACACACACACACACACACACACACACACACACACACACACACACACACACACACACACACACACACACACACACACACACACACACACACACAATTAGGGGGAAAAAATAAACCTGTAAAACAAATGGGTATAAAAGTCCACTGATGCCCACAAACACAAACCTTACATGAGAATATATAAGGCTACAAATGTTGGTGCCAAGAGTTGGACAACTCGCATTGTTAACATTGGTATAAGGGCTCCATTATTTAGCCACCTCTCCAAAGTACCCCTTGCCAAATTGTCCTGAATACAGATTATCTGTCTCGAAACTAGGAGGATCCAAAACCTCCCCTGGCAAGGCTATCGGTGCTACATTTTCCTAGCCTGGCTAATAAGCCAGACTCAAATCACACTGTCGTGTGGTATTTGAGTCTGGAGATGCTGTGTATGGATCTTGTTTCCCGGGGGGCGGGTTCAAACATTTTCTCTTTGACGCAATTGGTCAGAGCTACTGTCAGTCAAAGGTCTCAAGCATTGAACGTCACGGTACCAAAGCCCGCCCATATTGCATACCGTGTCCCGATTGGCCACACCAGTTCTCTGGTGTAGGAAATGGGCGTACAATTGAGCCTCTCCAGACCGTAATCCGCCGGCAGGCAATTTTTTTTGCCAACAGCTGATTCGGTCTGGCTTATTAGCCAGGCTAACATTTTCCCATTGGTATGGCAATTATCAGGGGGTGCATATGTTTGTTAGACATGCTAACAGTCCGACAGGCATTAGTCCGACAACACGGCCGTCACACGCTGCCGGTTACAATACAACTAACCCGTGCTGCAGGTTAAAACTAAACCCGCTGCTCCCGACATGTGTGGCAGATTAAAACTATAACCCACGGCTCGATCCCGACATGCGTGGCAGGTTAAATCTAACCCGCTGCTCCCGACATGCGTTGCAGGTTAAAACTAACCCGTGGCAGACTCATGTTGCTCAATATCTCCCCTGCTGGTTCAGTTCAGTTCAGTTCAGTTCAGTTCAGGTCAGTTCAATTCAGTTCAGTTTTATTTTGGTCATAAATACAAAAACAAAAAAAACATTACATTACATGTGTTTTTTACCCTTAGACCAAAAGGGTTTAGGCTGAAGCCAATGGCTTATTGTGCCTATCCCAGGGGGGGAGTGGGGGGGACATAAAACTGACAGAGAAACAAAGAGAAGAAACAAAAAACAAGGTCATATAAGTAAGAGACTATAGTGGATATAAGCTAAAGAAGAAATATTTCAGTGCTTGGTAGGCACATTTGTGCACAGTGCCCCTCCGCAGATTAATTGTGTGTATGTTTTGTTTCGTTTTTTTTGCCCAGTCAGGTTTTTTTTTTTTTTTTTTTTTAACATACTACAAAATAAATATTTCAGCATAATTGTACGTAACGGTAGGCTAAACCTATTATATTATTGAAATGATGGGAATTCTTTGTCCTACTGACGCAACCAGCTCTCCATCCTCCCTTCCTCTCCATTGTATTTGCCAGCTGACAGGTGGAGAGACACAGACAAAGAACAGACTTTTCCTATAGTATTCGCTCACTGTGATAATCATGGGCTCACTTCACACCACTGGAGATATTGAGTAGTCTACCGTATATTACATAACTTTACAGTACTATTCAATGTATGCATGTGTTGCCTTTAAAACCCATTTTGGGCGGGAACCCCTTTTGGTGTTAGCATTATGTTATGTTGAAAAATAGCAGACCTACAAGCTCATAGCGCGCCACCGAGTGGTGCGCTACGAGCTTGTAGGTCTGCTATTTTTGAAAAATCGAAGAACCACTGACATAGAAACATAGCTTTTTCAGAAAACTGTCAGGATGTAGAAGACATTTTTAGAATCTGATCTCTGGTCAAAATGGGTTAAAAAGGTTCTAACTTGAAACAAATAGCCTGCAAAAAGTGGATAAAAAAAACACAGGAAGGATAAGGTAAAGAGAGGTGACCCATCATATGATTCAGGACATTTGAACCCATTCGTTTTTTTGCTAATGTGGTAACTGTCCTGCACATAACTAAGCCATCAGCATAAGCATAGGCTTTACAAATTAACACTACCAAAACCATAAAGGTACAAGCTATGAATAGAATAGAATTACATTTATATTATGTTGTAATCTTGTACATTATATTGTTATGACAGAGTTGTGTTTGAACCCAAAATGCAACCATTCAGGTCTCATGGCAGGAAAAGGCCTTGCTAGGCGTTTTAATGTCCAAAAACAGCAGCAATAGTCAATAACTGTATAGATGAATGTAACCTGGTGTGGCGAGGAATTTACTCCTACTGATTCCAAATGACTACGCCACCTTGATATTTATATCAAGGAAATACAATGACTCTGTAAATTGGTTCGCCAATGAGATTGAGACATGAGTTTTCCCCCAAGCATATAAAAGTTTATTTAAGTTAGCTCAGAACAATGTTGCAATAGCACATTCATTTATTATTAATATATATTAATGTAGATGCAATGGAATTAATTTCTAAAACGAACCAAACAAAAACATACAAAAGAAATGGCTCAAATAATAAAATCAAATGCTAAAATCAACAAAACAGCAGTGGTGACATCTACGGAAGTGGAAACGACAGACATTTAGTACACTATAAACAAAGAAATCATTGCAAGAACAATTTGATATGATGTTTTATACCTAGAGTGTTTGTGTTCATTCATATCTTTCTCCCCTCTGGCACATGAGCTCATCACTCCCAGGCACATGAACTCATCCTGGTTAGGGTAGTAACAAAATTAATTAAAATACTTATTTAGTACAATGATCTACATTACATCAATTCACTGTGTTACTCACCAAAAGTAGGGAAAAGATAAAACAATTAAAACAGGAGACCCAGGTCTCAGGACCCACAGCCAACACCAAGCAACCCGTTTGTTAGACTGCAGGGCCTTTATATACTCCACATTGATTGACAGGAAGTGACAGGGCAGCCAGTCTACGGTGGCCCTTGAGGCTCAACTTTGCCTGGCTACATATAGCCTATATACATCTACATGAATACATATACATACTTAAATGGGTATCAGAATAAGCATATGTATGGACTATGGATGTAGATATTGTAACGACCAAGGGAGCTAGCTCTCTCCATCTTGTTGCCTGCCGGTCTGCCGAGCTGGAGATCGGGGGTTCGATTCCAGCTCGGCAGCGCTAAACGTTACAATATGTATGATATAAATATACTTCCAAGCATGTTGTCGGTAGGCATTGAGGCAAACAAACAATCCAGATGGTGATCATGGCAGTCAAGGAATGACACTGCAGAGAACCAGGTCTGGAACGTGACTAGAAAAACTAGCTATCAGGAGGATTGCAGAACATTTTAAAGAACACAGATTACATACAAGACGACTGTCTACAAGATACGGACAGCACTTCAGCAATGTAGGCCTCAACTATACTTGCCATGCAGGTAATTCTATGGGATGCTCTGAGTAGGGGGGGGGGGGGGGGGGACACAGTTCTTGAAGACTCTGGTGTTGATTGGAGAATGGGAACAGGTGTGCAGTGCCACACCCAGGTGATCCTGAGTGGCTATATAGGTGGCAGAGTGAGGATGGCACACTGCAGGAACTCCAGAAGTAAAAGGTGGAGGTTGACAGGCTCGAAACCGTAACATTATACAATATATTATAACCTCATCAACACTAGAACAGTGGTTCCCAAACTTTTTCATGTCAAGGACCCCCAAATTGACACAAATTTGCCCGCAGACCCCCATTTGAAAAGATATTCCAGATATTCCAGGGACCCCCCCTTAAGATTTTTACGGCTCTAGCAATGATTTTCAACCCGTTTAATCTCAAGGACCCCCAGTTTGACATGCATTACGCTACGGACCCCCATTTAATGGCATTTCTATCTCTTGGACCCCCAATTTATATTGTAAAATCAATGCTAATTTAACTCTGAGAGCGTACAAATGGAACCAAACGGACCCGTTTGTACACTCTCAGAGTTACAGGCCCACAAGGGTCCATTTGGTTCCAAACTATCATTTAGCTGGGGACCCCCTGGAACTCCCTCAGGTACCCCTGGGGGTCCCCGGACCCCACTTTGGGAACCACTGCACTATAGAACATAACATGGAACATCTCTGTGGATTTATTGCCAGTTAAATTGTGCCACCATGTGTTAGTATCAGGTAATGCAGAGTGCAGAATGTCAAAATTGGCCTTTATAGTCATAGACATATATACATAGACGCCCCTTCCGGCTCTGAGGCGTGTGTCAAAATTGAAGGCACTATTTTCCCGACATTCCTTGCGAAGAATAGCGGAAGCAAAGCGGAAGCTTGTCAAGCTTCCGCGTGCGTAACATAAGTCCCGGAAAAGACGCGCTGTGATTGGCCAGTAGTCACTTGAGTGACAGCGAGAGACATGGAGGATTCACATGAGTGACGTCACTCGGGCAGCGACGCAGTCGCCTTCAGCAAATGCCTTCAGCACTTCTAAATAAGAAAGCTGCGGAGAACTGTTGCTTTGTGTTCACTCTTTTAATGTTTTCTGTTAGTAATCTAATCCCCCCTGGCTCTGATGTTGTATTGTTAATAACTTTGTTGTTTGTGTTTGTTTGTCTTGTTTTGTAATGTATATTGTCATGACTGTTATAAAGATTTGTTTAAAAAAAAAAAAAAGCTTTCAGCACTGCACTTCCGCCTTCATTGGGATACACGTCGCTCCAATGAACTGCAGCGGCAAATGAGGCGTCTATGTATATATGTCTATGTTTATAGTTGCTCTTAGACGGAAACATGGCTTCCGGTCATTCCACTGGATCCACTTCCCTTTTTTGGGCCATGCCTGCCCCCCTGTGGCCTAACGGTGACATGACACTGTGCTCAACACTAGTAACGTCTGTCCATATTACTGTGGCTCCGCAGCATATACCTGTCCGGATTACAAACAGAACCAATACAGCTATTTTAGAGACAGGGATGACAAATGCATTATCTGCACGCACCCCATCAGCTAACAGTAACAACTTTATCACTCCACACATTCTCAGTATTCAAGCTACCCCCCTTTCACAGGCCACACCAGTTTCAATAGGCCTGTTAAATGTCAGATCCCTGGTGTTGAAGTCTTTTATTTGTAGAGATTTTATTCAAGCAAATAATTTAGATATATTTTTTATAACTGAGTCTTGGCTGTGTCCAGGCGATTTGGCAACTCTAAATGACACTTGTCCCCCCAACTTCATGAGCTTTAACCATCCCAGACTCTCTGGCCGTGCTGGAGGCCTAGCTATAATTTATAGGGAAAATTTTAAAGGGGCTATTGTCAACTTTGGCACATTTTCCTCTTTTGAGGTTTTTAGTATTCTACTCAAAGGCAAATCACCCATTTTATTTGTTTTAATTTATAGACCCCCAAAACTCACTGGTTTCCTAGATGAATTTGCTGAGCTCCTATCCGCTATTGTGACTCAATATGACCGTATCTGCATCCTAGGTGATTTTAATATACATGTTTGTTGTCCGTCATCAGCTTTTGTCACTGATTTTATTACACTCTATGAATCTTTTAATTTAGTACAGCATATTACTGGGTCCACACATAAAAAAGGTCATACCCTTGATTTAGTTCTCTCCCATGGTCTCCCTCTGTACAACATTAACGTTGTAGAGTTCCCCCCCTCAGATCATAAAGCCATCCTCTTCCAGTCTTTACTCCCTTCTCCTCCTCCCATGCCATCTATGTCCTATCGCTCACGGTCCTTTAAACCCAATGCCAACCACCTCTTCCAACAGGCCTTTCCAGTTGTTGCCTCCCCTTCCTCACCTACTGCTCAGCTCTCAGCAAATGATCTGGTTAATGATTTCAACAGTACCTGTACTCAAATCCTCGATTCCATTGCCCCGTTTAAAATGAAACATGTAAAACCTAAGTCAAATCTGTGGGAAAACGAACAAACCAAGGACATTAAAAAACACTGTAGAAAGGCAGAAAGGAAATGGAAAAAAGATAAGCTTGTATCCTCACACAACAACCTCAGAGAGCTGATGAACAAATATCAGTCAGCCGTTAAGGCTGCGAGAACTGACTATTTCTCCAAACTAATTTCCGCCCACTCTCATAACTCCAGGATTATGTTTCAAGCTATACAATCAGTTATAAATCCACCACCCAGTCAACCTAGTCTAGAAGCTTCTCCAGAACAGTGTGAGGCATTCCTGCAACACTTCGTTGGCAAGATCGAAGGGATTCGACAGCATCTGCCTGCAGTACAGACAGTTTCTGGAGTTTGCCCGGTACCGCCCTCTCAACTAACCTCATTCAACCCAATTACATTAATCACACTCATGGAAACTATCACACACATGAATTCTTCATCATGCCCTCTTGACATAATTCCCACCAAGTTTCTGAAGGAGAACATAATGACTGTGGCCCCTTCTATCATGTCTATTATAAATTGTTCTCTGTCAACTGGCATATTCCCCTCGAATTTTAAAAATGCGTTGGTCCAACCTCTTCTAAAAAAACCATCATTGGACCCCTTAGTTTTAAACAATTTTAGACCAATCTCTAAACTACCGTTTTTATCAAAGATCTTAGAAAAAACTGTATCCACTCAATTGATTAATTTTATGAATCTTAATTCTGCTTTTGAAACGTTTCAGTCTGGTTTTAGGGCCTTGCACAGCACGGAAACAGCACTTTTAAAAGTTACGAACGACCTTCTTTTAAATGCAGACTCCGGTGACTGTTCAATTTTATTCCTTTTAGACCTGAGCTCTGCTTTTGACACGGTCGATCATGCCATTTTAATTGAACGCCTGAAGAACCTGGTCGGCATAAACGATGTCGCATTAGAGTGGTTCCGATCCTACCTAACAGACAGAAGCTTCACAATTGTGATTGGGGAAGCCTCCTCATCACGAGCTCCTTTTAAATGTGGCGTTCCACAAGGTTCTATCCTTGGTCCACTACTTTTTACGATTTATATGTTGCCAATTGGCAACATCATTAGGAACCATGGAATACAATTTCATAGCTACGCGGATGATACCCAGCTGTATATCCCCCTTAAACCTGGTGTTACAGGAAACATACCACGCCTTCTTAAATGTCTCTCTGACATAAAGAGTTGGATGTCTCAGAATTTTCAGAAATAATCCTATTTGGCCCCCCAAACTCAACCCACTCATTTCACTCAGAACTTGGCACCCTATCCACAAACATCACACACTCAGCCCGCAACCTAGGTGTTTTCTTCGATCCAGATATTTCCTTCAACACCCAAGTCACCAAAGTAGTCCAGTCATGTTACCATCAGATCAGAAACATCGCTAAAATCAAACATTTTTTGTCACATGCAGACCTGGAAACCGTCATACACGCATTCATATCTTCACGACTGGATTACTGCAATTCAATATACTCTGGTATGAGCAAAAAATATATATCTCGCCTCCAGATGGTGCAGAACTCTGCGGCTCGCCTTCTCACCAACACAAGAAAACGTGAGCATATCACACCTATTTTAGCTACCCACTGGCTCCCTGTGAGCTACAGAATTGATTTTAAGATTTTATTGATTACTTTTAAAGCTCTACATGGTCTAGCTCCCATTTATATAACAGACTTGCTGAAACCCCATAACCCTGTACGCTGCCTCAGATCTGCGGACAAGGCCCTCCTAGTTCCTCTAGCAACACGTCTGGTCACTCGGGGTGACCGGGCCTTTGCGGCTCGGGCACCTTTGCTTTGGAACTCCCTACCACTGGCTCTTAGGTTAGCAGAATCAGTGTCTTCTTTTAAAACGCTTTTAAAAACACATCTATATGCCAAGTGTTTTTCCTAATATTGTTTTTAATTGTTTTATTGACCTGTTATTTTCTTCATATTTTATTGTTTCTGATGTCTTGATGTTTTGTTGTTTTGATGTTTTTATGATTCCTGTTTTATAACCTGTCTGTAAAGCACTTTGTAACTATATGTTTGGAAAGGTGCTATACAAATAAAATTCATTCATTCATTCATTCTTACACCCATGACAGCTGGGTTGCAGCAGCTTTACATACAAGTTTGTGTGTAGATTAGTCATTATTACGGTAGTTAGTTTCAAACTAGCAGTTGAATTTATTAAATTGGGTTGCCACACACAGACTTAAAGAATGTCTTAACTAGTAAAGCTTTAGAAATCTTTAACGTGCTCGTGTGGCCTATAGTCGTCTCTTTGGGCTGGTTTTCATAGACCAGGCTGCTTATTTTTCAGTCTGGCAACTCTGGCTGGAATGCAAGTGGCAAAATGTGACAAATGAGCAACACAGAAATGTTAACAATCCTAATTCATTCCCCATACGGTCAAGAATGGTGCTGGTCTGGTGTGTGCGCGTGTGTGCGCGCGCGCGCGTGCGCGTGTGTGTGTGTGTGTGTGTGTGTGTGCATGCGCGCGTGCGTGCATGCATGTACCATTGTTGTTATTTTTGTTAGCTTTTCCTATATATAAGCTTTTCCCACAGCCAGGCACACAGTGGGATGAGCTTTTCATTTTTAAAAATAAAATGTCCACTTGAAGATATGTGTTGAATATGTTTATTAGTGGTTGACAAGGAGCAGAGACTACACACTCCATATTGTACTATTATTAACATATTTTCTTGATCCAAGTTGCGATGATCCCCAACATCTAGTACGGTAGGTTAGTGCAGGGTTCTCAACCCGTGGGTCGCGACACCTCGGGGGGTCGCCAAATTATTTTAGGGGGTCCCCAAATTATTTTCCAAAAAAAAAAGGAAAAAAATATATTTTTTTAAATTTTATTTTCACGATTTTTCAAAAATAGCAGACCTACAAGCTCGTAGCGCGCCACTCGGTGGCGCGCTATGAGCTTGTAGATCTGCTATTTTTCAATAGCTAAATTATAACAATGCTTAAAACACCAAAAGGGGTTCCCGCCCAAAATGGTTTAAGGTTATTGTAGCAGTCAATTTATATTGGGGGTCGGGAGGGGGCGGGGCAGGGGTCCCGAGACATTGCCAAAGCATTTCCGGGGGTCCCCGGCCAAAAACGTTGAGAACCCCTGGGTTAGTGCAGTGGTTCCCAAAGTGGGGTCCGGGGTCCCCCAGGGGTACTTGAGGGAGTTCCAGGGGGTCCCCAGCTAAATGATCATTTGGAACCAAATGAACCCTTATGGGCCTGTAACTCAGAGAGTGTACACATGTACACTCTCTGAGTTGTTAACTCTCCGAGTTAATTTAGCATTTTTTACTATATAAATTGGGGGTCCCAGAGATAGAAATGCTATTAAATGGGGGTCCGTAGACTAATGCATGTCAAACTGGGGGTCCTTGACATTAAACGGGTTGAAAATCACTGCTAGAGCCGTAAAGATCTTCTCTTATTGGCGTCCTTGGCATAACTTTTCAAATGGGGGTCCGTGGGCTAATTAGTGTCAATATGGGGGTCCTTGACGATGCATCTCCCCCGTGCGCTGCTGGCCTGGCGCTATGCTCTGCACCGTGAGGCGGTGACAGTCGATGTGTCTGAACTCGGCAGCGAACAGAGCAAACAGGAAGAAGAACAGCATGACCAGGGCCCACTCGCACACCGCCGCGCCGCTCTTGTAGCCGGTGTTGTGAAGAACAGCCACTGGAGGAAAAGGGCAGTCAAGGACCAACAATAGTCAAGAACAGTGTTGATTTCGTCGACTAAAACCAAGACGAAAAATGTTCGTCGACTATACAGTTGGGTGCCACCGATATTGTCCCTTATCATTTGACCCATTTAGGCCTGACCTCAAATTTTAAAAAAATCCTTCTAAATCCTCCAGTTTTCTGAAATAAATATTTTCACGATTTTTCAAAAATAGCAGACCTACAAGCTCGTAGCGCGCCACTCGGTGGCGCGCTATGAGCTTGTAGATCTGCTATTTTTCAATAGCTAAATTATAACAATGTTTAAAACACCAAAAGGGGTTCCCGCCCAAAATGGGTTAACTGTCCTTTTGCGCAGATCACGCAAACCTCAGCAAAAAGAAAAGGACAATATCGATGGCCTCCAACTGTACCTTTTTCCACTGACGAAAACTAAATGGAAACTAAATGAAAACTAATCTATGATGACTAAAACTAAGACTACATATATACTGACAATTCCGTCAACAAATAAAAACTAGCCTAACATGTTAGGAAGGGGACTAGTGGACAAGAGATCCAGTATAAGTCATTTTACACTTGGTTGCATGCTGAAAATAGCCAATCTAAGAGCTCGTAGATCGGCTATTTTCAGCGTGTTTCAAGTGTTAAAAACAGTCATTGCGGTGGCATCAAGGCCCACCAAAATACATTTTAGTCGACTAAATCAACTGTAGATTCATATTAGTTGACTAAAATCTTAGGATATTTAGTCGACTAAAACTAAGACATTCCAGGTGACTAATATGTGACTGAAACTAAATGAAAACTATTGAAGAGACTTATGACTAAAACTAAAATCAAAATTTGCTGCCAAAGACACTGGTCAAGAAGATAAAAAATCACACCCGTGTGAACTGAGTGGTGTAAGGTCTTATATAGCCTGATCAGCTGTGGTCTGACGTAATGTCTGACGTAATGAAATCACACCCGGGTGAACTGGGTGACCGTAGCAACCATGCTCATTTTTTCTGCACAGACAGACAGACAGACAGACAGACAGACAGACTAACAAAGCCAGTTGTAGGAGTGGTTTACACCACTCAAAAAGTGGTGTGTATCTCTAAAAGTGAGAGGTAGAATAGCTGTGTCTATGGGCAACTTTAATATTAGCTTCTTTTTTTTTAATGAAAGAAATCACACCTGTGTGAAGTGAGGGGCACTCTTATCATCATGCATCATCATATACATCATCTCATTCCAGCCAATCACAATTAGTGTCCTCACTTTTGTCTTCATTGTTTGTGTTTACTTTAGACAATGTTTGTGTTTACACAAACACTCAAAGCTGGGTATAGGAGGCCCCTAGCGCCCCTCAAAAACTAAAACTAAAACTAAAAGCGTTTTCACTTTTTCACTTCGACTACAAATGGACAGATTTACAAAACGATGGTCTGACTGGGGCATGTATGCACGTCAAACAGGATTTGGTTTTTGAGAAATAACATTTTAACCCATTTTGGGCGGGAACCCCTTTTGGTGTTAGCATTATGTTATGCTTTAGCTATTGAAAAATAGCAGATCTACAAGCTCATAGCGCGCCACTCGGTGGCGCGCTATGAGCTTGTAGATCTGCTATTTTTGAAAAATCGAAGAACGACTGACATAGAAACATAGCTTTTTCAGAAAACTGTCAGGATGTAGAAGACATTTTTAGAATCTGATCTCAGGTCAAATTGGGTTCAGAGAAATAACATTTTAAGGTCTTTGTGTTTTGGGCGGTTTTTATCTTCTGTGTTATGTGATTGTCTTTCCGTCATCATGGTGACACAACGCTAAGGTTGGTGGAAAGCCATGGATCTCTTTATATACATGTACATAACGGCAAATATATTTTAAAAATATATATATGTCTCATGTGTCATTAGGGTATCATATTGTTTATGACGTGCTTCCCTGGTCTCAGAATGTATCTCTTTTTACTTTCTGTCTGTTTGTCTTTGTTTGTTTGTTTCTGTTAAAAATCTAAAACTAAAGGAAGGGTTTTTTTTAGGGTTAGGGTTACACTTGACTTTAGTACATCCACTACCAAGGCTTTTGTAAAATGTATCAATATTAGGAAATAACTGTTCTAAAAATGAATTAAGAAAAATGATTCAATCAAAACTATTATAACCTTGCATGGAACTATCAATGGCGGTAGAACTGTGCTGATACGTTGCCCAAATATGGGCCGACAGGGATGGAGTCAAACACATGCAACGCGCTACATCAGGCTACATCATAGCCTAGGTGGCGATATGGTCAGCGGCCATATTTAATTTATTCTTTATTCATGGCTGCCAGTTCCCACCTGATGTCATGTGGGAGTTCAGACTGATCCAGATCGTACTGAATAACTGCTACTTTGCATAATGTCTTCAGACTAGGACTCAAGTCTAAGATAAACAGGTCATCAGAGTACCCTCCGAAGAGGATGATACCATCTCCCACAATGAAACAGCAGCCATGCATCATCCTTAACGGGCCGTTCCCCTTGGGCTTAACCTCCTTCCAGGAGAAAGTCTCTGGATTGTATTTCCACAGATCATTTAAGGTCAGATCATTGACCTTAAAGCCCCCAAATATGTACAGCTCTCCATTGTAGGAAAAGGGTGAATGAGCGTGACGTCGTTCTGGAAGAGGCTGTGTAGAAGGTGTGTTTATCCAGTTGTTGGTCTCTGTGTCAAACACTCTGATGGTGTTGTACTTCTCCCTCTGGCCGCCTTCGCCTCCAAATACAAACATCTTTGTCCCGATGATGGTGGCAGAGTGAGCACTTGTAGCAGGTGGTGGAGTGCCTCTGGCGTTAATTAAAGTCCAGACCATTGTGGTGGTGTCCAACTTGGAGATGTCATTCGTCCATGACAGGGCTATTCCTCCATGGATAAACATGGCCTTCCCCAAGACACAGGCTGAGTGGCCTATCCTCCCCTCAGGAACAGTCCCGGAAACGCTGGGTGTGAACCATGTGTGGGCGTCGACATCAAATGCATAAAGCACGATGTCGCACTCCATTGTGGAGTCGTACCCTCCCCAGATGTAGACGATATCTCCTACCAGCACAGCTGTATGGAACTGGCGGCTGGAGGGAACCTCAAGGTTTCTTTTCCCAGGTGTCACGGCAGGGGGCAACGTCCTCCATCTCAGAGACAAAGTGTTGAAGACGTACACAATGGCGTGATTCTCTCGTGATTTACGTGATTGATAGCAACTTCCAAATGAGTACAGCTCGTGGTGACCCACGGTCACTGCATCATGCAAACATCCTCTCAGATGCACTGTCCAGTGCATCGTTGGACACACCTGCAACTCGCTGAATATCAACTGATCTGACAAACTCTGCAACTCACTGAATATCAACTGATCTGTAACGAAAAGAGTCTGTCTCTGTTGTTGTTGCTTAGAGCTCTTAAAGAACGCCTGTCTCTGTTGTTGCTTAGAGCTCTTAAAGAACACCTGTCTCTGTTGTTGCTTAGAGCTCTTAAAGAACGCCTGTCTCTGTTGTTGCTTAGAGCTCTTAAAGAACGCCTGTCTCTGTTGTTGCTTAGAACTCTTAAAGAACGCCTGTCTCTGTTGTTGCTTAGAGCTCTTAAAGAACGCCTGTCTCTGTTGTTGCTTAGAGCTCTTAAAGAACGCCTGTCTCTGTTGTTGCTGCTTAGAGCTCTTAAAGAACGCCTGTCTCTGTGGTTGCTTAGAACTCTTAAAGAACGCCTGTCTCTGTTGTTGCTTAGAGCTCTTAAAGAACTCCTGTCTCTGTTGTTGCTTAGAGCTCTTAAAGAACGCCTGTCTCTGTTGTTGCTTAGAGCTCTTAAAGAACGCCTGTCTCTGTTGTTGTTGCTTAGAGCTCTTAAAGAACGCCTGTCTCTGTTGTTGCTTAGAGCTCTTAAAGAACGCCTGTCTCTGTTGTTGTTGCTTAGAGCTCTTAAAGAACGCCTGTCTCTGTTGTTGCTGCTTAGAGCTGTTAAAGAACTCCTGTCTCTGTTGTTGCTTAGAGCTCTTAAAGAACGCCTGTCTCTGTTGTTGCTGCTTAGAGCTCTTAAAGAACGCCTGTCTCTGTTGTTGCTGCTTAGAGCTCTTAAAGAACGCCTGTCTCTGTTGTTGCTTAGAGCTCTTAAAGAACGCCTGTCTCTGTTGTTGCTGCTTAGAGCTCTTAAAGAACGCCTGTCTCTGTTGTTGTTGCTTAGAGCTCTTAAAGAACGCCTGTCTCTGTTGTTGCTTAGAGCTCTTAAAGAACGCCTGTCTCTGTTGTTGTTGCTTAGAGCTCTTAAAGAACGCCTGTCTCTGTTGTTGCTGCTTAGAGCTGTTAAAGAACTCCTGTCTCTGTTGTTGCTTAGAACTCTTAAAGAACGCCTGTCTCTGTTGTTGCTGCTTAGAGCTCTTAAAGAACTCCTGTCTCTGTTGTTGCTTAGAGCTCTTAAAGAACTCCTGTCTCTGTTGTTGCTTAGAGCTCTTAAAGAACTCCTGTCTCTGTTGTTGCTTAGAGCTCTTAAAGAACTCCTGTCTCTGTTGTTGCTGCTTAGAGCTCTTAAAGAACGCCTGTCTCTGTTGTTGCTCCTTAGAGCTCTTAAAGAACTCCTGTCTCTAATGCGGGTCCAAGCTCGCTGGTCCCAAGTTGTGCAGGTCTGTGACTCCGTTCGACTGTCTTATATTGTGTCGCTGCCGCAACATAACAGTGTCAGCATGACGTCAGACTGAAAGGTCATTAGGTCCACGGACAGAGCCATGACGTCAGACTGAAAGGTCATTAGGTCCACGGACAGAGCCATGACGTCAGACTGAAAGGTCATTAGGTCCACGGACAGAGCCATGACGTCAGACTGAAAGGTCATTAGGTCCACGGACAGAGCCAGATGATTACATCTCGAGCAAAAGTACAGTAAAACTCATTTACTAAGTCAACAAGTTTAGTTTCACAAACTGTGCAGCCTTTGAAAATACATGAGTTATTATGAACTGTACTAATCTTTCCAAAACAACAGTAAAGGAAATTCTTATTAATTTGTCATCATGACGTGACATGTATATTTGCTCTATTGCTTCATTGTTTAATCTTGACACAGTTTGTGTTAGGACAACATCTACACTATAGCTATAGCAAATAGGAGGGGCTAGCGTCCCTCAATAATCTGTGCTCTCAGGACGGGAACCCCTTTTGGTGTTCTTGTTGCTATGTACAGTATATAGCAACATAACATTTTTGTCATTTTTGAATAAATATTTGAAGTTTTTCAAAAAAGGATTTAGAAGGCGTTTTTTAAGAATCGGCCTCAGTCCGAAATGGGTTTAAAATAAAGCATCGAGATGCAAAACAGGAACAAGAGGAACAAAAGCTAATGAATTAGATTTGTTTAAGAGGACTAAATATATTCTTTGCACTAATTTATCACTGTTGTGTCTACTGTCTACACACTCAATATAATAGGCTTGTGGCAAAAGCAGTTGACTGTTGACTGTTTTGCAGTGGCGTGCACAGATGGACACTAGGGGGTGCTGGAGCACCACCTGCCCTTGCCCTCTGCACAGCAATGTGCCCTTTTTGAAGAAAAAAAACAGGAAAAAAAACAGTACAGTGTACAGTATGTGAACCATGGTGAAATTAATCAATCTTGATTAAAAAAAAAGCTTCTAATATATTATTTATGCCCCGAAATCTATAAATCTCACACTATTAACCCATTCAGGCCTGACGTCAAAATTTAAAAAAAAAAGTTTTCTAAATCATGACAATTTTCGGAAAGATTTGAGGCACATTTTAACGATTTTTCAAAAATAGCAGACCTACAAGTTCATAGCGCGCCACTCGGTGGCGCGCTATGAGCTTGTGGATCTGCTATTTTTCAATAGCTAAGTTATAACATAATGTTTAAAACGCTAACGCTAACGTGACATGGATGCGTTCCAGGTCTCAATGGATTAAGGCAACCGGCCGGTTCCACGCGCTGCACAAGGTGCCCTTTTTTCACTTGAGCACCTGCCCCTCTAAATGTCTGTGCACGCCACTGCTGTTTTGAAAGCTTCCCCAGAAAACATTGATATAATTTGCAGCCTTCATCAAAACAAAAGGCTTTTTCAGGCTTTTTTTAAATCATTTTTTCAACATAATAATTTCAAAATAAAATATCTGCTAAAAACCGATATATTATTTCACCGATACCGATATATCCTTTTAAGGCCAATCAATCAACACTAATAGGAGGTATGGAGGATACTGATGATGACCAGAATGGTACAGATGGTGCAGCAGGCGGCTCTGGGAGGCCCCACCCAGCGCTTGTCCTTAGACGCCTCGGTCCGGTAGGTCAGCCACAGCTGCACCCAGAAGTAGGCCAGGCCTATGAAGAAGGCCAGGGTCGCCCCCAACAAGTGGGCGCCCATTACGACCGATTGCTGCAGGGAAAAGAGATGTGATGGGTTGGAACTTAGCAATTAATAACCCATTTTTAAGCATTATCTTATACTTTAGCTATTGAAAAATAGCAGATCTACAAGCTCAAAACGCGGCACTGAGTGCCGCGCTACGAGCTTGTAGATCTGCTATTTTTTGGAAAAATTGTGACAATGTGGCGCAAATCTTTGAATGTATGCTTTCACAGAGAACGTTTCTAACTAAAATCATTGCTTCTGGGGAGGGTCCCTGAAACAACATAATTTCAGATGAGGGTCGGCGGCCAATTACATATAATCTTTGGGTCCTTGACATGAAATAGATTGAGAACCACTGACACAGAAACATGGGTTTGTAGGGTTCAATCATGCTTGCAAGATATGGGGGAGCCATACCTTTGGTTGCTTTGAATGCCAGCATCAGAGTTTTGTATTCTGTGCGGGCAGCGACTGGGAGCCAGTGCAGGGAGCGGAGCAGGGGGGAGACATGTGAGAATTTTGGCTGGTTGAAGAGGAGTTTACCTGAAAGTTTCCAATGATGGAGATCCCTAAGGCGGAGATGAACCCCAGGACGATGCTGGTGATGTTGGCTTTGCCATGGCAACCGTAGTCTCTGACCTGTTGGAACCTGATCACTACAATCCACAGAGCTGAAGGAGAGAGAGAGAGAGAGAGAGAGAGAGGGGGAGAGAGAGAGACAGAGAGAGGGAGAGAGAGAGAGAGAGAGAGAGGGGGGGGGGGGGAGAGAGAGAGAGAGAGAGAGCGAGAGAGAGAGTAGGTCACCAGATACCAAAGGCTTTTTGAAAGGAAGATTCATTTCACTACAATTAAATTTCACTTTCAAATTAAATTTCAATTTCACTACTATAAAAAGTTAGGGGCGCACGTTTATGAAATTATGACCGGTATACGATCTCTGATTATTTGCAGGGTCATATCTGCCGATACCGATTCCGATATTAATACGGATTATGCTGCCTTCAAACATTAGAAATACACAAAACAAAAGCGACAGAGCCATTGACGGTCACATCGTTATTACGTCTGTGAAAGTAATCTGGATTATTTTGAGACAGATCCGATACCGAATCCGATGTTGCATTTATATGTCCGATATCGATATGCTACCGAATATATCGTGCATCACTATATTCACTAAGTGTAATAGTTCTGTAATGCTAATATAATAACGGTTTAAATTGTTTTCCAAGTTCCATCTTGAAGACGGCATGCACGAACACCAAAGCATAATGCACTAATACAGTCAAATACTTTGGGAGATACTTTGCAATGTGCAGACATTATTCTCCTTTTCCATTACCGGTATACTTATTTGGTCCTGCACCCAGCCCTACATTTTTGTATAAACCATTTTTAAAAATGATATACCATTTAGAAAGAAAAAAACAAACAGTATATACCTTGAGTGGTATGCCAAATAACACTTTTGCCCCTTATGCATTTCCGTGTGTTCTTTTCCAAGCACATATCGCCTCACTGAGACACACCACTTGTTGAGGAAAAGCTTTGTGAAAGACATCCTGAAAAAAAGCTTACAAATATAAAAAAAGTGCCATTACCTAAAACAGCACAGATGTTGCAGATCTGGGAAAAGACACAGCTCTGTGGGGTGAACGTACCACATTGACTAGAGGGAGATAGAAATGGCATGATTAATACATCATTTAACCTATTACAAAAGGAAAGCATATGTGTCTTAAAAAATGGCTATTCAGAAAATAGCAGATATACAAGCTTGTATATCTATCTGACAAGCTTGTAGATCTGCTATTTTGGAAAAATCGTGAACATTTGTGCAAATCTTTTAATATGCATATTTTTTTAAAGCAAACTTTGAATGCTGATGCCTGTATCCTATAATCCAACTCTGCCACGCCCATAAATACAACCTGTATCCTATAATCCAACTCTGCCACGCCCATAAATACAACCTGTATGCTATAGTCCAACTCTGCCACGCCCATAAATACAACCTGTATCCTATAATCCAACTCTGCCACGCCCATAAATACAACCTGTATGCTATAGTCCAACTCTGCCACGCCCATAAATACAGCCTGTATCCTATAATCCAACTCTGCCACGCCCATAAATACAGCCTGTATCCTATAATCCAACTCTGCCACGCCCATAAATACAACCTGTATCCTATAATCCAACTCTGCCACGCCCATAAATACAACCTTTATCCTATAATCCAACTCTGCCACGCCCATAAATACAGCCTGTATCCTATAATCCAACTCTGCCACGCCCATAAATACAACCTGTATCCTATAATCCAACTCTGCCACGCCCATAAATACAAGTATGTGTGAAGAAGTGGCCACATATTGCAAAATAGAGAACAGACGTCTGACATCAAAATCATCATAAAGACATTTTCCTGTTTAAAAAAAAAATCCCCAAATCACTTAATATAAAAACTGTGTTAAAGAGAGAGTGAAGCATGTTATCGGGGTAATGCACAGCTTTTGGGGTTCATTGACTGACCGAGCGGTGTGTACAAACACAATGGTACAGTTATACTACAAACATATTTGTATGCCAATTAATAAGCCATGGTTTTCATATCAACGTCTCTTGACTTGACGGCATTATTCGTTTTGCATATATAGCCCAGAGGCACTGAGGTAGACTTGGGCTAATTATTTTACAGAAATGTAATTTGAAATATTGAAGAATATTCATATAATATTCAATCATTTATTTCCAAAACCAACTGACAGTTAATTGGAACTGTAGTGTATACACTATAGAGCAGGGGTTTTCAACAGGTGGTCCGTGGACCACTGGTGGTCCGTGGAAGTATTGCATGTGGTCCCTGAACAGACCACTCATTTTGATTTTAAACGTTTTCTTTCCACTAGTTGAGAAACCGTTAACTGAATGACCTGGTGACTTATGATGACCGTCCATGTAGTCATTAGAAACCGTTAACTGAATGACCTGGTGACTTATGATGACCATCCATGTTGTCATTAGAAACCGTTAACTGAATGACCTGGTGACTTATGATGACCGTCCATGTTGTCATTTTACTGACAAGTTGGAGGTCAAGAAATTCAACAGAAAAAGGGAGTTAGAATCTGAAGAGGGGGGGGGGGGGAGTGCACCGGATTGTCTGGTTGAGTCATTATTATTATTATTAGGAAATTAATAGTCAGTGTTACAAAAGCACTAATCCCCACCCAACACAACAGTGGTCCCCAGGTTGGTGGTCCCTTGTTCACAATCAGTTGAAACCCCCTGCTATAGAGCGTCGCAGTCCCGCCTCCTACCCTGGACCAGGAAATGAAACCCAATGCATTATTCTCATAGACATTTCTTAAAGTATTTATTTAAAGACGGTTACGCCGCGGACAAAGCCAACTCGAGTCGTGACAACTCATGACAACACAAACAATATTTTGGACCAAACAAATAATTAGAAAGAAGAAAAAAACGGCAGGTTACAACACTTTTTTTGTTGTTTAACTTCTTTGTAATTATTTGTTTGATCCAAAATATTGTTTGTGTTGTCATGAGTTGTCACGACTCGAGTTGGCTTTGTCCGTGGCGTAACCGTCTTTAAATAAATACTTTAAGAAATGTCTATGAGAATAATGCATTGGGTTTCATTTCCTGGTCCAGGGTAGGAGGCGGGACTGCGACGCTCTATAGAGTGCTATGTCTACATAAAATGCTATCTAAGGTTTAAGGTGAGCAGGTCTTGGAAAATCAGGACATCTGAAGTGTCAATGCGCTTGTAGGTCTGCTATTTTTGAAAAATCGTGAAAATGTGCCTCACATCTTTGAATATATATCCAGTTTCAGTTTTAAACTCAAACTACCTGGAACAACATATTTTCAGATGGGTGTCGGCAGCATATTACATATACATTTTGGGTCCTTGACATGAAATATTGAGAACTACTGATATAAAAACATGAGGTTTTTCAGAAAAAAATATACATTTTAAAAAAGTCATTTTTTAAATTTCGACGTCAGGCCTAAATGGGTTAACCCATTCAGGCCTGACGTCGAAATTAAAAAAAAAAGTTTTCTAAATCATGACAATTTTCGGAAAGATTTGAGGCACATTTTAACGATTTTTCAAAAATAGCAGACCTACAAGTTCATAGCGCGCCACTCGGTGGCGCGCTATGAGCTTGTAGATCTGCTATATTTCAATAGCTAAATTATAACAATGTTTAAAACACCAAAAGGGGTTCCCGCCCCAAAATGGGTTAATGGTTAATGTGGTTGAACGCTAACGTGACATGGATGCGTTCCAGGTCTCAATGGGTTAAGCTCATGTACACGAGGAACTGACACCAACCTGATATAAGGGAACCCTTCGGTTACATTCACTGAACCATTCGACACAGCTATTCCATACCTAAAAGGAAGAAATAAAGAAACGGTAAATGACTCGTCGTTGATGATGACTTCCCGCTTATAATCATCATGCGGCTCCTCTGCAGCCATGTCATGTCTCACAATTTACAATTTACAATTTACAATTTAGGCATTTAGCAGACGCTCTTAATACAGAGCGACTTACATTAAGCAAGAACAAAAAGCATGGGAATACATCACATATGTAAAATGCATTTATCGCGAAACATGCGTAAGCTAAGAACGTGACTAGAACATATCTATATAATGACACTATACATATAAACTATAACTAGAACATATCTATATAATGACACTATACATATAAACTATACATATATGCTATACTATGCTGTACATATATACCACCTGTCTTGAGGAGATAAAGGCATGGATGAGCAACAACATCCTTCAGTTACAGAGTAACAAAACTGAATCTCCCATAAAACTGAAACCCCATATCTCATCTCACC
Organism: Electrona antarctica; assembly: GCF_951216825.1. NCBI lineage: Eukaryota > Metazoa > Chordata > Actinopteri > Myctophiformes > Myctophidae > Electrona > Electrona antarctica. The sequence goes on along the minus strand of NC_136795.1, from coordinate 5,491,904 downwards.
TTCGACGACCAGGTCATCCCCTTCTCCTCCTCAGTCACAAACCTGTGTTAAGTTTCGATCCTCACCTGACATTCGATGTCCATATAAAGCATCTGTGCAAAAACTGCATTCTATCATCTCAAAAACATCTCCAAACGCTGCCCCCCTTCTAACCCAGTCAGATGCAGAGAAGCTTGTCCATGCCTTTATCTCCTCTAGACTGGACTACTGCAACGCCCTCTTCATTGGGATGCCTGGCAAGAGTCTTCAGAAGCTGCAATACATCCAGAACAGGAACAGCACTGCCAGGGTCCTAATGAGTCCCTAAGCACGACCACATGACTTCCTTTTCTCACTGCACTCACTGGCTCCCCGTTTCAGCCAGGATCAACTACATGGTCCTGCTAATCATCACTCACTGGCTCCCCGTTTCAGCCAGGATCAACTACATGGTCCTGCTAATCATCACTGGCTCCCCGTTTCAGCCAGGATCAACTACATGGTCCTGCTAATCATCGCTCCCCGTTTCAGCCAGGATGAACTACATGGTCCTGCTAATCATCACTCACTGGCTCCCCGTTTCAGCCAGGATGAACTACATGGTCCTGCTAATCATCACTCACTGGCTCCCCGTTTCAGCCAGGATCAACTACATGGTCCTGCTAATCATCACTGGCTCCCCGTTTCAGCCAGGATCAACTACATGGTCCTGCTAATCATCACTCACTGGCTCCCCGTTTCAGCCAGGATCAACTACATGGTCCTGCTAATCATCACTCACTGGCTCCCCGTTTCAGCCAGGATCAACTACATGGTCCTGCTAATCATCACTCACTGGCTCCCCGTTTCAGCCAGGATCAACTACATGGTCCTGCTAATCATCACTCACTGGCTCCCCGTTTCAGCCAGGATCAACTACATGGTCCTGCTAATCATCACTCACAAACTGCATAAACGGACATGCCCCTCCATACCTACAGAAACTAATCAACCCTCCAAAAACAACCTCCAGCCGCACCCTCAGATCTGCAAATAAATTCCTACTTGTGGTTCCAAATTCCCAAACTATGCACCATGGATGGGGGGGCCGGGCCTTCTGCTCGGTGGCACCGCGCAGGGGGGCCGGGCCTTCTGCTCGGTGGCACCGCGCAGGGGGGCCGGGCCTTCTGCTCGGTGGCACCGCGCAGGGGGGCCGGGCCTTCTGCTCGGTGGCACCGCGCCTTCCTTTAGACTTCAGAGTACCGCAGGGGCAGACCCTGGGTTATTTTAGAACAGGCCATGAAAACATTCTTATTTCAGAAGGCCACTTCATATTGAACTGTTGTGTGTGACCGATGTCAGCAATGTCCTTTTTGTGCTATACTTTTTTTTAATAACCCTGCTTTTAACTTTCTATGATTGATTATGTGAGGGATAATATCTGGCTATAGGTGGTCATTGTCAGGAGATAATTCACCGACGAGGGAGTTTAACCACCGAGGCGAAGCTGAGGTGGTTAATCACCCTTCTGCTTCAGATACGAGACGTTAGACAGACACTCGATCAGGAAGCTGAGTGTAGAGAGAGGGAATTACACGTGGGTTTCGAGGCTCCATCCAATAAGCTGACGGAGCGCCCCTGGGCCTTGCACGAGAAATATATAATCATGAGAATATATCTCACATCGGCTCTGCTCAAATGATATGACAAAGCAAATATTTACATGACGACATTTAAGTGATAACCAGGAAGGCAGGTACTCACACAGTCCATATACCCACTGTCCCAAAGACAGCAAGGCAGATGGGAAGCAACGCCCACAGCCACATCGTTCAGCTCCTGGCTGGTACACCTGGAGGGGAGACAGACACTAAAGTAAAGCCACTGCTCAACAGTGATGGAACGGGTCAAATAAGGTAGATAATATACAAAATACACAGGTGGGAATGAGAGAGATTTTTTACTTCTACGATTCTAAGCTACATGTGACATGACATGTGACAACACAGTATATATATTCTACATAATAAACTCCAGGGAGAGCGAGAATTCAGACTTAAAAGACAAGCAATGACAGAGGTTGTGAATTTAAAAAAAGAATAACTCAAAAATGACTGAATGAGACTGAGATGGTGACACAGAGGCAGAGAGCGTAAAAAGAGGAATGGAGAAAGACAATTTACTCACCGAGTTCGGAGGCGCGAGTGCTACAGGTAGTAGGGTGAGAATCAAGTTGCTTCAAGCGGACAAGCCTCTTCTCTTCTTAACCTTCCTTCTCACTCTACAGTTACCACAATGACACTAGTAGAAGAGCACAATTTCACCACAGAGAAATACTGCACTTTGACCTTGCAGCACGCAACGGTAGGTTTGAAAGGAGCAACAGCTTACTGACTGCAAACAAAAAGCCAAGAGCTCCGAATCTAAATTCAGTTCCCGTTTTGAGGGTGTTTCCTAGGTCGATTGATAAACCGCTGCTACGGTAATGTCACATAGCTTTTGTTTGGCGCGCTAGACCTTGAGCAGAGTTTCTGTCATTTCTTTTTACAACCTCTTGCACAAGTTCCTACCGTTCATAGACAAACACTCCTTTACCGTTACACTCTCTCAATTAAAACAATAACAATCTAAAATGTCTCTGCCTCACAACATCATTTCAGATATGAAATGAATGCCCATTTAGGAAAAGAGCCTTAACATAGTGACGATATAATTCAAACTAAAGTGGAAGTCTGAATCGCTCCGTCTGTTTTCCGGCTGTGTCCACAGATGACGTTTGGATTAATCATAAATGCAAAGCCATAAATGATGGTTTAATGATTCTTTTACACCTTTCATTATCAGCTTTATACAATGACATATCTGTAATGTCATAAAAACTGCCAGCCATAATGACCTTTGCACAGGGCTGAACAATATAGACATTGGGATCGGCATTAATTAGCATAGTATTAAGAATAGTATTTTTTTTTCACCCCCTTTTCCTCCCCAATGTAGTCGTTATGCCAATTCATTCCTCCCTACACACATCTGTGTCATCACTGCTGTTGTGCCCCAAGTTCTGGCTCACCGACCGGGAGTACCCGCCCAAAACTCCCTGCTGACAGGTGCCGCCCCAGCCCATAGGAATACATGCAGTGACAAATATCACCCCTCCAGTCTCCACCCAGCTTCCCTCCCCCGAACACAGTCCAATTGTGTTCGCATAGACGCCCGACAAAAACCACGGTGGATTGGAAACCCACAACCTCCATGGTGGTAGAGCAGGGACTTTTACGACTGTGCCACCCGAGCGCCTGTGTCGCCTCACAGCTAGAAGGTCCTGGGTTCGATTCCCGCTGGGGAATTCTCCTCCAGGTCATCAGTGCCCATACCATGGGTGGCGTTGGCGAAAGGGTCTTTCTGTGTGGAGGTTGCATGTTCTCCCCGTGTCTCCTAGGGTAGGTACCCTCACATGTTCTCCCCGTGTCCCCTAGGGTAGGTACCCTCACATGTTCTCCCCGTGTCCCCTAGGGTAGGTACCCTCACATGTTCTCCCCGTGTCCCCTAGGGTAGGTACCCTCACAAAAATCATGCAGTAATCCTGGTCTCTAAACTGGGGGAGGCCCCCCTTGGATAGCCTGATGGATGGGGAAAAGGAACTGGTTGGAATAACGTGTTCTTTCCACGCGCTATACGTTCAACCAGGGAAACTCCCCCATCAGGTGAACAGAAGCGGCTTGAACTCCTCATGCATAGAAGGAAGTATGAGGTCAGTCCGTTGCTCTCCCCAGGTCGACAGAGAGAGTGTAGAGAGGATTACACTAGATAGATATTACACTACACAATATTGACACTAGGTGGGAAAAAAAATGTATAAAAATGTAGTAAAAAAAAAAGAAAAACAGACACATAGTAAACTCAAATTCATGACAGCAATTGTTCTTTATTGAAGGTTCAGTGCAGCATTCACCATGACCACGCTCCAGGGTGAAGTCTCTTAGCTTGTGTCTCTGTGTGTGCACGCGCACGTGCGTGCATGCATGTTTATTTTAGAGCTCCAGCTCAATCTTGACATCCATCTTGGCCTTGTAAGGTTCCAGCAGGGGACGCACTTCCTCAGACAGGAATCTGGACACCTGGAGGTGGAGAGTAGACATTAGGGATGGAAAGCAGGGAAGCAGACAGAGGCGCGGCAGGCGCTCAAAAGTGTGGGGACATTATTTATCCAATTCTAATCTTTGATTGGAATTGGAATCATTGATTTAGATTCAGAGTTATTAGCGTTAGAAGATTTCAGCTATAATGGAAGGGGAACACTTTTGATGACGCACCAAGCGGAAATGACGGCAAAAGTCGAGGACTCATCCATTTGGTTAGTTAAATTAACAGTGGTTTTACAATATAACTTGGGGTACCAGAGATAGAAATGCCATTAAATTGGTGGTCCATAGCATAATGCGTGTGAAAAGGGGGTCCATGAAATTAATATGTTTCGGAATCACTGCTAGAGCCGTAAAAATCCTCCCTTATCTGGGTCACTGGCATAATGTTTGCAAATGGGGGGGTCCGTGGCCTAATAAATGTTGATTCGGGGGTCCTTGACCCAATGATATGTTCTATGGTAGATTCGGTACCTGCTGGGGGGCACGGCCCACAAAGCAGAGATATGTTCTATGGTATATACCTGCTGGGGGGCACGGCCCACAAAGCAGAGATATGTTCTATGGTATATACCTGCTGGGGGGCACGGCCCACAAAGGTTGTGGGGTCCAGAACGGCATCCAGCTGCCCCAGGATGGGGGTGAAGTAGGGGTCGGCTTGGACCCTGGCCAGGAGGTCATTGTCCCCTCCTTCCTGTTTGACCACCGCCCCCGCCAGCTGAGACAGCACCCGGATCTTCTCATGACAATCCTGATGGAGGGATGGAGAGAGAGAGAGAGAGAGAGAGAGAGAGAGAGAGAGAGAGAGAGAGGTGAATGTGTGAAGAAACTATAATCACTCACTCAAGCCTGAACGCAGAGATCAAACATAATATATTCATACTTGTATTTTCATCTCATCAATACAAAGTTTTCAATTTATTCCTCGGTTAATTGACTGAAAAGTTTAATTCTCATGAACTTCTGCTATTTTGGAATTGTGCAGATCAACATAAATCTGTGATTATTATGTAGTGCACTGCAAAGCCCTGTCATAGTTATTGGGAAAATAACCTGTTTTTGAGCCTTTCAAGCCCAAATCTTAAGGTTGTATATCATCGACTGTTCAAATATACTGAAACGCAGCCAACCCGGAACAAAACTCAGGGTCAGGTCTCCTCGCGTGTGATCCAGTGGTTACTTTTTGGCATTTTTAGTAATGCATAGTTTATCACATCAAACGAGTGGTAGAAGCAGCCTGACTGTGGGTTGTGTAGTGGAAGTTGGTGTCTGAAAATAGCAGTGCCATTAATAATCCATTTTAAAAGGTATTATAAGGTGGAGCGTGCGCTGAAAACACTGGCATCAAATGTGGAAAAAAGATGACGTTAACGGACATTGTCCTGTCTGGCCATGAACATGAATACAACATATTGGCAAAGTTCAATATGCAACAGAATTGCTTCTCTCTCTCTCTCTCTCTCTCTCTCTAAGAGCATTTCCAAGCTGATGTGTTTTTAACTTGTTATATGTACTGTTTTATTGGTTTAAATTCCTATTTAATTAGTTTTTTCTAATAAAGTTGTCCTCTTGTTATGTAAAGCGTCCTTGAGTACCATGAAAAGTGCTACTGTATATAAGTCCCAGATATTATTATTATTACTAGAGCGGTGCCCATTGGGCACTGGCCTACTTGGAACGATGTAAGTTGGAAATGCATGCCCTGCCCAGATAGTATGGCTGTGTCCATTTTATGCCCATATATGGAGTTCTTTGTCAGGCATGCCAAAATATGGAGTCTATGCAGACATCAGAATGATGTCAGAACAGTCCAGCTCCATATATGGACCCTGGGCAGGGACCCTGTCACAGAGGCCCGGGCACAGAGGCCTTTTTGGGGCGGTTCTGGACAACCGTAGGTTTCCGACTGACTCGACACCGGTCACTGCACACCCTGTGTTGGGGTGGAACACGCGTGTCGAATTCCGTGGATTACAGACGTACCGACGTACGTACTCACACACAAGAGACTTGGTGCATTTATAGTTAGATTATCCCATTTTGGGGCGGGAACCCCTTTTGGTGTTTTAAACATTGTGTTATAATTTAGCTATTGAAAAATAGCAGATCTACAAGCTCATGGCGCGCTACGAGCTTGTAGGTCTGCTATTTTTGAAAAATCGTGAAAATATTTATTTCAGAAAACTGGAGGATTTAGAAGATTTTTTTTTAAATTTCGAGGTCAGGCCTAAATGGGTTATATTATTTAGAGCGTTTACCTGTCGGTTTCCACCAGCCTTCACCATGGCCATGATGATGTTCTCCGTGGCCATGAAGGGCAGCTCCTGACGGATGTGTCTCTCGATCACCTTGGGATAGACCACCAGGCCCTCCGTGATGTTCTGCAGCGTGCTGAGGATGATGTCCGCCGTCAGGAACGACTCCGGCAGGGAAATCCTCCTGTTGGTGGAAAGGACAAAGACATAAGAGGAGGTCCAACATCAGTGTTGATTTCGTCGACTAAAAACTATGACGAAAAATGTTCGTCGACTACCTTTCTTCACAGAAGAAAACTAAATGAAAACTAAGCTATGATGACTAAAGCTAAGACTAAATATACAGACGTATATTTCGTAATTTCGTCAAACAAATACAAACTAGACTAAAATGTCTCACTAGTGGACAAGAGATCAAGTAGAACTAAAGGACAAGTCATTGTATGCTTGATTGCATGCTGAAAATAGCAGATCTACAACTTGTAGATCACCTATTTTCAGCATGCAACCACACTTGGTTGCATGCATCAGGCATTTTTACGACGCCATCAAGGTCTGCAAAAATGCATGTTTGTCGACAAAAACCAACTGTAGATTTAGTCGACTAAAATCCTATGATATTTAGTCAACTAAAACTAGACCCAACTCTAAAACATTTCAGGTGACTAAAATGTGACTAAAACTAAATGAAGTTTCATTCCAAAGACTATGACTAAAACTAAAATCAAAATGTGCTGTCAAAATCAACGCTGTCCCAACATGAGAAAGTCTGTACTGAAAGAAGTAGTATGAACTGAACTGAATAAAATGGATTGAATTTAAGTCAATTTAAGTGCATTTGCAATTGAATGAGGCGGCCAACATTCATACAGTATAGAGCAGGGGTGCCCAAAAGGTAGATCGCGATCTACCAGTAGATCACAAAGGCTGTGCAGGTAGATCACATGACATGCCCCTAAAGAGTATTTCATTTAAATATATTGAAGAAAAAAATTAAAAAAAAAACATTTTCCCCCCTCTATTTCCCATTCCAAGTGCATTTGTCTTATACTGTACAGAATGTAACACGAACTCTACTATTCCGAAGCCCCCTCAGGTACATATTTAAGTAACTAACTCTTTTCTCTATTTCTCTGGGAGGATAGGATTAGCTTTCTGGCATATAGAAGTGAGTGGACAATAGCAATAATCAGAATACACCATTCCTCGGTTTCCTAAATAGATGCAAGATTATGGCTATAAATGATGGATAAAACTAAGCTATGACGACTAAAACTAAGACTAAATATATTGACAATTTCGTCAACAAATAAAAACTAGACTAAAATGCTGGGAAGGGACCAGTGGACAAGAAATCCAGTACAAGTCATTTTACACTTGGGTGTAAAATCAAGTCATTATGAAGGCATCAAGGCCCGCCAAAATACATTTTAGTCGACTAAAATCTTGTGATATTTAGTCGACTAAAACTAGACTAACACTAAAACATGCCAGGTGAATAAAATGTGACTAAAACTAAATGAAAACTATTCAAGAGACCATGACTAAAACTTGCTGTCGAAATCAACACGCGTGTTCGTGTCTGTGTGCGCTGACCTGTTGGCACTGTCATCCAGTGTTCTCTCCAGCCACTGGACAGAGGCCGTCTGCAACGGGTTGGCCAACAGTGCCACCAGGTGGCGGGCCAGACTACAGCAGCGTTCTGCGCGCATGGGGTTCCTCTTGTAGGGCATGGCACTGGATCCTGTAGCAAAATAATGATGAGTCACTAAACTATAAACAGTACAGTTTCTTTCCTAATCATTTTTTGTAAGTATTGTTTATTATCGTACATTTTTCTACAAGGGGTTTCCCCTAGGGTGGGTGGGTGGGTATGCGTTATTGTTGGTTTTGTTTTGTCATGGATGTTATTTTTTTGTTGTTTTTTTGTGTACCATGTTCCTTGTATGTCTTTTATATGTCTATAAAAAAAATGAACTAAAGGACAAGTCATTGTATGCTTGATTGCATGCTGAAAATAGCAGATCTACAACTTGTAGATCAGCTATTTTCAGCATGCAACCACACTTGGTTGCATGCATCAGGCATTTTTACGACGCCATCAAGGTCTGCAAAAATGCATGTTTGTCGACTAAAACTAAACTTGAATTAAAAAATGAATTAAAAAAATAAACAGTACAATGTCTAGGTTTGGGAAGGAGCTGCTCCCTTTGACCCGTTTGGGACGGGAACCCCTTTTGGTGTTTTAAGGGCCTTTCAAACGTGAAGCGATATAACACGCCTATTGTTCCATTTTCAATGAGACCTGCGTTTTTGCACGGAGCAGTCGCGGTGCGACAACGCAAGCGTATTAAATTAATTTGTTGCGCGCATGCTCGTTTCGTGCACACGCTCACCAGACCTGGATTCTTTTTTTGTACGCTTGCGCCCCTCTTTAGAAGACCTGTAGCAGACCTTTCGTTGATCCGTGCGTGCGTTCCTCACTTCCCATTTGAAAGGCCGTTTAAGCATAATTCATGTTATACTTTAGCTATTGAAAAATAGCAGATCTACAAGCTCACGAGCTTGCAGATCTGCTATTTTTTGAAAAATCGTGTGGCGCAAATCTTTGAATTTATATTCTTTCAGAGCGAACGTTTTTAACTCAAATCTTTACTCCCTGAAACAACATATTTTCAGATGTATTGTAATGGGGGTCGGCGGCCAATTACATATAATTTTGGGGGTCCTCGACATGAAAATGTTTGAAACATGGGTCTTTCAGAAAACTGTCAGGATTTAGAAGACATTTGTGACTAAATTTGACTGAGGGGCTGCCATTGGATTTTTTTGAATTTTCGTTTTTTCATGTCATGTGAAAGCAGGGAATCATAGCTTCAAATTGACATAATATTGGTTGTTCAGTTTGACCCACCAGTTTTGGAGATATGGCTTATAGAATAATGTCTAATTATTCTAATGGCGAATTGAGAAAACAGGCTTGAAAGGTTCACTTCTGTGGTCTCTAACATTACACCCAACTACATATTTAAGCATTTATTTCATATTTACATGTCGATTTCAGCTCTGACACTTATTTCAGACATGCTCTAGTATGTGAAGAGTCTGCCTGTGCTATTAACGCATTTAAAAAAAAAAAAAAGCTGGAATTTGCGCGATGGCAGCCTCTCAGTCAAATCTGGTCACATTTGTAGAATGGTCCTGCGGTCTAAATGGGTTAAAGAAGGTACAATAAAAGGGCCTTGATCATCATACGAAGATGTGCACGTTTTAACGTTTAACTGAGTGACACTTTATAAACTTGGTAGTTTACAAAGCTCTACGTTAAAACCCTTGGCTATAATTATCAACCAGTCTAGACTAGGGATGTGAATTATCGAATTAATTCATTGATAATTGATACGTTGATATTATATACGTGATAACCTCCGATTAACCGGTTAGTTGATAAGATGCGTTTTTTTTTATTTTTATCTGAGAATCTTAATTTCCCTTAATGTCTAACATAAAATGCTACATTTTGCTGAAATACAGAAAGAATACATAAGGGATATTATATTCCTTTTCATTTTACCATTTGAGACACACAGGGCCAGGCAATGGCATCTTTTTTATGAGGAATCAAAATGAAATGAAACCTGCACCGTCTTGTCTGTCACATCACATGCAAAAGCAGAGATGTTTCTGTGGCTACCAAGGTGGTAGGGGGGACCGGCCCACATGTGTGTTCCTCGCACAGACAGCATTACATTTTTAGAAAACCGCCCAACGATAGAACTGAACAATGTTCGATTCATTGTTAACTGTTAAGTTGAATTGGAGAATTTCTTAACGGCGATGAACAATTTAACATCCCTAGTCTTAACAAATGTTCCATTGACATTAGTGGGAATGTGGGGACACCATTTTCCTCAGACGGTGTGTGAGAGCAGAGGAGAAGAGTGAATGATGAACATACCAATCTGCTCTTTCTCAAAGGGCTCCTCAATCTCTTTCAAGTTGGCCAGCAGGCGGATGTCAGTACAGATCTAAGGCAGAGGAACAGATGAAAGAGAATACGTTTAAGAGACACAGTGAAACAAACATTTCTTCTTTTTATTTTTGTTTTTTTTGCCATTGCTGTTTGCTAAATGACCACTAGGTTGCAGCGTTGCCCACTGATGTCCAGGTTCTGTAGCGACCCAAAAGAGAAATGTGATTTTTGGGACCCAGCCTAGTGAAAATAGATCTACGACTACAAGCTCACAACGCGTCGTAGATGGGCAATTTTCACTACTTCTTAAACAGCTGTTGTCTAATTTATGTTATTTCTTAGATTTCTTCATAAAATTACTGAAAACAAATCATTGAATTTTGTTTTCAATTAATGAAAATGTTTGCTTTTTGGAATGTTTTTATTTTATTTTTTATAATAAAAACAAAATGTAGAAAACCAAAAATAAGGGGACACATACAAATGCTCACCTTATGGACAGTGGCTCCAAGGCTGGCCAGAGTGGACAGAGACTCACCTTATGGACAGTGGCTCCAAGGCTGGCCAGAGTGGACAGAGACTCACCTTATGGACTGTGGCTCCAAGGCTGGCCAGAGGGACAGAGATGCTCACCTTATGGACTGTGGCTCCAAGGCTGACCAGAGTGGACAGATAATGCTCACCTTATGGACAGTGGCTCCAAGGCTGGCCAGAGTGGACAGAGACTCACCTTATGGACAGTGGCTCCAAGGCTGGCCAGAGTGGACAGAGACTCACCTTATGGACTGTGGCTCCAAGGCTGGCCAGAGGGACAGAGATGCTCACCTTATGGACTGTGGCTCCCAAGGCTGGCCAGAGGGACAGAGACTCACCTTATGGACAGTGGCTCCAAGGCTGGCCAGAGTGGACAGAGACTCACCTTATGGACAGTGGCTCCAAGGCTGGCCAGAGTGGACAGATAATGCTCACCTTATGGACAGTGGCTCCAAGGCTGGCCAGAGTGGACAGAGACTCACCTTATGGACAGTGGCTCCAAGGCTGGCCAGAGTGGACAGAGACTCACCTTATGGACAGTGGCTCCAAGGCTGGCCAGAGTGGACAGAGACTCACCTTATGGACAGTGGCTCCAAGGCTGGCCAGAGTGGACAGAGACTCACCTTATGGACAGTGGCTCCAAGGCTGGCCAGAGTGGACAGAGACTCACCTTATGGACAGTGGCTCCAAGGCTGGCCAGAGACTCACCTTATGGACAGTGGCTCCATGGCTGGCCAGAGTGGACAGAGACTCACCTTATGGACAGTGGCTCCAAGGCTGGCCAGAGTGGACAGAGACTCACCTTATGGACAGTGGCTCCAAGGCTGGCCAGAGTGGACAGAGACTCACCTTATGGACAGTGGCTCCAAGGCTGGCCAGAGTGGACAGAGACTCACCTTATGGACAGTGGCTCCATGGCTGGCCAGAGTGGACAGAGAATGCTCACCTTATGGACTGTGGCTCCAAGGCTGGCCAGAGTGGACAGAGACTCACCTTATGGACTGTGGCTCCAAGGCTGGCCAGAGTGGACAGAGACTCACCTTATGGACAGTGGCTCCATGGCTGGCCAGAGTGGACAGAGAATGCTCACCTTATGGACTGTGGCTCCATGGCTGGCCAGAGTGGACAGAGACTCACCTTATGGACAGTGGCTCCAAGGCTGGCCAGAGTGGACAGAGACTCACCTTATGGACAGTGGCTCCAAGGCTGGCCAGAGTGGACAGAGAATCGACATCCACCTTACGACTGTACGTCTGTCCTGTCACCAGGTAGGATCTGCAGGGTCAGACCGGAGAACCATTTAATTATTAGGAAACATCGGTTAACAATAAGATGATCTCTTCTGATCGCTTAACCCATTTTGACCTGAGATCAGATTCTAAAAATGTCTTCTACATCCTGACAGTTTTCTGAAAAAGCTATGTTTCTATGTCAGTCGTTCTTCGATTTTTCAAAAATAGCAGACCTACAAGCTCGTAGAGCTTGTAGATCTGCTATTTTTCAATAGCTAAAGCATAACATAATGGTAATTATATAATTGGTATTTTATGTGCATGCGTGTCTAATGTCACAGTGCCTATATTGTATTATGTGTTGCTGGGACGTTTTCCCCTCATAAGATCTCTCTCTGTGAAAACTCACTTTTTGAAGCCGGCCATCTCTGTCACCAATCTGTCCAATTCTTCGACCTGAAGCAGAACATTGATATGGAACGTCAGGACGAGAAGATGTGCAAACTACATACTCTATGTACAGTATGAGACCTACAGTAACAAAATAATTGTTGCCACAACATTTCTGCATATCTTGAATAACAGTAACACTACTTTAGATGGTTATGATGATGCTTAGGGACACTTCATAATGGCAGATTTTGACGCATTGTGAGCTACATAATAGTACAGGGGTTTTCAACCGATTGTGAACCAGGGACCACCACCCTGACTGAGAATCAACCTGAGGACCACTGTTGTGTTGGGAGGCTTCCATTCCATATTAAACTCATCTTGCTGTTCATTGTAACTTACTCCATGTTATTCATGAGCGAGCAGACACATGCGATTGATTATGGCCACATTTTCTTATAATGGCCGACTCAACCAGGCAATCCGGTACAGTTTCCCTTGAGATTCTAACTCCCTTTTCTGTGGAAGTTCTTGACGTCAGACTTGCCAGTAACTGACAACATCGACGCGTCACCATACCAGTCACCAGGTCATTTACTGCATCGTTTCTCAGCTTGTGGTCGATAACATAAATGTAAATACAACTCTTCACTTTCCATCCATCCATCCATCCATCTTCAACCGCTTATCCGTAGTCGGGTCGCGGGGGCAACAGCTCCACTAGAGTGCTCCAGACTTCCCTCTCCAGAGCAACATTAGTGACTTCCTCCTGGGGGATTCCGAGACGTTCCAAGGCCAGTGAGTCGATGTGTTTCCTCCAACTGCGCCTTGGTCTGCCCCGGGGTCTCCTCCCAGTGGGACGTGCGTCGAGGACCTCCCTAGGGAGGCGCCCGAGAGGCATCCTAACCAGATTACTAAATGCACGATGAGGGACCACATGCAATACCTTCACGGACCACCAGTTGAAAACCCATGGGCGAGTAGATCAAAGTGAAAATTAAAGTAGTAGTTGTGAGTTTTGTGACTAAACCCTAAACCACAGTGGATCCGTCACAGGTTATTCATTTCCTGAAAAGTAACGGTGTTGGACAAGGTTCCCACCCAACAGCGACAAGATGTGAGCTAGCCTCGCAAACCCATTTTGACCTGAGGACAATTCTACAAATTCCTTCTAAATCCTGAGTTTTCTGAAAAACCCATGTTTCTATGTCGTTCTCAAACATTTTCATGTCAAGAAGCCACAGAATGATATGTATTTGGCCGCCGACCCCCCATCTGAAAATATGTTGTTCCAGGGACCCCCCAGAAGCAAATATTTGAGTTAAAAACGTTCGCTGTGAAAGCATATATTGAAAGATTTCAGCCACATTGTCACAATGTTTCAAAAATAGCAGACCTACGAGAACTTGTATGCTTAAAACATAATGCTTAAAACACCAAAAGGGGTTCCCGCCCAAAATGGGTTAAACTGCCTTTACAATGCAAATTGCCCCAGGCAGATCCAGCAGTGATATTAGTAACGCAACGCGAGGCTAGAATTAAGCATCAAGCTAAAACAGTAACACAGGCACACAGTAAATTGTTAGAAGGCAATATTTGCAACAGTCCCAATTTTATTCAAGATGCAGTGTTACCTGCCTGGTCTCTCTATCAAAATAATGCAACAATGCCAGGGCAGGTTGTTGACAGGATATTGCATCGACCACACACGTGTGTTGATTGTGGCCCGGAAACCATGTGTGCGACATCTTTCCCCTTCTCTGACCTCAATTTCCTTTCTCTCTACACTACTAACTAAATAAACAGAACGTCCGAACACAACGCCTCAAAATGTTCCATCTTTATCGTCATCTTTCCTGTATAGTCTTGAGTCACCTTGTCATGGTCCCCCTGGAAGAGCTGCAGGAAGCTGGCCTGTGTGCCAGTGGTCCCCTTGACCCCCCGGAAACGCAGGTCATCGCGGGCCCTCTGAAGGTTCCTCATGTCCATGGCTAGGTCCTGTAGCCAAAGGCAGGCACGCTTGCCCACAGTGGTCAACTGAGCTGGCCTGGCGGGAGAGAAAGAGAGAAGTACATCGATACCCAATTTATCATGTGTCTCTGCCCCAAAGTTATTTGTGCAGCCACGCCCGACAGCCAGCGAAAACTAGAGTTCTCGCCCTCAGGTGTCTTACTGGTACAATGCAGATGTATAGTATGTTGATTACTTATTCACACACACGATATGACATTATATTATTTAGACGTCTACTGTTTGCTTGACCACAAATGCTAAACATTTTAAACATTGTATTTCGTTAACCATGTTGTTTAGAGGGAGAGAAGTTTGATGACGGTGTTTGTTCTATAGGGTTCATGCCATTTATACAACAACCTAGCACTTGTCACTCTGGATAAGAGTGTCTGCTAAATGCCCACATTGTAAATTGCATGTCGTTGCTGTCCGGAGGAAACCTCATAACTCAATTTTTTGATTTTATTCCATAAATCAGTGCTATTGAACACCCTTTACTTCTGTGTGTTGTTTCATAAATCAGTGCTATTGAACACCCTTTACGTCTGTGTGTTGTTTCATAAATCAGTGCTATTGAACACCCTTTACGTCTGTGTGTTGTTTCATAAATCAGTGCTATTGAACACCCTTTACGTCTGTGTGTTGTTTAGAAAATATTGAACCAGTGGAAAGTAGTAAAAAACACACAAAACCTCTTAACTCCATTGGACCCTCAAACTGTCTGCTAAAAACAGCTAACTCCACCACCTCTCTCCTTCTCATGCAAGTAATTGACAATATCTAAAGTCACAACACCATCTTTGATGGGGCAGTATTGCATCGTTTAAAAAATATATAAGGTTTGATTCATTTCCTTAAAACGTATATTTTTCATTTCCTGAAAAATGAACATTTTGGAGTTTCCTCCGGACAGCAGAGATGTTCACACTCACTGGTAGTGTGTGAATCCAAGCGTTGGGAGATCTGCGTATTTCTCTGCAAAGTTTGCCAGTCTGTCAATCACTCTGGCCAGCTGACGGAATAAGAAAGCATCATTAAATGGTAAATGGTAAATGGTGCATTTATATAGCGCCTTTATCCAAGGCGCTTTACAGAGATTGTGCATTACATTCACCCATTCATACACATATTCATACACCGATGGCAGCGGAAACCATGCAAGGCACCAACCAGCACATCGGGAGCAATTAGGGGTTCAGTGTCTTGCTCAAGGACACTTCGACAGTAACTCTGGGGGAGCCCGGGTTCGAACTGGTAACCTTACGGTTACCATGCAGGCACTCTAGCCCTGAGCCACCGCCGCCATTATAGTATTATTATAGGTCAGAGCTCAAAATAATACCATCACAAGGGGATCCGTTGGCTATTTATATTCTTCAGCCCCGGGAATCTGCTCTGATGCTGCTTCAATGCATGCCTGCAGGCATGCTAGAAATCGGTTTTGTAAAAAAATAAAAATAAATAAACCTTTCTGAATAGTTTTCACTTAATTATTTCCACTCTGTAGCCAGAGAACAGCTGAGGACTGTTGGCTGGGAGGAAGAAACATAAATAAAAGGGCAATTATGTTTCAATTTCCACTGACATTTACATCCAGTGTGTGTGTGTGTGTGTGTGTGTGTGTGTGTGTGTGTGTGTGTGTGTGTGTGTGTGTGTGTGTGGTGCAACAGCTGAGCCTCACCTTAGGCAACAGAATGTCAAATCCGTCACGCAGCATAATCAGATCCTGAAGAAAAACAAAAACAAAAAGGTAAAGGCATTACATCGTAATGTTAACTACTTGGCCGATCTACAAGCTCTCAACATGAGCTTGTAGATTGGCTTTTTCCCCCCTGCGAAACGATTTGGTGGAGGAGACATGTCAACGTGGCTATGATTCAGGATGCTTATCTGCTTATTTATTTTTTTATATATATGAACGTCGTATAAAAGCATATAAGTATGCGGACGTCTCTGACGTTTATAACAAACCAAACCGTTTGAAAATCGGTTGAAAATTGAGCAAGTTATGCATTTAAGAGTACATGCCCCATAGACACAATGTTATGTGGCCCGAGGTAAGATGGCCGCCACGTAACGACGTCGCTCTCCATTGGCCAACAGCGCGGGTGAGCCATCTAGAGTTTATATATATCTATGGGTTGGGGCACCTGATGGAGGGGGAAGACACTGCTTGGAATAACATGTTCCTTCCACGTCCAACCAGGGAACCCCCCCCCCCCCCCCTTGTCAGGTGAAAAGAAGCGGTTTGGACTCCTCATGCATAGACGGAAACATGAGCTCAGTTCGTTGCTCGGTTGGCAAAAGGAATGTAGCGGCCAGCCAGGATTACACTAGACAATTGACACTGGGTGAAAAAAAAAATGGGGTTACAAAAATATTGGGATAAAAAATAAAAAACCTATGTTTCTGTATCAGTGGTGCTCAACCTTTTTCATGTCAAGGACCCCCAGAACTATCTGTATTTGGCCGCGGACTCCCATCTGAAAATATGTTGTTCCAGGGAACCCCGCCAGAAGCAAAGATTTGAGTTAAAAACACTCCGAAAGAATTTATATTCAAAGATTTGCGCCCACATTTTCACGATTTTTCAAAAATAGCAGAACTATAGTGCTTGTAGATCTGCTATTTTTCAATAGCTATAAAGTATAACAATGCTTAAAACACCAAAAGGGGTTCCCGTGGCCTGTTCCGTGGCTCAGCGGTCTAGGCACCTTTGCTGGTAATCCAGTCTGGCAGTGTGCCGTGGGTTCGACTCCCAATCCCGACGGCCTTTACTGCATGTCATCCCCCTCATCTCTCTCCCCATTTCCTGTCAGCCTGCTGTCTGTCCCTCCATAAAAAAATAAAATAAAGGCGAAAGCCAAAAAAAAAGGGGTTCCCGCCACCCAAAATGGGTTATAATTCCTCCTCCTTACGGTGTTGTCGCCGACGTAGCAGGAGGTGGCTCCCAGGTGGATGATGGGAGCCGCGGCGGGGCAGCAGTGAGCGAAGGTGTGCACGTGGGCCATGACGTCGTGCCGCAGCTTGCGCTCCTCCTCCGCCGCCATGGCGAAGTCGATGTCCTCCGCGTGGCTCTCCATCTCCACTATCTGAGCATCGCTGATGGGCAGACCCAGAGCCTGTGGGGGAAGAGTAGGGAAGAAAAAAAACATAAATATCCGAGACCATTTTTAGGGTTTTATGGAAGACGTTTCTGCACATAAATGCTAGTTTGACCGCTTGAAATGCAGTCTAATCTTAAAATAAGCAAAAGTAGTCTATTCGACAGCATTGAGAGCTTGTAGAATAGGCTACTTTGGCTTAACTAGAAGAAATGCTGGCATCTCCAGAACCCAAGTGACTGAAATCAGTCGTGGCGACTGAGAACTTTAATCCATGGGTATCTATTTGAATAGAAACATTATTAACTTTCAATGCATTATAGTGATGGGTATTGCCTGCAACTTCGCAAATCGCGATAGATATGTATCACAATACAGATGACACGATACGATATAATATTGATTTATATGCCGATTCCAAATAATGACCATTAGGGCTGGGTATTGCCAACAACCTCACAATCAATACGCATCACGATACAGTGTCCGACCTAGACCACCGGTTGCCGATGTATTGACAAATATATTGTGAGACATTATTAAGTTTCCAAATCTTAATGGATAATCAAAACTTAGTGGATAACATTTTAAAAAAAAGCAAGGATTTTCTTTTTTGTTTTAATTAAATAATGTTTTAATGGATAAATGCAAAAGATTTAATCATATTTAGGCAGAAACTGATTCTGACTGTTTGTCTAAAAGCCTCGTCACACAGCATAATAACATTTCTGCCGTATCGATAATGGTACGATACAACTATTGTCATATCGATTAATTGAACCCACCCCTAATGCATTATGCATTACTTATTAAAATCACTTGAACCCTAGCATCCCTATTCTGTTACAATAGGTGAACTTTTGGCGAAAATAGCAGATCTACAAGCTCACGATGCATTGCGAGCGCATCGTGAGCTGGTAGAGTTGGCTATAAAAAGGACGGGGTACGGGGCCATGTACAGACCCCTGAGGGAGCCCATATATAAGCTTAAGTGGCTATTGACAGCCATCGCAGCAGTTTGCACAGAAATGCATGCGAGTTTGTTGGTGGTCAAATACTATGCACAGTTCAGTGAAATACAAACAAGCTGAATCAGGAAATACGGGAAAATCTGACTAAATATTGTTTTTAGAGAACGAATGCTAATCAATAAATTGCTTTGCCAAAAGCACTGTTATCTGGCGCACTCCACTCCACAGCCACAGACGGAAGGCGAAACAGACCCAAACGATGACATTCCATGATTTATACCAGTGGTTTTCAACCAGTGGTCCTTGAGGGGGTTAACTTCCAGGTGGTCCCCCCCAGCTAAATGATGGAGAGTTGGAAACAAAATGGACCCTTATTAGATCTTTAACTCTTAAATTATTGTTACATACCTGCATCAGGCTACCAAATTTACAAGAAGTCTACAAATTTAGAGCTGGTAAAATCATTGTAATTTTTGATCAACGTTTGCCTTATCTCTCCTATGGTACCACATCAACACAGCATGGAAATGTGGGAAAAGTCTTATCCAGTCTTATAGAAAATAATACCAGCACTCACGTAGTATCCTGGAAGGATTAAAGCTTTATGTGGTTTTCCCCCATGCAGCAAACAACAGTAAGGACGTTTCGGCCCGAGGGCCTTCTTCAGCGTCAATCTAGAGAACACTATGTAGGTCACTTATAAAGAGGACCTGCTAGGTGTCACGCACATAGCGGTCCGGGTGCACCACAAGTTATCTCAGTTTACCTCATACAGGACATCATAATTTAGCTGTTGTAATCCTTCCAGGATACTACGTGAGTGCTGGTATTATGTATGTTCCAGAACCGTGCACCCGTGACATTATGACGTGGAAATACTCAACCGAGTGCTTGCTTTTAGAATCAGAATCAGAATCAGTTTTATTGTCACATCACAGGTTTACAAGGTAAAGAAGTGGGTGAAATTCGTTTTTGTACATCGTTCCCATCGCAACGTTAATTTCCATAGAAAGAAGAGGGGGGGGGGAGAAGAAGAGGGGTGGGGGGCAAGTGGGAAGGAGATCAAAACAAGAGAGCAACAGAATCTACATATTTACAAAGTACCTGAGATAATAAAAACTAACTAAGGTGCCTGAGCATAGCAGCAATGTATGTATACTGTGCATGTTATACATATGGACGTTATACATACATACATTTTACCTTCCTCTAAAAGTCTTATCCAACCACAACAAAATATTCTTTCGTTTTGTCTTTTCTGTGAGGGAAAACCTCATGGTGGTCCGTGGCTTAAACGCCGAACCAATAATGGGCCTTGATATGAAAAAGGATTGAAAACCACTTGCTTTATACAATCATCCCGAGTCTCGTGACGACCACATTGTGATAAGAAGACGTGCTCTCTATTTGAACAGTGCATTCATGTGACTGACTGACTGGCCTCTACAATTAGTTAGTTGAGGAATTCTGTTGCAGACCCTGAAACCTCCCATCTCCCTCTCCCTCTGTGTAACAAGGCCACACGGTTCCAGGCCCAGTGACTTTGATAGCTACTATGTTATAGGTCAGGAGATGGGCCAACCTGTGCCAGCGCTGTTGAGAGAGTTAAGAGTTGCATCAGTTGAGGGGTCAGAAACATTACAGGTCATGCGCTTCATGAATCATGCGTCCTTCATCAACACCAATTATGAGGATTCAAGTTTGGAATTATACATAGTAGTACATACATACAGTATATACAGTAGTATCATACACTGTTTGGAACAATATTGGTTGCCTGAAGGCAAACATTATGTTATGTCCGCATTCTTCTTGTTCTTGTCGTTGAGCGCACCTAAATACATTCCCAATCAACTGTCAGTTGGTTTTGGAAATAAATGATTGAATACTGAATATTATATATTCTTAACATGACCCGCCATTTCTGTAAAACAATTCTCTATCTCAATAGCTCTGGCCTGTGCAAAACGAATAATGTCCTCAAATCAAGAAACGTTGATATGGCAACCACGGCTTGTTTTTGCATACGCAATTCCCGAATACATAATATGGCCAAGGCTAGATATGTTTGTAGTATAACTGTACTACCAAAAGCTGTGCATTACCCCGATAACATGCTACAGTACGCACACTTGGAACATACAGACGAGCAAGGCAGCTGAGCAGACAGGGACATAGTGTGTGACATGTGACGTGTGTGTGTGTGTGTGTGTGTGTGTGTGTGTGTGTGTGTGTGTGTGTGTGTGTGTGTGTGTGTGTGTGTACTGTAAAGTAAAATATGGATTCTCTGGGGGTCAGTTTCCTATTACTGTGACATTCTCGTCATGCTATTTTAAACACACAAACCCTCCCCTAGTGGTAGCAGTACCCTCTTGAAAATGAGATGCTACATCTCAAAGGGGCTGTCCCTTCAATAAAAATCTGAAATCTGAAATCAGTATGGTATTGTAGCTCAGCTAACTCCCTAAAGAAAGCGTGGGTCTTCAACAGGGGGTCTTCAACAGTAACCAACTACAGAGGATCTGACAAATCTGTGGGTGATGGGGAACATTAGTCGAAAAGAAAGCAGATACACAAACTAGTAGATCTGCCATTTTCAGAGAGTTGGTGTAAAACATGCACACCAAGTATAGTACCGAGCCAATGGTCATGTCGACTAAATATTGAGGGTTTCGAAAGGGTCTGAAAATACACATTAACACGAATCCAACACGATGTGTGTCCAATAGTAAAGATAATGCGTGTCAAAACAAGTCTATGAACCTAATCTATCTAGGATTGAAATCTATGAAGAAAAAAAAAGTAACCTGCAAGTGCTGCAACACAATTTCAATCAATATGTATTGGGGGTCCCTGCTTCATCTCTGTCTCACAGCTAGGGGTTCTTGGCCTGAAAACACACCCTAGTAAAGAACATCTGGAGGGTTTCAGAAATGTTCTTCTCAGCGCACGGCGGAGCCGGTACACTTTGTTCTGACCTCAGCCCGATTGGATTACTTAAAGTGCTGACTGTGAGATGAATAAAAGGGAGATGACTCAAGTTTAAGATATCAGTTCTGTTAAAGTAGCACTACTGCCCTTTATCCGTATGGAGTATGGCCTGCCTGTGTGTGTGTGTGTGTGTGTGTGTGTGTGTGTGTGTGTGTGTGTGTGTGTGTGTGTGTGTGTGTGTGTGTGTGTGTGTGTGTGTGTGTGTGTGTGTGTGTGTGTCTCAAGTCATATGAGGTGATGCATGTGAGACAGGGTCTGATGTTAATTAACCACAACCTTCTCCTGGCCTCTTTAATGTGAGGGGTGTGGATGGAAGTTACTGTACTTGTCACTTGGGGGGAGAGAGAAAAAGACTGGACTAGTATGCTTGCCAAAGTATCAGAGGAACATAGTCAATTAATGTAGGGTACGGTTGAAATGTTGACTGGACATGGATGGTCAACAACCTAAACCAGTGGTTCCCAATCTTTTTTACATGCATATTCCATGCATATTCCCACTAGGCTTTGGAAGAAATGCCACTTGACAGTTTTCAAATCAGCCTCATGGTGGCGCTACAACAGGCAAAGCCACGTCTCACACACGTTTATATTGCTCCTAAACATTTTGCCAAACATCACACACACTCCTATCCTCCTGGTGGAGACCTGTGCCCAGAAGGGCACTTTTTCTAGTTGAAAATGTTTTGGGCAACAAAATGTAGGGCCTGTGTTTGTCTTGTGAGTTTGTTTTTCAGAAAACTTGAATGGTTTCATACTGACTGCTTTACCTTTTCTGGCCGTGACATTCCTTCAATACAAATGTTAAAACAGAGTAGGCTCTATTCCAGGGGTGCCCAAAAGGTAGATCGCGATCTCGGATCTACCAGTAGATCACAAGGGCTGTGCAGGTAGATCACATTACATGCCCCTAAAAATATATATGTCATTTAAATTTTGCCACTTGAATTAAGGTGACTTGATTGACATTTAGAAGGGCATGTCAGCTCAAACCCACAATGTATTACTTTGTTTTCAAGATTGTTGTGCACAAACGTCAGTAGCATTTACCCCCAGGTAAACAAATTTCAGCAATGCGATCTGATAATTTGTTTGGTGGGTAGATCTTGTTGCATCATAGTCATTTTGAAAGTGGCTCTCAAGTCAAAAAAGTGTGGGCACCCCCGCCATTGAGAATGCATTGGGCGTTTAAGTTAAATAACTCCGAAACTACAAATCATTTCAAAGTAAAAAGTTCCAGCATGTGTCTCCACAGTAAGCTGAATTATAAAAAGTGTGAATGGAGTTTCTAGGTGAAAGTGCTTTTTTGACATGCCAATATCTGCCATTGAGCCCCATTGTAGATTTCTCAAATTTGAAAGCACTATATTTCTAAAACTATGAAACATTTCAAAGATTTATTTTCAGGCAAACATGTCCACCTAAATAGGTTTGAATGGGGTGTCTAGGTGTAAGTATGTAGGACTAGTAGTAGCATGCCAAAGTTTGTGCTATTGCCATTGAGAATGCATTGGGTGTTTAAGTTAAATACGGGGGGACATATTTTGACAGCAGAAACTGCCTGTCATAATTTCTCCCTCCCTCCCTATTCCAAAGCCCCCCCCAGGTACATTATATATTTAAACTAGTTTCAGCAATGGTACACTTATTTTTTCAGTGGGTAGATCTTGTTGAGCTGGTCATTTTGAAAGTAGATCTCACGTCATAAATGTGTGGGCACCCCTGCTCTATTCAATTGCTTATGCTTACATTGATAAATAGTAATACTGTGTGTCACCACAAGGAGTCCAAGGACTGTACGAATTGAAGGGAGCACAATAGCCGCAATTTGCAACTCTAGATTTTTTTATAATGGGATGAATCTAGAGTTGCAATACCCTCCATTGACTCCCCACTCATCATTTTGCGTTTGCGATCTGCTTGTCTTAAACGACGTTAAACTCACCAACATTGCAGCTGTAGTCCAAGCTTGAATTATTCTCTTTCAATCTGCAAAGCTTGTTTTTCATAAAAATCCCCCGTAGACATGTTATGAGCTACTTTCTGTCAAGAAATTCTGTGCAAGTGATTATTTTTCTAAGTGCTGGAGTTTGGAAGCGCTCGTCGTAAGTCACTGAACGTCCCTGCATGCATCTGTTTCGCATTTGCACATAATGCAGGAGGCAGCAGCGCGACCCCTTAATACAAACGAGCGCTTCCAAACTCCAACATTTCTTCTTCTTGACAGAAAGTAGCTCATAACATGTCTACGGGGGATTTTTATGAAAAACAAGCTTTGCAGATTGAAAGAGAATAATTCAAGCTTGGACTACAGCTGCAATGTTGGTGAGTTTAACGTTGTTTAAGACAAGCAGATCGCAAACGCAAAATGATGAGTGGGGAGTCAATGGAGGGTATAGGGTGTACCAAAATCTCCTGGAGGGGGCGTCAACATATGTGTCACGTGGTAGCTTCCGCCATACTTGCTGGCTTGTCTGGTTTGTTTACATTGAGCGACCATCCGTATGCTTGTATACGTTCTTTTTCTAAACTGACCTCACAATGGTGCAGACTTGCTCAGTAAATAAGTGCCACAGCAGGTCGCGTCGAGGAAATGAGCCAGAAAACGGAATTAGATGTTCAGCTTTCCAGCATGGAGACAGCATCAAGGAACCCAGATTGACGAGTTTACAAAAAGACGTAGAATGACTTGGATCGGCGCACGGGCGCAGAGACATAACGTTCAACAAAGTATCTAAGCAGTAAGCACAGCCGTGTTTGTTCACAACATTTTCCTTGTCCTTGTAATGTATTTGGGCCCGACGTTCTTTCTATCCATCCTGGTGTTTGTTCACTATGTTATCGCCAAGAACGAGCTCAATATTTATAAAAACATACCACCGTCATTCTATTCTGAGTGATGCGGGCTAGAATTTAATGCCCACCAGGGGGCCGTCCCTAGCTTTTTAGACGCCGCCCCCCTCTTGGTGACGTACACGTTGGCACACGCTATAGCAACTCTAGATTCATCCCATTATAAAAAAATCTAGAGTTGCAAATTGCGGCTAGGAGCACAATAGCATATGCGATGCAGATGCTATGTTGTTGTGATTGATTAATAATTATGCCAAGCAGCCTGGAATTCCCTGTCCCTCCAGAAGTTAGAACAAATAAGGCTGCAGCCTGGCTTTGATCTGGCATTTCTCTACAGGGGCACTGATTGAAGAGTATTCTCTGATAGTCTATTCCAAATCATTCAAGCCAGGACTATGTTTTTCACGGGGGGGTCCCTCCTTTAAAACTATATTTAGTTCGAGGAACTTGATATTAGGGCTCTCTCTCTCTCTGTCTCTCAAGGTCGCAGGTTTTAACTGAATGTCTTGCAACAACAGTAGCTCCTTTCGGAACCCTACGTTAAAGTTTCTGACATTTTGATGACTTTATGTCCAAAGGAGCTCAACCCGGGGGGTCCGGAGACGGGCTAGCAACAACAGCACACATCACTAACACGTGCGCGTCGTAATAAAACAATGGCAAAGAAACAACTGTCTAATGACATTAGTATCTGCAGCTGCATCTGCTGCAGTGATCGAGACAGACTCAAACCTTCTCAGCTTTGGCCAGATAGATCCACAGCTTCCTCCAGGCTGTGAACTTCTTCATGTCACTGAAGTTGTAGGCCATTTCCTTACTGGCATATCTGGACACCAGCGGGGAGCGATACTTCATGAATTCCTCGGATCCCTCCATGGTTTGGTGGTCAGGAGAACAGAAGGTCTAGCCACACACACACTACTCTGACAGGTCGATCACAACCACTAGCCTCAAGCCTGTCCACTGTAACCGTGCAATTTCATTTCACATGGACATGCACTGGCTTTTTACGACACTTCTGGTCGGTGTACGGCATACGGTATTGCGTTGATTTGTACTGTCATACGGCAGAAGGTCAATAAATTGTTACTCTATGAAATGAGTGTGTTATTTATTATACCGCCTATAAACCGCCCTCTAATTATTATTATCGATGCCAACTAGTAAATGCTACTATATACTCGCTCGGGGTAGCAGATGTAATGATGATTCATGCATTGCACACTACATATGGGAAATGTTTTACATTTTACACACTCAGTAAATGTAGTAATAAATCGTCTAGACGTATGATCATCCCGTTCCCATGGCAGCAACAGTTGCACGATGATCGACCACCAGATCTATGAACGTCCTGTACACATGACCATTATGGCATGCATGCAGCTATTATTAAAGTAGCCGTGACCATGATGATGATCTGTGGAACCCTGGATCGTTTCTATGCGAGGCAGTATACGATCGAAGATTCCCCATGCAGAAATTATCCATCTGAAGGTGACAGACAGACAGACAGTGCGTTGAATTTAGGACACTTCCGTAATTGAACCCCCCTCTGCTTTTCTATTTCGTGGCATTTAATTCGTGTCTTAGGCTACTCTTATATAACAACATTATAGCCAATTGCCTTGCCTCTGTCTGCGTTATTTCATAATTTATATATGCATTATGCATGCAATATACATGTAGCATAGCATCATATCCCCTCCCTCCTGCGAGCCTGAAGGGAGTGAAGGGCATCATAGATAGGAATGTGTGTCTGTGAGCATCAGCAGCAGCAGCAGCACTGAGTTGCAGCTGTAAACACTATCCATCCCTCCTCTCTCTCTCTCTCTCTCTCTCATTCCCCCTAGCTCTCTCCTCCCTCTGTCTCCTCCTCTCCTCTCCATCTCTCTGTCTGTCTCACTGTCTCCGTCTCTGAATTCTTTCTCGCTCTGTGGATTCGTCCATCTCTCTGTGCTAGCTGTGACTGTGCCGGTGTGCTTTCTTCTACACAGGGCTGTATGGTATGTATGCACATGTATGTATGTGTGTATGAGAGTGAGTGAGTGGGCGAGACTGTGAGAGTGTGTGTGTGTGTGTGTGTGTGTGTGTGTGTGTGTGTGTGTGTGTGTGTGTGTGTGTGTGGGAGGACTTGCCTCCTCCCGTTTTCCCTCAAAATGATGAGACACCTTTCCAGTGCTTCTGCAGCAGGGGTAGTATTGACTTACAGTCTCCTGCATTGCACAATCTCTCCTCTCTGCATGGACTGACAAAATAAGGAAGACATTAAAGAAAAGTGTGTGTGTGTGTGGGAGGGGTGGGGGGTATTGTGGGACAGGAGGGGCAGAAGACAGAGGGGGAAGAAGACAGAGAGAGAGAGAGACACGCTGTGTGTGGTGGTGGTGGTGGTGATGTGGGAGGGGTAGATAATGGGATGGAGAGGGTGAGTGGCATAGGAGGTACAGTGTAGGAGAGACACAGGGAGAGAGAGAGCACCAGCCTTTCACACACACACACACACACACACACACACTGCCTGGAGTCACTGCCTCCTAGGCAGCCCCATTCTCTAGTCTGAACAAGGAAACACGAAAAAGAAAAGCACTGTGGATCCCAGAAGGAGACGGAGGAGGGGGGGCGAGGAGGGGGAGACCAGAGGTTCTACACACAAGATGGCTGCTTTGTCCTCTGCTTCTGAGTCTGGTGAGTGGCTTTTTTGTTTATCTTTACCACTGTTGTATGCAATGCATGCCTGTGAACAACGCAGGTCCTCAACCCTCCTCATCCTATTGCTCCTTTCGCACGTGTAACATCCGGCATTAAGCACTTGACGTTGAGGCCATTTAACTTTTCATCCCACATCCATCCACACAGTCCATGGAACTGTTGCTGGAGTCCACTTCCTGGGTTTAGCAGCTCACATGGATGGTCACAACACTACAGAGACACTGACACAAAAAGCCTTTATACATGTATTTTTTCGATTCTTGTTTGCCAGTCTCTCACTCCTCAAATTACATACTCAGTTTTCGTGCCATGCAAAATATGTGTTCTTTTGACATCCGCTCACAGCACGTCATATTCTGTCATCATGCTATCCTCTGGAGGGAGATCTCTCTCACCTGTTTTTGGATGACAGGGCAGGTTATGTAAAGGGCAGAGGAGGCCAGACAAATGGAGGTGATGGAAGGAAGGACTGAAATAAAATAAAGTATGCATGAGAAAAGTAGCAAGGAAACAGATCAATGTGAAAGTTATTGTCCCAAACATTGCCATCTGTGTCCTAAAATGCTTATTGTGTCATATCCAAAACCTTTAGAGAAAGAGTAGAGAGTAGAAATATATGATTGATATCTCTAAATCACTATGAATTATTATGTCTCCGACTCCAAGATTATCCTGACTAGATAAAGAACTTTTTGAAAATGCATGTGATTTATAAACATTGACTTTTTTGTTTGTTTTTGACTTAAAGCTGAGGTTACGTCATGGCCCACAGACATATTGCCATGTCAATTAATTACACGGGGAACATTGAAGCTTGTGAACAGATTATTCCTTTATGAAAAAAGTGTCTGCACTGCATCACTGGAGCAGTTTTGGGATTCATTGCCTTTGCTGGAGGGTCCTTGTGGTATTGTTGTTGTGAAACATAGATGATGTAATCACTTCTGATCACTAGCTTGCAGGCACGTAATGTCTCCACCCTCCTGTCAGTGCAGTAGATATTAATTATAGTCCAACGAACCACCTAACGAAACCATAACAAGGGGAAGCATTCAATCACGTGCATTGTTTTCAGTGGTGGAAAGCAACTAAGTATTTGCTTAAAGCCTTTAAGCAAATACTTTGTAAAGTAAACGTACTGGAAATTGGAAACACTCTAGTACAAATACCTCAACATTTCCACACAACAGCTCTAAGGTATGTTAATGACATAGTAAAATGTTGAAAATGAGTGGAATGCCCCTTTAAGTTAAAGGAGGCAAATATTGTACTTTTACTCCACTACATTTATTTGAAAAAACTTTAGTTACTTGTTGTTAGTTATTTTTATTGCAAAACACTTAATTGAGCCCTGTATACATTGCCAAATTGGCCAAAACCTCACAATGCATCGCGATAAAACTTGAAATGGCACATTCTGCACAGTGAGTAGTATGCTCTACTTTAGGTATATTTTCACGCCAATAACTTTTTGAATTCCGGACTTTTACTTGTAATGGACTATAGTTCTACAATGCAGCATTGATACTCTAAGTAACAAACGTGAGTACTTTTTCCAACCACTGAATGCTTGTCCAACAACAGGGGAACACGGGGTCGTCCGTCACCCGCCCGAGCGCAGACTTCTGCTGCTCGGGGGCCCACGTGCCGGGAAGACCTCCACGGCTAACACCATCCTGGGGGACGAGGTCTTTGAGCCGGGAACGGAGACCACTCACAGCAACGTGGGCCAGACGGAGATCTACGGCAAACGGGTGACTGTGGTCGACACGCCGCCTTGGACTATCCCCAGCGGCGGCGGCGAGCCAGAGAATGACCGCAACAACACGGACGAGAACGATAACAACGCCGCGGCCGACGACCCCCCCCAGCAGCAGCCGCCGCCGCCACAGAGCCTTGACAGCGAGGGGCCTTGCATGGGAGCCATCCTCTGCCCTCCGGGACCCCACGCCCTGCTGTTGGTGGTGTCGGTCAGCCAGCCCTTCACGGAGGTACAGAAAAGGGCAGCGGAGGACCAGCTGGCGGCCCTGGGCGGAGGCACCTGGAGATACTCCATGGTGCTTTTCACTGGAGTGGACACGCTGCCCACGGGGACCTTCATCGAGGAGCACATATCCAACATGGGGGAGGCCCTGCAGTGGTTGGTGGAGAGGTGTGGAAGCAGGTATGACGGTGATGTGTTTAGAACCTTTTTGAGGCAGCCCCCTCCTATGCCCAGCTTTGTGTGTTTGTGTGTGTACCCCATAGCGATGCTTTGATTGGCTGAGCAATGAGTGTACTGTATATATATACTCCATAGCAATGCTTTGATTGGCTGAGCAATGAGTGTATATACCCCATAGCAATGCTTTGATTGGCTGAGCAATGAGTGTATATATACCCCATAGCGATGATTTGATTGGCTGAGCAATGTGTGTAGCCCATAGCAATTTAGCAGCCACATTGGCTGAGCACGGAATGTGATGTAATGATGATAAGAGCGCCCCTCACTTCACATGAGTGTGATTCTTTATAGGTACATTATAAATGTAAATATATTATAGAATAAAAACAAAGTCTGCCACTTAGTTTGACAGTACGGCTGCAAGTTTGGGCTTGATCCTCCTTACTTTGTTTTCATTTATTTTATTTTATTTTGATTTTTTCCCCAAATTTTTTATCCCATGATTTTGTAACCCATTTTTCACCCCTGTGTCAATTATCTAATGTGATCCTGGGCTCTACACACCCTCCGCCAACCTGGGGAGAGCAACGGACTTGAACTCATGCTTCCTTCATGCATGAGTGTCCAATTTGCTCCTTTACACCTGACAGGGGGGAGTTTCCCTGGTTGGACGTAGCGCATGGAAGGAACGCGTTATTCCAACCAGTTCCTTTCCCCTCCATCAGGCCGGGGCGGCTGGCCAGGGGGAGGCAGTTTAGAGACCAGGATTACTGCATGTTTTTTGTGAGGGTACCCCTACCCTTGATTTTCATTCTAACCACTGTGTTTTTCATTTCCAAAGATATGGTTTTATGTCCCGATTTTGTGACTGAATAAGTTTAACATCTGTGTTTTCAGGCCGAGCGTGGCCAGCTATCCTCCATAATTTCCCATCACTAGTATTGTTTTGATAATAATAATAATAAATGTCCCTTTCATTGTCTCTCCTTGTTTCCGGAATAAATACGTTTATAATAATAATACATAACATTTCCCATCAGTGCAGCTACATGTGTTTTGACTTTGAGACACTTTCATTTTCAGAATTAATCCGTTTATAGTGAAACACAACATTTTTCCCATCAGTGCAGTTGTGTTTTGAGACAGACAATTTCACATTCCAACTCTCCTTTAATGGGGCACCGGGTCCCATGAAGGGCTCAGGAGGTATTAGATGCATAAGTGTACAGTATGCTATAATAATTACGTATTCATTCTGCCCAGTGGCTTTGGGGCAGAGCCCCCCTGTAAAGTTCTGATCCTATAAATCGCCCCCCTATATGCTGGTTATATATTAGACCTGATCTCTCTGTCAGACTGTTCCGAATAACTACAAATGTAACAGTATAGCCTACAGGCGGGTGCCCCTCACCCCCCACACTGCATGTAGTATACCTTAGTAAGAAAATTATGTTTTGAGTACCGTCCAGTAGGCAATATTAAAGTGTGGAATCTGGTTCACTCAGTGCAACAACAAAAAAAACAGCCTCTTAATTCCTGTGCAAATCCAGCCAACGTTGTGCTAACACTGCTATGATGAATAATGTGTGTGCTCCAGTTAGCCTGGGTCTGTCTACCTTTCATCAGTGGTGGAAAGTAACTAAGTCCATATATACTTAAGTACTGTACTTAAGTACAAGTTTGAGTTGTTTTTTTTTTACTTTACTTGAGCGTCTCCAATTTCCAGTACTTTTACTTCTACTCTACTACATCTCAGAGGCAAATATTGTACTTTTACTGCGCTACAATTATTTGAAAACTTTAGTTACTACATACTAAATAAAGGTTTCAAATAATTGTGGACTTTGTGGATTATTGCAAAACATGCATTAACCACTTCAGCCCTATATACATTTCGTCCATTTGAAAACAGCCGATCTACAAGCTCACAATGCGTCGCATCGCGACGCATTGTGAGCTTGTAGAACTGCTGTTTTCAAAATATTGTTATATTCATTTGAAAACAAACACAACTAGAAAAAGTGCCCTTCTGGGCACAGGTCTCCACCAGGAGGATAGGACTGTGTGAGATGTTTGGCAAATTGTTTAGGATTAATATAAACATGTTTTTGAGGCATTTTGTTCCAAAAATGTGTTTTGCAAAAATCAACCTGTTGGTGGCGCTATAACAGGCCAATGTGAAAAGGGTGGGATATATTCCTCAGCCTAGTAAGAAAATGTGTGAAAGATTTCACGTAAATTGCATGCTGCGTTCCTGATTTGAGGCTTTTGTTCAAAACGGGGCAATCTTGCAAACTGTGAAAGCTAATTATAGGCAATTAGGATGGAATATGAAATATCGGACAGATCCGACTTGAGCACATGACCATAGAGATAGTGTGTAACGATTTGTGATATTTTTGGACAGAATCTGGAGGAGTAATATCAAAAAATGTGTTTTACAAAAGTCGGCCTCCTGGTGGCGCTATAAAAGGCAGATGCGGAAAATGCAGGTCAACGGTTTGTCCTTGGCCTCTAGGGAGTGTGCATGCAACGTTTCACGCAGATCGGTGCAGTTTTAGGTAAAACATGTGAAAAGCTGCCTCATGGTGGCGCTATAACAGGCCGTTCTGGAAAATGTGGGGCAGAGGTTCATCGTTGGCATCCAGGGAGCGTGTGTGCAAAGTTTGGCATCGACCGGGTTAACGGTGCCGGAGATTAGCTGGTAACGGACGGACGGAAGGACACACGGACACACGGACACACGGACGGACACACACACACACGGACGGAGTGCAAAACATACTCTCTCCCCATGCCTTCGGCCTGGTGGAGACAATGAGTACTTTTACTTTTAGTACTTTTAAGTACATTTTGATGCCAATACCTTTTGTACTTTGTACTCAAATCCGGACTTGTACTTGCAACAGAGTAGTGCTAATGCTGCAATATTGATACTTTTGCGTAAAGTAGAAACTTTGATAACTTTTTCCACCGCTGCCGCCTTTCATCACTAATCGCTATATCCTTCTGTCCCGTTACGTGCAGGTACCATGCCTTTGATATTCTTCTGTCCCATTACGTGCAGGTACCATGCCTTTGATAACGTCCTTCTGTCCCATTACGTGCAGGTACCATGCCTTTGATAACGTCCTTCTGTCCCATTACGTGCAGGTACCATGCCTTTGATAACGTCCTTCTGTCCCATTACGTGCAGGTACCATGCCTTTGATATTCTTCTGTCCCATTACGTGCAGGTACCATGCCTTTGATAACTTTATTCTTCTGTCCCATTACGTGCAGGTACCATGCCTTTGATAACGCCAGCAAGGAGACGGGCGGAGAGGACAGCACGCAGGTGCCAGAGCTTATGGAGAAGGTGGAGGAGCTGATAACTGACAACCAAGGTTTGGCTCATGATAATATATTGACCCATTTAGACCTGAGGTCACCTTATAGCTTTTAACCACTTTGACCATTATTTGAAACTTTAGCTGTTGAAAAATAGCAGATCTACAAGCTCGTAGCTGCAGCACCGAGTGCCGCGCTACGAGCTTGTACATATTGCTATTTTTTTTCGTGAAAATGTGGTGCAAATCTTTGAATACATGTTCTTTCACAGCGGAAGTTTTTAACTCAAATATTTGCTTCTGGGAGGTCACTGGAACAACATATTTTCAGATGGGGGTCGGTGGCCAATTACATATAATCTTTGGGGTCCTTGACATGAAGTAGTTTGAGAACCACAGACATAGAAAAGGGGTTTTCAGAAAACAGTTTTTTTCTTCTTTTTTTGTAACTGATTTAGAAGAAGACATTTTGTAGAATCTGGTCTCAATGAATGAATTAATAATCCTAATCCTATTTATAGTATTCTGTATGTTTGTAGAATATTTTTACCGTACATATACAGTGTGCATATTATATACACACACATATGTACATAACAGGGAGAAAAAAACTCTATATGTACACTTGTGTTAGGTTACTAGGTTGTTTCAAACATCTCTGTTTTTATTCTTCTTCTCTATTCAATTACATTTTATTATAGTGCCAAATCACAAGCTTCCGTCTCGTCGTTCATGTAATCCCAGACCAGACTGACTCAATAATGTTGATACCAGGGTTGAGGGTTCTGTGGAAGCCGGACCATCTGTTGCAGCATCCCTTGTTCTTCTTTTCGTTGAAGGCAGTTCTATATGGACCTCGCTGTGTGTTTGAGGTTATTGTCATTGGCATGCTGAATGCTGAATGATGGTATTGCCAGATAGATGGTGGCAGGCTGGCTGCTATCGGGCCTGGGCACCGGTCTGATCTATCGGAAGATTTCGAGGGGAGCAGTCGAAAGTGTCGAAGGTGCTCCCAAGCTCTCCCACCGTGGTAAACGAACTGTGCTGAGCGACGGGGAACCTGTATGTGGCTATAGCTGAGCTTAATCGTAAGCTGGACTTTCTGAAAGACTCAATGCCCTCGACCGGAGAATGGAAATCAGCTTGGAACGTCTGACCGCAATACAGGGAATTTTACTGCGGGCGAAATTTGGAGGAGAGGATGATTAAAAAATCCTTTTCTCGCCATAATCTGACTGAATCGGCTTCATGGAGAAGACAGTTGACACAGTCAACTGAGGGTGCTTTTCGGGCTGGGAACCAAGGCCGAGGCCAAGGCCGTCTGCACAGCTTGCTGTGTTATTCCTCTCACTATCTGGACTTTGAGACAACCCTAGGACCCAAATCCGGGAGGGCTGCTCAGGATACGCTTATCATGACACTTCACACACACTCCTACACCACACGCCGCCTTCACCCGCCCCTCCCCCTGCTGCCCCGGCTGTGCTTCCACTTTTTTCCTACGCGCACGCAGCCCCTCCATCCAGAAGGGTGGCGTGTGGGTAGTGTTTTTGCCCAGACCTACCACCTGCCCTGCCCCCCACCCAAGTACAGTCTGTGCCTGCACGATACAATGACAATTGTAATGTGATGTGATGTATGCCCCCTCCCTCCCCCCCGTCCCTCTCTGTCAACACCCCAGTCCCCCAACTCTGCCTCCCTCCCCCACCGCCTCCTCCCCTTTCATTCTTTTTTTCTGCAAGGAGGAAACTAGTGGCGGCGAACTGCAGCGGCTCAGTGCACTCTCTGTACATCCTTCATTTCATTGTCTAAGTATTTTTATACTCTGTACAGTATTTTTATACTCTGTACAGTGACACTACATTGAATCTAATCTAATCTAAAAATAAGAATCGGCCTGTATTTCTCAGCTTTGAGGACGCCACTCTTTCCGACCCTAATCTCCAAAAAACGTTCGCAGAAATGCTGCCCCAAACGCGCAATGAAACTCCGCAATGCTTCAGTGTTGCCTGCAGACACTCATCCTTGTACTGTGCCTCAACACTTGTTAGCAAAATCACGACACAAACTGCCAAATATTTCAAATATGGGGCATGTACTCTTAAATGACCATAACTTGCTAAATTTTCAACCGATTTTCTAACGGTTTGGTTTGTTATAAACGTCAGAGACGTCCGCATACTTATATGCTTTTATACGACGTTCATATAAAAAAAATAAAGTAAGCAGATAAGCGTCCTGAATCATAGCCACGTTGACAACGTTTGTAATAAACCAACCCGTTTGTAAATCCGTCAAGATTTGAGCGAGTTATGACTGTTTCTGTTTGAGCTGCCATTGAACATACTGTACTGTAGCCCCGAAGTAAGATGGCTGCCGGGTGAACGACGTCAGAAACTCCGCCTTGAGCCATCTAGAGTTTATATATATCTATGATGATTTACAACAATGACCACCACTGTGTTTCCAGTCCTCAACCCTCCATGTGTCTTTGTGCTTCTGCAGAAGAGCATTGATTGAAAACCCACCTTTTCAGACTCCACCATGGCCCATAGCACTTACCCTACCCCCTTAGACAGCACTTTTTAGACTTAGATAGCATTTGATACAGACTTATAGCATGTTATGTAGACAGCACAATAATTGCATTGTATGTAGTCATAGCACTTCATAGTATATATGTACAGCATAGTATAGTATATATGTATAGTTTATATGTACAGTGTCATTATATAGATATGTTCTAGCTACGTTCTTAGCTTACGCATGTTTCTTGATAAATGCTTTTTATATATGTGATGTATTCCCATGCTTTTGTTCTTGCTAAATGTAAGTCGCTCTGGATTAAGAGCGTCTGCTAAATGCCTAAATTGTAAATTGTAAATTGATTGATTGATTGATTGATTTGAAAAATAAATGTTATTAACCCATTTAGACCTGAGCACGATTCTACAAATGTCTTCTAAATCCAAATGGATCTGAAAAACCCCATGTTTCTATGTCAGTCGTTCTCAAACATTTTCACGTCATGGACCCCCAAAAATATATGTAATTGGCATCTGAAAAAATGTCGCTCCAGGGACCCCACCAGAAACAAAGATTCGAGTTAAAAACGTTCACTGTGAAAGAATATTTATTCAAAGATTTGCGTCACATTTTCACGATTTAAAAAAAATAGCGGACCTACAAGCTCGTAGCGCGGCACTCGGTGCCGCGCTATGAGCTTGTAGATCTGCTATTTTTCAATAGCTAGTATAAAGTATAACATAATGCTTAAAAAAACCCACCAAAAAGGGGTTCCCATCGAGAATGCTGTAACGTTTTTTCCGCCCCACACCAGGGTGGTACTTTGAGGTGAACGAGCTGATCCTGTTGGAGGAGGAGCAGGCCAGGAAGGCTCTTGAGGAGGAACGCCTGAGGATGGAGGAGCACGTCAGACAGAGGGAGCAGATGATCGGAGGACCTCCCAGAGGTGAGGAGGAGGAGGAGGAGGAGGAGGAGGAGCGGCAAGCCAAGCCAGGGTTGTTTTTGGCAGCAAAATTTAGATTTTTGGTTTACTAGTCGTAGTCTTTTGAATAGTTTTCATTTAGTTTTAGTCATATTTTACTAGTCACCCGGAATGATTTAGTGTTAGTTCTAGTTGTAGTCGACTAAAATGTCTTTTGGCGGGCCTTGATGCCGTCGTAATGACCGATTCTACACTTGTTAGCTTACTAGAATTTCGCGGGCCTTCGGTTGCCCCGCGTTGCGATACAGAAGTCCACAGATACAGAAGTGCACAGTGGCACGCGTTGTATGCAGCTGTTTTGTGTTGCAGCGCGCGTGTATAGTGTTGTTGTTCTTATCCATATATGCGCCTCGGTGCGTCCCGTTTGTTCCACGGCAGGTGTCGACGCAGTCGTTCGCGCAATTGTCTTATTATTGTAACTGTGTATGTAATTGCGGCTAGTAGCACACAAATTATTTTAGGAGCACGATGAAAAGTTATCAAATAATGTGTTTGAGGGCCCTCCTATATACAGCTTTAGTCCCCACACGTCTCAATATGTGCCATTGACAATGAACAGAGAAATTAGGTCAAAATGCCGCTAAATATGACGTAAATGAAAATATATTATATATATATATATTTTTTTAATGTAATTTAAATACTTTACTTAGAAAAAAACCTGGCAACCCGCACCCCGCGGTCATTTGCCGCTAACCTGAGCGGTGCTCCCTAGCTTGCTGGAGGGGCTCACATCATCCCATGCACCGTCGAGAGGAAAAAGAAGGAAAGTAAATGCAGCCTTGAGCCTACCTACCAATGTGGTCTTGTGGAGCTTGATCACCTCCTCCTCCTCCTCCTTTCCCCAAATTGCCAATCCCAATAAATCCAAAAGTAGCCTAGTGTGAATACTTCCACAGCCTAATTACTAAAGGATAAACTATCAGTCTTCTCCAAAATCTGTCAATGTTTGTCAACTCAGCACGTGTTGACAACGCATTGTAAACAGAAGCCGTGTGTGTGTCACACCAAAAGTGGTGACCTATAGAATCCTGTACATAGAAGCATCACGCAATCGTCACCCCTACACAGCTGTCATTAATTAATGGTCTTGAGTTGATTGCCTATGCGTTCAAGTTATATAGGGTGAAAAGCGTGAAATGCACAGGCTAATCTTACATCGCTGCTGGCTGCCACTGCAGGCAAAATGCACATTTCCAAGAAAGTTTCAGGGCACACTACTTTGTCTAACAATGTGGATGATAGTTTGCTCACGTTACTGGAAAGCTGTGTCTTTCTCTATCCCTTTCTCTCTGTCTCCCTCCCTGTGTGGGTCACGTGGTGGGCTTTGAGCAAATGGGAGAGGGAATGTAGTGTTGCCAGGTCTGCGTATTGTAAGCGAGTGGTAGTGTGTGTAAGTAGCGTGTTGAATGGCATTTTTTCGGTGCTTGTTTTCATAGACGTGGCAACAAATTAGGCGGGGGTGTCGGTGCTTGTGGCGTGTTTGTGTTTATGATTGATATTGATATTGTTTGTGAGTGTGGACGGGAGCCGGCTTTAGTGGCAGTGCAATGACATTTTTTACGCGGGTGGTGTTGAGTGTGGGCGTGCGGCG
The DNA here is from genome assembly GCF_951216825.1 of Electrona antarctica. Lineage (NCBI taxonomy): Eukaryota > Metazoa > Chordata > Actinopteri > Myctophiformes > Myctophidae > Electrona > Electrona antarctica. Next base: position 5,454,182 of record NC_136795.1, on the reverse strand, counting down.
CGACATGAGGAGATAGCCGTGGATCGACGCGGAGGGTAAGTCTGTGACGTGTTAGTGTGTTGTTGCAGTGTGTGTTGCTCCTGCTTGGGCTTCGGCACCCAGCGTGTCAGTGTCGTAGTAGCTGGTGACTTTGGGTATTGGGTTGCGTACATGTTTTCACTTGTATAATAGATAGATCGGCTATTTTCAGCATGCAACCAATATAGAAAAATGACTTATACTGGATCTCTCGTCCACTAGTCCCCTCCCATTTTAGTCTAGTTTTTATTTGTTGACAAAATTGTCAGTATAGTCTTAGTTTTAGTCATCATAGCTTAGTTTTCATTTAGTTTCCATTTAGTTTTCGTCAGTGGAAAAAGGTAGTCGGACATGTTTTGTCTTGACTTATAGTATATAGTCGACGGAATCAACACTGGCGGCAAGCAGCACTGTCTGCGTGTGTGCTGTGCATATTTATGCATATATAGCTGACCTATTCTGCTCATGGGAAAATGGGACACATAGCAGCAGGGGTGCTGTCTTCTTATCACCCCCCCCCACACACACACACACACACACACACACGCGCACACACACACACGCGCACACACACACCGCTCCCGAGTCCTCAGCCAAACCGGCTGAGGACTTGAAACCTTTACCAAGGGTGTCCTGAGCACTCCAGCACCCATTAAGTCAGCGGCCCTGCAGTCCGTCTACACTGTCCGCCTCTGCGTCTCCCTTTCTGTCCATGTCTCTCTCTCTCTCTCTCTCTCTCTCTCTCTCTCTCTCTCTCTCTCTCTCTCTCGGGAATGTCTTGTGCAGCATTGATCAAGAGTCACTGGTTTTGTCTCTTTTAGAGGAGGAGGGAAAAAATGGGATTCTTTACATTATTGTGAGTAGCATAGGGCCGATCCGATACTTTTCCGATACCGATACAGTATCGGGACATCTCTAGTGCATTATTCTTTTTGTTTTTTTGTAGACCTGTCCTGATGAATGTTTGAGTGTAAACGAAAGGTTAAATAAAGGCTTCGTTAAAGGTCTCTCTCTCTCTCTCCCCCCCGTCCCCGTCCCCGTCCCCCAGAGCTGAGGGTGTTGCTGCTGGGCTGGAAGGGCGTGGGCAAGAGCTCCGTGGGGAACTCCATGCTGGGCAGTCGCGCCTTCGAGGCGGGCCAGGAGACGGAGCTGTGCCTGCGGCGGCAGGCGCTGGTGTCGGGGCGGCGCGTCACCATCGTGGACACGCCGGGCTGGGACTGGTTCTCGGTGCGGCGGACGCCCAAGCGCGTGCGCCACGAGACGCAGCGCGGCGCGGCCCTCCTGCGCCCGGGGCCGCACATGCTCCTGCTCGTCCTGCCCGTGGTGTCGTCGCTCACCGCCCGGAAGCGGCGCACGCTGCAGGCTCACCTGGAGGTAAGGGGATGTGAACCCGTTTTAGAACCTGAGAACAGATTCTACGAATGCCTTCTAAATGCAGACAGTTTTCTGTCGTTCTCGAACATTTTCATGTCAAGGACCCCGAAAAATATATGTAATTGGCCGCCGACCCCCCATCTGAAAGTATGTTGTGCCAGGGACCCCTCCCCAGAAGCAAAGATATGAGTTTAAAACATTCGCTCTGAAAGAACATATATTCAAAGATTTGCACCACATTTTCACGATTTTAGTATAACATAATCATGCTTAAAACACCAAAAGGGGTTCCCTTCCGTTAATCGATTAATCGCCGTTAAGAAACCACCAGTGGTCCTTGAGGGGGTTCCAGGTGGTCCCCAAATAAATGATGGAGAGTTGGGTAACCAAATGGATCCAGGTAGATCCCCATCTGAAAATATGTTGAACCAGGGACCCCACCAGAAGCAAAGATTTGAGTTAAAAATGTTCGTTCTAAAAGAATATTCAAAGATTTGCATCACATTTTCTCGATTAAAAAAAAATAGCAGATCTACAAGCTCGTAGCGCGGCACCGAGTGCCACGCTACGAGCTTGTAGATCTGCTATGTTTCAATAGCTAAAGAATAACATAATGCTTTAAACACTAAAAGGGGTTCCCGTCTGGGTTAACCAACAAATGGTGGTCCCGTGGCTCAAATTCCGAATAAATAATGGAACTTGATATGAAAAAAAAAGGTTGAAAACCACTGAATTAATCTATAAAATCCCCATCCATCCCTACTTGCATTGGAGGCGCTGTTCGGCGAGAGGTCGTGCCTCCACACCATGGTGCTGTTCAGCTGCGGCGACTGGCTGGGCCACACGCCCATCGAGGAGCACATCCAGCGGGGCGGGCGGGAGCTGCACCGGCTGCTGGCGTACTGCGGGAACTACTACCACGTGATGGACAGCAAGGTGCCCGGCGGCAAGGACGGCAGCGGCGGCAGCGGCGGCATCCGCCAAGTCTCGGAGCTGCTGGACAAGATCGAGGAGATGATCCGGGAGAACGTGGAGAACGGCGACGAGGCCTTCCTCCCCGTGCAGGACGAATGGCGTAAGTTCCGTCGTCTTCACTTCTCTGCTCGTTTTGGGGGTTTTTTTACGATGGAGGTGTGCCGTCGCTTTATGCTTTCCCTAAAAGCAGGGGTTCCCAAATGTTTTCATGTCAAGGACCCCCAAAATGATACTCATTTAGCTCATTTACCCCCCCCCATTTGAAAATATATGCCAAGGACCCCCCATAAGAGAAGGTTTTTAAGGCTCTAGCAGTGATTTACAGTGACCCCCAGTTTGACATGCATTAGGCTACGGTCCCTCATTTAATGGCATTTCTATCTCCTGGACCCCAATTTATATTGTAAGATCAAAGTTAATTGAACTCTGAGAGTGTACAAATGGACCCGTTAGTACTCTCTGAGTTACATGCCCATAAGGGTCCATTTGGTTCCTAATTATCATATACTGTATGATACAACAGATCATAAACATCTCCACTTCATATTTTTCTTCTTTTTTGCCCCTCCTATGTCCAGCTTTTGGTGTGTGTGCACAAACTTTAAAACATTAAATCCTATTGACAATGAATGGGCAATGTTTAGTGTTCGTGTAAACACAAACATTGCGTAACTCATCTCATTCCGGCCGATTGGCCGGAATGAGATGCTGTATGATGATAAGATTGCCCCTCACTTCACGCAAGTGTGATTTTTTTATGATGTAGTAGTTGGAGGAAGTGCAATATCTAGTATACTGTATGCTACAACAGATCATAAAAATCTCCACTTTATTCTTTGCTTTTCTTTGCTAATAATGCATAAAATACAAGCCAAATGCATAGTAAGGATTACCATTTAGATTATAATGTAATGTACGTGACAGATACTGTGCACCTGGCTTAAAGGAGCATTCAGTGATTTGGGTGATTTGGAAAACCACCCAGTCCGCCCCGGTAACAAAATGTGCACATGCACGCTCTACAGTGGGGGGAAGTGCAACAGGCCAACAGCATGTGCACCAAGGCCCGCCCCCACTCGATCATGATTGGAGGAAGGCCCCACTCATCCTGATTGGATGAAGGTTTTGCCACCCGCCACCAAAACTGAAACTAGGGTTTTTTGACCCCAGGGGCTCACTGGGGACAGGGAGGAACTCCTTATATGGTCAGCACACTCTATAGTAGGGAGGATTATCCAGAAAAAAAGAAAAAATAAGTGATATTTGAATTAAGTCAAATCACTGAATATACCTTTAATGTAATTGTGTGTGTTCAACAGTGGCTGAAGAGAGCTCTCAGTCCTCTGACAACACTGAACCAGAGGATGACTGTAGAGGATGCCAGCTCCAGTGATCCACTGAACCAGAGGATGACTGTAGAGGATGCCAGCTCCAGTGATCCACTGAACCAGAGGATGACTGTAGAGGATGCCAGCTCCAGTGATCCAGTGATCCACTGAACCAGAGGATGACTGTAGAGGATGCCAGCTCCAGTGATCCAGTGATCCACTGAACCAGAGGATGACTGTAGAGGATGCCAGCTCCAGTGATCCAGTGATCCACTGAACCAGAGGATGACTGTAGAGGATGCCAGCTCCAGTGATCCACTGAACCAGAGGATGACTGCAGAGGATGCCAGCTCCAGTGATCCACTGAACCAGAGGATGACTGTAGAGGATGCCAGCTCCAGTGATCCACTGAACCAGAGGATGACTGTAGAGGATGCCAGCTCCAGTGATCCACTGAACCAGAGGATGACTGTAGAGGATGCCAGCTCCAGTGATCCACTGAACCAGAGGATGACTGTAGAGGATGCCAGCTCCAGTGATCCAGTGATCCACTGAACCAGAGGATGACTGCAGAGGATGCCAGCTCCAGTGATCCACTGAACCAGAGGATGACTGTAGAGGATGCCAGCTCCAGTGATCCAGTGATCCACTGAACCAGAGGATGACTGCAGAGGATGCCAGCTCCAGTGATCCACTGAACCAGAGGATGACTGTAGAGGATGCCAGCTCCAGTGATCCCACGGCGCTATGAAGGGAAAGGCATTTACACCCTTGCCTTGAGACTTCACTACTAGAAACTACAAACATTACCTCACAGAATGAAACCTCATCTAGATACAGCCCTCTCCCTCAACTCAACGTCCGAAGGATTTCCAAGGAAACTTCAGATGGAACCGGCAACTGAGACGTTTTGGAACCGTGGTCCTGTGATGATGAGGGCTCTGGTGATTTGGAAAGGAAGTCCCACGTTTGGATTCAGATTATCCTCTGATGTGGTTTGTGTTTGGATGTGATGTGATGACTGGTGTGTGTGTGTGTGTGTGTGTGTGTGTGTGTGTGTGTGTGTGTGTGTGTGTGTGTGTGTCGTGTCGTGAGGGCAAACGCTGCCCACATACCATGAGTTCCATGTTAGATATTTGGGTTCTGCTACCACAGGGTCTAGGACTGTGTCACAGACAATGACTGCTGCTAAAGACACCCGCTTCAACGCCTCAGAATAAGACATTGGATGCATTCAGAGTCATTGTAATTCCACGTTCCGAGAGGACTATTAAATGGTAAATGGTGCATTTATATAGCGCCTTTTTCCAAGGCGCTTTACATAGATTGTGCATTACATTCACCCATTCATTCATACACCGATTGCGGCGGAAGCCATGCAAGGTACCAACCAGCACATCGGGAGCAATTTGGGGTTCAGTGTCTTGCCCAAGGACACTTCGACATGTAGACAGGAGGAGCCGGGATTCGAACCGCCGACCCATGGATCATTGGACGACCTGCTCTACCTCTTGAGCCACAGTCGCCCCTATTAAGCTGGTGTGCTTTTTATTTGTGTGTGTGTGTGTGTGTGTGTGTGTGTGTGTGTGTGTGTGTGTGTGTGTGTGTGTGTGTGTGTGTGTGTGTGTGTGTGTGTGTGTGTGTGTGTGTGTGTGTGTGTGTGTGTGTGTGTGTGTGTGTGTGTACAGTGAGCGTGACGCCGCTGCAATGTTGTTTGCGGCGGAATGATGCGAAGCATCGCTTTTGTTTTCACTTTGTATTATCTACTGATGAGGGCGAAGAGGACAACTTCATCACGGACAGTCATCACTCAGCAGTGGGGGCATGTGTCATATCCACAGACGGAGACGGGTGACGTTAGTTCACAGAGACTGTACGAGTCAGAGCTCCTCCAGGCTTTGAGAAAAACATTTGAGAAAAACATTCAAAGAGCCTATCGGTGATCTGCAGCTACTCAGTTAGGGGTAGATACTGAAAAAACTGAAAGTCGGATGATTCAAAGTCCTTAATATAATAGTCACATACTGAGGAGGTGTTTGTTTTAACCTCTTCTTGAAGGCATGAACACTGCTAGATGTAATGTCTCCATGGGAAGGCTGTTCCATATTGTTATAGGAGAGTGGACTCAGTGGAGAAAGCTTCATGTCAAGGCATTTGGTGTTTGACTTGGGGGTTTCATGTTGACTCTGTAGTGCTTTTAATTTAAGGTAGTGTTGTTGTTCCCTCGTTCAACTGGGGTATGGGGTGATAAAATGCTTAAGCAAAAGCAACCTTGGGAAATAACAGCTGACACTGTAAACCCATCCAACAGAAACAGAATATCTGCAACATAAGAAACAGTCATCTGGATTTGAGGTGAATAAGTGTGTCCTTTGTGCACACCAGAGCTATTATTATTTATGTTTACCATGTGAAAAGAATATAATTCTTGAATCAGCAGACATTCGGCATCTGGTAATAATATTATGATCTCTCCTCCTGTTATATATTCTCTCTGTGGGTGATATTAAGCCGAAGTGTATAAAGCCTGAAATTAAGATTTATTTTCATGGTCGTTTTAGTAGCCCTGCTCTGCGAATTGAGATGAAATCCCAGCCCTTTGGGGGCTGATTCTGGCATATTTACTGAATTACTTCATTAGTGCAAACTGCAGACGTGAGTAGCTCATTAACAGAAACCTTTTCAACTACCTCTAGGGTTTGCTTTGACCGCAAGATGGTCAATGTTTGTCCTCCTGGGTACGTATTTCATGGACTCTGCTGTGCCACATCAGATCAATCTCCCCCAAGTGAATTTAACTGAATCATTTTTTAAATAGTAATTATTCAATCATTTTGATCCGTGTCAGGCACGCTGTGAAGAACAGCATATCCTGTGCACACAGCAAGGTAAACTTTATTGTCCACAAGGGACATTTGTCTTGGGCTTTCACCCCAGCTACAGCCACACATAAAACATCAATGACAAACAAAAATACATTACAGAGGAAGACACAACATTACACAATTGCACACATGATGTGGATAATCTAGCCTCACACAGTTACTGCTGTTTCAGAGCCTCGTTCAACATCTTAGTTGGTACAAACGATTTTTTTAATCTTCCACTTTGGTTCTTTGTATCTTCTCCCAGAGGGCAGAAGTACAAACTCGCCATTTAAAACATGGGTAACATCACTGACAATTTTTTGAGCTTGTTTTAATGTAGCCTGCTCATAAATAGACTGCAGAGAGGGGAGTTGTCTTACCCCTATGATCTTCCCTGCAGTCTGCACCAATCTGAACAATTTGGACCTAAACAAGGTCCTCAGTGTTTAATTTCACTCAGAGTGTACAAGCAGACCTGTAAATCAGTGTTTTTGAAGCGGTTCCAGGTGGTCCTAAGGTAACTGATGGAGAGTTGGTAACCAAATGGACCCTTATAGTTCTTTAAATCTTGATAGCGTAAAATGAAACCAAATGGACCCGCGTACAGGTCCATTTGGTTTCGTTTTACGCTCTCAAGAGTTAAATTATTGTCAAACATCTGCATTACTTATTGCAATTCTTTCACCATAGGAAATGCTGCATTCATGGTCTGGAAAGGGCAGTTGAGAGGCTAAATCTTTGAGAGGCTAAATCTCATCAAATGGTGGTCCGTACGGGCTCAAATGCCCTATAGATAATGGGCCTTGAAATGAAAAGGAAACCACTGCTGTAAACGAACACTCAGGATTTTACATCCCTCTCTCCATATTGCTATAGCTCGGTCTGGTTCTGCATCGCTCTGCTTTCTGGCCATGCACGTGTGTGTGTGCGTGCGTGCGTGCGTGCGTGCGTGCATGCATGTGTTAGTCAATAAGGAAGATTCAGCAACATGACTCAGCATCAGAGAGAAGGAACTGTGGGTAAAGCCTCGCACGGGGGTGTGTAGCATCAGTGGCGTGCACAGACATTTAGAGGGGCAGGTGCTCAAGTGAAAAAAGGGCACCTTGTGCAGCGCGTGGAACCGGCCGGTTGCCTTAATAGTGTGAGATTTATAGATTTTGGGGCATAAATAATATATTAGAAGCTTTTTTCTTTATCAAGAATTGATCAATGTCACCATGGTCCACATACTGTACACTGTATGTATGTACTGTGTGTTTTTTTAAAGGGCACATTGCTGTCCAGAGGGCAAGGGCAGGTGGTGCTCTAGCACCCCCTAGTGTCTATCTGTGCACGCCACTGTGTAGCATCGCATCCTTCAACACATCCAGTGGTCCTGTGTAGTGCTACAGAAACACTAGATACATTTTGAGGGCTTGTTTGGGCTAAGGAGGGCTTGCTTACAAGCATACTTGATTACCTGCTGTTAGGATATATTTCAAATATCGACATCATTGGCACATCTGCTCCTGACATGTAGAAAGAAAAGAGAGAGAGAGAGAGAGAGAGAGAAACTCAGCTCCCAGAGGCCTGTTTAGACTTGAGAGTGCATGTACGTAAACGAGTGCCTAATAAAGCTTTTGGTAAACTACTAACATCACTCCCTGTTTAGAACCTTGCCGAAGCAAGCCACCATGAGTTCATGGTGTGGCTTTATTATATCACCTCTACCTTTACAACTGTGCTATAAAATAAAAAATAAACTACCGGTATCCATGAAAGAAAACGGAAAGTAGCCTAGTGTGGAACAAGACAATTCAAGCCCATGTACTGTTATAAAGGTTGGTATTATAGTATAGAAATGAATGTACTGTGTGACCAGTAGCACTGCCATGTGTTAAAGGAGAGGAAAAAACACATTTTCTACAAAAAGAGGCAACAAAAACAAAGTGATATAAAAGAAGCCACTGCTTCCTCGATGCTTTCCTGCCACAATGCTTCATCTAGTGATGTAGTCTACCACGGCACTTAGTATAGAAAGCATGCCTTCAAGAGTGTGTTGGTGTGTGAGGATATATTTCAAATATTTATTTGGAGTCTTGAGTTAACTTAAAAAATTCCGCTCCACTTGTGAATACATACATTGTATATAAAGCGATGGATATTTACAGTGTAAGATGATTATCATCATCATTGTTATATTGTACCATCAAAACAATTTTCACTGTGTAACGTCCACCAGTTTACTTTAGCCAAAGTGAAGTTACTTGCTGTGTGTGATCCTATATGTGGTGCTCGCATCATTAGTGCAACAAACTTTGTTTCATCCAGACAATAAAATATATGGATATGTTGTTAATGCTATTTCTGTTGTTTATGGTTTTGCTTTTTGCTTGTTTTTCGTTTAGTTGTACCTTATTTTAAATAAGGTTCCAAAGCTAAGGCTTACAAAAAATGCCTAGTTAGTACATTGCATGTTGCATAATCCTCCCCGGCCTCAGTTTCCTGTCGCTCTACTATATTCTATCAAAATAAGTCAAAACTGCAGCAATTATGACCAGAGGACAATCTAGAATGAGTTGTTTTACAAATTCACCACAAGGGGGCACTATATGCTCACTTAACGCTTACATTTGTAAATCCTAGAGATGCATGCACACACTTGTACTAATGTGCCTGGCTCTTATCTAAACTGAGCCCACATAGCCTTGGAGTGAATCTGAATAGCTCAAGTGGTAAAAGAAACACTGGATTCTACAACAATGGGGCAAGGACGTTGTTTTGTAAACTCTAAAGTGAGTTTGCGGCTTGCGCTCCATTTAAGATGGTGTAAATCTTCATGGTTATGAACAGTATACATTGTAATAAGTAAGTAATAAGTACTAAGGTATTAAGTTACATAATATTTTTTTAAACAAATACAATAATATAGTGTTCTTTGTTCTCACCTTTTATCAATATATTTAGAATGTATAAAAGTAAGAAGTAAAATATTCTATACGTAGTTTACAACATAGATTTATAGATAGTCAAAAACATAATAGGATTAGAATTACATCCCATTTCAAATGGTGTTACCCTTGGATGACAAATTCAAGGGTAATTATTTTCAAAGAGCAGTACTAATGTCTTTTGTAGCTCTGCAGCATTCTTGTTTTGGCCCATCACATCCACAAGTAGATTTTTCCACAGCTGCCTGGTCAAAATCCTGAGCCATATAACAGTGTGTACCTTTAGGGCTACTCGTACTTTTAAAGCACATTTAAAGAGTTACTTTTGACGTCTAGTGATGCCTATGTCAGCACTCTCTCTCTCTCTCCCTTTCCTGCATTCCCATTCTCTTCCTGTCCTGAATACATGTGCATTTCATCTCACAAACAAACAGGCAATTCAATTTCCCTACTGTCAGAATGAGAGAATAGTACTGCCGTAGCAGACAACCCGCAGCACTCCAGGTTCAAACAGAATCCTTATAGGTGCAAGGCTCGAAGATATAAGTAGAGATGAAGAATGCCAGCACTCATTGTATGTCCTTTTACATGATTTTATTTACCTCCGAGACTGAAAAACGGACGCGTTTCGGCCTGTATGGCCTTCCTCAGCGTTTTTTCAGTCTCAGAGGTAAATAAAATCATGTAAAAATGAGTGCTGGCATTCTTCATCTCTACCTACTGTCAGAATGAAAAGAAGGCCAAAAGAGGCCAACATTAGCAGCATGCACGTATAGCGTAAAGCGTATCCGTATGCTGCGGTTTTCATCCTAAAATGGACTTGGTTTGGATAGGAAGTGGTGTGTGTAGTTTCACATGACTGTCATTTGATGCAACACTCGTGTGTGGGCAGCACGCTGCTGGTCAGGCTGGCCCGATTACCCTCACCTAGTTTGCCCTCTAAAAGAGTCTCCACACAAACGACACACTAGGTTCAACAGTTCCATTGTAATGCATCACGGGACTGGAGATCCGGGGCCATTCTGTGCTGCATTCTGAGCAAATTAACTACCCATTTTGACCTGAAGATCAGATTCTAAAAATGTCTTCTACATCCTGACAGTTTTCTGAAAAAGCTATGTTTCTATGTCAGTGGTTCTTCGATTTTTCAAAAATAGCAGACCTACAAGCTCGTAGATGAGCTTGTAGATCTGCTATTTTTCAATAGCTAAAGCATAACATAATGCTAACACCAAAAGGGGTTCCCGCACACAATGGGTTAAGCTCTATTTTATACTTTTCACATTTTTGAAAAACAGGGATGCCACGTTGAAAGTGAATAATGACCCAAAACCTGAAAGGTTAAAAAAAAAACTTGTCATCTCAGTTCCACTTTGAGCCATTAGTGAATTCCCGATATGGGCCAAACTACCTACACATTCTCAGGGACATGCACACATTGCACACATAGACATCAAAGGGGACTTCAGCCCCTGCACTTTTACCCATCTGTAAAACAACTGCTCTCTCCAGAGAGCAGACCATGAATGCAGCATTTCCTAATATGGTGAAAGATTTCCATGCCATGCTGGAAGCACCATTCAGCAGAATTCCTTTTTTTCCCCAAAGTCTCCTGAATTTGAACGCAGCATTTTGCGTTTGTTTAGAAATCCAGGTCGTACACCGGCATCTCCACTAGCTAAAGAGTGCTGGGTCGCGCCTGAAATTAAATAGCTGATCTACAAGCTCTCGCGTTGAGAGCTTGTACATCTATTTGTCTAAACATCCTCTTACGGGATGTCAGCCCCTGCCTCTGCACATTCTAAATAGTCCTAGATTTCAACACAGTACACAAATACGAAGTACTGCACTTTCTTTACCTTTTTTCTTTTTTTTTTAGACGGGAGCAATCTTGTGTATCTATGTGGACACACACATGCTGTATATGCACATTGCTCAAGTGACTGAAAAGTTGAAACAGTAGAATTTGGTTCAATATCTGGGTTCACGACCACAATATTAACGATGTTAATAATATAATGCATATATATAATATACCAAGCAGAACAAACATTTTTTCTCTCCAATACCACACCCCTAAAATTATACTGCTGCTCCTACCACTCGTCAGTTGATCCTGAACATAAGCATCTTATTTGCCAAAATGTGTATTGGATCCCAGTCCTATTTGAGTGTGTGTGTTCATAAATTAGTTCATTTATGTATTACACAATTTCTATCATAATAACGACTGACAAGAAATAATCTGTGTTTAAGATTTAAGCTTTATTAGAGATCAAGACATTAATGATAATGACCAGATATCATACTCAATACACAAGTACATCTTCAAAATGTACAAGACAATCTACTATTAAAGTACAATCTTCTACATGAATTAAATACAAAGTTACCAAGGTCCAAGGTTGTAATAAACGGATACATACAGTACTATACAAGTACAGATACTGAGTGGAAAATACTTGTAGGTTTTCATACTGGAAAAACTACTCTAAACAAGTACACAAAAAAAACAGCATATTTTCTAAAATACCCATACAGTATAGACTTATACTTATCTTGAGAAGGAAAAGTCAAATAACTTTGCTGGGTTTTGGTTTTGGGGCATCTCAATAGACATGCATCACAATATAAGAATACACACTGAATCCTATTGTGTAATTATTATTTCGGTGAGCACCATTTCAACCCTCTTTCTCATCATTCCACACACACTTTTTTTTTTGGTACCACCCACCCACCCAACAGGTCCAACAGTCTCACCTCTTTGTTCTCTGCATGGCCTGACCGCTAGAGGTCAGCGCACAGGCCTTTCTTTATCCTCGTCACGCGAACCTCATCCATCAACTCTTTGAGGTACTGTATTTCCCTGGCCATGGATTCAGCCTTCTCCGTTAGTTCAATGTTCTTCTTCTCCAACTCGCCGTACTCTACACTCAGCATTGTGTGTTCCACCCTCTTCTTCTGCCGGTATCTAGTGGCCGCCGTCTTATTTTGCTCCATCTTTTTTAATTTCTTTTCCTTGACAGGCCTATGAGGAGCCACCCTTTCTTCTTTCATCGCCGCACCCCTGGGGCACTTGACTCTGACACTTGAGGTGCTGGGAGAGGGCGGACTAAGTCTGGATTTGGGGTCGGGGTAGGGCCTGCTTCTATGGGATTTCATTGGGCCAGGGTCTAGGGGGGGAGAGGAGTAGACAACCTCCGGTCTAGTGGTCACAGTGGTAGTCATGGTGGTGGTGGAGATGCCAGTCTCACTTTTAGGGGCTAGCACAAGGACAATTCGGGTGGGGGTCAGCGACAGGACGATCCTGGGGACCTGGGGGATTATGGTGGCGACGATGGGCTTCACTTCACAACACTCCGCGACGTCCACCTCACTCCCCAGGTCGAGAGTGTATGTGGGGGAGGGAGGCAAGTGGACGGGGGAGGGAGACGTCGAAGAGGAAGGAGCAGGGGACACGGGCTCAGATTTGATTTCCAGCTCCTCCTGGGCCTCTGGGACGATGTACAGAGGGGAGGAATCTTCCCCCCGTCCGTCCAGAAGGGACACAGAGTCCACTGTCGAGAGGACAGAGAGACACGTGGGAGGAGTCTCACTGGCAGGAGTCTGAGGAGGACTTGGCACAGAGGGTGTGGCGAGGTCCGCAGGCGCAGCAGCTGCGAGGGCGGGGAGGGGCAGGGAGTCGAGGTCCATGGGACAGTCGAGGGACTCGAGGAGGCCTTCGGGAGAGCTGGGAGAGTCGTCATGTGGACTGCAGGGACCAATGAGCGTGTCCAGGTCAAACTCACTCAGGTCCATCCTCTCTGTCATCCAGTCCAGGTCACAGAATGCAGCCTCTGTGGAATGGAAGCAATAATATGATCAGTCGAGTTTCCAATTAAGTTGAATTGCGCCTTTAATGTACCTTTCTAGTTTGTCCTACTTCATTTGTGTACATTTATGATGCATCTTTATGTGAAAATCCAATAAAAAGATTGAAAAAAAATACCGTTTCCAATTAAGTTAAGTTATGTTTCCAATTAATTAAGTTACTAAGTTACTTTGCAATTAAGTGGAAATATGCACTTTAGTGTTAATTACAAAGCTAACCTTTGTGTGGTTTCATTAGGGTATTGGCATTCATGACTAAATGTGAGACTGATTTCAGTGATTTGTGATTGTCAAGTATGTTCACGTTTTTATTTTCTTTTTTAATCACCTTTGTCGTTATCATCATCCATGCCGGCAGCCTGGGAGGTGCGCCCCAGCTGGTCGGGATGGCCCAGCCATGCGAAGGACAGCATGTCCGACTCGGGTCCCACCTTGTCGTCGTCCCCGTGGAGGAGGAGGAGTGGGGTCGGCGGCGAGGGAGAAGGGGAGTAGAAGGGAGGAGGAGACGAGGAGGAGGAGGAAGGAGGTGTCAACGAGGAAGAGGAGAGGGACGAGGCGGGCGAAGAAGCAGAGGCAGAGGAGGCTCCACCTCTGGGGCGTGGCCCTTCGTCTTCCTGTTCAGGGTGGAGGAGAAGGAGCGAGCCCATGGGGTCAGCCATGGGACAGGAAGATGGAGGCCCATAAAGAAGGGCCTCCATGTCGTCCAGGCCAAACCGTGAGCTTTTCATCGTCGTGGTCATAGTGGCTGTTGTCGGTCACGAGCGGGGCGTGATGAGACACCGCGGGGAACGTGTCGGACTCTTTTGTGCTGTCGCCTACAGCAGGTTTCAGGGTTTCCACGAAGGACCTATATGTGTGTGGGATATAAAAGCAGTACAGAGAGGATTATGAGATTAATCTCGTATTAGGGTGTAACAACACTGTTTTAGAGATGTTAATACATTCAGTACAAGGTGTGTGATTTGTGTAAATAATAACACAAAGTGTGTGTGTGAGGATTTAAGTTGTATTTCCCTCCAGGCACTTGTCATGTTTGAGCACAACACCGCCCCCCCATCCATCCCTGCATTACACCTGCTTTACACAATGTGCTGTAACCCCGCCTCGAGTCTTGTGACTCTTACGTCAATGGCCTGTCTGTTTCCATAGCAACTGGGCTGGGGGGGAAAGTCCCACTACGCCCCCCCTCCCCTCTCCATCCCATAATAACAACAACTGTCAACTTGGGTCATTTTTGTTCTGCTCCTCAAACACGCCTACTACTACACAAAGCCGCCATTTTGACCAAAATGTGGAAGCGAACCATTTTCTAACTGCCACGTTGGCACCTAAAATAATAATGAAAGAAATGAGAAGTTCATTATAGCGTCTAGACAATGTAACATGTAGAACACCACGTGTTCATCAATGTCATTAGAGTCGAGTAGCCTAACATTAAATAATATATCCGCCTATTTATTAAGCCTAAAACAACAATATGTCGCTACTCACAAGCCAACGATCATCATAAAAACACCGAAATTAATCGTTTATTAATATGAAAAGGTGACTTTGGAGCTCGACATTCGCCGTGTTCTATCTTCAGTGGGCCCTCTAGTCTGGATGCAATGCATAATGGATGTTATGGAGGAGAACAAAATAAACTTATAAAATGTGTATGTATACTCACGTCATTTTGATAAAGAGAGAGTAAAGCTCAGTGCACTGGTTGGATGCACTGGGTTGGTTGGGCGGCTGGGACGCGGCACACGTTTACACTGCCATTTCTGCGATCAGCTCTTTAATGTGGTGGTAGTAGAAGATATACTCCGTGTTGTAAAATCCTCGGGATGGAAAATGGCGTTGAGTTCTGCTGCGTTGCAATTAAAGGAGGACTCGAACGACGCTCGTGTGTCCTTCCGCACGCACACAACCTCACCGCCCGGCGTGTATACGTAACGTATATCACTCCGCCATGTGACCGTTTGCGAAAGTAGTCACGGTCGTCTCTGCGTTTATTGCAGCATCATGGTGACATGCACGAAATTCGATGGTTGTGTAACGATGTTTTTGTAAGCTTATGAAAGCATATATTTTTTTCGTTCATTATGTTTGATGACCTGAGTTCAAATGTGGTCATTCATTGGTAATGGAAATACCCGTATCTATTACTATAGTAATAGTAGCTCTGCAAAAGTGTGAAGTAGGCTGTTTATTACAAATCAAAATCCCTTTCATTGATAAATAAAATATAATAGGACTGTACATATGTTTTAAATACATTACATGCTTTTAAATCATACAAGACAGTTACAGGGGAATTCCACTAATTTTCAACATTTTACTATGTCATTAATACTTAATATACATTAGAGCTGTTGTGTGGAAATAATACAAAAAAAGTCCCCCCATTCTGTGTTTCCTAGAACTGGAGGTTGTGAATCACATTTGTGAATCACATCTTGTGTGTATGTGGCAGCGGTGGCCGAACGGTTTGCGGAGCGGTCTTGATACCGGAAGATCGCCAGTTCGTATCCCCGGACCGGCACGTTAAAATTACCACCGCTGAAGTGCCCTTGAGCAAGGCATTGAACCACTACCATGAAATGTTCTATGAGCAGGGCCTGGCTGTAAACAAGTATCTGATGCTTAGTCCAGTTACCCTGGGTAAATATAGTAACTTTGCTTTGCTTTGATGATGTCATCAAGATGTGATTCTCAATGTTATTTTTTCCCCCGTCTAGACAAGTGGTTCCCAAAGTAGGGTTCAGGGGGATCCCAGGGGTCATTGAGGGACTTCCAGGGGGTCCCTGCAGCTAAATGATCCAAATGGACCCTTATGGGTCTGTAACTCAGAGAGTGTACAAATGGAATGGAATGGTTCCATTTGTACACGCCGAGTTAAATTAACTTTGATTTTACAATATAAATTGGGGGTCCCAGAGAAAATCTTCTCTTAGTTATGGGGGTCCCTGGCATATCTCTTCAAATGGGGGTCCGCAGGGTAATTAGTGTCAATTTGGGGGTCCTTGACATGAAAACGTTTGGGAACTGCATTGGTCTACTTTAGACTATACTGAATTTCTTCCATATTTTGTTCAGTTCATCCAGCACACTCTGCAGATCTTGAGCCAGCAAACGAACTCTGCTCATAAACTTGCACTCGGCCGACCTATTCAGCCTCTGGCCGTCCTTTTCCGTGAAGTACAGGTCCATTTCTTTGGCAAAGCTCTGGAGCAGCCGCTCAGATGACATGCCTCCTCCTATGTGTGTCGTAGCGTCGTACATGGTCTGTGATAGCTGTGCCATTCTCAGCGCCTCCGGCTGAGCCCCTCCCCTTTGTAACCTGCACAGGTCGTGCCTCCTCAACTCGTCCATCCCAGAGTGGAGCAACACCACGCAGCACTCCACGTCGGCAGCGCAGGCCCTGTAGTCCTGCACTACCTTATCCACCGTCCTCCTGTCCACGCACTTCTTGCGGGCGATGGCCGCCTGGGCGCCCATGCCCCCCGCCGACGCCACCATGCCGGCGCCCACAGCTGTGGCAACCAGAGAAGCGCCCATGGTCACGGGAGCCAGGGCGATGCCCACCACGGCCGCCACACCGCCCACGGCGCCGGTGGCGCCCCCGGCGATGCCCATGGTCTTGGTCTTCTTCTGCGCCTTGTCCACGCTGTCGGAGATGCCGTTGAGCTGGGAGATGTGGCCCCGCAGCTTGGCGTTGCGCTGAATCAGGAGGAGGTTGTAGAGACGCAGGGCTTTCTTCATGTCCATGGCTCTCTGGTTGAATTCCCTGTAGAAGATATAAAGTGATAGAACAGATTGAGGGAATGGTCATCATTTCTATGACACTGGGCTGATGGTTACACCTGATATTCTTATAGCAATAACTCACAACAAACACGGCACAGCACAGCATAACTAACTTCAAATCGATGTAGGCCCGTTGTAAAAATGCCATGACTTAGAAATCATAGAAGTCATGATGACTGACTTAGAATATGTCTTTTGCCAAAAAGCGAATGTGATAATGTGTAGATAGGGAATCAGGGATACACAGCAGTCTCATTCTGATCAATCAATATATAATATTATATATTACACAGCATAACATGCACAAGACTGTACATGGTCTCAGCATTCTGTCAAAAAAAGAGAACATAGTGTTATCTGTATAGTGCTATTCATATACCATAAGTGTGAATCGCTCCCTCAATCCTATATCCACATATAGGCTACTTTCATAACTCTATGAAATACATATACATATTTTGAACAGAGCCTGATTTCAGTTTTCTCCTCTGTCTCTTTCCTTTAATTTACCTCTGGTTACCTCTTCATTCTGTGATAGCCAAGACAACTGACTTGACTCCGGAAACAATGACGCAAGGAGGTAAAGAAGATGTATTATAATCTGCACATCCAGGTCACATCAAGCATGAAAGTGACGAGCGTTGAGGCAAAGATTCTACGAGCTATAGATCTCTGCTCACACAGCATGTGCATGTCACAGCCTACATCCTGCTTCTGTACAACAGGATGTGAACTGTGTATGAACCTTTGAACTCCTTTTCCAAGACTTTGTACAAGTATTGGTAATTTGTAAATACCAATCACTAATTTATGAAAAAAGCATTCTTAACCCTTAAATTTAAATCAATTCAAACACATTTTTATTTAATGGCCTTGCTGTCCTGGCATTTGGCCTTTGTGCCCTAAAAACATGTATAAGACCAAAGGCCAAGTGGCCTCCCTTTCTTGCCTCTAAATAGATGAAATTCCAGGCCTGGTTCATACTGAGGTCAAGACGTAGTTACTGTACATGCATCATGTGCATCATTAAGTATAGCCTGGATGTCAGAAAGGAAAGTTACTTTTTGTTAGTACAACATTTTAAGTCTGTAAATCTGGACGGGCTCATGAGGCCTGATTTTCTGTGAGGTACACTGACACTACACAGTAGAGTTCTCAAAATCTGCCTGAACCCGACCAGGCCCGACCCGACCTGACGTTTTCGGGCCGGGCCTAAAATGTGTACTAATCAATAGGGCCGGGCGCCTCGGGACTTTTACTCTGTGAAGATTTCTCAAATTCTGCCCAAACCCGAACTGACCCAACGTTTAGGGCCGGGTCGGGCTAAAATCTATGCTAATTAGTCGGGCCGGGCGCCTCGGGCCTGATCAGTTAGGGCCCAGTTAGGGCCGGGCCTTAATTTTCAGGCCCGTTCAGAACTCTAGTTAGTACACAGGAGCTTCCAAGTTGAAAGGCTGGCTCAAGGCAGCCAGGCAGCTGGCTCGTCCTTGGGGACTGTGTTCCCACTAGATAACAGTATTTATGTACTATATATATCATATTAAACCTTAATGATTGTTTGATGAGATTGTGAATTCCGCATGTTTCTGCTTCCAAGATAATTTCACATACATCATCTGGTGCTCCGCCCCAGACCCATCGACCTTTATGCTGATTGGACCCGGGCCGGGACAATATCCTCTCTTTAATGTGGTGGCATGTCTATGGGCTCTCCCGGCTCGCTCTCCAAGTACATGTCAATTAATAGTGTGGTAAGCATTTATGAAAAACGTAAGCATGTATGAAAACATTGGCCATCCTAGCCACAGGTTAGGTCATAGAGGTCTGTTCCTACTGTATATGTGAGTACAATGAGTGTTGCTTTCTAGCATTAATAAGTATTTAGAGTAGAATCTACCCTACATGTAGAGGGTAAATTCGACACAAAGTGTAGTGAGGACAGTATAGTGTGTTACTGTTGCATAATATGCTTTAAAAGTTATCAGATGTATTGTGTGGTATAAGTGTCTCTCTGTTTCTTTCACTTAATGTTAAGATTGTCTTTTGAACACAGAATTTTAAACTGAAGAAAATAAAGACCAGTGGTTCTGACATAATGGAAAGATAGTTAATAGAGGAATGTAGACCCAACTGTGGATGTGGATGCCAAGAAGATGTGATGGGAGAGACACAACTGTAATTAAATGTGCTACGATAAGCATCTCAATCATACAGTATACTCAGAGCCCCAACTCTCTGGAATGCCCTCCCCCTCGAGATAAGGCTTGCAGAATCCGTCCCCCGCTTCAAATCCCTCCTAAAAACTCACTTTTATAAAGCTGCTTTTAACACCTAAACGTTTTCTAAACATTCCCTATTGTTCTTATGTCCTACTGCATTTCTATACATTGCCTGTTCTTTATTTTTATTATTGTAAACTGTTGTTTTTGGTGTGCACTGCATTTGTTCTTATTTTATTTTTTTGTAAAGCACTTTAATTGTAACCTCGTTTTGAAAGGTGCTATATAAATCAAGGTTTATTATTATTATTATTATATACCACTGTGACCCAGGTCTCTTTAAGAACATGCCACTAATGTAAAACACATCTAAATTTGCAGTTTGAAAGTTACAGTCTGTCTGGTTTTCACAACTTTGTGTAAGTAGACGAGACAACGTGAAATGACCTGTAAGTGACCATATGTACCCTGACATTGTGGTCAGATTAGGTTCTGCTTTCAGTATTAGAAAAGCTTAGAAAAACACATAGACGACGTAACCAACTGTTGGTTAATTCACCCTTTGTCAGCCTTCTGATTGGTCCCTGACTGACTAACCAGCAGGCTCTTCTGCCTTGTTCTGCCCTGGTTCCACCTAGTTTATGTTGAATTTGCTAAAACATCATTTTTGGAAAAAAACTAAAAACAAACATGATATGCCCAGTCACCATGCTGCACCTGTGCTGTTCCTTTTTACTGACACAAAGTTTAAAATAAGAATAGAATGTACAGAATATCAATACGAAGCAACTGAAAAACCTGTTATTTCAATGGTAGTGGATGGAGAGAGAGGATTTTTGTCCAACCATGACACGGCAACCAATGGGTGCAAAGAGGGGCAGAACCACGGGCGGGACTTGACAAAGGGTAAATTGGTTGTTTAATAATTTTCTAGGTAATCATCAAGCTTGAGTATAAAAGTATAAATAAAACATATTTAGAAAACAAAGCAATACTGCCCCATCAAAGTTGGCATTGTGACTTTATATATTGTCACATGCATGAGAGGGTGAGAGGTGGTGGAGTTAGTTGCTTAAATAGCAGACAGTTTGAGGGTCCAATGGAGTTACAAGGTTTTGTCCGAAGCACTTTTTACTACCTTTCATTGGTTCAATATGTTTTAACCAACACACAGACGTAAAGGGTGTTCAATAACACTGCATGCAAAACACGAAAATAATCAATAACCTCAAAAATGTAGTTACAGTAGGTGCATGGTTTCCTCCCGACAGCAACGAAATCTGAAATCACTACTGTGTTATGAAACACTTAGTTCTAATCGCCGGTACGCCAAGAGCTTCTGCTGCATCATCATTCCTGCATCAGGAGATCGAGACAAGCGTAAACCTTGTATGTCCAAATGAAAACTTAAGTTCAATATTTATAAAACCTACTTACAAACGTAAGTGGTGAATGGTATCGTATCGCCATGATGAATGAACACAAATCGTCCACTACGTCCATGTATCGTATCGTCAACCATGTAACGTGATGCGTATCACATCGCTGTTAAAATGTACCGTTACGCCCCTACAGCAGCGATGTCGCCTGTTGTAACGGAGCATGTTTACTCTTAAAGTTCCTGATAACAGGCAGCCTCGCTGTGGCCGACAGTAGCCGAGGATATGTCCCAACACCATTCTGCAGATCTAGCAAATACAGTACGTAACCTGTTGCCCTATGGATGCAATCTAAAAGTGAATGCATGCTGCTGAATATTGCGACATACTAAACTAACTGTGAAACTATCCATAGCTATTAGCTATGGATACTGGATATTTACTATTGTGAAACTATCCATATATAGCTAATATTGTTCTTTCCTGTGCACCATCTATAGCACTTACCCTACCCCCTTAGACAGCACTTTTTAGACTTAGATAGCATTTGAAACAGACTTATAGCATGTCATGTAGACAGCACAATAATTGCATTGTATGTAGTCATAGCACTTCATAGTATATATGTACAGCATAGTATAGTATGTATAGTTTATATGTATAGTGTCATTATATAGATATGTTCTAGTTACGTTCTTAGCTTACGCATGTTTCTTGTGGTATTCCCATGCTTTTTTTTTGTTCTTGCTTAATGTAAATCGCTCTGGATTAAGAGCGTCTGCTAAATGCCTAAATTGTAAATTGTAAATCTATCTTGTGTTCCAACTAAGAAGAAGCGTCGTGTACTTAAACATAAAAAGTTGAAATACCACTATGGAGATACGTTTCTGGCCAATATATACTCAACTCTTGAGAGCGTAAAATGAAACCCGACCCTTACGGGTCCATTTGGTTTCATTTTACGCTCTCAAGAGTTAAATTATTGTTAATCATCTGCATTACTTAATTTACAAGAAGTCTACACAATTAGAGAATGTAGAAGAATTGTTATTTTGATCGTTTGGCAACATGGTATTGTGAACAAAATCTTATGCGAGATTTATTCTGCATTATCAAATGCAGAATAAATAATGGGCCTCGACGTGAAAAGGTTAGGCCTACATACAGACTGTCAGCTCCTCTTACCTCGTTTCATCTTCGATGTTGAGGCCATACAGTGATGGAGCCATGTTATTCGAGTCTACAAGAATACAAAAAGAGATGGAGTTTAGATAATGCAATGCACACAATGGTTTTGATTTTCTCCCGGATTTCTCCTGGATTTGGTATCAAACTCCCCAAATTCACCAGAACACATGAACTTTCAACTTACATCTACTATGTTAAAAGGATTGTGGGGGAGGGGGGGGGGGGGGGGGGGCAGTGCATGCAATTATACAGAGATGTTCACTTAAATATTGAATTATTATATAATTATAATAATGTTATATAATAATGTTATTATTAAAGATGGGTCTTACATTGCTTCAGTCATCAAATCAATATATGTAGGGATTGTAGGCCTACTTTTTGCGTTTTAATGGCTGAAAAGCTGTACCAATCATTTTCCAATGCTAGTAAAGCAAGCCTGATAAAACAAAGTTAAAAGGTTCCTGGGGGCGGACCCCCAGACCCTCCCCGCTTGGGGAGTCCTCCCCTGCACCCCCCAAAAATATCTCCTGGATTCTCACAGTCCCAATGTTGGCAGCCCTGCCAAGGCCACCAGCACCACACAGAACCAGATCCAACACAAAGCAAAACACAACATGTTATACCGTACTTACATGCCATTGTCTTCAGCCATATCAACAGCCTGTCTACGTCCTGGGAAGAAGAGGTTTTTATTGTCAGAAAGGGGCGGTAAAATCAGCGTAGCTTCAGTCAATGCATTTACAGTTGAGTGGTTTCTTTGCAATTACACATTTGACTATATAGAATCCAGGGGTTCTCAACGTTTTTGGCTGGGGACCGCCGGAAATGCTTTGGCCATGTCTCGTGACTCTCGCCCCCCCCCCCCCCCCAATACAAAAAGACCGCTACAAATTAATAACCTTAAAAATACATGTCCATTCTTAATTTCCATTTATCAGCCATTCAGTTGAAAATAATCTAGAGAACCCCCCAAAATGTTTTGGCAACCCCCAGGTTGAGAACCTCTAGACTAGATCCTATACTTTTTTGCGGTTGCTATTATAAGGTTAAACTAAAGTATGTTTGGTTTGTTGGTTTGTTGGTTTGGTTAGTAGATTCTCACAGATTACGATTACGTGAAATAATTGGAATGATCATCTGCAGTGTTCCAGTGAGATAATAAAGAAAGTAAAAACTTAAAACAAAATCAAATAGTATTGTGCATAAAAGTATTGTTTGTTGGAAAGGGGAAAGGAGCTAGAGCAAAGAGTATAATTCAATTTCTTTGCGGTTACATTATGGCCATAATATTATACCTCCTCCTGGTGTGCAGGAAAGTCAGCGTTGTGGTAGCGTGGTGGAGTTGGTGGTGGTGGGGTCCGGGCTAGTGCCATGTACTGCTTGTACGTGCTGTTTGACGGCCTGATCTGAAATGAGATTAAATTACACGTTATTCAGGTCGGGAACCCCTTTTGGTGTTTTAAGGATTATGTTATACTTTAGCTATTGGAAAATAGCAGATCTACAAGCTCATAGCGTCCTTGACATGAAAAAGGTTGAGCATGCAGAACTGACATATAGAAACATAGGTTTTTCAGAAAACTGTTTAGAAGACATTTTCTTAGAATCGGCCTCAGTCCTTTGATTGATTGATTGAAGAATTTATTAACAGCTTGCAGAATTACAGTACATTTCAAGCACAAACTCAATACAAAGGCTGTTAACTGTGAGTGGACGACCCAATTAAGCATTACACTTGTTTCCAATAGGGTCCACCATGTTCAAATCATCAAAACATTTAGAGACAAATAGACACTTCTATATAGACAAAGGACAGAACAGGAATTCATCATAAAGGAGGTAAAAAGGGAAAAGAAACATATACAGTGAGGGAAAAAAAGGGGTGGGCGGTGGGGGGGATTCACATTCAGCTCCGTTAATTTGTTTGTTTTCCTTGGAGGAGCTGCGTTGGGTCCCCAAGTCGGCTCCGTGGCCATACCTTGTGCATGTCGTTATAGAGAGTCGCAGTCCCGCCCCCTTTCATGACGACGCCAGGCCCAGGAAATGAATCCCAATGCATTTTTCCCATAGACATTTCAAAAAGTATTTATTTAAAGACACAAACACAATATTTTGGACCAAACAAATAATTACAAAGAAGAAAAACTACAAAAAAAAGTGTTGTAACTGCCGTTTTTTTCTACTTTCTAATTCTTTGTTTGGCCCAAAACATTGTGTTTATTGTCATGATTTGTCACGACAAGAGTTGGCTTTGTCCGCGGCGTAAACGTCTTTAAATAAATACTTTCTGAAAAGTCTGAGGAAAATGAACAGGGATTTCTTTTCCGGGTCTCTCGAGGGGGCGGAACTGCGACGCTCTATAGGTGGAATGTTCAAATGGAAAAATTTCAAGCATCTTTCGAACATAGCAAATCTGCAAACTCGCATTGTGAGCTTGTTTATGAAGCTATTTTGTTGTTGTTTTTCTTTTTTTTTGGGGGGGGGGGCTTTTTGCCTTTATTGATATATGTAGGGTAGGGTGACAGGAAACAGGGAGAGTTATGGGGGGGGAAGACACTCACACACAGCAAAGGTCGTCGGAATCGTATGGTAATACGATTCCGACGACCTTTTGCTGTGTGTCTTCCCCTCCATTCCTCTCTCTGTTTCCCTGTTTGCCTAGGTGCCGGCCCAGGGCTATGATGTGGTCTGGAGTTTTCTGCTGGCAAATCCCATTGACATAATATATGGGATTTGCAGGCTGTGACATCACAAATAGCAGGAAAATCAGAGCACTTGTTTGAGCCAGAAAACCCCAGATCACAGAAAATCTACTGGATGTTAAAAGTTCAGGTTTTTTGGGTGCAATTGCCTAAAAAGAAAAATAAGAAAAATTTTCACAATCCAACTTTTTTATGTCACAATAATATTGGTGATGGTTAATCCGTTAAAACCGGGAGAGCATCGGTGCCATTTTAGATGATTGTGTTGGCTTTTCAAAAAAATAGCAGATATACAAGCTCACAGAGCGTCTCTTCGTGCGGCTATTTTTGAAACATCTTTAAAGTGTGCGAACTACTGATTTAAGGCATTTTGTAGAATCGGCCTCAGGTCTCAAAAGGTTAAGTGGCAGTTCATCACGGTGGTACAAACATGTACTGTTCAGCCAAAAGAGACCCCATCCCCCCTTCAAAGGCGGGGGGGTAACAACGTCAACCGAATACAATCAAACACTCAGTCCAAAAGGGATAGCACCAGGGATATCAGGACTTCTGGCCTTCAGACAGAGGTATACGCAGGGGTGTAGTGGGGGACGGTCGGGGACGCGCCATCCCCCCACTTCTCACGTCTAAAATTATTATTTTGGCAAAAATATGCTTTTTTTGACTTGTCATTTACCTTTATGGATACGATTAAGTAAAACCCTGTTTCGAAAAAGGATATAATACATATCTGCATTTTTTAATAGTGTGTATCTGCACGCATTGAACACATGCACGTACATGCGCTTGCATGTTTGTGCACACGTGCCTTATGGGGCTCCCCCCACACTTCTAAAAGTAGCACTACAACACTGGGTATACGCTTCATCCACCTTTGACCACCCCCTGCCTGGAAATCCAATCCAGACGAGCCCCAATTGGAACCACCGGATTTGAGCCCGGGTTTCCCCACATGGGAATCCCCCCCCCCCCCCCCCCCCCCC
The DNA here is from genome assembly GCF_951216825.1 of Electrona antarctica. Lineage (NCBI taxonomy): Eukaryota > Metazoa > Chordata > Actinopteri > Myctophiformes > Myctophidae > Electrona > Electrona antarctica. Next base: position 5,428,551 of record NC_136795.1, on the reverse strand, counting down.
CCCTTGGCCAAAATAGTTATTAGGTTTCTGATGGTCTTCAGCAGGGATACTCTGCTATACGCATGCACGTATGTGAGCATGCATGTTTTCCTTATATCGGCCTATGAGTGTACCCGCGTGCGTGCGTGCGTGCGTGCGTGCCTCTCTCTCTCTCACCCTATTATCGTTCTCATCTGGTAACACTTCCAGGTACGGGGGACACTCTATCTCGGTGTACAGGGCCTGGGTGTCATCATAGGTGCCGGAGGAATACAACAACACAGGTGGCCTCGTCACGGGGCGTGGTGGAGGAGGAGGGGTGAACTGTGGTGGCGGAGGAGGGGTGAACTGTGGTGGAGGTGGCTGTTGAGGCCGCTGTGGTGCCCCGCTTTCTCCTGTGTTGACGTACTGTTGCGGATAAGAGACAAATTATATAACAGTTCACATTATTACATTCACAAAAAATAATCAGTATTCGGAAAATGTCACAGACTCAACAGACAACAGAGAATCTCTGCAGTGTGGAGTTGGCTTAAAGGACAGTTTCCTGTCAGCCATGTCAAGTCTTACTTGCAAGCGTGTGAGGTACTGCCTTTACTTAATCTTTAAGTTTACCTTAGCATCCTTATTCTGGGGCAAACATTTGGTAAAAATAGCATAGTATCGACAAGGTTTGATTGATTGATTGATTATAGTAACGTGGCCATGGTCCGGCCGGCCGATTGGCCAATTTTAATATAGGATAATACAACATAAATAAACATTATAATATAGCATACTGTAATCTTTTAATAAATATATTCAACTGGAGAAAAAAAAGTGTTGTGTCATCTATACGTCCTTGAGTTTAACTGTAATTTCCCTCTCTTTGTATTCCCTCACCTCACCATGGCAACGAGAAGCAACCTTCCTACTAGTCCTTATCTGAACATCTGTATCGTCAGTGACAGTTACAGGAATACACAACTGTTCACCAGAGTGTGACACTTCCTTCTATCTATTTACGGTACACGTCTATTTACAGACATCAAAGGTATGCCTCCCCTGAATTACTTTAGCAATAAGCAGTGATTCAAAGGGTGGGGTCTCAAGAAGACTGGCAAGCCTACTCAATCTTCCATGACACTTTTTTCTCCCTGAAAAAGAAACGCCTGGGTTTCCGAGGCTACCATGACACTGACATGACACCTTGGCACCTTCTCAAAAACGGGGATTACCAATGGGGTTTCTCCCTTCACTTACTGTATTTCAGTGGCCTAGAGATGGGAAGCTTCCAACTCGACAGTCATTTGAGGCATGTCAGTTATTGCTATTGTGTATTGTCTACGTTTAGAGAGCCTAATAAACATTCCAACAATGATGCACAATAGTTGCTGGTATAGCCTGCGGGGGAACGTGTACAGTATGGAAAAATAGGGGAGGGGACTTTTTGACAGGGGCCAATTTTGAATTGCAGACGCCCGTAAGTGCTCTTTGAGAGCGGTTCTGAAGGAGTCTAGGGATTCACAGTTATTTTAATGGCCATTGGTAGGGCGTTCCACATTTTAGTGGCATAGGAGCGAAATTAATTTAACCCCTTGTTTGAGCCGAATCTGGGTTGCACGTGGTTTGTTGAACTCCCTGTTCAACAGACCTCTCAGGCTACCCACAATCAGGGACGTGCACATAGACATCAAAGGGGGCTTCAGCCCCTGCCCTTTTACCCGTCTGTAAAACAACTGCCCTTTCCAGACCACGAATGCAGCATTTACTAGGGTGGAAGAAATGCTAATGCCACTCCTGTCCTTCCATGCCATAACGGAAGGCAGCATTCAGGAGAATTGCTTTTTTTCCGAAGTCTCCTGAACTTGAACACAGTATTTTGCGTTGAGAAGCTTCCAGCAAACGTCATAAAAGGAAATACATGGTGCTATATGGCCTGCCCTATAGAGCGTCGCAGTCCCGCCCCTTACCATGGACCAGGAAATGATTCTCCGTTCATTTTCCTCATAGACATTTCAGAAAGTATTTATTTAAAGACGTTTACGCCGCGGACAAAGCCAACTCGAGTCGTGACAAATCATGACAACAAACACATTTTTTAGGGCCGAAAAAATAATTAGAAAGAAGAAAAAAACGGCAGGTTACAACACTTTTTTTGTTGTTTTTCTTCTTTGTAATTATTTGTTTGGTCCAAAATATTGTTTGTGTTGTCATGAGTTGTCACGACTCGAGTTGGCTTTGTCCGTGGCGTAACCGTCTTTAAATAAATACTTTTTGAAATGTCTATGGGAAAAATGCATTGGGATTCATTTCCTGGTCCATGGTAGGGGGCGGGACTGCGACGCTCTATTGTGCAGTCTGGTACAGTGAACATGCAGCATAATGACTTACCTGATGTGTTAGTCCTCTCTTATACTCTGAGGGGGCAAGGTAGCTGGAGGGGGGAGGGGGTCGTGGAGGTGGAAGAGGGGATGGTGATCTGCGTCTCTCTCCACCATCTATACGTGTAGTCTGGACAACACATGAACAGAATTTGTCATTTCTCCAGCTAATATACTACTCCTACATATCACAATAGCTGTTGTTTTGTATGATCCACTGTTTGAAAAATGTTATGCCACAAATATTTTGTTTAAATTAAAAATGGCTACACAATGATGTCAACATTTCAGAAATACTTGAGTGTGCCTTTGAAAATGTGCATATTTCGCAAGCCATGAGTGTTGCTTATACCGCTTAGTGCTCGACGTTCATGCCAGCAATTATTTTGTAAGATTCATGTACGCCCGATATTCTCTACAAATAATGGACGTGTTATTTTGATTGGAACATTTCATTTCACTGCCTTTTTCATTTCACAAACATTTCCTACCTCCAAAGTTGTTGAGCTGTTATTGTTGTGGCCTCCATTAAGAGTTGTGGTGGAACCACAGGAAGACAGCCGCTTGTTTGTAGGGGGACTGGGAGGGGGCGGACGAGCAGGACGAGGACATGATTTGGACCTGGGGAGAGGCCTGGGCCTCATGGTGTCAGTCAGTGACAGGCTTCTTTCCATAGGATCAGTCTGAAGGTATAAGAGAAAAGTATTGGCATTAACATCACAAAGGAACACCACACATGCAATGGAATTATTTTGACTCAAAATCCACATGACGGATTAGTCAAAGAATCAAGGGAGAAATTCTCAACTCAACTTTCTCATCACATCACAGTTTTAATCTGTTAATCTACTTTTTAACCTCTATATATGAATATAAATATATATTTTTTTAACCTTTTATTTATTGCTTTTGACAATACAAAGTGAAGTACAAACAAGTAAAATATAGCCCAATACAGTAGCCATAGGATGTCAAAAGTAATATTTTTTCTTTTTTTCCCTTTGTGCCCTTACATCTTCCCCCCCACCCTTGGTCCAACATACAACGTGCAACATACGACAAAAGATACATACAATTACAAACAAAAAAACAAGAACAAAAACAAATCAAATAATAATTATGATGCGTCTCGCTATCCCTCCTGGCACTCCCCCATGGCACATATAGTATATACAGTATATATATGAATATTTGGGTGAGATATTAACTTACATTTAGGGAGTCTATGTCTTCATAGAGAGCCTCTGTTGGGGTGGAGGAAGGCACTTCACAGGGGCCAATAGTAAGGGTGGAGGTAGTAAAGGACTTCTCCAGACGTTTTGTCCTAGGGGGTACGGGTGGCTGTGGGGCCAGTTATGACAAAGACAAAAATGTTTGCAGTTGTTCTGGTTAATACGCAGTAAAATACAGGGTTAATATAACTCTGAAAGTGTTTGAAAAATAGACCTGGTCCATTCACTTTCACATTCAAGAGGAATATCCCCGACGAAAAACTAGTACCGAGTGTGAATCAGTGTGACACACCCTTCAGGTGTCATTTGGTCTGAACCTGTTCATTCAGAAAACATATCCGTCATCGACTGTATTATTATTTTCTGTCTCGCCTAGATTTATCGTTTAGATGCGGAGCTACATACTGTCTGTAGTACTTTTTCCTGCTCATTATCTGGTCATCGCATGCAGTGCGATGACATCTTTGACAAAAAGGATGATGTGTGAAAAAGCAACATTGTTTTGCTGTCCGGGAAAACATATTTCTTGTGTGAATGGTCGTGTTGATGTACATGTGGGAGGGCCTTATGTTACCTCCATGTTCCCCCAGGATTAGAACCCTATTATATCCTAAGGATTAGGGTTAACATAGTGCTGAGAGAATTTAGGGTTGAGGGAACATACACACACTCCTGTGGAGAGTGGAATTAAATCTTTTTCCCTTTTCAATGTCCAATTCATCATGGCTTTAGCATGTTACTGATTCCTGGAGAAGCGACACAAGAAAATAAAATATACAGGCACTGTTGTAAAGCAATACAGCTGCAGCTAATGAACTTAATAATACTGGATGTGATTCGGTGTCCCAGTGTGCAAGGCTCAAGCATGGCCAATATTGTTGTTGACTAACACATCCATTATAAATTGTATAGCTGTAGCTGTGTGCCCTACATCACAGTGCTTAGCCTAGCCCTTTAGCAGAATTAACCTTTAGATGGAAGCAAATCCATGAAATAAAAACAATGTCTAGGGTTTGTCTAGGGCCTGTAATACAGCACCCAGTTTGAATTAATGCAATTCTAAGAAATTAATAAATAACATTGCAAAAGAAGAAAATGACAACTCATCAACATGGTAAGGGATGTACTCCCTACCACAGCCAGCACTGAGGTGCTGAGACACGTATTGCATATCATGGTCAGGGTAACAAATATGTAGAAGAATAAGAAGATACATGTGCAAAATGTACGATAAACCTGAAACCGTTAGAAGCTGTAGTTAGAAGAAACTGACCTGAGAGCAGGTTTGTGGTGTTATTGGTCAAGTGCAGCTACATAGCCACAACTAACCACAAACCTGTTCTGTCTAATTTGCTGCCAATACTGTTTGCTTTGCTAGCCATTGTTGCTGTTGGATATACTCAAGATACAACACTGAACCTTTGTTGATGCTGCATTTTAAACCAAAGTACACTGAACTTCAGAACCTCAGTTTAACCTTCTAGCTCAGGGCTTCTCAACCTGGGGGTCGCGACCCCTCGGGGGGGCCCGAAATTATTTTGGGGTGTCCCCAGATTATTAAAAAATAAATAAATAAATACAAATTGCAACTGACTGGCTGGAAAATGGAAATTGAGAGTTTACATAGTACACATAGTGCAATTGCATGCATAAACTTTCCTTAATGATGATCTGGTTTCAGTATTTATTTATGATGTCTTTTCTCTATTATTGAGGTTATTGTTTGTAGCGGTCAATTTGTATTGGGGGTGGGGAGGGGGGTGGGACAGGACGGGGGTCACGACTCGAGACATGGCCAAAGCCTTTCCCGCCAAAACCGTTGAGAACCCCTGGCTTATGTTCTAGCTAAATATGCCCAAGTGTTTCTGAAAGGAAACATACAGGAAGCACCTGCATGGAAGTGAGGGGTCATCTGAGGCACTAGACCATTGTTTTGGACCTCAATGTCCTTTACATGTATGATTGATTGTGACAGTGTGTTACAGTAGATATGGATCTTGTATTGTGTTTATGTACTGTAATATGTATTGTTTGCATTTGTGTTAAACGATGCCAAATACGCTACCTTATGTAACCTGGTGAGGAAACCCAACCCGCCACAACAACATAATCAAGCTATAGAGCGTCGCAGTCCCGCCATTTTCCTCAGACTTTTCAAAAAGTATTTATTTAAAGACGTTTACACCGCGGACAAAGCCAACTCGCGTTGTGACAAATCATGACAGTAAACACAATGTTTTGGGCCAAACAAAGAATTAGAAAGAACCCCCAGGGGTCTTTGAGGGAGTTCCAGGGGTTCCCAGCTAAATGACAGTTAGGAACCAATATAAATTGGGGGTCCCAGAGATAGAAATGCCATTAAATGGGCTTCCGTTTGAGAATCACTGCTAGAGCCATACAATTCTTCTCTAGTGGGGGGTCCCTGGCATATATTTTTCAAATGGGGGTCCACGGACTAATAAATGTCAATTTGGGACCCGTCCTTGGCATGAAAAAGTTTGGGAACCACTGCCTTAGAACACATGCCCCTCCGGCCATGTACCCCCAGTACCCGTAACCCTTGTCAGAGTACCCATTCCCTGTCAGCCATGCCCACACAACGGAGTCAGGACAGGCCAGTCTATGGCCCCATTTACACTGGCAGCCAAATCCAGCCTGAATCAGATCTGAGCCACATCCAGATTGGAATCTGATTTGTCCAAATGAGTCATGTGACCATTTAAACCAATCGGATTTCAATCTTGATGTGGCACAGATCTGATTCAGGCTAGATTTGTCTGCCAGTGTAAATGGGGCCTTAGAGTAGACATCAGTACTATGACGTCACATTGATGACATCCCGCGCCTCTACTGTATATGAAGATTTTCAGATTCATCAATAGTTTCGGACAACCGCCGATCATAGCGACTTCCCACTCTGCACATCCCTCCCCTGGTATATATTTTTTGGCAAAGCTATTCTGTGTAGAGGGGGGGGAAGGGCCAAGTACTGTACAGACCCCTGGGAGACCCTGGTCAATAAAGTATAGTGTTTAAGTGGTTAATAGTTTAGGTGGTTGCACACTGGACGCGTTTTTCGCGTCCAGTATTGTAAGAAAGAAATATCACTTCACCACCTTGAAATATCGTACAAGTAACTGATTTCTGTCTCACTTGCGTAAAGCCATAAGCTACAAACAGTTTAATTATTCCTCTTCAATTCTGAAGAGGAATATCTGTATTTTGATAGAGCTCACAGCCAGGGACGTGCACACATATAGACATCAAAGGGGGCTTCAGCCCCTGCCCTTTTACCCGTCTGTAAAACAACTGCCCTTTCCAGACCACGACTGCAGCATTTACTATGGTGAAAGAAATGCAAATCCCACTCCTTTCCATGCCATGCCGGAAGTAACCTGACTCCGCCAGATGGGGCAGCAGAGAATACCCTCCTGCTCCCATCTGGGAACTCTCAGGCAGACTTGATGCCCGGCCACAAAACGGCCTGGCCAATCAGCAGCAGCTTCCAGCAGCTTCTAGCAGCAGCTTCTAGCTTCTAGCTGCTGCTGATTGGCCAGGCCGTTTTGTGGCCGGGCATCAAGTCTGCCTGAGAGTTCCCAGATGGGAGCAGGAGGGGGGAACCCAGTGTACTCTCTGCTGCCACATTTGGCGGAGTCAGGTTATGCCGGAAGCACCATTCAGGAGAAAGTCTCCTGAACTTGAACACAGTATTTTGCAAATATGTTTAGAAATCCATGTCGTACACCGCATCTCCACTAGCTAAAGAATGCTGTGTTGCGCCCCGAAAATAGCTGATCTACAAGCTCTCAACGCGTCACAGCGCGACGTGTTGTGAGCTTGTAGATCTGCTATTTTTGTCCAAAAGTGCCCTCTTATGGGATTTCAGCCCCTGCCTCTCCAACACTCTCTGCACGTCCCTGCTCACAGCTTATTCACTCAGTACTAGGTAGACTATTGGCTTGTGTGTGTTGCTTCAAGACGTTTTGAAATGTGCCATTCCACTGGTTTGTCCAGTTGAATGCTTTTCTTTGGCCTGTTCTATTGTTTCTCAGGCATTCAGAACAGATTATGCAAGCCTGTCTGTTGCAGGTGCATGAAGGCACGGTTTCAGTGAGAATGTCCTGACATCAACTTTTACATTTTATTTTTTTACTCCACAGAAACAAAGTGTCAAAATGTGTGGCCACTTTTGAATGTATTGCGAGTACATGGGACACATTAATACTAATAATCTAAACATCAGTCCCTAGAATAGAATGATGGGACAGTGTTTCCGTCTGTGTGTACAGATAAAACCCTTTGATCCCATTGTGTGGGAAACAACATGTTTATAGTAACACATATACAGTACAGTGAGTACACTATAGACTATACCACAGTGGTTCCCAAACGTTTTCATGTCAAGGACCCCCATATTGACACTAATTAGGCCCGAGGACCCCCATTTGAAGAAATATGCCAGGGACGCCAAGAGAAGGTTTTCACGTCTCTAGCTGTGATTCTCAACCGGTTTCATTTCAAGGACCCCCAGTTTGACATGCATTAGTCTACGGACCCCCATTTAATGGCATGTATATGTTAATTTAACTCTGAGAGTGTACAAATCCATTTGTACACTCTCAAGAGTTACAGACCCATAAGGGTCCATTTGGTTCCAAACTATCATTTAGCTGGGGACACCCTGGAACTCTCTCAAGGACCCCTGGGGGTCCCCGGACGGACTCCACTTTGAGAACCACTGCACTACCAGAAAGTCTTGGTCCCATAAAGATTTCGAAAATACATTTTCATGCAATGACACATGTTTAGCCTTACCGCCATGTTATGTTCCAGTCAGGTCCTTCTCCTCTCTCTGAATCACTATTCCTTTCGTTGGTTGTTTACTTTAACACACATTTATCGATGCGCGATAAAAGTCTCATCGTTCTCAAAGCGTGTAGATCCCATCAGGGTTTGTCTTCTCTCCGTGCCACACTCGTTTTTATGAAGCCATGGCAGGTGTGTGTCTGTCCTGGTTGCTGACGTAGAGAAGAGAGAAAAAAAAGCAGTCAGGGCGGATCACCTGTCTTCTACAACTGGATTGAAGACAGGTGAGCTGGCAGGAAGACAATCACATTGCAAGGAGGATGTACACATGTGCATGAAGTGTTACATTACTACATCTCAATGATTTGCTGTGTCCACCTGTTCAACTTTAAGATAATTGCATTTCTTATGAATGCTGTTCATTTGTATTTTTAACATGTTTATTTATCTAGTCTTTATCTAGTATTTATTTATTAATTTATTTATTAGCTGTATTATCAGCATCTTGAACCTAACCTGAAATACCCCTCTAAGTCATCCGTCTGTCGAAAAATCAATAACATTGGGTCACAGTGTGATTTATAACAATGAACGTGTCTTTACATATGTCATGAGGATTGAGATTTATTTAGCCAGTTGAACAGGTCAAGTGAGTTTTATAGTTGGTAACGGTGTCTGTGTGTCTGGGTCATTTAAGGGTCTGTCTCAGAATTGTTTGCAAGCTTCCAAATTGGCCTACTTTTGGACTGCATGATGAGTTATGATGGATTACAATAGGCCTATCTCACAGAATTTCCCCGCCCCCTTAATACGCCCCCTTTCGGGGTTAGTGGTGATAGCGTGACGTCACTCCATAGACGCTACATGTTAACAGAGGTAATTTAAGAAGTCTACAACTTTTGTTTTCTCAAGGTAAGGTTTGTTCTATCTGTTCGAGCTGATTTACCATCTTGTTTGCTTCATAATAATATTGGTCTGTCACATTTTTACATTAGAAAATGTACTTAGATTCTCCAGAGAAAAAAACGTGTAAATGCTAATGTTAAATGACACCACTATTTACCGGAAGTGGGCGTGGAAAGCGGGCTGTGAGATAGGCTTATTACCAAGGAGGTATAATAGTTCCTATGTTTATTATTGTCTCCACCAGGCCAGAACGGGAATGTTTTTGTCCTGTCCATCAGTGTGTTTGTTTATCTGTCTGTGTGTGTAGCTAATCTTGGACACCGCTGGACTAATTGGCATGACACTTGAAATGAAACTGCATCTTCCCGCCAAGCCAAGGAAGAACCGTACCTCTAACCGATTTCCGATTATCCTCGTGGTCGCGCTATAACAGGCCGCTTCACTTTTTAGCCTATATTAAAATGCCATTTCGACTATGCATGCAGCACCTCATAATCATATGTACTTTAGCACCTCAAAGGCATTAAAAACAAAGCTGCAGACAGACCTGTATAAACTGGTCAGGTTACTCAGGGTGTAGGACAGTAATGCAACCTGCAATGGGCCTGGTCTATGCAAGAAAACACCCATGTACCTGTCGGACTACTTTACATGGAGGCACAACACCAGAGGGAGCTCCACTGATCTTACTCAACCCAGATTCGTCACAAAAACTGGGGTCAAATTCGCCAGTCAACACCTTTGATTCTGCGGGGGGGAAAAGAAAACCGCTAAAACAAACTGTATTTATTAAATGTAGTATATCATATATATATATAGGAATATATATTTTTTCCTTGGCATTTAATTGCACTTGATTGTCTTAAAGTATATATGTTTTATGATTATGATTATTTGTCTGCACCGATCAGCGCTGTTTGTTTTAACCTGTACAGCACTTGTCAGCTTTTGTTGTTTTAAATGTGCTATAGAAATAAAGTTTGATTTGATTTGATATAATTAAATATCCAATAATTTCTTTTTAACATAATCAAAGGTTTTATGGTCATGGATGGATCACCAGGATCATGGATGGCTTGATTTTAGTCTTCAAATAATTGATATCAATATTTGTGTAAATCTCTATGGGAAAAATGAATGGCCGTTTGTTCAGTGGAACCAGAAAACCACGCCCACTGCTATGCCCTCATATATGCCACCAGGATGTGGAATGCCAACACAATGGGAATGCCCTACCAAAGTACCAACTGACATCAAAACCTGTGAACATGTTGCACTCTACTTCCCCCCCACAGCTTCCTCATGTCTTGTCGGCTGAATATTTTCTATATACAATCTATGGCTGCACACCACGTCACGACTGTTAGTTAGTCCAGTTTTCTGTGAAGATCGGTGACCACCGAAAACTACAACATGATGTCACGCTGCCGTGGTCAACGCTCACACAACACATCTCTCATGAGTCATGTTAAATTACTAACCACCTGGTGGTCACCTCTTCACCGAAAACTGGACTATGAATAGGCCTTAATGTCGCGTGCAGCCCTGGGTAGGAAACCAGGCCTGGCAGAGATCTTTTTCTAGTTTTTAAAATAAAATAAAATTACTTACATTTTCTGTTTACTCTGTAACCACAATACCAGAACAACATAAATCATGTTGGCTGGCATTTAGCCTATGCTGTCAACAAACTCAACATGATTATAAAGCTCTCTGTGCCTGCATAAATGCGTGTTCTTATTGCTGACAAGATTAGGTGGACAGGGATAATCAATGTATTTGAGGCCAGGGACAATGCTCCTGCTCATATGGTTATTTGAAACCAACTCAGCAGATGACAAGCCCACCCTATAGCTACAGATATTATTAAGCTCAGTATTTACAATGGTTAAATAGTTGGGCTGCCTTACCTATAGTCTCAATCCATTCTGATAGGCTATCTAAAGCCATTTTATCAGTTCTTTCTGCTTTAGTTTCAGGTTGAAACTAAAGCAGAACTGATAAAAATGGCTTTTGAAACATTCAGCCATTTTAGACAAAGAGTGTGACCCAGGTCACTTTCTGTCACAAGAATGAACATTTAAAAATGGCCTACTGTCTAGTGTCTACAACTCGTGACCTGAGTGAGAGAATGAATGGGGGACATGAACAACAGAACAAGTGCACCGGTGGGTTGATGATTTGAGGTGATGGACATTCCGTCCATCCAACCAGATCGTCTCAATCTCGTCCCGTCGCCAATCACCGAATGCCAGCCGGAGAAAGCCGACTTTAGGCGGAAAGTACCGAAGAGCATCACGGATGTAAACTGACTGAGGCTGACTGATAGTTTCCTTGGTGCGTCAGTTTGAAACAGTTAGTTCTGCGTTTTTGCACGAGTGAAAGAAATCTATATTATTATAAGTTATAACTACTGGTTTTCACGAAGAAGGAAAATGACACGACTGGAAATGCTTTGTGCCATTGTCGTGCTGTTGATAGCACACACCACTGCAATTATAAGGTAAATGCTGTCGTTGGACAACAACGGGACAGAGCATATGGTTCCTTAAACTTTCTGTTTGCTACATACTGTAAACATAAACAAATGCATCCAAGGTTGATTGTTTTGGGGGGAGAAGATTCACGTTTTTTTTCCACAGTTCAGTGCTGAAATGTTTAACATTGCATATTATAATAACGCCAGGTCAACTGACATGTATTTGGATTGTTTGTCTGAACATTATGTGCCACGAAGAAGCGCACGCTCTTTGTGCGCCGAAATAACATCTCTGCAAGCTAAACATGTTCATATTAATTTAATATGTTCTTTTTAACGATTGCACTTGCACGATTACAGCATGTGGTTGGCTCTAAAACGGTTTGTTTAGATCGCTGCGGCTAAAGTGTGCATCTTTCTTACCTCTGGTTTCTACAGAGTTCCCCTTCATAAGACGAGGACCGTGCGCCGCCTACTGAACGACAATGGAATGACCATTGAGCAACTCCGAGAACTTGCAATGGCCTCTGCCTCACGACCCGAGGACACTGTTACTGCCCCTCTCCATGATGATCTGCCTGTTGAGAGACTGACCAACTTCTTGGACGTAGGTGTTGGTAGTTGAGACTTGTATTCACTAGTAGGTAGGACTAGGATAATATAGAGTGATCTATTATATGCATGCATGCATGATTGATTGATTGATTATGCTATTATTGATGGTTTGTAGAATGGATAAAACCAGAAAAAGCACTAAATTAGACTTGTAAAGACATACAAATATACACATCTATGCAATATAGAAATAAGAATCATCAAATACACATTTAGGAAAAAAAGGGAATACGTGAAGAGTATAGAAAAAAATCACACCCATGTGAAGTGAGGGGCGCTCTTATCATCGTACATCATCATAACATACATATGTCTATTTGCTCAGACACATGATGTAAATTCTCCATTCATTGTCAATGGGAATATTGAATGTTTGTGTAGGACGTAAATCTACACTAATAGCTTAATATAGGAGGCTAGCCCCTCAAAAAAAGAAGGGGGGGGGGGACTTTAACTTTTTTTACAGGGGCCAGTTTCGAATTGCAGCCGCCCGTATGTGCTCTTTGAGAGCGGTTTTGAAGGAGGCTAGGGATTCACCTTTCTTAATGGCTGTTGGTAGGGCGTTCCCACATTTTAGTGGTATAGGAGCGAAATTAATTTGACCCCTTGTTTGAGCCGAATGTGGGTTGCAAGTCACGTGGTTTGTTGAACTCCCTCTGGTGTTGTGTTGTAATTTTGACAGATGCATGGGTATTTTAACGGTGTAGTGAATCTTGTAGACCAGGCCCATTGCAAGTTGCATGCACAGTTCAGCCTTTGTGTTGGTTCACAGGTGGAATGGACCCATTTAGACCTGAGGACGCATCTGTGTCACCGTAGCTTTTAACAACTTTAACCACTATTTTAAACTTTACCTGTTGAACAATAGCAGATCTACAAGCTCATAGCTACAAGCTTGTTTTTAACTCGTATATTGTCTTCTGGGGCGGGGTCCCTGGAACAACACATTATCAGATGGGGGTCGGTGGCCAATTGCATATATATTCTTGGGCCCCTTGACATGAAATAGTTTGAGAACTGTAGGCGACTGTGGCTCAGGAGGTAGAGCAGGTCGTCCAATGATCCATGGGTCGGTGGTTCGAATCCCGGCTCCTCCTGTCTACATGTCGAAGTGTCCTTGGGCAAGACACTGAACCCCAAATTGCTCCCGATGTGCTGGTTGGTACCTTGCATGGCTTCTGCCGCAATCGGTGTATGAATGGGTGAATGTAATGCACAATCTATGTAAAGCGCCTTGGATAAAGGCGCTATATAAATGCACCATTTACCATTTACCATTTTAGAACCACTGTTTTTTTTTCTCCAGAAAACTGTCATGATTTTAGAAGACATTAAGTAGAAACGGCCTCAGGTCTTAATGGGTTATTTATTTGCATGCTTTAATTGAAATCTGCTCTCACATATGTATGGTTCTATGTTCATTCCTGTCCACTCAGGCCCAGTACTATGGTTCTATGTTCATTCCTGTCCACTCAGGCCCAGTACTATGGTGCGATAAGCATTGGCAGCCCTCCCCAGGACTTTACCGTGCTGTTTGATACAGGCTCTTCCAACCTGTGGGTCCCCTCCATCCACTGCTCCTTCCTGGATCTGGCCTGCTGTGAGTCTGTGTGTGTGTGTGTGTGTGTGTGTGTGTGTGTGTGTGTGTGTGTGTGTGTGTGTGTGTGTGTGTGTGTGTGTGTGTGTGTGTGTGTGTGTGTGTGTGTGTGTGTGTGTGTGTGTGTGTGTGTGTGTGTGTGTGTGTGTGTGTGTGTGTGTGTGTGTGTGTGTGTGTGTGTGTGTGTGTGTGTGTGTGTGTGTGTGTGTGTGTGTGTGTGTGTGTGTGTGTGTGTGTGTGTGTGTGTGTGTGTGTGTGTGTGTGTGTGTGTTCGTCAGTGTTGTCGACTAAAACTAAGACGAAACATGTTCGTGGACTACCTTTTTTTTCACTGATAAACTAAACTAAATGAAAACTAAGCTATTGTGACTAAAACTAAGCTAAATATATGGACAATTTCGTCAACAGATATAAACTAGACTAAAGTGTTAGGAAGGGACTAGTGGACAAGAGATCCAGTATGTCATTTTACACTTGGTTGCATGCTGAAAATAGCTGATCTACAAGCTCACAACGTGTCGCGCTGCGACACGTTGTGAGCTTGTAGATCGGCTATTTTCAGCAAGTAATAAATACATTTTTAGTTTAAAACTAGACAAACACAAACATTCCAGGTGACTAAAATGTGACTGAAACTAAATTAAAACTAAAATCAAAATTTGCTGCCAAAAACAACACTGGTATTCGTGTGACCTATGAATGGTCATGTGAGGGTGTTAAACTGGCTCGAAAGTGCTTATTTGACACATTTTTCTTTACTGACTCATTCCACGTCCATATGGTTGATTGTGTGTGAGCGATCATGTGATGCTGTTAAACTTGTTCTGTTTTTATTTGACAATGTTTTTTAGTTTTTTAACTGAATCATTTTGTGTGTGACACAACTGCTTCCTGAAATAAGATCCATGTTTTTTTATTTCACTGTTTTGTTTTGTTTTTGTAAATTTATGTTCTGTTTCGTCAGTGGGCTTTTGCTGCTGCTTCTTGACTCTTGTCGCTTTATTTGCATCGCAAAAATGTAGGACAAGAATACAATGGAAGGATGGTTCTTTGCACTTGCTCTGTACATAATGCGCGTGTGGTTTTACTTTTTTTTGTTGAAGACCTGAGTCAGATTCTAAAAAAATCCTTCTAAATCCTGACCTAAGTTCTCTGAAAAACTTAAAATATATATAAATGCAGTCTCTGTGTGTACCTGCACGTGTGTACCACTTGACTGTGTGTAGTGTGTACATGCACGTGTGTACCACTTGACTATAAAACCATCTTGGCTGGTGTCTGACACAACCTTTGGCTAATGTTCCAGTTGCATGTGTTGGCATAGCCTGGCATTTGCCAGCTCTAAAACAATCCACTTTGAATTGGATTCTTCTTACCCTCTCTGTACTTTGTTCTCTGTTCAGGGCTTCACCATCGTTACAACTCCAAGAAGTCCAGCACCTATGTGCAAAACGGCACGACGTTCTCAATTCGATATGGTCGAGGGAGCTTGTCTGGGTTTATTAGTGAGGACACTGTCTCTGTGAGTTAGACAGACACTCACTCACTCACTCACACACACACTCTCTCACTCCCACACCCTCTCTCGCTCTCTCTCTCTCTCTCTCTTATTCACTTAATAATAATAATAATATTATTATATTTACTTATTCACTTGACCATTGTTTGCCCAGATGCCACTATCTTGGTGGAAAATTGACCATAGTACATCTTCAGTGTATACACAACATCAAAATCAATTTGGGCCTTTTTCTGACTATTTGATAGAGTAAAGTAAGCTGACAGGAAATAGGGGGGACGCGGGGAGATGGGGAGTGACACGCAGCAAAGGTCGTCGGATTTAGCACTAGCAGCCTAGGTGTCCGGACCGCTAGGCCGGCCCGGGCCCATCATCATACGAATGCCTCATTGTGTTTCATCTTTGTGCTTTTGTTCTCTCTCTCTCTAAAGATTGCAGGTTTGCCGGTACTCAAACAGCAGTTTGGTGAGGCAGTGAACCAGCCTGGCATCACATTTGCCGCAGCCCGCTTCGATGGCGTCTTGGGCATGGGTTACCCTACCATATCGGTTGCTAACGTTACACCAGTGTTTGACACGGCCATGTCTGACAAACTGCTGCCACAGAACATATTCTCCTTTTACATAAGCAGGTAGGTAGGCAAGATGGTGATGGTGGGAATGATAATTATCATTATTGGCCAGAAGTGGAATATGTTAATATGGTCAGACATAATTGTGTTGTACTTTTCATAGTGAAGCTCCATGTACCATTAACCCGTTTAGACCTGAGGACATGTCTGTGTCACCTTATAGCTTTTAACCATTATTTTAAACTTAGATGTTGAAAAATAGCAGCTGCTATTTTTGAAAAATCGTGAAAATGTGTGCAAATCTTTGAACATATATTCTTTCACACGAACGTTTTTAACTCGAATCATTGCTTCTACTATGTTGCAACAACATATTTTCAGATGGGGGTCTGAGGCCAAATACTGTACATATCATTCTGGGGCTCCTTGACATAAAAAGGTTTGAGAACCACTGACATGGAAACATAGGTTTTTCAGAAAACTGTCTAAAGTTTTCTAAAGTCCATATGCTATTCTCAGCAAACCAACTATGTTTAATAACCCTAACCATAAAAGAATAAGCTAATTGGACAATTATCAGTGGCAAGTTTAGAAAACAATCAGTTTTGTCTTCAACATAAGTTTTTTTAAAAGATTATTATTATTATTATTATTGGAAGGAAACCCCCCTTGAGATTATCTTTTCGAGGGGGATTCTAGCCATGGATCTACTGATTTCCTTAGCAAGGTGTTTTTTTTATTTGCTTCACTGTTTTGGCCTTTATTCCTGCTTTTCTTTTTTTCCTTTTCTTTTTCAAAAGTATGGGATTGTGTCAACTCGATGTGCATGACCACTGAATGGTATTCTTGCAGTGTTGTGAATAACTGTGGTGTTTGTTTGGCCAACTCACCCTCAGGGTAGATAAAATGGTGCCTACTGTGTTAGTTTGAACGTTGGCAAGGAGACTGGAGTTTGTGGTATTTGTAATCTAACTTCATGCTAGCTTTCAATGGTACACTAAACCTCTGTCATCTGACCAGCGAGACTTCTAGCCTGTAACACCTTATTCAGCCTAAGTTACCTTATTCAGCGGAACTTTTCCAATTGTCCTAAGAAACAACTTTATTTTGGCTAGAGACCTTTTTTTAATATAAGACCTACATGTAAAAATAGGACGTGTTTTGTCCAGTGACTAGTCTCAATAGTTGAGAACAGTGAAACTCTGTCCAATGTCAGACTTGAAGTCTTATTTCTTATCTCTAGTGTGTGTGTGTGTGTGTGTGTGTGTGTGTGTGTGTGTGTGTGTGTGTGTGTGTGTGTGTGTGTGTGTGTGTGTGTGTGTGTGTGTGTGTGTGTGTGTGTGTGTGTGTGTGTGTGTGTGTGTGTGTGTGTGTGTGTGTGTGTGTGTGTGTGTGTGTGTGTGTGTGTGTGTGTGTGTGTGTGTGTGTGTGTGTGTGTGTGTGTGTGCACTGCTGCTGTTACAACACTGCATTTACACACAGATCAATTAAGCTGTGTTATTTTAAGTTCTAAATTTCAGTGCTGTTTGACAGGTGAAATATTAGATGGTTTAGAAGAGTGAACATAATGACTTCAGTAACTTGTTACTTAGCAATGAAAAGCAGCGTGTACAAGCCAAGGATCAGTGGTCAATGAAAAGCAGCGTATACAAGCCAAGGATCAGTGTTCAGACCATGATTCTGGGAGTCTACTCTAGCCCACTTCAGGACGGGAACCCCTTTTGGTGTTTTAAGCATTATGTTATACTGCAGCTAATGAAAAATAGCAGATCTACAAGCTCATAGCGCGGCACCGAGTGCACGCGCTACAAGCTTGTAGATCTGCTAGATCTGCTAAGATCTGCTAAATATTTACCATTTACCTGCTATTTTTGGGGATTTTTTTTAAAAACGTGCACATTTTTGCACTTTTGTAATCTTTCACAGCGAACATTTTTAATTCAAATCTTTGCTTCGGGGAGGTCCCTGAAACAACATATTTTGAGATGCGTTGCTGTGGCCAATTACATTTTTTTTTTAGGGTCCTTGACATAGAAACATGGGTTTTTCAGAATACTGTCAGTATTTTGAAGACATTTTGTAGAATCAACCTCAGGTTTAAATGGGCTAGTAGTAACATGAATGTATTGTTGTTTTTAATCTGTGCTACGCTTTCCTCTCTATCCGCCTTGATAAGGGACCCGGCAGCAACAGTAGGAGGAGAGCTGATGCTGGGGGGAAGCGATCCACAGTACTACACAGGAGATCTGCACTATGTCAACGTCACACGCAAGGCCTACTGGCAGATTAAGACCAGCAGGTGGGAGGCACAGAATCTTGGTCATGTCTTGGTCCAATAAAGGGGACCCAAATGTAATTTCTGTCGATGTCCTTTCAATTCTTTATTTTTTTGTGAGTCGTGATTGCGGGCGGGAACCCCATTTGGTGTTTGAAGCATTATGTTATACTTTAGCTATTGAAAAATAGCAGATCTACAAGCTCATAGCGCGGCACCGAGTGCCGCGCTACGAGCTTGTAGGTCTGCTATTCTTTTTAAATTGTGAAAATGTGGCGCAAATTTCAAATATATATATTCTTTCAGAGCAAACGTTTTTAACTCAAATCTTTGCTTCTTCATATTTTCAGATGGGGGTCGGCGGCCAATTACATATATTTTTCGGGGTCCTTGACATGAAAATGTCAAGGTTTGGGTTTTTCAGAAAACTGTCAGGATTTAGAAGGCATTTGTAGAATCATCCTCGGGTCTAAATGGGTTAATTATTCCATCTCTGTCCTCCACAGCATCGAGGTGGGCAACCAACTGACTTTGTGCAAAGCCGGTTGCCAGGCCATCGTCGACACGGGAACGTCTCTGATGGTCGGCCCTGTAGCGGAGGTCAGAGCGCTGCACAAAGCCATCGGAGCTCTGCCGCTCTTAATGGGAGAGGTAGGAACAACAACTTTACTCTCTAGGCCAGGGGTTCTCAACCCGTCGTTCGTGACCCCTCGGGGGGTCGCCAAATTATTTTGGGGGGTCCCCAAATTATTTTCCTTTTTTTTTTTTTTTGCAACTGAATGGCTGGAAAGTGGAAAGGAAGAGTTTACATAATAGTACATGCATACACCTTCCCTAATGATTATATCTGGTTTCAGTATTTATTTATGGTGTATTGTCTCTATTATTAAGGTTATTGTAGCAGTCAATTTATATTGGTGGTCGGGAGGGGGCGGGGCGGGGGTCCCGAGACATTGCCAAAGCATTTCCGGGGGTCCCCGGCCAAAAACGTTGAGAACCCCTGCTCTAGGCAAGGGACTGGTTCTTTTAATGGGAGAGGTAGGAACAACTACTTTACTCTCTAGGCAAGGGACTGGTTCTTTTGGGAGAGGTAGGAACAACAACTTTACTCTCTAGGCAAGGGACTGGTTCTCTTAATGGGAGAGGTAGGAACAACAACTTTACTCTCTAGGCCAAGGGACTGGTTCACTTAATGGGAGAGGTAGGAACAACAACTTTACTCTCTAGGCCAAGGGACTGGTTCACTTAATGGGAGAGGTAGGAACAACAACTATACTCTAGGCAAGGGACTGGTTCTTTTAATGGGAGAGGTAGGAACAACAACTTTACTCTCTAGGCAAGGGACTGGTTCTCTTAATGGGAGAGGTAGGAACAACAACTATACTCTCTAGGCAAGGGACTGGTTCTCTTAATGGGAGAGGTAGGAACAACAACTTTACTCTCTAGGCAAGGGACTGGTTCTCTTAATGGGAGAGGTAGGAACAACAACTTTACTCTCTAGGCAAGGGACTGGTTCTCTTAATGGGAGAGGTAGGGACAACAACTTTACTCTCTAGGCAAGGGACTGGTTCTTTTAATGGGAGCGGTAGGAACAACAACTATACTCTCTAGGCAAGGGACTGGTTCTCTTAATGGGAGAGGTAGGAACAACAACTTTACTCTCTAGGCAAGGGACTGGTTCTTTGAATGGGAGAGGTAGGAACAACAACTTTACTCTCTAGGCAAGGGACTGGTTCTTTTGGGAGAGGTAGGAACAATAACTTTACTCTCTAGGCAAGGGACTGGTTCTTTTAATGGGAGAGGTAGGAACAACAACTTTACTCTCTAGGCAAGGGACTGGTTCTTTAGGGAGAGGTAGGAACAATAACTTTACTCTCTAGGCAAGGGACTGGTTCTTTAGGGAGAGGTAGGAACAATAACTTTACTCTCTAGGCAAGGGACTGGTTCTTTAGGGAGAGGTAGGAACAACAACTTTACTCTCTAGGCAAGGGACTGGTTCTCTTAACGGGAGAGGTAGGAACAACAACTATACTCTCTAGGCAAGGGACTGGTTCTTTTGGGAGAGGTAGGAACAACAACTTTACTCTCTAGGCAAGGGACTGGTTCTTTTAATGGGAGAGGTAGGAACAACAACTTTACTCTCTAGGCAAGGGACTGGTTCTTTTGGGAGAGGTAGGAACAACAACTTTACTCTCTAGGCAAGGGACTGGTTCTTTTGGGAGAGGTAGGAACAACAACTATACTCTCTAGGCAAGGGACTGGTTCTTTTGGGAGAGGTAGGAACAACAACTTTACTCTCTAGGCAAGGGACTGGTTCTTTTGGGAGAGGTAGGAACAACAACTTTACTCTCTAGGCAAGGGACTGGTTCTTTTGGGAGAGGTAGGAACAACAACTATACTCTCTAGGCAAGGGACTGGTTCTTTTGGGAGAGGTAGGAACAACAACTATACTCTCTAGGCAAGGGACTGGTTATTTTAATGGGAGAGGTAGGAACAACAACTTTACTCTCTAGGCAAGGGCCTGGTTCTCTTAATGGGAGAGGTAGGAACAACAACTTTACTCTCTAGGCAAGGGACTGGTTCTCTTAATGGGAGAGGTAGGAACAACAACTTTACTCTCTAGGCAAGGGACTGGTTCTCTTAATGGGAGAGGTAGGAACAACAACTTTACTCTCTAGGCAAGGGACTGGTTATCTTAATGGGAGAGGTAGGAACAACAACTATACTCTCTAGGCAAGGGACTGGTTCTTTTGGGAGAGGTAGGAACAACAACTTTACTCTCTAGGCAAGGGACTGGTTCTTTTAATGGGAGAGGTAGGAACAACAACTTTACTCTCTAGGCAAGGGACTGGTTCTTTAGGGAGAGGTAGGAACAATAACTTTACTCTCTAGGCAAGGGACTGGTTCTTTAGGGAGAGGTAGGAACAATAACTTTACTCTCTAGGCAAGGGACTGGTTCTTTAGGGAGAGGTAGGAACAACAACTTTACTCTCTAGGCAAGGGACTGGTTCTCTTAACGGGAGAGGTAGGAACAACAACTATACTCTCTAGGCAAGGGACTGGTTCTTTTGGGAGAGGTAGGAACAACAACTTTACTCTCTAGGCAAGGGACTGGTTCTTTTAATGGGAGAGGTAGGAACAACAACTTTACTCTCTAGGCAAGGGACTGGTTCTTTTGGGAGAGGTAGGAACAACAACTTTACTCTCTAGGCAAGGGACTGGTTCTTTTGGGAGAGGTAGGAACAACAACTATACTCTCTAGGCAAGGGACTGGTTCTTTTGGGAGAGGTAGGAACAACAACTTTACTCTCTAGGCAAGGGACTGGTTCTTTTGGGAGAGGTAGGAACAACAACTTTACTCTCTAGGCAAGGGACTGGTTCTTTTGGGAGAGGTAGGAACAACAACTATACTCTCTAGGCAAGGGACTGGTTCTTTTGGGAGAGGTAGGAACAACAACTATACTCTCTAGGCAAGGGACTGGTTATTTTAATGGGAGAGGTAGGAACAACAACTTTACTCTCTAGGCAAGGGCCTGGTTCTCTTAATGGGAGAGGTAGGAACAACAACTTTACTCTCTAGGCAAGGGACTGGTTCTCTTAATGGGAGAGGTAGGAACAACAACTTTACTCTCTAGGCAAGGGACTGGTTCTCTTAATGGGAGAGGTAGGAACAACAACTTTACTCTCTAGGCAAGGGACTGGTTATCTTAATGGGAGAGGTAGGAACAACAACTATACTCTCTAGGCAAGGGACTGGTTCTTTTGGGAGAGGTAGGAACAACAACTTTACTCTCTAGGCAAGGGACTGGTTCTTTGAATGGGAGAGGTAGGAACAACAACTTTACTCTCTAGGCCAGGGGTTCTCAACCCGTGGGTCGCGACCCCTCGGGGGGTCGCCAAATTATTTTAGGGGGTCCCCAAATTATTTAAAAAAAAAAAAAAAAGTATTTTTTATTTTTATTTTCACGATTTTTCAAAAATAGCAGACCTACAAGCTCGTAGCGCGCCACTCGGTGGCGCGCTATGAGCTTGTAGATCTGCTATTTTTCAATAGCTAAATTATAACAATGCTTAAAACACCAAATGGAACCATTTGGTTCCATTTGTACACTCTGAGTTACAGACCCCTAAGGGTCCATTTGGTTCCTATCTATCATCTAGCTAGGGACCCCCTGAAACTCCACTTTGGGAACCACTGCACTAGGGGACATTTTGAAAGCCATATAGAGGTTCAATCCCTGTTGCAGTGAGTGGGGAAACTATTTAATCTCTATATGTTTGTTTTGGCTTTCCCCCTCTACTCATCTCAGTACATGATTGACTGTAAGAAGATCCCAACTCTTCCTGTTATCTCCTTCAACATCGGCGGCAAGATGTTCAATCTGACCGGAGAGGACTATGTGTTGAAGGTACGGTAGAGGCACCTCCTCCTGGTTAAGAATTAATGACAAGTTAAACTCTGCTTTACTCTGCCTATCAATGCATTTTCATGGCCTCCCCCCCCCCCCCCCCCCCCCCATTTACAATGCATATACATAGTAATCTAGGATCATCTCGTCTAAACAGTATAACGTTGCTGCTAACTGATTTTTTTTCTCTTTTTTTTCTCCTCGTAAATCAGTGCTATTGAACACCCTAACATCTGTGTGTTGGTGAAAAGAATATTGAACCAATGAAAAGTAGTAAAAAGCGATTCGGACAAAACCTTAACTCCATTGGACCCTCAAACTGTCTGCTAAAGCAACTTAACTCCACCATCTCTCCCCCTCTCGTGCAATTAATTGACAATATATATATATATATAAAGTCACAAGACCAACTTTGATGAGGCAGCATTGCTTTGTTTTCAAAATACAAGGTTTTCTTCATTTCCTGAACATTTTATATTTTTCATTTCCTGATTATTATAATCTTTTTTTTTGTTGTGGTTTCTTCCCGACAGCAGAGATACTATCAATAATCTGTACATTGAAACACTATAGTATGCCAGGTCTGTCAACATAACAACATGCTATCTAAATTACATTTTGGCCTTTGCAGTGACAAAACAAATGAATCAGCCTGGGTTCCAGCCTGATTCGCTGCGTTCCGCGGATCTGTAAATGTCACTTTGCTACTCAGTCTGGTCTCTCTCGGACCGAGACGATGAACCCCGAACCAGCGGCGAAAATCAGCTGCTATACCTCCATAATAATTTGGAGTTGTAGTCCGGTTAGGTTGTGTTTACATGTGTGCTGTGGCGCAGCTTCAATACGTCGTCAGTCTGTTGGGTTGTGTTTAAATGTGTGCTATGGTGCAGCTTCAATACGTCGTCAGTCTCGCCTTGATCCCGCCTCTAGGTGCCGCTAATCGGTCCGAAATTTGCTGGTTCAGGTACATCGTCTCTGCCCGAGAGAGACCAGATGGAGATAGCGTTGTGGAACCTGTGTGACTCAATGCTGCCACCATCTGGCGGAGTCGGGGTTAAAAATGAAATATGATCTCGGGACAATGTGTGACTGTGCAAACTACTAGCAGCGTGTAGTGTGTTTGTTTGGGATTCTCACTCTCTGTTGTCATTCTCGCAGGAGTCCCAGATGGGTGCATCCCTCTGCCTGTCAGGCTTCATGGCCATGGATATCCCTCCTCCGGCTGGCCCCCTGTGGATCCTGGGAGACGTGTTCATTGGGAAGTACTACACGGTGTTTGACAGGGACGCGGACCGCGTGGGCTTCGCCCCCGCAAAGTAGGGATGGGGTGTAAGGAACGAGATGCATCCACTTCTCATTTTCCTGTCGGTAATTTGATAAACCATATGCGCCTGCTCAATTTCCTTCCAAAGTAGTCCACCTTTGTTTTTAATTCGGCTGCCTACAGTCTTAACAGCGTTATTGGATTATTCTCTCTGGTGCGCTCCAGACTGTAGTTGGATGTCCTGCAGATTTCCAATGAATCGTTTTGAGGACTATATAATGGACATAAGCTATTGGCTTTATTGATATTTTTGGGTAACTGTGTACTGTATGAGACGGTCAGAGACAAATCAGTCAATGCATCAACCAGTCAAACCCAAATGGACATGCACAGATTTGCTTCTGGCGAGAGAGCAGAGGCATGAATACTTCTACAAGACGGGTTATTCTGACAACGAGCAATGGCTACAGAAGATTTATGGAAAAGATGTTAATGGGACACCTTCACCCAGTTCCTCGCTTTTGACTGCTATAGTGCTACATGCTTGCAAATGTCAGCTGACCACACTGACTGCTACATGCTTGCAAATGTCAGCTGACCACACTGACTGCTATATGCTTTGTAAATGTCAGCTGACCACACTGACTGCTATACGCTCTCAAATGTCAGATGACAGCACTGAATGAATGAAGACTGTTTTGTTGTTGGAAAACGTGTGCTTGTGATTTAAGGATTTCCTTGTTTGGTGATATTTTTTTTTTTTGCTTGATGATTGCGACGTCTCTCACTGTATCAGAAAATCACTTCCCGTTTGTAGTAATTGGCAAAATTCTATATGTTCCAACATTCAATATGTTATCTTTGTACACTTTAATTAAGCTGTCTGAAGCTTTATTTTTAACATGTCAAGGTGAATTTCCGTATTACCCTCTGAAGCTTTGAAGTAAGAAGACAAAATGATTACGACCTGATTAACCCATTTTGAGCGGGAACCCCTTTTGGTGTTTTAAACATGTTATAATTTAGCTATTTTTGAGAAAATCATTTTATAAATTCCGACGTCAGGTCAAAATGGGTTAAGGCCTATAGTAATGTCTGCTGGGGGGGGACTTCAAATAAAAATGTTACCTTGTGAATCTGATTAAAGTCTGCAGGTTCTTGATTTATTACCTTATGATTATTTTTTAAAACCTAGCACCAAAAATGTGACTACTTTGTTCTGCTATTAATTTCAGCCATTCACTGTGGACTTGTTCCTTACTAAAACGGAAAATGTTTCCTGTCTGCTAGCATGAGGGGGGAAAAAAAGAAATAAATTAGACCTCGGACCACAGAGAACATGAGCATGTAACATTTATTTGAATATACAAAGTGCTGTGTGAACCATCAATTCCAGAGATGAACTTAAAGAAATAAATCTCACTAAAGCATTTTAACAAATGGAAAAACAGCATGCAAGTATAAGCACATGGCTAGGCTACATACTGTACATGGCTAGGCTACATACTGTACCAGTAAGCACATGGCTAGGCTACATACTGTACCACTTTGGGTTTCCTTTTCTTTAGTATAAAGCCAAGGGCACATTAGCAGCTACGTGGCACAGTGACCCCTATTACTACAGCACAGAAATTAATTTGGTGTGAAGCAGTGGCGTGCACAGATAGACACTAGGGGGTGCTAGAGCACCCCTGCCCTTTTGGCAATGTGCCCTTTCGAGGGAAAAAAACCCACTTTTTTCTTATTTTGTACAGTTACACTGTACAGTATGTGGACCATGGTAACATTGATCAATTCTTGATAAAAAGCTTCTAATATATTATTTAGGCCCCACAATCTATAAATCTCACACTATTAAGGCTATTAAGTGCCCTTTTTTTCCACTTGAGCACCAGCCCCTCTAAATGTCTGTGCACGCCACTGGTGTGAAGCCTGATCTCTATACTTCTGTAGTGTGCTCTGTGTTGAACACACAACACTAGCAGATCTACAAGCTCACAAGGCATCATGCCGCGATGCATTGTGCGCTTGCAGATCGGCTTGTATAACTCGGGCCATATATAAGACAAAGTAAAAGGAAGACTAGCTGCACAAATATCTAGTTGTATGCGAGACCGATTGAGGATACTTATATATCAGAAAACAAAGCACTTAACCAAGCACGTCCATGTAGTATTTTACATGGAGTTTCATTTCAAACATAAATATATATATATTTTTTGTTACAAATGTACAATAAATACAAAAATACTAACCTGTGTTCCCATTTTATTGTATTATATTTTGACTGCTTTAATGCACATCTACAGTAAGAGCTATGCTGACCTGTATTCTACTTCTTCAGGCTACGCTCGCTTCAGTATTCTAAGGTCATGGGGAGAGTGTTTCCTGTTGAATAACTGCTGAGCCATGGTGAGCTCTGCATGTTTTGTCCTCCTTTGTGAGGAATATGAATAGACTGGGCCAGATGTTTCAACTCATTGTGACCTTGTGTGTACGAATAATCCGGGGAACTCAGATTCACAGACCAGAGGGTGTTGTTACTTAAACCATTATTTGGACCTGAGGACGCATCTGTCTGTGTCACCTCATAGATTTTTTTAACCACTATTTTAAACTTTAGCAGTTGAAAAATAGCAGATCTACAAGCTCATATTGCTGCACCGAGCGGCGAGTGCCACGCTACGAGCTTGTAGATTTTTGAAAAACCGTGAAAATGTGGTGCAATCCTTTGAATATATATTCTTTCACAGTGAACGTTTTAACTCAAATCTTTGCTTCTCTTAGCATAATTATTTTCAGATTGGGGTCTGGCGGGCCAGTTACATAATATTTGGGGTCCTTGACATGAACACATCTGAGCACCTCCGACATAGAAACATAGGAGTTAACGAAAACTGTCAGGATTTAGAAGACATTTTGTAGAATCTGTTCTCAGGTCTCAATGGGTTAAGTTAGAATAGATAACATGCATCACAGACCAGACTGATCTTGGTCAGATCGTGATCTGGTCCGATGCATATCATCCATGAGGCGAACCAGATGTGGAAATCCAGACAGCTACAATCAGGAGGCTGGTCATTGATCACAACACTAGTGATCTGCGACAAAGATTTTATAGGCACAGTAGCCCACAGTGTAGTGTCCTTCTGACCATGCTGTGGACTGTGAGCTGAAACGAGCACATGTACTATGTGGGCACATGCATACGCACGCAACGAAGCACCGGCAGGCTACAGGTCACCAGAGAGCTGAATTGAAATCAGACCAGGGAGACCGATTTGACAATCATGGGGCGGCCATTTTGCTCTCACACTATTATTCACAGGAGAAGATGGAAAAACAACATCCCGTTCGTTACGACATAAGAGCAAAATGTGAGGTGAGGGTGAGCTGAACGAAACAAAAAACAGAACAGAAACCCCACAGTAAAACCAGAGTTAAATGTGTGAAAGGAACTTGATAAATGATAAACCGTTAAACACATTTTCTCCAACCAATGGTACTCCCTCCACTTGCCACGTTAATGTGACCCTATTCCAACGAACCCAGGCATACTGCAATTTAGTCTCTACACCAGTGAAATATCACTGAGCTCAGCTAGCCTGGGGCAGCATTACATTTCGGGTTTATGATCCGGTCGGGAGCGGATGGTAACTTTCGTCAGGTTGTAGTCAATGATTTGTAGTCATCTGGCAGGAAGACGGAATCAGTACTATGAATGGCGGAATAGAGGGAATGCGCGTGACATCATCAAACCCGGAAGTTATGTGGGAACGCCTACGGAGTGGCAAAAAACTACTTTCTGGACCTGACAGCCCATACATCCAAACAGAAAGGTTCCATTTCATTGCATTAAATGACTTTAAAAAACATTACATTCACTCACTTTGCCACTCGATCTGCCATTCACTTTATGCATGCGCATACCCTTTATTCTTATTCCGCTTTGTGGTTTCCTGCCCGATGACTACAAAACAAGACATGACGTAAATTACCATCCGCTCCAGACCGGTTCACACAGCGATTTTGGAACACAGACCAGGCTTTTCCTCCGAGGTGGAACAGCCTGGTGACGCCAGGTTAGAGCTCAAAGCCTGGTGACGCCAGGTTAGAGCTCAAAGCCTGGTGACGCCAGGTTAGAGCTCAAAGCCTGGTGACGCCAGGTTAGAGCTCAGGTAAATTAGTCTCGCTGGACTTTATTCAGAATTATTTGGACAATAAAAACCGTCACCCCTAACCTGACTCCGCCAGATGGGGCAGCAGAGAGTACACTGGGTTCCCCTGGAACCCAGTGTACTCTCTGCTGCCCCATCTGGCGGAGTCAGGTTACTTCAACCCCCTCCATCCCCCACAAAATCATGCCACGACTGGTCATTTAGACGTGACTGAACATCAGAAAATGAAATGTCAGCAAGATAATGGCAGTTCCAACTTCCAAGAAGAATCAATGGCTATGCTTGTCAATATCTAGAGACCAAAGTCTCTAGAGGAACATTTTGCATAGATTGTACAAGTTAGATAAGACTTTCCAAATCATATCTGTTCCAGTTGTAATGTTAAAAATGTTACTGTGGACTGTGGAGGGATTTCCTAGGCTTAAGCCAACCAAATACAAGCTTTAGTTTGTACGGTATCATTCATTTTTTTGGGGGGGGGCAGATATAATTCAACTACTTCGTTATGTGGGACCAGATGTTAAGACACCGAAAAAGACATCACATCACATACAACTCCTGTGTGAATAATTATTCACCCGATTGATTTCCTTGTCATGCAAGCTGTACATTCCAGACAAAAGAAAATCAACTCTAGTCTCTGAATGTAATGTAAAATTAAACCCAATAATAGTTTGCTACCCTGGAAAGACACAACGAACGCACACATCTTGAACACAGTGATATTATACCTTTTAAGTTGTGTTACACAAGTTCCATAATAAGGAGCCATTATCAAAAACAGTGCTTTACTCAGTAGAGTAAGCTTTTCTTTTCTTATGAAAATCAGATGAGAATATGGCAGTTGTCTTATAGATAGCATTTCTTTTCATCACAAGAATGTCAAGTCCATTATATGTATAATTTATTTGCTTTGGGGTCGCAGTTTAAACACACACACGCTCACATTACATTACATCCATTGACTTTTGGGCCGATGGAGAAGAACAGTCCTCAAAATCCATCAGAAGACCCCATCTCAATCCATCAGAAGACCCCATCTCAAAACCATATTTATGGGGTATACTTAGCCCTGGTCCAGTGCTTACAGCGAGTCTCTCTCTGACGCCCTGTGGAAGTCCCTTCCGCAGCCCTCTGGTCACATTCTCACTCCCGTGCGCGGGTTTTCAAATACCAGCAAATAAACAAAACGACGTAACTACTCACCGAAACAAAGCCTGCTAGACCTTGGTAAAAGTCTATTATCGTAGCTGGGAAGCGTCTCAGGTCCCCAGCTTCTCTCTAAAATGCACTTTGTGCCATTTTAATAACGCAATGTACCCTGAATTTCCGGCATTTCTGGGTTTTGTCTGCGCCGATCTGGTTGGATTTATTTTATTTAATGATTCAAATAGTGCATTTTAGAGAAGCTGGGGACCTGAGACGCTTCCCAGCTACGAGAATAGACTTTTACCAAGGTCTAGCAGGCTTTGTTTCGGTGAGTACTAGTTACATCGTTTTGTTTATTTGCTGGTATTTGAAAACCCACGCACGGGAGTGAGAATGTGACCAGAGGGCTGCGGAAGGGACTTCCACAGGGCGTCAGAGAGAGACTCGCTGTAAGCACTGGACCAGGGCTAGGGTATACTAGGCAGTATGCACCAGAACCACCATGCCGCTGTACCGTATTACACATCTGCCCAGCTACAATGCATGCAATAAGCAGAGGACTGCCCAGCAGAATAAATACAATTACCCAGTGTTTTATTCAAGCATAAATTAGCATTGCATGTCATTTTCTCATATCATTCCCTTTTGCTGTTCATCCATCAACCAATGTGGTATTCAGCAGTCTATCCCGTTCCACTAGAGTGCTTAAGAAGCAGTATATACACTGCTGTTCCCATTATTAGAATGGCTTTGTTGTGAGGTGCTATGGGCATTTAGGTTAGGTCTTAATTTGAGGTTGAAGGGATACTCGTGTCGAGTATTTTATGGATTGCTTGCCAAGACTAACAGACAACTGTTGTTCTAACACGCTAAGTGCCAGTTACTGGATGCCTTACACTTTCTCACATGATGGGAATAAAACAAAATTAAAACGTTCAGTCGATCCAGTAGACATGGGTTAGGATTCCGATGCAGATGTTGCGGTCACAGGAACCTCATTATGACACAGAGACCGGCGCGCCCACTACAACAGTAGCAGCCATTATGTGCGGCAGAGAGAACTGTGTGGCGACTTGAAAGCTCCTTTTTTTCTTTTCTTTTTTTAACTATGGAGATTCACCTCACAGGCTCACACAGAGTCCCATTAGACTGAGGGTCCTCAGGGTGTGGCTTGTTCCGGCACAGCAGTCCTTAGCAGCCCCTCTGGGTCAGAGAGGGCACAGTAGAGGGTGTACCCTAGCTCATCCACCTCCAGTTCCGTGAGCTCGCAGAAAAGGTTGACTCTGGGGTTGAGGGCACAGGGCAGCCTCCCGGCCTCTAGGTGTCCGACTAGCGCGCGCAACAGCTGGAGGAAGCGGTCGGCCAGCGCCTCGTGGGTCCAGTCGCCTTCCTTTTCGCTCAGCAGCAAAATGGTGTTGGTGAGCTGGCTGGCGTTGAGCCGCTGGAGCGCCGGGTTGAGCTTGCACACGGCCTTGGCCAGCTTCAGGCACGTGCAGCGGCAGCCGCCGTCCTCCTGGTCCAAGGCGCGGAGGCGCGCCGTCTCCGACACGCGGAAGCTCTGCCGCCACAGGTTCTCGTGCCGCTCGGCGGCCAGTCGGTGGGGCTTGGCGATCAGCGAGGTGCCGTCCTCCATCACGAGCAGCGGCAGGAAGTCCACGTACAGCTTTCGGTCTGTCTCGTACTGGACCTCCAGCGTGAGCGTCTCCGAGGGGACCACGGGCCGGATGATGTAGTCCAGGACGCTTCCGATCGCCGGCCAGTTGATGGAGCCGGCCACCAGCTTATCGAACACCTCCAGGACGGACTTGGGGGAGAGGTAGCCGCCGACCATGCAGCGGTCCCAGTAGCTGCTGCCGCGGGGGAAGTACTCGAGGTTCTCCCGGCGCACGAGCCAGAAACCCGGCACGTTCATGATGGTGTCCTCCCCGGGGACGGACGACCACAGGTTCTTCTCCAGGATCATAGGCACCATCAGCTGGGCATGGTCTGCAGTCACCACCTGGGAGAGATGGCGGCAGAGAGAAGATTAAAAAAAAGGAGAGGTAAATGGTGCATTTATATAAGCGCCTTTATCCAAGGCGCTTTACATAGATCAGGTGATTCAAACACACATTCATACACGATGGCGGGGGAAACCATGCAAGGCACCAAACTGCACACCAGGAGCAATTAGGGGTTCAGAGCCTTGCTCAAGGACACTTGGAAACTAACTCTGGGGGAGCCCAGGAACGAACTGGGAACCTCTCGGTTCCCATACTGTTCTACTGGCCACTCTACCCCTGAGCCATTGTCGCCCCATCCATACAGAGGAGAATGGTTTACAGTGGAGCATAGAGGCAAAATTAGCACGAAATATCCCTAAGGGCAGCGGTGGCCGAATGGTTTGCGGAGCGGTCTTGTTATCGGAAGGTCGCCAGTTCGAATCCCCGGACCGGTACGTTAAAATTACCACCGCTGAAGTGCCCTTGAGCAAGACATTGAACCCCTACCATGAAATGTTCTATGAGCAGGGTCTGGCTGTAAACAAGCATCTCGAGCTTAGTCCATTCACCCTGGGTAAACAAAGAACTTTGCTTTGCTTTGGCTGCCCTGGACTATAACTGCCCACGCTACGAGAGAACACGTTTTCCATTCATTCCACTACCTGCAGGTCGTCATACAGGCTGCCACTCAGGTACATCTCCCTGAGGGGCATGTCGGGCAGTTTGGCGTGGAGAAAGATCCGGAGCTCGGCGCAGATGTCTATGGCGGCCCGCCTGGCCGTGGCCTGCTCCTCGGCGGGGATGTTCACCTTCTCCTGGTAAAAGCCCCACAGGTGCTCCTGCAGCGACAAACGCATTCGGGCCCGCAGCATGTCCGTCTGACTGGCGCCGCTGGCTCGGCCCGCGGCCGCCCGCCTCATACAGTCTGGTACAGGAGAACATTCAGAGGAACACAAAGACTGTGAGGCTCGTGTCTTGTGGGTGGCGAGGCCCTCTTAGCCCATTTAGAACTGAGACCAGGTCATGGCTTAAAAGGCACATGAAACCCTAGTCTGATTTTGTAGGTTTTCCAATTCAGGTTAAAAAACCAGACAAAGAACAAAACATTGCAGGTTAGTAAGTAAAGCAGCTGCAGCCAATACAATTAACAATGGGTGTGTTGGATTTAGGTGTGTCCAGAACCATGGGTGCGCCAATGTGCAAGCATAGACTAGCATAAATGTATTAGCTGCCACTGTGTTGCTTACGTCAGCGTACCACTATACAACCTGGCATCGTGTTTTACCCTGCCTAGAGTTTCTTTCCCCTTTTACAAGGTCCTATTTAATGCCATTTCTTTTCATAATTTCCAGAGTGGCAAGGAGAGGACTGTCAGTATCATATCTAGTATCAAGTGTTCCCAGCACAAATGCACGTTTTAGGGGACTATGGGTAAAATTCAGAGTCAATTGACTAACAGACACAAAAGCCCTTCTAGTGTGGAACTAATTGAACTCAACAGCTCCATTATGTGGGGCTACAAGGATCACCTACAACTACAGAAACTACAGATGCTACAGAGTCAACACCCACTGTAGAGGAAGAACAATAATCCATCAAACAGGATGTCTGTCAACAGATTAAAAAAACAAAATGGAACAAATAGTTATAATGACAAAGCAGTTAATGGTATGCAAAGAATTAAACTATAATGTACGTACAAACACTTTTTTTCCATCATAATTAGAGATGCCGCAAATGGGAAATTCTTGGCCGAAACCAAATACCGAATATAGGAAACAGGTGGCCAAAAACCTAATAGCTGAATATGATTAATATTATATATATATATTTTTTTAAACAGTTTTTGTACCGTTGCTGTCATGGCCGTACCTTTGTTGTAGAGCTACATGATAATGGCAAATACACGATTACATACATCACAACCAAACAGTAGGTTACGAAAGGTAACCCCGGTTCTTTGACTTCGGTTTCGGCTCTAAAAATCAACCGAACCGAAAACCGAATATGCATTTTTGCCACTATCCGGACGAATAGTTTTGGTGGCCGAATATTCAGTGCATCCCTACATATAAATGGAAGTGAACAAGGAAGCCGCCACGTCCGACGCATCTGACGCAGATGTACGAGTCCGCCCTAAGTCATAAAAACTTGTAATGAGGTTAAATGGCGTCCTTACTTGGTTCGAAGGCATGCGAGGAGGTGGGCAGAGACTGTAGCGACCTGCTGACTGTAGATTTCATGTCATGGCTCAACACCCGCGGCGATGAACCCATCCAGCTAGGCTCCTCCCAGCTACGTCTACCTGGCGGCTCCATCTTGGTGGGGCTGGTGGGAGCGCTCACGGCATTGTCGTACATCTACAGACAGTGACACAGCATGTGTTCATTTAACGCTTACGTTCTCACACTACTAGTCAGGGGATATTAATCCAATCTGGGAGTACATTTCTTACCAAGAGTTTTCTTCACAAATGTGTTGGTAAGTGTGTCTACTGTCTACTAACATATCCCACATTGGTTTCTATTCAACAACCCTAGGGGACTTTTTGACAGCTGCTGAAAGGGGTACCATCAACAACCAATATATGGCAAAATGTTCTAAATTTCATTATACTTTAAGTAGCATGTGACTAGGGGGGTTTCATGATTCTGAACCCATTCCAAGCATTAGTTTTGCACAAAACACTCCTTGGGCTAAATTCCGTCATAGCCAAATGTGATGAGGTCAGCACATTTTTTACCGTTTTTAGCCCAAGGAGTGTTTTTCGTGCAATACTAATGCTTGGAATGGATTCAGAATCATGAAAACACCCTAGTTTGACAGGTCACATGCTACTTAAAGCATAATGAAATTTATTTGACCTTATATTGGTTGTTGACGGTACCCCAACTTTCAGCAGCTGTCAAAAAATCCCCTAGGGTGGTTGAATAGAAACCAATGTCGGATATGTTAGTAGACACCTTTACAAAACACATTGGTGAAGAAAATTCTTGGTAAGAAATGTCTTCCCAGATTTGACAGTATTCTGATAATATTCCCCGACTACACAGATTCCTAACTCTACTCCACAGAGGTCTTTGTCTCCACTTACTCGTTTAACTGCTAGTGTTGCGATGCCAAGCATGGCTGCTCCTCCAACCCCGAGCACCAGCTTGGCATTGGAGAGCATGAAGTCGATCGCTGTGCCGATCCCATTGTCGTCTTTCTTCCCTTTGCGGTCTCCATTCACCCCTGCCATCCTTTGTCTTAAGACGGAGAAGCTAAACAGGCAGACAGACAGAACAAGACGTAAGGAAAGGGCAGGAATGTCGTTGCTTATGCATTTCTTTGAGGGCCTCCTATATACAGCTGTTGTCTCATATTTGCCAGACGATGAAGGGAAAATTAGTTATATGTAGATGAGCAAATCGGCTAACCAATCACATAAATTCAGTTGTCCATGAGATGTTGTTCATGAGATGATGTATGATGATAAGAACGCCCCTCACTTCACAGGGGTGTAAATGGTAAATGGTGCATTTACATAGTGCCCAAGGCGCTTTACATAGATTGTGCATTACATTCACCCATTCACACACACATTCATACACCGATGGCGGCAGAAACCATGCAAGGTAACAACCAGCACATCAGGAGCAATTTGGGGTTCAGTGTCTTGCTCAAGGACACTTCGACACTAACTCTGGGGGAGCCCGGGTTCGAACTGGCGACCTTGTGGTTACCATCCGGAAACTCTACCCCTGAGCCACCGCCGCCGGTGTGATTTTTGTCTTGTCCGTCTGTCCGTTCTGAGCACGGGATGTGCTCATACGATTGGACATCATGTTGACATCATCATTGGGATGAAAGGCACCACTCACAAGTGTGATTTTTATTTTGTTTAGTTATACAAAGGACCTTTTTACCCACAATATAAAATACTACTCAATGTGGACTGGTTGTCCGAGTTTAGAACCCGCCGCAGTGGTGTCCGCCGTCCGGTAAGAACTTAACTGAGATGTCTAAATCCCTGGAGATATCTGGGTTGTACTTGTAAGGCCAAATATCTCCATATTCGTTACACACACTGTTGTGACAGCACTTTGCAACCTAAATTGATTCAGCACTAAATCGATCCAAGATAGCACTAGCATAAATACGTTTAGTAATTCAATCAGGTTACTATAAGTGACCACCAGTGACGACCAAGGACTACTATCTGTACCAAGTAGACCGCTAGACCTACTGCACATTTGGTAGGCCTGTTGAGGTCGTGTTACATTCCTTTAAAGAAGTCCAGACCAAGAGCATGCTTCGACTGGCAAAGAGTATCTCTTCTGACCCCTTACATGTTTTAAATGATTTTCTTTTTTCTTTTTAATATATTTTTATTTGGTTTTTAACATTTTAAAGAACAAAACATTTCATTTCCCCACACCTTCCCCCCCCAGCATAAATACAAATACATCATTGTCCTCTTTCTCTGTCACGTCTTTGTACACTGCATACTCCGTTTCCTCACATGATAGGTATTGGATAATAACAATAATTACTGCAACAACAAAAGATAACGAGTACATATATAAATATACACACCAGCCAAAGGAGATTAAGAATAAAGAGAAAGACAGCTTCAGGATAGACTTCGATAGACTCTGCCAAGAGGATCCTATTTTATTATTTTCTTAGTGAGTTTATCAGTTCATCAATCTACAAGTTCATCATAGTCAGTTTGTTATGGTAGTCGCCCCTCAATATTTCTTATATTATTAATAATGTTCCCCCATATTCTGTCAAATTCCATTGGTTTCCCTTTAACGTTGTACATAGTTTTTTCTGATGTGCTGTATGATAACAATTCTCTCCACCATTGTTTGAGTGTGGGCGGTTGAGATGCTTTCCAGTTGGTTAATATACATTTTTTTGCTGCTGTCATTATTAAGAGTATCGATCTCCTCTCATCCTTAAATTCCTTGAGCATCTCAACATCTCCCAGTATTGAAATTCTGGGGTCTGGTGGCACCTCTTTTTGTAATATCTCAGATGTATATTTGTAGATATTATTCCAAAAGCTATTTAAGTGTGTGCACTTCCAAAACATATGTATGAGGTCCCCATTATCTCTGCGGCATCGTGGACATGTAGGTGGTGTGTTGGGGCTGAATCGATGCATCCTCTGTGGTGTGTAATACACACGATGGAGTATTTTGAATTGTGTAAGTCTATGTTTAGTATTGACCAGTCTTCTGTGAGCTCTGTAACAGATCTTCCCATTCTTTCAACGTATATTGATATCCAACATCATTTTCCCATTTCTGTTTGTGCTGTTCGGAATTATGTTTTATTTCACCATTCATAGTAGTATATAGTTCTGAAATTAATCCTTTTTGTGATTTTGCATTCCATATAGCCTTTTCTATGGGGGTTTCTTTAATGGTAGGAAAATTCTTATCCGTGTTGGCCTTCACCCAGCTCCTTATTTGTAAACATTTAAAAAAGTGTGTTCCGGGTAACTGATACCGGTCTTTTATGAAAGTAAAGTCAGCAAATATCTCTTTATTGCAAAGATCACCTAGTTCTGTGAGTCCTTTTTCTTTCCAGTTTGCAATAATGCCATATCTTATATTTTCTGGTACTAGAGGGTTATTCCATAGTGGTGTGTGTTTATATAAGATAGGTCGGAGTCCTAGCAACTTGTGACTTTCTTGCCAACACTCAAATGTGTGGCAGATGATTTCCCCATTTTCAACGTTTTTTATATTTTGACACTTGCATTGGCAATGTTGTAAACACATGTTTTCTCATGCCAATAAAGCTCCTTTGGATTGAATTGAATTGGCTACTCCGACTATTAATTGATTATTATACACACAATTTATTGAAACCTACCGAAATGCTGCTACATCAGCCCGCCCAGCCGGCTGTTGAGGAAAAACTGGCCCCTCTTCAGCGCGTCCTCCTTGTCTCCGGGCGCCTTCAGGGGCTGGCAGCGGCGGAACTCGCGGGCCACGGCGCAGCGGTAGTAGTTACGGTCCGTGTACTGAAGGTGCCTCCCTGCACGGAGCAACGCTCTGTACAGCTCCAGCACCGCACTGTGTGACCAACCGCCCATCAGGGATCGTGCATGAGGTGGGGGCACGCTGGCACCTGCATAGTGGCAAGAAAGAGGTTAGAGGCATATTCATTTAGCATCAAATAATTACTTTTATTATTATTTTATTATTCTGATCATTGACTGCAGTTGGGGACAGAACTGCATGCCAGCTGCATGCCAGCTTTTGATATAAACAAATGGACTCGTAATGTGCCATATAGTGTCTACAGTCTTAAGCCTGTGTGTGCTACACATTTTAAAGGGGGGCTAATTCAAGGTTAGAACAGAAGGGCCTCAACAGTCTCATTGTGGGCATGACATCTATTTAGCCCCTGCCTTTCCATCTTGTTATAGACCGCAAATTCAAATAATGCAAAGAGAATAAGGCAAAAAGTGTAATGCACATCAAATTTCAGTTATTTAGTTTTTTTTCCTTTTTCCTCAGTTATATTCAGCTGGGAATGTATAATGAATTAATGATTAATGAAGTTATCTTTCATCACCATGTTCAGTTCTTGCCGATAAGACAAAAACTTACAGTAGAATAATGAGCTCTATCCAAGTTCTATGAATGGTACACAAATTTATTTTCCTCAGTTCTCCATCTGCTGGAAATGATGTGGTTTGTCAGAAAGGGGTCTTTACAAGTTCCCTTTCTTCACTATCACTGCATAGTTGTAGCTGCTACTATGTCTTTTGTGCCATGACATCTGTTCCCAAACTCATTTAACTTGTCTTGTCCATTAGTTGTGGTGGAAACATCGTAGTAGCTTTATATTATTATGAACATGTCAACCCTGTGCTCATTCACTCTGCCCCACCCATTGGTTAGTTTCAAGAGTTGCGGTAGTCACCGAAATAATTCAAACCAATTATTTAAATATTTAGGAAAATTAGGTGTAAGTGTTAAATACTACTAAACGAAAGGACTCATATTCAATGGCTAGTATTAGGACCCGCCGCAGTGGGGTGACCCCACTGGGGTCCAAATAGAACTTAAACCGGGATGTCTAACACGTGTGGTTGGGAAGATCGGTATCTGGGTTGTTATAGCCAGATACCTTGGCTCGTGTGGGTTGAGGTGTGCTTGATCACGATCCTCTACTGAAGGTCAAAGGTCTTGAAGGTAGAGTCTCGAAGAGGTCTGTGTCCTGTGACTTGTGCTGAGAAGAGTACTGCTGGGTATCTGCACTGCAGGGGAGCGTTGTTGGATATGAAGGTCTTGAAAGTAAGATTCTGGGGAGTTGAGATTGCTGGGAGATTCCTGACCGAGTGCGTTGGTTGGAATCTGTTAGACCAGGGGTTTCCAAACTGTTGCGTGCACCCCTTGTGGTGCGCGAACACCCACTAGGGGGTGAC
Organism: Electrona antarctica; assembly: GCF_951216825.1. Classification (NCBI taxonomy): domain Eukaryota; kingdom Metazoa; phylum Chordata; class Actinopteri; order Myctophiformes; family Myctophidae; genus Electrona; species Electrona antarctica. The sequence goes on along the minus strand of NC_136795.1, from coordinate 5,389,792 downwards.
GGACGGTGGCGGTTTTAATGTGTTGTTTAACAAAGAAAAATCACACCCGTGTGAACTGAGTGGTGTAAGGTCTTATATAGACTGATCAGCTGTGGTCTGACGTAATGTCTGACGTAATGAAATCACACCCGTGTGAACTGGGTGACCATAGCAACCATGCTCATTTTTTGGTACGAACAGACAGACAGACAGACAGACACGTAAACTAACAAAGCCAGTTGTAGGAGTGGTTTACACCACTCAAAAATGGGGAACGCTGTGTTATACTTTAGGAGGTTTTCTGAGCTCATTTTCTTATGAACCGCTGAACTGGTCGAGTCATCCTGGTGATGTCAGAGTGATGCGTCTTCACATATGGATCATGTATTATGGAGATCCAGATGATGATGATGTCCGTGGGGTTCAGCTCCATACATGATGTCAGACGTAGATGTGTAGTTCCATTATGGTAGATCTAGCTGATGATGTCGGTCCGCTCCATATACGGAGATTCAGGTGATGAAGAATCGATGTGTGGAAAGGCTTCGTAACAACAGGTGACTTGTCAGATAAACTAGATAACGTTGAAAGTCTCCGTAACATATAGTGTACACATTCTAACCAAAAACAAATGCCACGCACGTCGCACACACTTGTCCATGTGCAGACATGTTGATGTTAACCCCTGGTCCCCACTGTCCACTATAGCGGGTATGCGCATGCATAAAGTCAATGGCAAATTGAGTGGCAAAGTGAGTTTAAAGTCATTTAACACAGTCTGATAAGACTTTTCTGTTTGGATGTATGGGCTGTCAAGGACGGAAAGTAGTTTTTTTGCCACTCAGTAGGCATTCCCACATAACTTCCGGGCATGATGATGATGTCACGCGCTTACCCTCTGTAGTAAATTATGGAAATATGTACTAAAGTCTATCAACAACTATCAGATAAGGGTCTGTGAGATAAAAAAATCAAATAAAATGGGGGTCTATGGCCGATGGTCCTTGAAAAGGTTTAAAGTGTCACTGTTCTACAGGATCAGTTTGGGCATGAAAGGTGGTTCCAACCATGGTTGCTAACAAAGTTCAGCATAATTTATCATATCGAATTATCTATCAATCTTGGACAGATAAACATGTAGTGTTTGAGTACATGTTTTGTCAGAACTTAAGCTATGCAAGGAACACATACCAACAGTCAAAGATACACTTTGCTCACCGTTGATATCCACACCTGTTATTTCTATATATGAAAAATCACACCCGTGTGAAGTGAGGGGCGCTCTTATCATACATCATCTCATTCCGACCAATCACAATTTGCGTCCTCACTTTTGTCTTCAATGTTTGTGTTTACGCAATAAACACAAATGCTCAAAATTGGCCATTCAATCAATGTCAATGGCATTCAATGTTTGTGTTTTAGGACCACGTTTGTGTTTACTTACACAAACCCTCAAAGCTGGACATAAAAAACTACTGAAAGTCAGACAGTGAGTGCAGTCTCACCTGAAGGCAAAAGGTCAACCATCATATCAATAATTGCATACATTCCGATGATTCAGCCGTTCGGTTTGACTCTGTACTGTTTACATCTCTAATAAAGTATTCAATCAGTCAGTCAATGCTATGTTTGTGCAAATATGGGAGGTTTAACCCCCCAAGAGCTCATCCCTTATTCCATAGAAACATGTTACATTCCTTTATTCAAGTCTACACCCCTACAATATCAGTGATTAGATCACATCATCATAACATTACATCACCAAGTCACCAGCCCTGGTCCAGTGCTTACAGCGAGTAGAGCTGTAAGCACTGGACCAGGGCTAACTGACCGACAGACAGACAGTTTCAGCTCGTCTGAAGCTAATGCAGGCAATCGAGCTAATTAGTTAGCTTCCAGTTGCATTTTTGTCCAGTAGCTCTGTGACTATAACCACCGTTTGAGGACAAATAGCACACATCTGACATATATCAATAGCTGGGAATAATTGCCTTTAGAAAATGGCTGTCTGAATGGAAAGTCAAAAAAATCTGTTAACTAGCTTGTTAGCGCCTAGCATTCTGGGCTAGCTTCAGGAGCTCAGGTCAGCTCCATCTACCACCCCGACAGTCAATAACACATTGGAAATGCGACGGACGTCAAAAGACGTTTCCATCAACAAAAATGCAGTTCAAACTTACGTTTTTATCAACTCTAGCACAGGTTTGTCCTTAACACAGAGGAGCAGCAACACTCACGCCGGGGTCAGATTAGACATCCACAACCCGGAAGCAGACGGTTGTTGTAAACTTGGTAACCACATCCGGTTTGCAAAAGAAACTGTGTAACTCTGTAACTATGGCAACTTGATAGTCAATTTTATTTTAGTTAAATGGCCAATTGGGTTAATCATTTGACAACCACAACAAGATGTATCTTTTTTTCAAAAAAAAGACTCATGGCTGATTATTTCCAAGTCTATTAAACCGAGTTATTTTACAACACATTTTTAAATAAACTGAAGAATTCAGGCTGATTGTGGCAAGTATGCTCATCATGTGAAACTGGTTAGCAGGAATTATGGCCTGGTATTCCTCATAGCCAGAGTGATAAATTCTCTCTTCCTCTCTCACTCCCTGGAAACATACTTTTACATTTTTTTGCCAAAGCAATTGGGAGATAAAAACCAAACAACTAAGGTGCGTAGAGTAGAGGTTGTAGTTAGTTGTAGGTATGTTGTAGTCACATTGTCTTCCTCTTACTCTCTCTGTCTTCCTCTTACTCTCTCTGTCTTCCTCTTACTCTCTCTCTCTCTCTCACACACATTCATTGTCTACCTCTCCCAAATATCTTTCTCTCCGTCTGTTACACTATCTTTAATGTCTTCCTTTCTTACCCCCCCCTCTCTCTCTCTGTCTCTCACGCACATTCACTGTCGTGTCTACCTCTCTGAGTCCATATCTTTCTCTGTCTGGGGCATGTGAAGAGGGAATGTGAATGTGTGACACTTAAGTCATAACCGCTGTCTGTCTCAATGAGGTGTAGTCACATTTATACTCAAATATCTTGCTTCATGCAACTAAATAGTAAAATGTTATATGCATTTTTGGTTAATAATGGATACATGTTTGTTTCATTGTTACTTGAACATTTAACACCACATTTGACATACATTGTTTGTGTGGGTGGTAATGAATATGGTAGGCTATTGAAAATATTGGAAGGGGTCAATTGGGACGAAAAAATAATTAATGGACTATTAACGTGAATCAGAAGATCAAAATCTCAGCTACCTTTTCACATTGAATCAAAAGGTTGTTACAGCAATAGTAATACATAGCAATAACATAGATACCATAGCCCCAATAGCAAAAGCTATTATAATTATATGCCAGACATCAATATCATTCAAACAAAACATATTATTGTTAAATTCACATTTACCGTTTTTTTCCCTATTTTTGGAAATATTTCTTACTGACATGGGTAAATGGCTTATGGGAAAGAACAATTAATGTCTAAATACACTTAATAGCAAACTTTTCTAGCCCAAGTAGTTTGTTCTTCCCTGTTGTTGCATGTTTTAATGAAGAGACAAATTAAAAATTTGCATCATGAGCCCCTGTGATAGATATTCTGTGGTATAACATATGTGGATGCTGTGGAACCCCCTGGGGCTCAAGATCAATTCAAAACATACATGTATTTCCAAGTGCATTCCCAGTGACTGGACATTATAGTCACTATGTGACCCAACCCTAAACCCAAAGGAGGAGTTAGACAGGACATACTGTATAAATATGTGTCGTGCCAACAGTTAATATGTAGAAGAACCTCCGATGGCCGCCTTCCCTGATGCAGAGAAACGCAAAAAAGCTTGGTGACTTGTGTCATTGTCCTGTCTTTGATACAGGCTTGCAGCATTCAATTCGCCCAAAAGCACTTCCAGAAGACAGAGAGAGAGAGCAACAGAGAGAGAGAGAGGAAGAGAGAGAGAGAGAAAGAGAGACAGAAAGGGGAGAGGTAGCCCCTGATGTAATCAGTGTCTATGCAGAGACAGGGAATTGAATTCCTTAATTGGAATCACTTGGTCCATATTAAAGCCAAACCCTTATTTTTGCAGTGCAACCAAACCTTCTTTATATTGACTGTCCCTCCACCTTACAGACAAGTTGGAGCATTTGTGGAGCTGAGGTAAGATGATGATTTTTTTTATTGATTAACTTAATGAATATAAAAGTATTTAGAAAAGGTTGTGTGCGTCATCCTACTTCACAGAGAGCTCTTTGAAGATGAATGAAAGGATTCCAAAAAGTGTTAACGTCAGATAAAGTTAGTTTCTAAGTGTGTATACATCAAGACTAAGCTAGACAAAATAAATAACCAAGGAAATAAGTAAAAAAATAACCATAGCAAACAGTTGCTGCATTATAGTCACATTGTCACATTATCCAATTTGATGTGTGTTGATAAACTTGAATGACTCACATCTTTAGTATGTGATACATTCTTGATCGGATGACTTCCAACAGGTCTGGATTTCCCATCGCCTGGCATTTATTTACATACTGAGGAATGAATTGCACACCATTCAGGTTTAAAGAACAAAACACATGTATACACAATACACATAGATACTTAGAGATATTGCACATACATGGATATAATATGTATAAGTAGGACCCATTGCATACAGCGCACCTTCAAGCACTTCAAAGTGTTTTATGATTAATGTGCAGTGCTATTTTTAGTTTTACCTTCTCCTCACTACTATTCTTATTCTATTATATATTTATTATGTTGAGGAACAGAAACCAACCATGTGTACTCATGAGATGCGACAATAAAAATCTTTTATCTTGAGGATATAATACAATATTTATTTCTCTCTGAAGACCTTCTAGCTTAAACCTACACCATAAGATGCACATACCTCTCTTTATACAGTGTTAAGTCTGAAAAGGTAGTTTTACTGACTGATGTTGCCATTGTCTCACTACAGTAGATGTTATAACTTACGAGTCAGGTTCTTTCTGTTGAAGCTGGATTGCTTTCAACATAAAATACCTAGCTATCCTAATTTATTTGGCCATTTTCAAACAATACATTGTTGTTTAAACCAAATGTGTGTTGTTTCTTTTTAGGTATAAAGTAGGCCTTATTGTGCAATGAGTGTTCACTCAAATACTGTAAAGGTCTCACGTACAGGCATTCTGTCTCCTTTACTTTTATCATGGCTATATCTTTTCAGTAACTGCAGCTACAATCTAATAACTTGCCTAGGTCACAATCCCAGACAATCACGAGGTCAGGAACAGCGGTGAACTTGAACCCACCCACTGAGAGAATACAAACTGGCAGCATTGTGCATAGGGCCTGTGCTGATGAGGGAAAATCAGCCTAATTCAATTTTCCTACGTAGTCATACAGCAGGGTTTATATTCCCATGACAACTGCCAATACAAACACCAGGGTATTCTTTTTCCGGGCTGGGGGGGTTAAGGGGAGGAGGTTTGGGAGGGGGTAATTCTCTTAATTGAGGTGGAGTAACTGATTTCTCGTGCAAGCAGGAGATTGTCATAAGTCATCACTATAGTGTCAATAGCTGTCGAGTGGAGGGGCTATTGTCTTGCTGAGAGTCCACTGTACAAACTCTTCAATGGATTCCATACATGTCAGTCAAACTAACGTGCAAAGAATTGCTCTGTGCAATTCCTTGCTCTGTGCAATTCCTTGCGTGCATTAATAGACTGAATGAATACTCAGAACTGTGGAAACGCTTAGACAGACAAATCACATGAAACGGATTGATTGAGAATGAATGGCAGCATGCAGATTTGATATTGCCATCCAGGCTGTGGATTTGTCACTATGCCTACGAATATATACCTTAAGGGAGCACTTCAGCAATTTTCGACCTTATTTTTAGGGATGTCCCAATCACGTTTTCTTCGGAATTCAGAAAGCCTGCCTAAGTACTGATGTTTTCATTGGTGGTGATTTAAAACAAGATTTAAAATGTTCTTATGATGTTTTTATTTTAATTTGTATTAATTAAAAAAACAATGACTTCCATTTCAGCATGCTAACTTTCAAGGAAAAGAAGGGCTGTAGTGTCCATTAGCTTTGAATCCCCACCTTTGGTAGGCAAGTTTCACAGGGGACTCTCAGACACAGGGCGAGTATGGTCAGAAATGGTACCATTTTATAATGAACATTAGTGAGGACCATTTCTATCTTATCAGTGGACCAGCAGTATGTGTGGAATGTGGATGGGAAAGTGCATTCCACATTTTAAATAGATTGATCTGAATTGGACGCATGATGTTGCAGTGAAAAGAGCATATCAGTGTCTATATAGCAGAGCAAGTGGAGTTGGCTGTCTGACTCTGAACTAGCTTGCTGATCACTTAAAGGGGCATTCCACTCATTTTCAACATTTTACTATGTCATTAATATACCTTAGAGCTGTTGTGTGGAAATAATAAAAAAAAGTCCCCCCATTCTGTGTTTCCTAGAACTAGAGGTCTGAAAAAAATCATTAACATGGTGAAACACATCTTGATGATGTCATCAAGATGTGTTTCACCATGTTAATGATATTTTTCATAATTACAGTTCTCGGAAACACAGAATGGGGGGACTTTTTTATTATTCCCACACAACAGCTCTAAGGTATATTAATGACATAGGAAAATGTTGAAAATGGGTGGTTTTCCCCTTTAAGTTCATATCATAATGATAGAATGGTGCTATTTTGTATGAACTGTGTGTGTGTGTGTGTGTGTGTGTGTGTGTGTGTGTGTGTGTGTGTGTGTGCGTGCGTGCTCGCACGTGTGTGTGTGTGCGCGTGCGTGCGTGCGTGCGTGTGTTTGTGCGTGCATGCATGTGTCCAAGGTTTCAACAATTTACGATTCAAGATTTTTCTTGTCACGTCCCATTATACGAGAAGTGTATAACAGAGTGAGGTTCAAGGTTTTTGATCCTCAGCATAGCACTAAAATAAATAACAATAGTAACAATAATAAATAACCGTACTACAAAAATACAATAACTAGGCTATTATAACAATTGCACAATATAAGAATGCTAATGAGCATCCATATGAAAGCCGGAGGTAATTATATTAAACAATTTATTAGATGACATGACATTCTCTCTCTCACACTGCCCCCCCCCCCCCCCCCCCCCCCCCCAACCTCTCTATTCTATTTCTATTTCTCTATCTCTCTCTCTCTCTCTTCCCTACCCCCTTGATGAATATAGGATGGCCCTTCAAGATTACCCTATTCCGGATCTGGACGCGACCATGCAGGAGGCAGGCCGTGTCCTCCAGCTCACCCTGAATCCTGACCTTTACCCCCAGTTCAAGAACACACTGGGCCAACAGAGGGACGTGCTGCAGGCGATCCAGCGGAGGTGGACGGCCTCGGCCTCGGGTAAGGACAACTGGGTGACCGAACAGTTCAAGACCCGGCTCCTGTCATGCACCGACCCCCTGCCGACCTCCACGGCCCTCCCCGCCGTCCTGCCTCCGTCCAGGGCAAGGAAGGTGTGCAGTCAGCTGGAGCGGGCCGCCACGCTGCTCTGGGCCGTGGCCAAGCTGTACAGCGAGCCGTCGCTGGTGGAGGAGGGCAACGTGGCCACGGAGCGCACGCAGCAGTCTGAGGTGTTCGCCGCCAGCCGCATTCCTGGCAAAAAGCATGATGAGATTAAGGTTTGCTTATTTTGTTTTTCTTTGTGAGGGGCGGTAGCCCCTCCTATATTCAGCAATTAGTGTAGATCTTCGTCTTACACAAACAGTAAATTCCCATTGACAATGAATGGAGAATTTACATCATATGTGTCTCAGCAAATCTGTATTTTTGTCCGACACAATTGACATGCCCATTGACAATGTCAATGACATTTTAGCAGTTTTGGCAGTTCTGAGCTATATTTCTGAGCTATCGTTCTTCTTCTTCTAGTAGCTGCACATCAAAGACAGCAAATATACATTTTAAATGAGTATTGTATCAGTATTGCATTCATATGTTGCAAATCACATTTTCTTGTTCTTAACACACCTTTCTAGGTGTACCCGGACAGCCTCCACGCCATCATCATCTGTGCCGGAGGGGTGTTCCCCATCGACATACTTTGGCGTCCCAGCACCGGGGGGCCGATGTATGCCCTACCATTCCTCGATATCTACAGCCAGGTGGCCTGTGTGATCAATCGACCCAAAGAGCTGAACGTGAGCAAACCCTCGGGCATCTGCAATCTTTCTGCCCTGGAGCGCAAGGCCTGGGCTGCACTCAGGGACGAGATCTTGGCGCAAGGAGGAGTCGCGGCAGCGTCGCTGGGGCTGATGGAGAGCGCCGTGGTGGCCCTTTCCCTCGAGGACTGTAACTCACCAACCGAACTGGCGGATTCCCTGAACGCTGTCAGGCTGGGAGGAGGAGACAGGCCCTGTCTGAGATACTATGACAAGGTACAGGATGGGACCTGGATGGATGTTCTCTCCCTGTTCTCTCCCTGTACAGGATGGGACCTGGATGGATGTTCTCTCCCTGTTTCTTTTTCTATCTCACAAACACACAGAATCAAAATCACAATCAGATTAAGAGTCATAGTTATAGTCAAAGTCAGAGTCAGAGTTAGACTAGCCTCGGAAATCCAGACATTTTTATTTCCAGGGAGAGAAAATAAAGTATGGGGCCGAGTCCTCTTCAATTCGGCATACAGTAGCGCAAACGTTTCTATCTTCCTGCTGATTACTGATCGTCTGCACCTTTGTTAAATTGACGCACACATGCACACACTCCTCTCTCTCTCTGTCCCTCTAATTAATTAGTCCCTTAATTAGTCTGTCCTGCGTCTGCCGGGAGCTGCCTATGCCATAGAAAGCATAGGTGAGTTCCAGTCTAGAGTTAGACAGAGTCAGTATCAAGAGTCAGATATACTTTTACTATTGCCAGGTATGTTTGGACATACTATACGAATGGGCAGAAGCTGAAAAGTACTAACCTGTTGTTGTTGTTTTTTTTCTATTCTCATGACAGGTTGTGAACCTGGTGGTGTTTAAGGACAGCACAGCAGGCATGGTGTTTGAGCACAGCGCTGTGGATGGAATGGTGGCTGGGCTCGTCTCCGAGTGCATTTACCATCTCTCTGAGACTGTTAACTTGAACCACATCCCGTCTGAGGCCGGGAACAACAGCGGGTCTGTTATTATAAATAACTGTAATGTCATTTCCCCATGTCCTCTAGCATTCCCCTTGCAAGGCATTAACAACCCCAATCCAAGCCCTCCCTTGAAAGCGACCCATCCAATCATCACTTTCGAGGTTTCTTCTTACCCCGACGTCTTTTCCACAATCCGTGGCCAGAGAGGCCTCTATGATGCCTGGATCAACTTCTCCTTGCAGCTGTCCCTGAGGCAGATTCTCGGGGACTCTGCCAACAGTCACATTCTCATCACGCCCACCCATATGCGGCACTACAAACATGGCCGCTGTGATCCGACCTATTCTCTCACCATGCGTTCCCGCCAGCTGGTAGGCGCTTTGGCATCCTGCATGGGCCCAGATCATATGCCCCACTATACCACTGACCTCCTACAATTGTTTCACCTTGCCTTCCTGGAGCATAAGAACATCATCAAGGCCACTAAAAGTGGACAGGGGGTTGGTCCTCACCTCGCTGCCCTGCGCCGGTCCATCCCCTCTGACAACCCAATGAAGAGGTTCCTGGAGCCGTTCGCCTGCCCTTCTGTTTACCTCACAGGTAAAGACATGATGGAAGGCGTTGACTGTGCCGTGGGGAATGTCTATGCTCAAGACCAGCTGGCTGTAACCTATCTAGGGAGGAAAGACAAGGTGCGTATGGTGCTTAATGCAAAAGGCAGCTTTGCCACGGTACTAGAGAAGCTTCAAGAAAGCCTGAAGATAAACCTGAAGCTAGTGATGCTCCTTGCTGTTAGGTACGCCATTGCAAGCCAGATGGGGGCGCTAGAGTGCCTACTCCAACAAGGCCAAGCAGGGCAAATGAACAGAGACAAAGAACATATTCCAGGAGGCCGAAGACCCAAAGCAACAGCCAATACCGACACTGCCTCCTCCATGAACCCAGATTATACTATGGTGATCCATGGTGGGGCTGGAGAGGAGATGATGTTGAATGCCAAAGTTTTAGGCGTTATTGAATTTGCCCTTCAGACAGCATTGACCCTTGGAGCACAAGTACTTCAGCAAGGTGGCAGCAGCCTGGATGCAGTCCAGAGATCAGTGGAAGCCTTGGAGGATTGTTTCCTCTTCAATGCTGGCAAAGGCTCTGTATTCAACAAAGATGGCAAAAATGAGATGGAGGCAACCATAGTTGATGGCAATGGCATGAATTCTGGATCTGTGGCCTGCCTTCAGAGTGTCAAGAACCCTGTAAAAGCAGCCAGACAGGTCATGGAGAAAAGCACACACTCACTCATTGTAGGAGATGGGGCCGAAGAGTTTTTGCACAGCTTAGGGGAGAAGGAGAAACCTATGGGACCTGAGTATTTCTATACTGATGTGCGTCGCAGAGAGTTAACTGCAAAGCTCAGTGGTGGCAATACTTCAAAAAACAACCATCCTCAGACAGTCGGAGCTGTGGCCTTGGATCGCTACGGCAAACTGGCTGCTGCAACATCTACAGGTGGGGTTGTTGGGAAGCTGAAAGGGCGAGTTGGGGATACAGCAGTGGTTGGGGCAGGAATATTTGCTGATGACAAGCTAGCCATTACCTGCTCTGGCGATGGAGATGTGTTTCTGAGGCACACGGTTGCACAGAAGGTGGCTAGTCTATACCATCACAAAGGCTACGGTCTTAGGGAGGCATGCAAAGAAGTAGTGACCGAAAACCTGAAAGGAAGCTGTGCAGGAATCATCGCTGTGGATGCTAAAGGTGATGCTGTGATCGAAACCAATGCTGGTGTGATGTTTGTAGCCTCCATGATTGATGGCATTTCACGAGTGGAAGTTCTCAGACCCATGACAAACATCTCTGATGTGATCTGGGAGAATGATGAGCTGGTGGCTTACCTACACACCAACCCTTGGACACCAGGGGCAACCATCCTGACTAGAAAGACTCTTAATGGGCCAGGCAGCATCTTCCAGTTGGCGGTACCTGATTTTGTGGCCATGCTCCAGGGAGCAAGAGCCGTCGCAAACCTGCTATGTGAGCGACTGGGAGTACAGCGCTGTGCACTGGTTTTCAATCCGACCCCTAACCAGCCAGCCCAAATCAGAGTGCTCCCACTTCACGGCCTTGAACCTAGTTGGCATCCCCATCTGGCTGGAGAAGAGGAATTTACGGCGTATGATCCTGGCTACTGCAGCACAAAGAGTGGACCTCGCTGGGATGATGTCATGCTGGACCAGCTTCAGGCCAAGATCAGAAACAAACTGCCAACTCCAAATGCACCGTCTTGCTTCGACTTCTCAGGAGACCCTTCCAATGATGGCCTGTTCGCTCGAATTGTACGTGGAGAAGAGCCACAGTGGCGAGTGTGGGAGGACAATGACCATGTCGCGTTCCTTACTCCATACCCTAACACACCTGGCCTGACTGTCTTGGTGCCTCGCAACCCACTACCCAGTGACATCTTCACACTGGAACGAGCTGATTACATAGCACTGATCGTCGCTGCTCGTAAGGTGGCCCACCTACTGGAGGACGGGATGAGGGCTCGAGGTGTTGCTATGATCTTTGAGGGATTTGAAATTGATTATGCTCATGTGAAACTCATCCCTCTGGTACCGTCTCCAGATGGAACCATGCCTACTCCATTGCAAACCGAATACATTGAAAACTACCCTGGGTATGTGTCGTCTCTGGATGGCCCTGCAGCCTGCCCTGAAGCCCTCAAGGGGATCCACTCAAAGATTACCCAATGCAGACCTCCTCGATCATGGGAAGACCCTCAGACCCATTCAACACTTGCCATCAAAAGCCAATGGTACCGCAACCTGTTCCAGATTCAAAATACACTCTTCCACAGCACTGTGGAATATTTCCACAACATTTGCCAGTACTCGTACGCTCTGACCCCACTCACCACTGACACAATCTCCTCCCCAATGGGCTTGGGATCTGACTCAGAGCCTGTTTATGTCAATGTGCTGGGCCAGGATGTGTACCTAGCTGACTCCATGCAGTTTGTGCTAGAGTACTTCCTTCGCTTCCAGGAGAACCTGCCAGGGACCTACTACGTATCTCCAAGTTTCAGAGGGGAAGACCCTGATGCCACCCACCTGAACCAGTTCTACCACGTTGAGTGTGAGCTGCTGGGTGACATGAACAATGCCATGCAAATTGCAGAGGGATATGTGGCTCATCTTACCGCCGTCATGCTGAAGAAACACTCTGACCGCATTCTCAGCACTGCTGGAACCCTGACACATGTCACAGACATGCTACATAAGCTGGATGGGAAGACACCCTTGCCAAGAGTCACTCTGGACCAGGCTATTCCTATGATGCCATCGGCTGACTGTCTAGAGTGGGTGCAGGAAGGCCAACCCCAGTTTGGCAGGAAGCTTACCCGTAAAGGTGAGCGTGTCCTGATAGAGAAGTACGGCGGCGCAGTTTGGCTAACAGAGATGGACCACCTGGCAGTTCCATTCTACCAGGCATATGTGGAAGGCACAGGACGGTGCAAGGCCAAAGCAGCTGACCTTCTGCTGGGACTGGGAGAGACTGTGGGCCTTGGCGAACGCCATTCCTCTCCTCAGATGGTGCAGGAGGCCCTCAGGCATCATGCAGTACCAGAAGAGTCTTACAAGTGGTACATCAACATGCGCCAAGTAATACCACTCCTTACCAGCGGGTGGGGCATGGGAACAGAGCGCTACCTGTGCTGGCTGCTTCAGCACGATGACATCAGAGACATTCATATCATACCCAGGATGAAGGACAGGAAGTATATGCCCTGAGCTGCAATACTGTGGGGAACTGTCCCTGGAGACATGTGATTGGTATAAGTGAAGGACATCACAGATTTGCAGAGCAAGAGGAAACAAATGATTTGGTAATGCCTGATTTATATTCTATGATAAAATGGTGTCGCACACTGAACATAACAGATCTACAAGGTCCCAGCGTATCACGTTGTGAGCTTGTAGATCAGCTATCGGCACGTGACACCATTGTACGACAAAGTCTAAATCAGGCTATGAGTGTGTGGCTCGTGAGTGATGGATGACTCAGTGTTTGAATAGTAAAACTGTAATCTAATGCAGTTAATGCCGTACACAGTAGTACACAATAATAATATGGTAAGAATTACGTGTGACGTGATACCAAAATCATTTGCTGTTTGTAAAACAAAAGTACACATATTGGGAACAAAAGTGGTAATGAGTATATTTCCTAAAAAAATAACTAATTATTTGACAGTTTATAATATATGTGTCATCAAGCAAGTTCTTTGTTTTATCTAAGTAGGCCTAAATATTATATGGTTTGGTGTGTTTTCATTGTATTCTCTCCTAGTAAATCTTTTTTTTGTAGTTTTTGTTTTGTTTTGTTTTGAAATTCAATTTGATAATGTATCACTTATGTAGTTACAGATATTAATGAATACTCACACAGGAAATAAATATAAACCACCGACATCTCAAGTGTGGCAAAGAAACTATTTCTAGTAGTAAACCAAATTAATCATATTCTAACAGGGTAATTTCAAAATCAAATGGTGGTTAAATGTAATTTGTTATACAATACATGTACTTTTTCATACATTGATTCCAATCCATGGTATTAGTTACTACAGTATGTTTTAAATACAACCTTTGTTACCTTTGATAACTATATCGATCAACATCCTCATCCCTGAGTATTGATTTTGTTTTTATACATTTTACTGGCCAAATCAGTGTCACTGCAACAATCATTGCAATGGGATAGACTGGAGCACAGTTTACTCTATCCGTATGTAAACAACTCTGTAAATAATTTGTTGGACTTTTCCATTGTATCATACTAATTAAATTCTTGCTAAAGAATACATGTCTTATTCTTAAAATGTCTTTTAAAACAAGCTAGAATCTAGAATGTTTGAGCATATTCTAATTATGAGGATGAACATTTAGTGTCACAGATAAAACAAAGGTAACCACTTTTAACCTGCCGTCCCAATAAAATAAATTAGGGATGGGCAATTAATCTGTCATTATATCAGTATCAGACCGATATCAAAATAATATATCGGTTTTAGCCAACATTTATTTTTATAATAGGCTAATTATGTTAAAAGTATTTTTTGAAAAAAGCCCTTTGTGATGATGAAGGCTGCAGATTATATCAGTGTTTCCTGGGAAAGCTTTCAAAAGGGTCAACAAGTTTAAACTTTTTGTTTAATTGTTTATGTTGGGATGTGGGCCAACATTTCCATTAACAGTGTATCCCTAGTTTTGGAATAAAGAGTCATTGCTTTTTTCAAATTCAGTGTTTTTTCAGAATGGACAAAATTATTATTATTTATTTTTAATACAGAATGAGATCAGAATCTCTAGGTCGTCCTCAGACGAGCCCTCCATCGTCGTTTCCAGTCATCCCGGTTCTCCAGACATCTGGCCAGTTCGTTGGTACTTTGCGCTCCTGCATCGCTCTTGAGTACATCCACATATGTTAGCGTGGGACGTCCTCGTGATCGATGCCCGTGTATTGGTTCCCAGAGCACCAGTTTGCTCTGGGAACCAATACAGAATCGACATCGTCGTATATCGGTTATTGGCCAAACACTTACCGGTAATTAGCGAGAATTACAGATCTACAGAGATGAATAAATACATCAAATTAATTCCCAAAAGCTGACAACGTGTCACGATGCGACGCAATGTGATGCATAAAATTGGGGACTTAAGTGGTTAATCAGGTTTTAGAAAGAGAGGCTATTCATAACATCACATGCTCGGTGTGCACGTGAAATGAACACCAGACACAGCATCATAGCAAAACACTTGAATATGGTTGTTGGACGTTTATGACATGACAAACTTTATTGAAAAGTCACTTTGGAGGAAGCTATGATATATCTGTTTATATATGACTGCAGGCAGCTAACTATTTATGAAAATAAATGATGAGTTTAATTCAAAAAATGAAATATCCACAGTTGACTGCTGCTCATACAAAATTACTGCTGGCACGTACTGCTTGTAAAATGTACCCTACCATAAGTTAATAATAACTTTCAGTCATTCATTCATAACTTTCATTCATTCTTACAAAAGGGTTAAGGTTAGGACATGTGATTGTTTGCATTTCTTACAGAGATTCTTTCTCAAAATGGATATGTGGTGTTTTTGGAACGAAACCTTGTGATTTTGAATATGGTTAGTGCCACGATGGATGGCCCAGGAGTAGAAACAGGTAAAAGATATTAGTATAGTTAGCCGCAAAGTGGCCATTCAGGGGTTCAAGGCTCTAGAGTCAGGGGTTTTCAACAGGTGGTCCGTGGACCACTGGTGGTCCGTGGAAGTATTGCATGTGGTCCCTGACCATTCATTTAGTAATGTAGGATTTGTTGATTTTTAAAAATGTCTTTCCACTAGTGTTGATAAACAGTGAACTGAATTACCTGGTGACCTACAGTATATGATGACCGTCCATGTAGTCATTTTACTGACAAGTTGGAGGTCAAGAAATTCAACAGAAGAGTTAGAATCTCAAGAGGGGGAAGTCACCGGATTGTCTGGTTGAGTCATTATTAATAATTTATTAGGAAAGTATAGTCAATGGACCATTGGTTGAGAAACAGTGGGATGTATTCACATGGGATGCATTGCATAGCAAATTAGCAAGTGTTACAAAAGCACAAATCTTAGCCCATATCCCCACTCAAGACAACTAGTGGTCCCCAGGTTGATTCTAAGTCAGGGTGGTGGTCCATCGTTCACAATCAGTTGAAAACCCAGTATGGCAGCTTCTGACTCCTGTAAAATAACTAACAAGATTCATGTTTTCATTGCATGACGATCAATCAGACTCATTCATTTATGACCATTTGAAGCCAGCAGTTTTTTTTCCCCCAGGCTAGAAAACATTGCCTTCAGTTCACTAACAACGAAGGGGGTCTTCAGAGGTAAACATTTCCAAAATTGATCTCATTAGATATAGGACCAAATTAAATTACGCTATAGACGTCTGTAATTTTCTTTCATTGAGCTGGTTAGTTAATTACCTCATACAGTATAATAAACTCCCAAACCAGACAGCACCCCTAGTGACATTACATAACAACCCATGGATGGAGATAAGAAAAGATAGTGAAGTTAATTGAAAATAAAAGCAGGCTGATTTCATGGCCTTTCCTGACAGTGTCTTGCAGATTCCTGGGCATGAGGCCTGGGCTGCTGGGGATGAAGGAAAATGTATTATGTAGCCTAAGATTTAGACTCTCGTAGATGTGTTTATCGATTTCGGTAAATAGGCCTACATCTACGACAGTCTACTCTAAACGAAATCTTAGGCTACATAATTATTAGGCTATATGTATTCATTATGCACACGCTGCTGGTGCTTGAAGACCGCCAGTGTCCCCTGGTGGATATTATAATGTATGCTCCATGGGGCCACTTTGGACCAAAATGTTTCAGGGAAGGTGGAGTGATAGTTACAGCCAGGGTAGTAATACAACAATACATCTAAATCACGTTTTGCAGATCCGGGACTAGATCCAGAGTTATACAATCCGTATCCAACTCTATGGGAACAATAACATTGCGGCACAACCGGAAACTGTAGGCGGACTTATATAGGAGGGACTCTAGCACCAGGTTTTTTTTTCGCACGCGCGATAATTATTTACACAGTGTACTGTGTTACTACTGTACTGTACTGAACACAGTCAATTAACTTGTGCCTTGTGGTATGAGTTGGCACATCCAGAGTGGTGGTGGACACTGCTGCGAGTGAAACTTCACAAGATCAAACAAGAACAGTCATGGCGGCGCAAACCCGTGCCCTCGTTTCAGGCAAGTGGCTTGCTGATGCGATTAAAAACAATCTTACCGGACCCAAACTCCGAATTCTCGACACGTCTTGGTATCTGCCCAAACTGAAACGGGACGCAAAGGCTGAATTTGTGCAAAAGCACATATCGGGCTCTTCATTCTTTGATATTGATGAATGCTCCGATAAGAACAATCCGTTTGATCATATGCTCCCAACTGCAAAACACTTTGCGGAATATGTCGGAGACCTGGGTATCGGCGACGACACGCACGTAGTCGTGTATGACACCAGCGACTTTGGGTCATACAGTGCGCCCCGCTTGTGGTGGATGTTTCGACTTTTTGGACACGATCTGGTTTCGGTTTTGGACGGTGGCATGAAGAACTGGCTGGCCGACGGCCATCCGCTGACGTCAGAATACACCAAGCCGGTGCGCAGAGAGTTCAAGGCCAGCGTCAACAACCTGTCATGGGTCAAGACCTATGAACATGTCCTGGAGAACATCCAAGCCAAACGGGTTCAAGTTGTGGATGCCAGGTCTGCTGGCAGATTCAGGGGAACTGAGCCAGAGCCTAGAGATGGTAATTAAAAGCAACTAAATTTAATAATAATAATTATACAAATATTATTGTTATTTATTATAAACCATGGGGTCCCCAGCTAAATGATAGTTTGGAACTTATGGGTCTGTGACTGTAACTCTGAGAGTGTACAACTGGTACACTTTGTACACCCTCAGAGTTAAATTAACATTGATTTAAGTTATAAATTGGGGTCTCAGAGATAGAAATGACATTAAATGGGGGTTCGTAGACTAATGGGGTCCTTGACATTAAACGGGTTGAGAATCACTGCTAGAGCCGTAAAAATCTTCTCTTATGGCATATCTTTTCAAATGGGGGTCCGCAGGTTAATTAGTGTCATTTTGGGGGTCCTTGACATGAACAAGTTTGGGAATCGTATCTCTGCTTCACTCTCTCTATCTCTCTATCTCTCTCTCACCAGACACTCTACCAGGCCATTTCCCCGGTGCTATAAGCATGCCCTTCACCACATTCATGGATCCATCTGGGAAGGAGCTGGGACTAGAGGACCTCTCCAGACTATTTAAGGAGGCAGGCGTCGACCTTGAGCGGCCGTTCTGGACCAGCTGTGGTTCGGGCGTCACAGCGTGTCACGTTGTCCTGGCTGCTCACCTGCTCGGATATCCCGGAGTGTGTGTTTATGACGGCTCCTGGGCCGAGTGGTTCAAACGGGCGTCTTCAGACCTTGTCATCTCAGAAGGCAAGGGAAAGCCGGTGTGAATGGCAGAGGAGAGGGGAAGAATACTGCTGGGCTGGACATGGCAAGACATGCCACGTTTGTTGCCAGTGTGGGATTCAGATTATTTAAAGACTTGTCACATGTGTTTCTGCAGTGCAACGCAGACTATACATCAGACTGTGGTGTGCTACAAGTGGAATATTAAAAATATAATGGGTAATAAATAATACTGTAATACAATTAAGGTACTACTAGTAAAGTCTCACAGAATAAGCCCAATATCTCATGGACTCTGATTGTCTGCACCTTGGCTACTAAAAGTGCCTGTTTCTATATGATTAAAATAAGTTACAATAAACTACTTGAGGTATTGTGTTTCGTTATTCTCACATTTAATGTAATTCCTCATCTTTTCTATGAATGCAATATGAAATTTGCATAGAGGTAACCAGTCTTGTGAGTCGTGTATAATACATTAACCAGAAGAGTAAATGTTTAGCTTTGTTGTGAGGTCAGTAGCAAGCAACCAGTAGTCCAAATTCAGTTATTATATATTTGGGGCAGCAGTGACCTAAGGGTTAGAAGAGTGCCCTTGTTGCCGAAAGGTGGCCGGTTCGATTCCCCGGACAGGCAGGAAAAATCTGGGCACTGAACCTACAGTGGAGCTGCTTAGTGGCCAACAGTATAAGACTGGTTGTACTGGTCAGCTCCCAGGCTTGAATGTGTGTGTCTGTGTGTTTCTATACAGTGCGTTGCTGAAAATGAGCACTTGTGCTCAGCTACCACCACCCTGGGTAAATAAAGGGGGCAAAAAAAGATTTCAATAGGCTTACCATAAAAAGGTATAAATGTAACCTGTTGTAGGCATTATTTGAAGGGCTTAACTGATCTGAGAACAGTTTGCCACTGAATTCAGTTCAGTGCTGCTTATTATACATTTACAATTACACCCAATTGTATGCATAGTGACTGATTCAGATATCCAACTTCCATGTCTGGTGTTTTTAAAACGTTTGAAGTTAAGATATAAAAGTGGGTCCACAATCACTTTGTATGTTTATGTAATAACAACACGTCACTACTGTGGAAAATCCTTGACATGTATTCTACTTGGACGGATGACTGACAGCAGAACATTTTAGGGTGCTGACGCAGAGCAAATCCAAAACCAGTTTAATCCGGTTCCGATGCCAGTTTTAGGGGGTCTGGCAAGATGCCTGATTTTCAACAGTGAATATTATTTTATTTTAGGATTCGTAATAATGTGATGGCGATACGTTCAGCTGATATTATTTTGTATATCTGATACTGTGGCTCAAGCAGGGAGTACGGACATAGACTATTATTTCAAAAATGGAGAATAAAGGGATCCATTTTGAATGTGTCTTCGCTGAAATTCGCATCTATTAGCTGCATGCCGTACACCTCACCTCATCCTGGATAGGCGAGGACGTTTTATTCTTAGTTGCTATGTCCACCATGGGGGGTTAATTATTCACTTCGCCTTCATTTCTATTATTTGGTCACCTATTGGTTACAGTGCAATCACAGTGACTGTAATGAAAATGGCGTGTATTATATTACAGTATAATGGGGTATGTCGAGATTATGTCACCTTTTTGGGGCGTCATCAAAGAAGTAAGCAACATAAACGGTCATAGATGGCTTTAAATAGCCGAAGCGCCACAACAAAGATGGCCGTCAACACTTGACACTTATAAAGCTGTCCGCAGAAATGCCTGAAGGTCCTGAGGAAATAAACAAATTGGGGTCCTTCTTTCGGTTCTATATGCTAACAGGCAGAGCGGTATTGGACTCGCATTGTTTTATACAAAGTGCGGTAGATTGTAACAAATACAACCAAATATCCATACATTTTAGCCTCGAAATAAATGTTAACACCGTATTTTTAATTGTTCGTTCACTCACGCCACAATTGGACTAGTAGTAGGTTTGTTTTGATCATCAAACGGGTGTTTTTTTCGTTGGGTTGTCCGCTGTTAGCATTAGCAAATAACGCTAGCGAGACAAACGAGCTAGCGTGTTAGCTCGTCTATAAGCCACCCCATACTCCACTCCGACCCGTTTTAACATTACCCACCGGTGTTTGACAAATTACATTTACGGTAAGTATATTTAAATGGATTTTTGTTGTACATTATTGAACGTCAGTAGTTAACCTGAATGTTTTTTTGTGCAAACTTTTACCGTTAAAGTGTGCTTCGTAAATAAAGCAGTGGGTTTGCATAACGTTGCCGCCCAATAAAAACACGATTTCAATTGTATTTCTCTTGCCCAAATTAACAAAGTTAACGTTATGGTCCAGGGGAAATCATGTGTCCGCGGTTTTTTGTTTTGTTAAATTAACGTTAGAGTAAATGAATGACCCCAGCGATCATCAACAGGTGGTCTTCATACGTCTTTAAACTTGATTGATTGAAAATGTTATTTCACAGTATGCAGAATCATGGGTACATTTCTAACTTGTCAATACAAAAACCGTTACTGTGGACGACACCATTATAAACCATTACACTTGTTTACAACGGGGTCCACCATTTTCAATTCATCAGAACAGTGCTTTTCAACCAGTGGTCCGGGGACCACCAGTGGTACTTGAGGGGGTTCCAGGTGGTCCCCAACTAAACGAGAGTTGGTAACCAAATGGACCCTTAACTCTTGAGAGTGTAAAATGAAACCAAATGTGTCAATTTGGTTTCATTTACACACAATTTCAGAATGTAGAAGAATTGTTCTTTTGATGAACGCTTGCCTGTTATCTCCCCGTAATGATACCAACATCAATACAGCATGTTTTGTGTGTCTCAAATTCAGAATAAATAATGGGCCTCGATATGAAAAAGGTTGAAAACCACTGCATCCGAACATTTAGAGACATCCAAATAAATATACACATCTATAAAATAAAATAAATAAAACATACAGTGGGAGGACTAAGGGCCGATTCATACTCCTATTTTAGAGCCGAATAAAAGTCGGTTCGGCTCTGTAGAGCCTACAATGTGACGTCATTTGAGGTTCGGAGGGGCGGGTACCGTCCTAAAGTCGGCTCTTCGGTGCTACTGAAAATGTATGACGAGCCGAAATCATTTCTGCACTACAGCGCCGATACAGCGGTAAAATAGGAGTATGAATCGGCCCTTACGACTACCACATTATCCCATGTACATTCTGTTCAGAATATTTACTGTTTTGATTTTGTTTTGTTTTCCCACAAGGAGGCGTTGATGAGCAGCAATGTCTGGCATCGCTCTTAGCAGACTGTCTCAAGAACGCAAAGCCTGGAGGAAAGACCACCCCTTTGTAAGTAGTGTCTGAAGCTATATAATGTAACTTCACTGATGCCACAATGAAAATATTCTTAATATTGTCATCATTACTAAACGGACTAATCAAGGCCCATTATTTAGTCAGCATTTGAGCCGCGGACCACCATTTGATGACATTTAGCCTCAGACCCAGAACTAAAGAACATTTTGTTATCGTTGACGTTGACACACAATTCCATGCTGTTGGCAAAAGATCAAAATGGCAATTCTTCTACATTCTCTAATTGTGTAGACTTCTTGTAAATAAAGTTTAAATAAAGTTAAACAATAATGTAACTCTTGAGAAAACCACTGGACTTAACAATAGACAAACTATTAGCATAATGCGTTCATATAACACTGACATGACAAAAACACAGGGCACATTAACAATCCAATGTGCTTTTATCTGTCCACTAATGCAGGGGTTCGTTGCTGTACCGACCAAGAATCCTGATGGCACCATGAATCTAATGAACTGGGAGTGTGCCATCCCAGGAAAGAAAGGAGTAAGTCTAAGAGGACATTGCATACTTGTCCTTACTCCTTAATATCTAATCGAGTGGTTTGCAACCTTTTGAATGAAACCACAATGGAAAATTGTGGTCAGGTCTGGGCCTGTAGACAAATTCAGACATATAAACACCTGGCAAAGACCGCTTCTGAGCTGCAAAAGGCCAGGACCACATTTTGCCATGACACACAACAGACTAACAAGGAGAAAATGATACCAGCCATGCTGGTGCGTCTGTAATAAACGCGTTACTGCAAAGATGTACAAGTTTGTCATATTCAGCCTGACTGACATCGTGTTTATTTCATACTTGCACTACAATTCTAAAGTTCAAAGTTGTCACGCATTCACTCATGTAGTGTTCTGTAAATCGTAGCCCACTCTCATCCCTCAAAACGACTGTGTACTACTGTGACTGTCCATGATTTGAATTGAGCAGTGACTAATCCCACATTTGTTAAACAGACCCTATGGGAGGGAGGCCTGTACAAACTCAGAATGCTGTTCAAAGATGACTACCCCTCTTCGCCGCCTAAATGTGAGTTCTTCTAAATAATGGGAAGCAAAGTTTTTTGTTTTTTTTTGTCATGTCCTTGATTTTACTTTGTGTTGTACAAAACGGCCATAATAACCCTTCCTGAATTTGCACTGGTTCTGTAGCTTGAGCCGGACTCAATCCTGAAATAGTGGTGGAATTTGTAAACTTGACATCTGGTGAAAGATAGTTTCTATTCTAACCTCAGAGGCATTCCACTATACTGGGTATCACTGGAAAAAGCATTACGTTTCATGAGCATGAAGCTTGTGACCAGGGCTTAAAGTTCTCAGTCCTGGCTTGTGACGCTTGTGACGCTGGATGATGTTGAAATAATTTGTTTGCAAATGTGACATACATTTTTTTGGAGAGTAGATAATATATTACAATGATACGTTGACCAGTAAGTCAAAGACTTGTGATTTACTTTTCAAAGGTTACTTATGGCCCCTACACACTGTAGGAGTTTTAGAGTTGTCTGCGAGTCATCAGATCGTTATGTATTTCACACTACAGGAGTCTTTTTTTTTTAAATCGACTGTCATTATATCGGCTTTCACACTAAACGATTGGTCGCCGACTTGGCATCACACAAGATGCGATCCAGACCCGATACATATAGGCTACATCCTTTTTTTTTAAAAATTCCTTCATTTTGACATCTCACGCACGTGCAGGATGCCGTGATACAAGTGCGAGATCGTCACAGGACGCGCCTCTCTCTCCGTGCATGCCACACACAGGAATAGCCAGGCTACACGGCGAAATGTTTGTGACGGCGTGTAGCCTACGTGGGCTGCAGCGAGACAGGACGTTAAATCTTGATTTTCATGAAATGACTCCATCTCTCTCCACACACACACACACACAGCACACGTGGTCCAAAAGTTTGCTCCGATGCGGTTTTATCAACATTATTCAAGTGAAATGAGTTGGTTTTATAGACTATTTAACAGCAACATTGGGCTAATATAGCTTGCATGTAGGCCTACGAAACAGAACAGGGATTTACCCAAGGAATAAAGGTTATATATTATCATCTGATCATCTATCGATACAGACGGACAGTAGGTGCGTTTCCATAAAGCCTTTTTTTTTGCGCATTAAGGTTCTTTCGCAAAATCTCCTGGATGGAAACACCTCAAAATGCGCATAAGTCTGCATTTTTCGCAAAAACACTTTTTCGCTAGAAGGTGGCCGATTTTGGGGCTATATCGAAAAAGTGAAATGCGCAAATGGGTTATGGAAACACTTGCGGAAAATATTTCTAATTAGAAAGCATTGAACTCGCATTATATCGCTTTTAACAGTTGGAAAAGAAAAAAACACACACGATGGTGAGTATAGTGGACTTGTGGAGTGATCGAACGGGAGGGTGGGTGGGATGTGGATACATAAATTATTAAATTTACACACTCGAGTCTCGAAGCCTCTGTCTGCAGGCTGAGGCTCTTTTGCTCTCCCCGGTGAGGGCGTTCGCCGTTGATCATGAAGTTAGATCGGTGATATTTCTCCTAAACAGCTCGGAACGAAACGGACGAGAGGAGACTAGTCAAAATGGAAATGTACTGTCAAGTCGCAGGGCAGGGGTCCCGATCGTCCCTGTACTTTGAAAACGAAACTATACCAGCCCCTGTCTAGACAAAAACACACGCTTATTTATTTAACAGACAGCCTGTTTGAAAGACAGCCTGTCCCAGTGGCCAATCTGGACAGCGGACTTCATGCAGACCAACGTGTGTGTGTGTGTGTGTGTGTGTGTGTGTGTGTGTGTGTGTGTGTGTGTGTGTGTGTGTGTGTGTGTGTGTGTGTGTGTGTGTGTGTGTGTGTGTGTGTGTGTGTGTGTGTGTGTGTGTGTGTGTGTGTGTGTGTGTGTGTGTGTGTGTGTGTGTGTGTGTGTGTGTGTGTGTGTGTGTGTGTGTGTGTGTGTGTGTGTGTGTGTGTGTGTGTCATGATCAAATAATCGTGTAAGATTATCCTGTAGTGTGTGTGATGCAGATGCTATCAGATTTCAGACATCAAACGGTAAAATAAATGTCATAATATGCGCCTCTCTGCGCGTCTCACTTGACTGGCAAAATAGCGCCATCTAGGCCTACTGCTTATTTAATATCTCCAAAGAAGCGCATTTTGTCAGTGGATGGAAACAAGAAAAATACGCTTCTTTTTTCGAATTACTTACTTATTCGCTTCCTATTTTCGAAATGTTTTGATGGAAACCTACCTACTGTCAGTGAGCACAGCTGTCCTGTGCTCTCATTGGCTGTAATACAGGACTTCTCTGGATGCGGTCGCAACCCATTTCATACTGTACGATGTCAGTCAGCGACAGAGCCAAATATCAACCCTGCTTGATATTCAGAAAAGGTCTTGATCGGCAAGGCGTTGGCGATCACTTTCATCGGCGCTATACGTTCTCGCAGAGCCTTTCACACACAGCGAGCAAAACCTCTACGATCAAAGCCCGATCTTGCGTCAGATCGGGAGTTTTGTCGGCGAGCGCCAAAAATGGTCCCCGACAGCATTATCGGAGCAAATATCGTGCAGTGTGTACGAGCCAGTAATGTCATTTTATTAGCCAGATGTTTTCACAGGCTGGATGGATCGTCTTTATTTCAAAGTGACCGAAAGATAAACTTAAGCTCACTTTGCAAATACTGCTGTAGGCAATCACAACTAGATTTTTTTGGTAAATGTTCTTTTTGTTTGTTCTTTTCTGACTTCTTTTCAGGCAAGTTTGAGCCACCAATATTCCACCCCAATGTGTATCCATCAGGCACTGTGTGTCTGTCTATCTTGGAGGAAGACAAAGACTGGAGGCCTGCCATCACTATCAAACAGGTGTGTGACCATCTCTTTCTCACTTAAACACATTTTGGACGGGAACCCCTTTTGGTGTTTTTGTTATACTTTAGCTATTGAAAAATAGCAGATCGAGTGCTGCGCTATGAACTTGTAGGTCTGTTGTAGGCCAATTACATATATTTTTTGGAAATATTGAGCACCCACTGATATAGAAACATGGGTATTTCAGAAAACTGTCATGATTTTAGAAGACATTTTTTTAATTTTGACGTCTGGCCTAAATGGGTTTTAACCACTGGCCTAACCACCGTATATGCTTGTAGAATAGGACAAACCCGACTAGAGTGCATATTCGGTGTGCTTTAGACGCTATTCCTGTAATCCCAGCGAGGGACTGTTTTTTTTTTTGTTTAGCCCTACTTCTGCCTGCTCCGGTTAGAGTTTTGCACACGCAATTTCGCCCGCACCAAAATGTAAGTGCTATTTAGGCGGCTTGCATAATCCTGTAGTATTAACTAAAACGGTACAAACACAAAACAAGCAGAGGGACAGAGGCCATTACCATGGACAGCAACACGGTTCGATTGGTTGGACTTAAAGCTTGACAATGGGTTATTAAATCCTGTTGGGAGCAACAAATGACGTTCTCTGCATTTGGCATAAGATAAATGTGTTCTATTTATGATATTTATCATATCGAGCTAAAGTGGAGCACGTCGTCGACCACACATGCTGCCGTTGCAATACACCCGTTCTATTGCAGGACGGTGCAGGATTTTGGCCTGCCCATTCCCACCCCCCCAATCAAAAACACTCCACTCTAGTAACATTTCAGTGTAGGCTGACAGGAAACGGGAGAGAGATGGGGGAAGACATGCAGTAAAGGCCGTGTCGGGCTCGGGAGTCGAACCCGCGGCACACTGCGACTGGATTACCAGTCGGGTGCCCAGACGGTTACGCCACCGCCTGGGCCCTATCTCCAGCTTTTAATGATGTTTTAAATTGCTTTACTTTGTCGTACAACAGTGTCACACAATAGCAAAAATAGCCGGTGTACAAGCTCACAAACTGTCCCAATTGACCACTTGCAGACCGCGGCCATCAGAGTTTGGAAGCGCTCGTGTTCAGTAAAGCAACGTCCTGCTGCCTCCTGCATTATGTGCAAATTAAAAACAGGTGTACCGTGGTACGCAGGGCAGTTGAGTGATATCTAACGAGCACTTCCAAACTGCAACACTAAGAAAAAATAATCACCTGCAAGGAAAGAAAATTGCTCATAACATGTCTGCAGATTTTTATGAAACAAACACTTAGAAACACAGAGGATAATTCAAGCTTTTCGTACAGCTGCAATGTTGGCGACTTTGACGTTGTTTAATACAATCAGATAGGACTTTTCTGTTTGGATGTATGGGCTGTCAATGAGAAATTGCACCTAGTTACCACCATAGACATATAAAGGTAGACGCCCTTTCCGGCTCTGGAACGTATGTGCTCAAGGGAGGGCAACGTTATCCGAGATTTCCTTGCGAAGCACCGCGGAAGCATGAGCGTGCGTCACAAAGCACATGTTCGGGTCCGATAAGTCCCAGAAAAGATGCGCTGTGATTGGCCAGTAATCACTTGAGTGGCAGCGTGAAGTAGCGTGCCTTCCACACTTCCGGCATACTTCCTCCCCAAGTGTAAATTGTTTTTCGTCCCTCTTTCGACACACATGGCTCCAACGAACTGCAGCGGCCAATGAGGCATCTACTTTTTTTAATATCTATGGTTACCACCCTGCCATTAACTCGTATGCCAAGATGGACATGGTGTGCCTATGGTCAATGAGATGCATTTTGAGCTTATAGAAAGTATGTTGAAAGTTAACCTTTTGTGAAAGTAGTGTGTCTGAGTGTTTTATAAACATTGAAATGTGTTAACAAGAGCTTGTGACTAATGGCTACATTGGATTTATTGGAACACAGGTCAAAAGTCACCGTTTTGGACATACAAGGTTTTGCCCGGTCCCAATGCAGGGCTCTAGTCTACAGTGTTGTCTAAAACACCAGTGTTCTGATAGGGGTGTGTTCTTAACCCATTTTGGACTGACCTCAAAATTTTAAAATATTCTTCTAAATCCTCCAGTTTTCTGAAATAAATATTTTCACGATTTTTCAAAAATAGCAGACCTACAAGCTTGTAGCGCGCCACTCGGTGGCGCGCTATGAGCTTGTAGATCTGCTATTTTTCAATAGCTAAATTATAACTATGTTTAAAACACCAAAAGGGGTTCCCGCCCAAAATGGGTTAATTGTGTTCAGGATGTCAGAAATATGTACTAACATAAGTCCTAGCATCAGCAGCTGGGCGTTAAGTGTGACATCTTACAGACATTCATACCAATACTGACAGACATGCAAAATTATCTAATTACAGCATTACTAGAAAAAGAAAACGGATATTCTTTTTGTTTACAACTATAAATGTAACTGCCAATTTTCCTCCTCACTTACTTTTGGTTCATGTCTTCGTGTTGAGGATTTACAGGCTTTGAATATAGTACTGAATTTCAGGTCTTTTCTAAGATTTCTTAACCTATTCTGGACGGGAACCCCTTTTGGTGTTTTAAGCATTGTTATACTTTAGTTATTGAAAAATAGCAGATCTACAAGCTCAGCGCGGCACCAAGTGCTGTGCTACGAACTTGTAGATCTGCTATTTTTTTATTTATTTTTCACTGATGTGGAAACATAGGTTTTTTAGAAAACTGTCAGCTGACCTCATACTCACAATTTACTCACAGGTTTGACAGCGCCATTACAAATAAAATAAAAAGACCACAGCCACTGAGTGGTAGCCTGGCTCCAGCTCCTGAATCACTAGCCACACCCATTAAAAAATCTGTTCTGAATCTGGGCGATTCAGGTCTGGACAGGACTCTATGGCAGCCTTGGTTGAAAATCTGATATCGTGGCTACGGCCAATCGGCGCCGTGACGTTAAATGCCCTATGATAAATAGTTTCTTTACATTATGTTTTAGAAACATCATCCAACATAGTTTACCGGCGTGTTTATTTAGTGCTCATTGACCGTGTTTGTTTGGTTTGCAACTGGATTAGCCACATTGACAACAATGTCATCTGCTTTGCTACTATTTTCATTGACTGCCGCTTTGGCAACGCCCATCCCAGAAATGTAAACGCTGTGGAAAGGGCTTTCAGTCTGAATAATGAAGTGAAATGAAAATTCAGACTTGAGTGGCTGACTGAGTGCATTGCTTTGGCAATGTAAACGTTTGTTTTCTCATGCCAATACAGCTCCTTTGAATTGAATTGAGTGGTGCAATTGAGTTGCACAACATAAAAGCAAGTCAATGTTTTTAACCAATTTTTGGGCAGATCTACAAGCTCATAGTGTGCCACCGAGTGGCGCGCTACGAGCTTGTAGGTCTGCTATTTTTGAAAAATCGTACAAATATTTATTTCAGAAAACTGGATGATTTAGAAGATTTTTTTTTTTTTAAATGTTGAGGTCGGGCCTAAATGGGTTAAAACCACATGAACCATATAGCAAACCTATTCTGGGCATAATAAGCAAACATTGTGTAATAAAGGCAAACATTTGGGGAAATGATGTGAACATGTCATGGAAGTAGCAGATCTCGTCATTTGATGCACTCAATTATTAATGGATTTTATTATTTTAGTAACTGGACCTGTGCCCGTCGGCCACCAGCCTACTTGGGAACGATGCAAGTTGGGAACCTAGTATGCAATACCCATTGGCATGGCACCTGTTTTAACCGTCCGTCTGTGTCCCTTTTGTGCCCATATAATGGAGATCTCTGTGTCTGTCTGTCTACCTGTGTCTGAAGAGTGCAAACTGACTGTGAAAAGTGTACTGGTTAAGTGATCAAATGGAAGGTGTGGTAGCGTGTATCTGACCGACTCGAGGCTTGGGCACTGTCAAATTTGAAGTCGGTGGGGCGAACGGTTCTCAAGTTACGTGGATTACAGACTTGCATACATACACACACGTAAGGAGACGTGGTGCATTTATTGTAAGATGGATTTTGCAGTTACAATTGAATCCATGAGGTGGCACTGTCGCTATGTAGACTACCTTCCCTGGGCCCTGCCATCTCTTCCAAAGTTAAAACTCAGAGAAAAATGAAGAGAATGTTGTGTTCGATCTGTCGAGCAAGTCTTTCTAAATGACACCCAAGGTGATGATGTTAATTGCTTTATTATTTTAAGCAGCTGCCTAATATCACATGGCTTGACAAAAAAAGAAAGCCTAGCTCTATCTTTAAGCTTTTTCAGAAAACTGTCAGGATGTAGAAGACATTTTTAGAATCTGATCTCAGGTCAAAATGGGTTAAATACCCAACCACAAGATCAACCACTCTGCCCGCTTTTGCGTGTCAAGCAAATGTATGTTGGAAACAGAAACTCAGCAAGGGCCTGAAATGGGTATGCATTTCTCTGCCAACAATACATGTATTAAACACTACTCCTTGGAAAGATACACGAAGGACGAAGATTCATGGTTGATAATTATGATAATATGAGAAGAGACTTCCGCTTCACAGAAACCTTTTTTTATTTTATTTTCTAAGACGGACACAAGTAAATCACCAATGCACATAGGTGGCCATACACGGGGACAGCTAGAACAACGAAACAATATTAAAAGAGGAAAGAACAGTAAGGACAGAGAAAACTAAATCGATATTTATATACAAATATACTACAACTCATGAGTCAGCAAAATATAATAATAGGATTTTTTTTTTTAAATCGGGCATACAAGAGATGTGACAGAATGGAAAGAGATTGAGAAAAGGAAGGGGGGGGATATTTGGTCCATTGTTTTTTTTTTTTACTGAACAAGGTCCCCTACAGATGAACACTGAGCCTGAAATTTACGCCTGAAATTAAAAAAATAACTTTTTAAAATGTCTTATTTTCTGAAAAGCCTCATGTATCTATATCAGTGGTTCTCAATATTTCATGTCGAGGACCCCAAAAAGTATATGTAATATGCCGCCGACCCTCATCTGAAAATGTGTTGTTCCAGGGACCCTCCAGAAGCAAAGATTTGAGTTAAAAACTGAAACATAGCGTGGCACTCTGTGCCGTGCTATGAGCTGGCAGATCTGCTATTTTTCAATAGCTAAAGAGCCTAAAGTATAACATAATGCTTAAAACACCAAAAGGGGTTCCTGCCCAAAATGGGTTAATACTTTTCACTCTTCTGACCTATGGAATTTGCTTGCTATAAAGCAGTGAACCATACAGTACATTGTAATGCTTAGCAACAGTAATCACTAGGGGTGTAAATAACAATATAGTAACTGCATCGATCGTAAATCGACGGCAACATTGACTTTGTATTGTTTCGTATCATTTTGCAATGCAAATAATCTGTATCGAATCGGTTTGCAATGCAAATAATCGATTGTATCAATACTAAGTAAGTACTTATGCGTTCGCTACACTTGGTTTATGTGTTGTTCAAATATAATGTCTATGTATTTGCCAGTGAATCACTGTTTACTTTATATCCATATTCATACATTTTACCTTAAAAAAACCCTGCACTATCCACATGTTTCTCACAGATTTTATTTCTTTGCTAAATAGTTACTATATCCATTTTAAATCATTGAATCGTATCGTCATAATGACCCAATATCGTATCGTCAACCATATATCGTGATATGTATCGTATCGCTGTTCAAATGTATCTTACCCCTAGTAATCACTAGCAGTGTAGCGTTTATATTATGAATATTTTGCAAGAAGGCAAATTATTTATCACCAAAACAAAGGTGACAAAAACTGAAAGGTTATCTAAACACACGTCCATCTAATTTTGTTTGCATTCTTGTGGTCAAATGTATGTGTAGGAGAATCTGAAAAGGGTGTCCGTTAACAGTGAGTGTCATGTGCCTGCAATATGCATTTTCAGATCCTGTTGGGTATCCAGGAGTTGCTGAATGAGCCCAACATCCAAGACCCAGCACAAGCAGAGGCTTACACAATTTACTGGTCAGTGTCTGTCTGTATTTTTGAAATGATGGTGTCATGGCTTTAAATGTTACATACTGTGGAAATGCATGCGTACTGATCGCTATAGCAGTAATGGTTTGTTCTCTCTGTAAATCTGAAAAAGAAGCTAGCTTCTAAAAGGGATCATACTAAACATTACACGACATGTTTACTTACTAACATTTAGCAGATTCTAAAATGCACTTGGGACATGTTTTGTGTTTCAGTCAGAACAGGATGGACTATGAGAAGAGGGTCCGGGCACAGGCCAAGAAGTTTGCCCCCACATAGAGAGGAGAGCTGACCTTAAACCCGCCTGAACAGATATGGGTAATGAGCAGAAGACAGGCAGCACCTAAAGGACCACTCCAATAAGAATCCACCATTTTCATTGTGCTATTTTACCATTATACAGGAGTTACGTCAATCTGTTTTCAAGGATGGACAATTTATTGAGGTCCTGTTGTTACCCATGTTCTAGAATCACAAAAGTCTGCATTTCAAAATCCTAAATGCTTAAAACGTTTTCTGATTCTAGAAGTCTTATCAGCGTGGTTACTGCTATTATAACTCTTGTATAATGCAGAGCTCTGGCTTCACCGACCGTGAGTCTTCTCATGCTCACTCATGGCTCCATTGCTGTAACCATAGAAATAAGAGACAAAATCACGACCTCTTATTTGTATGGGACAAGTCAGCTTTCACACAACCAGATACTGACCATTGTGGATAGAAGCCCCTTCTTGGCTTCTGAAAAGTTGTTTTGCTTCTTTTTTTCTTCTTCTTCTTCTTTTTGGCACTTGGCAGGAAGGGTGGTGTTAGCACCTTGTAGGTTTTTGTAAGTGTGCTTTTGAGCAGTGTCGGCAAACCTTCTCCCTTTTTGACGTTACGCAGATTATCCCATTCATCGGTTCATAACCTCAATAGACTCACGTGGATTTATTTTCCGGTTCAGTTAACGTGATTCAGACCTTTTTCATTGCTGCGCACAAAGTGGAAATCCAATTCCATGTTTTATTTTCATATTTAGACAGAAACTAGAAGATACAGTATGTCACACAGATGATTTAAAAAATAATAATAATCTAACTTCACCGGGCACATTTAAACAAGCCTCCGAACTCCTCAACTGTACTTTATGTAGGCATATGGGAATGAATGGCTGTGGCTCTTAGGTTTGCTCTTAGGTTATTCTTTACCAGATATCTTTTCTCTTCTACTACCAGATCAGTCTTTCTTGTTAACAATATCTGCTTTGCTGGGTACATTTTGGAAGTGGCTCATGGAAGCCCACCAGCCACTGGCCCGTGAATGAAAACAAACTTCATGTCCTGCCTTGTTTATTATGTTCGATATAAACTATTCCCATCCCATACCTCACTCATTCACACACACACCGATCATATGCGATGCACAATGCTACAGGTGCATAATTCTACTATTGTGTAAACTGCAGTTTAAGGACATTCGGATACGATTTTTTTTGTTGGCGGATTCGAATGCCATCAATGCATTGAAAGGGACAATATCACATTTAATCGGAGCATTCAATGCTCCAGTAGACGCGTCTACTGACCTACCGCAACCGTCTCCTAGACGCGTCTACTGACCTACCGCAACTGTCTCCAGGGCGAAACGTTATATTGTGACGTTTTGGAGAAATTGCATTCTGCGTTGATGCATCAATGGCATTCGAAACGGGTGAATGTGTTCAGTATCCTGACTGTAAACATTGATCCTAAGGACCCAGGTGTTCAGTATCCTGACTGTAAACATTGATCCTAAGGACCCAGGTGATGCAATGTCTTCCCAAGATATTTAAAGTGACTAAAGAAAAGGGAAAAGATCAGTTTGGAGAAGCACTTAAATACCTTTAAGGGCAATACCAACTTGTTTTGACGTGTGGATTCTTTGTTACTTTGATTAGATTTCATTCCTTAAAACGGTTTGATCTTTTTCTGTTAGCTATATCGGCCTATATCTTAAAGAGCTGAAAAGCACTACAAATGTATCACACCTCATCAAAATGCTATTCTGATGCTCGTCTTCCATTGTGCCATAATCCATAAATTTAAATCCCAGGACCCATATGCATGTATTCATGGTGGATATGACTATGGCACATTGGACCAAATTATGAAATCTGACCATAAGAGCATTTTGATTTTTTTCTGTGAACTGTATAAAGGTTGACTTGGAGATGTTGAGAGGCACCAGACGCCAATAACAATTCTGAATAGGCTGATATAATAGAAACTGATGATGATGAAATATACCACTTTTAAGGAATTAAATCCTATCAAAAGAATTGTGACAAAGGATCCACACACGTCAAAGCCTGGTATGGTCCTGTAATTAAGGGATTAGCAATGTTATTGGGACCACACACACCCACACTGTACAATATCATCCATATTGGCATCCCAGACAAAATGTATAGCTTAGCTAGTAGTCAAAGCATTCATTGTAATTGTCTCGGGTCGTTCTGTGTGACGTGGTCAAGGGTGGATATTACCAGTTCCCTTAAGAGAATTGCCAACCCATGTTGTCCTTTCTGCCAAACCAAGACTGGGTCCAAATCTTGCTCTATTTTTATTTTTTTTTCCATTTCTTGCATTCGCACAATGTAGATTGAATTCAACTCACACAGTGATTACCAACATTTTACTTCTGCCCCCCCCTTGCATACTATACCATGTAATGCGCATTACTAAGTTGGCCAAAGTCAGCAAGGCATCTTTAGCTCTGTAAGTACAATGGAACAAAAATAATCATGGGTGCCACGAAGTGTTTGAAAGACTTTTTGTCTTTCACAGTTACAGTATATCATTTGAGGGGGAGGCAACATTGTTACAAATGTCAACAACAACAAAAAACACGTTACAAAATTGGGCTCACAAACCAGAATTTAGTTTTTTTTTTAAAATATATATATATATATATACTTAATGATGTACATAGCCTTTCACCTCTTTTCATTCATTCAGTTATATCATTCAGCAGCGTTTACAAATGATACACAGGCCTTTAAGCTCTTATTAATTAAATGTCAGCAATTGCACATGGCAATGAAACCATTTGGCTGAAGGATCCTCATTGGAATGGCCCCGCCCCCCTGCCCTTGACCAGCGAGGCAGAGTCAAATGCGCACCTCTGACGACATGAGTGCATGTACATAATATAAATACTGAAAAAAATTGGTGAAGTTATGTTTTATATTGTTTTAGCCAGTTGACATTTGTGTGTGGTATTAAAAGCAATGAACACAATAAATGTAATAAAATTGTGAAATAAAGTTGAATAAAAGAATTAAAATGTGCGTTTGTGGATTCTGCTACTTGTAGGCCTTTTGTTTTTTTCTTTTGTCTGGTAAAGTTACTCCCTGGTGTGTGTGGTAGGCTTGTACCGCGTGTAGGATACGTGCTGCAACGGTGACCGCTGACGAGGACTTTCTCCATCGCCTACTGTCAGTTGTCCAGGACGGTAGAGGCTGAGGCAGCCCTGCGTATCGCGTGGGGTCTTAATGAATCATTAATCCCATTTGTCCAACAGTGTGGGGTCAAGTTTCACTGCAGTAGCATCGGACAACAGGTTCTTCAAACGGGCTCGTTATCCTGCCACAGGTAAGTGAAGTGCATCTGGACCGAATATGTGCCAATTATAAAGTTAGACTGATTAGTGATTACTAGACACATTTGACAGCTTTGTACTATTTTTTTTTTTTTAGAGGAATGACGTTACATTTGTAGCTTTGTTTTGAGATGTCTGAATTTCAGGTGATCACCAAGGAAACGTTGTCTAAAATGTGGATCATTAAGTTATTTTGCGTTTAAATTATACCGAACCTGCAGCAGTGCATGCAATTGCGTTTTTCCCCCTCTCGCTTATAAGGTTGCAATCTGGTTATGTTTGTGGTGGCAAGCAATTGGCACCTCTTCAAACATGGTGAAATGTGTAAAGTAAACCATGATTTCAAAACACTGCGAAACCTGCTTTTCTGTGTGGTGACGTCACGTGCATTCGATAGAATTTTAACACCTTTCCTTTCCGTCATTTAGATCATATATATGCTTTCCTCTCGCTTCTCTTGCGGTTGAAGTATGGCTACACCCTCCCCCCTGGCCCTGGGCCAACACGAGACACAACCAACACTGGTTAGTGCCCTAAAAGGTTATTGCAGATTGTCTTAAGTGGGATTAAAGCCTATAAAACAAAGTTGTGTTATCTGTTGTTACTGTGTTTTACTGCTGCTGCTAATCTGACAGTCCTGTTATGATGTTGTGCGTCTTGTCCTTGTAGGTGATGAAGGTAGAATGTCCCATAGTGCCTCCCCTCTCTCTGCCTCACTATACTGAACTTGAATCCAGCTTCACTGCCCCACACTACAGCTACCACAGCTTGGGCCACTGTCTTCGAAACAACACATTTCCAGGTTACTATATCTTAAGCTTTTAAAGTTTCTGTTTATTAATCAGCCATGACAGCAAAATGATGTGTCCTGTCCCAAAGAAGAGCTCCATTGATTGAATAACAGAAATGTGGCAGCTTTGTGGACTGTAAGAAGTGATCCATATAATCTTTGACAACTAGACAGGAGGGTCTATGATCTCCACTTAACTCAAATGTTCATTTTTTTTTTCAGGAAATGAAAAATATAAAAATGTCAGGAAATTTTGAAAACAAAGCAATACTGCCTCATCAAAGTTGGTGTGACTTTATATTGTCAATTGTTTCTATGAGAGAGAGGGGGAAAGGTGGTGGAGTTAGCTAGACAGCTTTATTTGAGGGTCCAATGGAGTTAAGAGGTTTTGTCCCAAGCGCTTTTTACTACTTTTCATTGGTTCAATATTTTCGAAACAGCACACGGATGTAAAGGGTGTTCAATAGCACTGATTAATGCACACAAAACAAACTTCAAAAATGTAGTTATACAGTAGGTGGTTTCCTCCTGACAGCAATGATATGGTACAACATTTCATCATCACTTTCAACATGCAATTCCAATTATGTGTCATTATGTGATATTTGTACATTTTCTTTTGCAAATACAATTTTCAGATGAACATGCATAAATATAGCCATAGGCCTATAACATTGAATGCATTACGACTACTACTTTATTAATGTCCCCGGAGGGGCAATTTGGTCTACAACCTGCTTGGGTACATTAATAAAGAACTTGAACATTACGTTTCATATCAAGGCCCATTATTTGTCATTTGAGCCACGGACCGCCATTTGATGAGATTTAGCCTCTCGGACCCAAAACTAAACAATTTTATCGTTGGATCTAATTGTGAGAGACTTCTTATAAATTAACAGTAATGCAGATGTTAAACAAAAATGTAACTCTTGATCGTCAAATGAAACGGGTCCATTTTGGTTTCATTTTACGCTCATGAAAACCACTGCTTTAAAGTGAAAAACAGTGGAAACGTTCTATGTCACATACAATGAAACAAGCTGCCCAGTGGCGTGCACAGATAGACACTAGGGGGTGCTAGAGCACCCCCTGCCCTTTTGGCAATGTGCCCTTTTGGAAAAAAAAGAGAAAAAAAACTTTTTTCCTTTTTTTTCTTTTTTTTCAAAAATAGCAGACCTACAAGCTCGTAGCGCGCCACTCGGTGGCGCGCTATGAGCTTGTAGATCTGCTATTTTTCAATAGCTAAAGCATAACATAATGCTAACACCAAAAGGGGTTCCCGCCCAAAATGGATTAAGGCAACCGGCCGGTTCCACGCGCTGCACAAGGTGCCCTTTTTTAACTTGAGCACCTGCCCCTCTAAATGTCTGTGCACGCCACTGAAGCTGCCATTGTTTGCTAAAAACAGGCTACAATAAAACCAAGTCAGCTTTATGGCAGTTTTAAGTGGCGTATGGCAGCTTTAAGTCTTGCCTTCTTACAGAAAGTATTTGTCGAGGTATTCTTTTTTTTGTGGTAAACAATTATATGTGACATATTTGGCCACTTCATGTCATCTTGCCATTTCTTAATTTATTTTTTTACTGCAAGAAGCCAAGAACCACAATGAAAATAAGTCCATGACGTTATTGTGTTTATTGATTTAGATTATGGTAGCTACCGTATTAGTTACACTGTAACAGCTTTTAGCCACACAAGCCTGAAAATGGAAAAATTAAAACATTGAACAAGTACTTGATAAAACAAGAAAATGCCCTGTAGCTGAAACTGAACCCACTTTTCCTGTTGAATTATTCATGTATGGTTGTTTTCCATGTGTGTTCTTTTCAGGGTGTACTTGTCACTTATCTTAATTACCTTTTTGTAAAAGTTTGTTCACATCACTCTTGTTAAAAAAAGCACTTTGGAATGCCCTTGTATGATCAGGAGATTCAGGACGTAAGGAAATGCTATAATGGTTAGTCAGATTAATGTCGAATCTGGGAAGACATTTCTTACCAAGAATTGTCTTCTATTCAACCACCATAGGGGAAATTGTGACAGCTGCTGAAAGTTGGGGTACCATCATAACCAATATAAGGCAACATGTTCTAAATTTCATTATGCTTTAAGTAGCATGTGACCTGTCAAACTAGGGGTTTTTCATGATTCTGAATCCATTCCAAGCATTACCTTTGCACGAAAAACATAGGCACTTGTGCACAAATGTACTGACCTCATCACATTTGTGACGGGTGGCTATGGCCGATTTTAGCCCAACAAGTGTTTTTCGTGCAAAACTAATGCTTGGAATGGATTCAGGATCATGAAACCCCCCTACTTTGACATGTCACATGCTACTTAAAGCATAATGACATTTTGAACATTTTGCCTTATTGGTTGTTGATGGTACCCCAACTTTCAGCAGCTGTAAAAAAAAAAATCCCTTAGTGTGGTTGAATATAAACCAATGTGGGATATGTTACTAGACACCCTTACAAACAGTGAAGAAAATTCTTGGTAAGAAATGTATTCCCAGATTTTATGAATAAGCCCTGACTAGGTGTCATTTATTTATGCTAGCTTGCTCATTCTCAATGAAGGCTACAGTAAAAAGAGAGCCATTGATGACATTTGCTCCTCTGCTTAATCATTTACTCACCCTAAGCACAAGCACTATTATGGCATATTAAATACACCTCTTCAGCACTGATAACTAAAACGTTATTAGACCTTGAAGGGGAAAAATTAATTAAAGTAGCCAGAGAAAAATGCATATTATTCTCTAAACGGAATCTTAAACACTAGATTGGTGCAGTTACTCTACATGCGTACAATAAGAACGTGTGAAATAAATACTCCTCCGTCAGTGGTGGAAAGTATAACTAAGTATTATACAATTTCCAATACTTCTACTCCACTACATCTCGGATCCAAATGTTGTACTTTTACTCCGCTCCGTTTATTTGAAGTTACTAGTTACTTTTTTATTTTGATTATTATTACAAAACATAGGCCTCCATTAACTATACTTCAGGCCTATATACACTTCGCCTTTTGAAAATAGCCGATCTACAAGGTCACAATGTGTCGCGATGTGACACATTGTGACCTTGTAGATCTTCTATTTTCAAAAGATTTGCAAACTTGAAACGGGACATTCTGCATAATGAGTACTCTCCTTTTGGTACTTTAAGTACATTTTGATACCAATACCTTTGTACTTTTACTCAAGTACATTTTGAATTCCGGACTTATACTTGTAACAGAGTATTTCTATACTGCAGTATTGAATATTATTTGAGTACTTTTTCCACCAATGACCGCCGTCCAACTGGATCTATGTTTCTTTCATCTGCAGGTTCCTCTGTGATGTGGACGTCCCAGGCCAAGGCTTCCTACGTTAGGCACTCTCTGCCTGCCCCAGATACAGACCCACAGCTCTGGCACGGCCGCAGAACTAATGAAATGAGTGAGTCATATGTAACCATGTGACCCATGTCAGTGTCCGTAACCCATTAAGACCGGAGTCTACAAAATGTTTTCCAAATCCTGACAGTTTTCTGAAAAAAATGTGTCCGTGGTGCACTGGTGCGTAAACCTCTTCATGTCAAGGAACTACCAGAAGCAAATATTTGAGTTAAAAAAAACGTTCACTGTAAAATAATATATTCAACAACGATTTGCACACACTTTCACAATTTCCCAAAAATAGCAGATCTACATTCTACAAGCTCGTAGCACGGCACCTGGTGCCGCACTATGAGCTTGTAGATCTGCTATTTTTCAACAGCTAAAGTTTAAAATAGCTATTGGCTATAATCTCCTTGTGAGAGACTTCATAGCTTTCCGTACGAGACAGGATAGTTGGCATTACAACCCAGATATTCTCAGCGAGACCTGGCTGTTTGTATGTATAGAGTCAAAGTCAAAGTCGTACGATTTGTCACACACGTTACCGCAGTGAAATTTGTTCTCCGCATTTGACCCATCTCTTGGAGCGGTGAGCCGCAGCCAAGGAGCGGTGAGCTGCAGCCGTGCCGCACTCGGGAATCATTTGATTAGTAGATTTGACCCCCCGATCCAACCCTTTGATGCTGAGTGCCAAGCAGGGAGGCATTGGGTTCCATTTTTACAGTCTTTGGTATGACCCGGCTGGGGATCGAACCCCCGACCTCCCAGTTTCAGGGCGGACACTCTAACCACAAGGCCACTGAGCTGGTCACACTAGAACCCCCTCTAAAACGAGATGCTGCATCTCAAGGGGCCATCCTCTCAATAAAATTCTACAAAATTCTGCATTACAACCCAGACATTGTTGTGTCAGAGATTCCGGCATCCTGGTTAAGTTCTCACACCACTGGTTCTAACCCAGACAACCAGCTCTAGTTTGAGTAGTATTTTATATGATCCTTTAAAGGACAACTTTGGTTTTTTTTTCAACCACGGTTCATGTTTTAGGTTATTAGAGAAGGTGAGTGTTAAAATGTTTCCATTTGCTGCGTTCCTTCGTTTTAACGATTTTTACAGGGGGGCGGGGGCATTCGAACAAGTGACTATTTTTTATTATTTCGTTTTTTTACCTTTTTTTTACAGCGATTTCTTTATTATTATTTACTATGCTAGACCCCAGGAAATTACATCTGGCCACAAAAGATTGCAGGGTCAATTGAATGTGAAGGAGGAGGTGACAAACTACTACTGTGGCCAGATGTCATTTCCTGGGGTCTAGTACGACTATAGTAAATAAGAAATCTCCCTACATTTTTCTAAAAAGAAATATACATATTTAGCCACTTGTTCGAATGCCCCCACACCCCTGTCTCTAATAACAACCTAAAACATGAACCTTGGTTGGAAAAAAACGAAAGTTTGATGTGATTCTGCTGTCTGGCCCTGATGTGTTCCACCCTCTGTTCTCTGCTCTGCTCTGACATGAGGCTCTGACATGTTCTGTTTCGGTTATATATTATCAGTCTCACGTGTCATTTTGTCATGTCTTGTCTGTGTGTTGCAGTGCAATGGACAGAGAGGAACATCGTGAACCAGAAGCTGAACAAGATGCTGAAAGAAATGGAAAACAAGGGCACCACAAAATGAGGTGCTGCTTCCTACCCCTGACCACCGCACGCACGCACACACGCACGCACACACACACACACGCACGCACGCACGCACGCACACACACACACACACACACACACACACACACACACACACACAGTCTTACTGAAACATCTCTATATGCATATACTAGTCCATGTACTCTCTCTGTGACAACCACACATGCACGTGCACTGCACATACCACCAAGTGTACTGTAGAATTAACCTTCACTCCTAATTCTGTATTTCTTAAAAAGAAAATCGTTATGAGGGAATGACAAGTGCTTACTAGGCCCTTACTGCCTTGATCAACAAGATCCCTGTTTGATTCCCAGCCGGCTGGACGATTAAATAATGTGTCTCTCCAATGTCACTGTCAAAATAAAGGCTGAAAAAAATGTATTATGACCAACACATGATTGCAAAAAAATAGTGCCATTAATTTGATTATATATAACTGAATCGTTTTCATATAATAGATTTTAATCTTTGTCAGAAGGATTAGTTTGTAGTTTGGTTTAAAAAAAATAATAAAACATAATAAATATATTGTGGTCTCTGTGGTTGACTAATTAAAATTTGTGTCATTAAACTACAACCTTTCCTTCACATGTACTGTACTGTATGCTCATACACTAGCTCTGGTCCATAGCAGTGTTGTTTTTGGCAGCAAAGTTTGATTTTAGTTTTAGTCATAGTCTCACTTGCTGAAAATAGCAGATCTATTGTGAGCTTGTAGATCATGCGAGAACTTTGGCTAGTTGAAGACCAGGCGAGCTACGGCATTTTGGATCAATTGGGAGCGGCTTGGGAAGTGCGCCTGCCGGTAGCCCAGTCAGGAGGGAGTTACAATCTCTATTATATGGTTACAATAGTCAAGTTTTGATAAGTCTGGATAAGGAGCTGGGCTGACTCCTGGGTGAGGAAGGGTCTGATTTGTCGAATGTTATAGAGTGTAAACCTAACTAACCTACAGAATCGAGTGACCGCTGTAATCTGCTTTGAATGAGTTGCCTTGTGTGTTGTTGTGTGGGGAGACATGTTGTGTTGTGTTGTCGTGTGGAGGCATGTTGTTGTGTGTCGTGTGGAGGCAGAGAAGTGAGGCCAACATGGCAGCCT
Organism: Electrona antarctica; assembly: GCF_951216825.1. Taxonomy (NCBI): domain Eukaryota; kingdom Metazoa; phylum Chordata; class Actinopteri; order Myctophiformes; family Myctophidae; genus Electrona; species Electrona antarctica. The sequence goes on along the minus strand of NC_136795.1, from coordinate 5,347,746 downwards.
CACTGACGTGGTTTCAACAGAAACCACTGAAACTGTCACTGTACCTGCAGCCTTCTCTTCCCCGTCAAGTCAGACCTATAATGGCTATCTGTAGTAGTAATCTCGTGTGAGAGAGGAGGAGGAGGCGGCGGCGGCGGTGGAAGCAACTGTTTGAAGTAGGAGACATCTGAGCCGTCTGACTCAACTTTAAAAAGATAAACTGTCATCAACCATATGTATGCTGAGAGATGTTCATTCAATGATGATTGACACAGATATGCTTACAGGCATAGTGAGGCTTTTCTTTTTAGTTTTTACTCTGAGCAGTACCGCCTACACTACATTTCACAATGTAGGAAAGTGTCATGTACTGTAGAATGATGTTGAAATCTCCACCCTCCTCCGTTATAGTTTATGTACGATAATAAGTGACAATACATCTGAAGATGAAGGTCCTTTAGAGCAGGGGTTCTCAACCCGTGGGTCGCGACCCCTTGGGGGGTCGCCAAATTATTTTAGGGGGTCCCCAAATTATTTTCAAAAAAAAAAGAAAAGATTTTTTTTTAAATTTTATTTTCATGATTTTTCAAAAATAGCAGACCTACAAGCTCGTAGCGCGCCACTCGGTGGCGCGCTATGAGCTTGTAGATCTGCTATTTTTCAATAGCTAAATTATAACAATGGGGGGGGGGGGTCCCGAGACATTGCCAAAGCATTTCCGGGGGTCCCCGGCCAAAAACGTTGAGAACCCCTGCTTTAGAGCTATGCTTGTCCTTTAGAGCTATGCTATGCTTCTTCTCACTCACAAGCTATGCTTCTTCTCACTCCTTTTGAATTTGCTTTTTTTATTATTTTGTACTGCATGTTATTCTGTCGTTTCTGTTTATATTGTTTTAAAAATTGCTTTATTCAAAAATAAACATTTAGATGTTGCTGCGCTTGTATCACCATAGCCTCTCATACATTCTTTAGATCATAGTTTTCAGTGTGAATTTAAGGCTGTGAAAATAATGTTTCTGTCAATATTGTACACAAAAGTGTTTTTCATTCCGGTAGGATGCAAATGACCAGACCAGCCAGTGTTGATTTGGTCGACTAAAACTGTGATGAAAAATATCTGTCGACTACCTTTTTTTCACTTACGAAAACGACAAAATAAAAACTAGGCCATGATGACTAAAACTATGACTAAATATACTGACAATTTCGTCAACTAGACTAAATGTTAGGGAAGGACTAGTGGAGAAGGGATCGTTTTATGTTTGGTTGTGCTCGGGTTGTTGCGCTTTGAAAATAGCCGATCTACAAGCTCACAACGCGTCGCGCTGCGTTGCGTTGTGAGCTGGTAGATCGGCTATTTTCAACATGCAACCAAGTGTCAAATCTGCCATTACAACACCATCAAGGCCCGCGAAAATGCATTTTTGTCGACAAAAACCAACAGTAGATTTAGCCGACTAAAGTAGTATGATATTTAGTCGACTACAACTAGTCCTACCAGTAATACCTATAATACTTGCCACTGATGTATCCTTTAAGCAGGGACGTGCAGAGAGTGTTATAGGGGCAGGGGCTGAAATCCCGTAAGAGGGCACTTTTGGACAAAAATAGAAGATCTACAAGATCACAAGAGCTTGTAGATCAGCTATTTTCGGGGCGCAACCCATGCAGCACTCTTTAGCTAGTGGAGATGCGGTGTAACGACATGGATTTCTAAACAAATTTGTTCAACGCAAAATGCTGTGTTAAAGTTCAGGAGACTTCGGGAAAAAAAGTAATTCTCCTGAATGCTGCCTTCCGGCATGGCATGGAATGGAGTGGCATTTGCATTTCTTTCACCATGTAGTAAATGCTGCATTCGTGGTCTGGAGAGGGCAGTTGTTTTACAGACAGGGTAAAAGGGCAGGGGCTGAGGCCCCCTTTGATGTCTATGTGTGCACGTCCCTGCCTTTAACCCATTCTGGGCGGGAACCCTTTTTGTTGTTTTAAACCTGATGTTACACTTTAGCTATTGAAAAATAGCAGATCTACAAGGTCTGTTATTTTTGAAAAATCGTGAAAATGTGCCTCAAATCTTTGAATATATATTATTACAGAGTGAACATTTTAACTCAAATCTTTGCTTCTGGGGAGGTCCCTGGAACAACATATTTTCAGATGGGGGGGGCGCGGAGGCATATTACATATCATTCTTGGGGTCCTTGACATGAAATATTGAGAACCACTGATATAGAAACATGAGGTTTTTCAGAAAAAAATACTTTTTTATTTTTATTTCGACGTCATGCCTAAATGGTTTAAGGACAAGGTCATCATGATATATCCTTTTGAGCAAATTCAGGGCTTTGTGGTTCAGCAGTGCATCTTTATCATGGGTTAGGTCCCTATCTGGGGCACAGAATAAGCGGTAGATATAAATCGCACCATATCCTCACCTCTACCACTGTCGTGCAGGGGGTTCCTCAAGGGAGCTCAATGTTAGGTCCTCTTTTCCGCTATCCTATATGTTTACAGTGTTGATTTTGACAGCAAATTTTGATTTAAGTCATATAGTACCTCTTGAATAGTTTTCATTTAGTTTTAGTCACATTTTAGTCACCTGGAATGTTTTCAGTGTTTGTCTAGTTTTTGTCGACTAAATATCATACGATTTTAGTCGACTAAATCTACAGTCTATTTCGTCGACTAAAATGTATTTTGGCGGGCCTTGATGCCGTCGTAATGACTGATTTTACACTTTGCGTTGTGAGCTTGTAGATCGGCTATTTTCAGCACGCAACGCAAGTGTCAAATGACTTATACTGGATCTCTTGTCCACTAGTCCCTTCCTAACATTTTAGGATAGTTTTTGAAATTGTCAATATATATTTAGTTTTAGTCATCATAGCTTAGTTTTCATTTAGTTCCCATTTAGTTTTCGTCAGTGGAAAAAGGTAGTCGACAAACATTTTTGGTCATCATATTAGTCGACGAAATCAACACAGATATGTTAATGACATGAAGTCTGCCAGTGATTGTAACTTAATTGTTTCCTTTCGGTGATGATTCAGCTCTCTTAAAATCTCTCATCATGATAAAATGGAGGTCGAAAAATGACAACTTCACAAGTCACCATCAAGTTAACGGACAAAAAGGAGTTGTCTCTCCATTTTGGAGAAACGGAGTCGATACTCTTTGGAAAAAGAACAACTAGGCACCATGGACTTTCTCACAAAACAAACATGAATCCAAGTTTTTAATCCAGAATGAGTTACTTGGCTGTTGTTAAGAGACACGTACAGGCTTTGTCGACGGGCAACAATCATATACAAATCAGGCTCACAATTGTGGGATGGGCATCATACGGGAACATTCTTTCTGTACTGTATGTCTCTACTATACCCCCCAAACAGATGGCACTCAATTTACACACACATGAACTCAAAGGACCACAATAGAAATAAGCCTCCTACAGCATTACAATATCGGTTCGCTCTTGGATGCCTCAGGATTATGCATGGAAATCTTACATTACCTGACTGTAATTTTATTAGTTTGTTAGTTTGTTTTGTTTGTTTGTGTTTATATCTTTTAACCATTTTTGGTCAAAATCTTGGGTAAATTGTACTCTCGACTTTATCGCAAATGAGGGTTTGCCCTCAATTGATTATTCAAGATTATATACAGATTGATTCTTGTAAATGAAGTCATGCAGATGTTTAACAATAATGTAACTCTTGAGAGAGTAAAATGAAACCAAATGAAACCCAAATGGACCCGTACGGGTCAACTACCTTTTTTAACTGACGAAAACTAAATGAAAACTATAAGCTACGATGACTAAAACCAAGACTAAATATACTGACAATTTCGTCAAACAAATAAAATCAGACCTATCTGAAGTGAGTGGTGCAACAGCGCCCCCTGTTGGTACCCTAAACATACGGACAGACAGACATAGGGACGGACGGACAAAGCTGGGCATTGGAATGGTTGCACCACTCAAAAACTATAGACTAAAATGTTAGGAAGGGACTATAGTGGACAAGAGATCCAGTCATTTTACACTTGTTTGCATGCTGAAAATAGCAGATCTACAAGCACACAACGTGACGCGGTGTGAGATTGTTGCTATTTTCAGCAAGTGTAAAATTAGGCCTTTCGACGGCATCAAGGCCCGCCAGAATACATTTTAGTCGACTAAATCAACTGTAGATTCAGTCGACTAAAATCTTATGATATTTAGTCGACTAAAACTAGACTTAACACTAAAACATTCCGGGTGACTAAAATGTGAGTAAAACCGAACTAAAACCATTCAAGAGACTATGACTAAAACTAAAATCGGAAATGTTTTCTGTCAAAAACAACACTGATAATACTCAGTCTTTGTTGTTCACATCTCCACTTAGTTCACAACACCAAGACCAGCCCCTGACGCCCCTGACGCCCCCGCCTGCGTCGTCATTGTGGTCTCCCGGTGGACTGTTTTTCTTCTTGTCGTTCAGGCACAGACTTAGAGCGTTGGGCACCGCAAAACTGTGTCAACTACACCTTCTTTTTTTCTCTTCCTCACCTCCACTCTCTTCGGCTCCCTCCCCCCTTCCCCCACGTCCTCCACCCTCTTCGGCTCCTTCCCCCACGTCCTCCACCCTCTCGTCCCTTGTTGTTGTTACCATTACTGATGTGTGTGATAGTGTGTGTGGTGGGTTTCACTTATTCACTACTACAGCAACTGTGTGTGTGTGTGTGTGTGTGTGTGTGTGTGTGTGTGTGTGTGTGTGTGTGTGTGTGTGTGTGTGTGTGTGTGTGTGTGTGTGTGTGTGTGTGTGTGTGTGTGTGTGTGTGTGTGTGTGTGTGCTGCTGTTGTGCACGTGTATTGGTGGGCTTCACACATACGTAGAATGTGTGTGTGTGTGTGTCAGGGAGAGAAAGTTGGGGAGAAAAAGGGCGTTAAAAAATAATGCTACTCAGAGAGAGAGAGAGAGAGAGAGAGAGAGAGAGAGAGAGAGAGAGAGAGAGAGAGAGAGAGAGAGAGAGAGAGAGAGAGAGAGAGAGAGAGAGAGAGAGAGAGAGAGAGAGAGAGAGAGAGAGAGAGAGAGGCATACAGACAGACAGCGGGGGGACAACAGACACATTGAGTGAGAGATACAGGTTGAGACAGACAGACAGCGGGGGGACAACAGACACATTGAGTGAGAGATACAGGTTGAGACAGACAGACAGCGGGGGGACAACAGACACATTGAGTGAGAGATACAGGTTGAGACAGACAGCGGGGGGGACAACAGACACATTGAGTGAGAGATACAGGCATACAGACAGACAGCGGGGGGACAACAGACACATTGAGTGAGAGATACAGGTTGAGACAGACAGACAGCGGGGGGGACAACAGACACATTGAGTGAGAGATACAGGTTGAGACAGACAGACAGCGGGGGGACAACAGACACATTGAGTGAGAGATACAGGTTGAGACAGACAGCGGGGGGACAACAGACACATTGAGTGAGAGATACAGGTTGAGACAGACAGCGGGGGGGACAACAGACACATTGAGTGAGAGATACAGGCATACAGACAGACAGCGGGGGGGACAACAGACACATTGAGTGAGAGATACAGGTTGAGACAGACAGCGGGGGGACAACAGACACATTGAGTGAGAGATACAGGTTGAGACAGACAGACAGCGGGGGGACAACAGACACATTGAGTGAGAGATACAGGTTGAGACAGACAGCGGGGGGACAACAGACACATTGAGTGAGAGATACAGGTTGAGACAGACAGCGGGGGGGACAACAGACACATTGAGTGAGAGATACAGGTTGAGACAGACAGCGGGGGGGACAACAGACACATTGAGTGAGAGATACAGGTTGAGACAGACAGACAGCGGGGGGACAACAGACACATTGAGTGAGAGATACAGGTTGAGACAGACAGCAGGGGGGACAACAGACACATTGAGTGAGAGATACAGGCATACAGACAGACAGCGGGGGGACAACAGACACATTGAGTGAGAGATACAGGTTGAGACAGACAGCGGGGGGGACAACAGACACATTGAGTGAGAGATACAGGTTGAGACAGACAGCAGGGGGGACAACAGACACATTGAGTGAGAGATACAGGTTGAGACAGACAGCGGGGGGGACAACAGACACATTGAGTGAGAGATACAGGTTGAGACAGACAGCGGGGGGGACAACAGACACATTGAGTGAGAGATGGAGAGCGCATAAGAGTGAAACATACTGACAGCGGAAGGGGGACGGTGGTAGGAGCTATGGGGGGGGGGGGGCTTTTAGAAGAACACTCATATATAGTTAATTGAACAGGAAATCAGACCAGAAGGGATGAGAATGCACAGTATGACTCTGGTCTGGAGGCCACCTGTAGGCTACACGCGCTGACTGGAGTCTACGTGGACGGAACAAATCAAACGGGGTAGGGTTCTTTATTTATTGTTTGTTAGATTTGTGTCCTTGATGCATTTCATAATCCCTGTGTCACTGGGCTGTACTGTTGAACTGACCTATAGTCCATTTAGGACTGAGACGATTAAAAAAGTTTAAAAAAAAAAGTCTTCTAAATCCTAAAAGTTTTCTGAAAAACCTATGTTTCTATGTCAGTGGTGCTCAACCTTTTTCATGTCAAGGACCCCCAGAATTATCTGTATTCGGCCGCCGACCCCCCCCATCTGAAAATATGTTGTTCCAGGGACACCACCCCCCACCCCCACCCCAGAAGCAAAGATTTGAGTTAAAAAACGTTCGCTCTGAAAGAATATATATTCAAAGATTTGCGCCACATTTTCACGATTTTTCAAAAAAAATATTTTTCAATAGCTAAATAATGCTTTTTAGGGGGTTCCCGCTTAGCCGCAATGGATTCATTATTTTTTCTATAACTTCTGAATAAGTACGTCTATATGTGGAACCCAGTGAGAGCAGATTGTTCATGTAATGTTCTATATTCACTTGCCGACTCCAGTTAATTAAACAGCTCCTCGCATGAAGCGGCTACGTCGACGCTTGGCTTTGGAGAGCCGACACGCAGCGTATTATAATAATAATAATAATGTTTATTGTCCTGAAGGATCCTTCGGGACAATAAACATTATTATTATAAGAAGAACAAGCGGTGAAGACAATCGTGTGAGAGTTCAGTATTTGGGCTCTTGCCGGCATCAAGCTTTGTTTGAGTTTAAAGATTTTTCTATCTGCTGTTTTTAAGTAATAATAATAATAATAATAATGGATTTTATTTATAATGCACTTATTATTTTATTTTTATTTTAATGCACACATTCAACAGAATCTCAAAGTGCTACAATAGGTAAATGCATAAGGAGATGAAACATCACACGATTAAAAAAAATCAAGGGAAACAAAACAATTTGGAACATGAGGGCATTAAGGTCAAGAGGTAAAAACCAGTGGCGATTCAAAAGAAAGCCTTTGTAGTAGTAATGCTTAATCTGCTAAATTACTTTACAGTTTATTAGACGAAACTAATTGTTTCATTTCCCAACATGTATCTTTCTCTTCTCATCTCTTCAGTTTATTCACCCCCTTGAAATGACAGCTTGCGTGCGTGCGTGCGTGCGTGCGTGTGTGTGTGCGTGCGTGCGTGCGTGCGTGTGTGTGCTAGACCAGGGGTCTGCAACCTTTTTCACATGAAGTGCCCTGTTTTAATTTTTGTGTTAGTCAGTGTGCCATATAGAATTATGACACCACATCAAAATTTAAATATTCCCAACTGATTTTGATTGTCCATATAGGACACACATAACAACCTTAGAAATATTTTCTTTCACATCAGGATGTAAGGATTATTAAACTCAGTAGCCCACCTATATATATGTCCCAGAAGTCCTCTCCAGTCACGAGTTAGAAGTTCGAATGAATGTACAATTATGTGCAGGAAGTAATTTGTATATATGAGTATGACACTTATTTGAACTGACTAAACCTTTTTTTGGAATATTTAATTTAAAAAGAAGGAAAAAAAAAACGTCTCTGTCACACTTCTCTGCCAGTGTGCCAATGTTGGCACCCGTGCCTAAGGTTGCCTACCCCTGTGCTAGACAGTAAACTGTACACACATGTACAGTATGCACTACATTTACCGTAGCACTCAGCGGATATTCAGCAGATCACCACAGCCCTGCCGCCAGTAAACCTTTTTAATATTCAGCAGATCACCACAGCCCTGCCGCCAGTAAACCTTTTAATATTCAGCAGATCACCACAGCCCGGCCGCCAGTAAACCTTTTTTACTGATATTCAGCAGATCACCACAGCCCTGATCACCAGATCACCACAGCCCTGATCACCAGATCACCAGATCACCACAGCCCTGCCGCCAGTAAACCTTTTTTACTGCTATAGTTGCAGCCCAGTGTTGATTTTGACAGCAGATTGGATTTTTATAGTTTTCATTTAGTGTTATAGAAGAAATTCTCTAAGGAGAGAATACCAGCACTCACGGACATGTCATTTGGTTTAAGGCACTTTTTATTATTTGATATTCGCACAGTATGCTGCAGAGCAGACTGTCTGCTCTGCAGCATACTGTGCGAATATTTCTTGTAAAGCTAACTTTCCTCGACCGCGCACCCGGTAAGACTGTTCAGAGTGACTAAGACATTGGAGTCGTGCGGGCGTTCTTGCTTTATTTAGTGTTATAGTCACATTTTAGTCACGTGGAATGTTTTAGTGTTAGTCTAGTTTTAGTCGATAACAATACCCTATTATTGTGCTTACAAAAGCAGTAAACCTCGGTACATGGTGCTTATATCAAGGTCTTAGCCTACTCTTCCTTTCTTCTAGATGTGGATGTTTATACATGTCAGTTTCATCTATTCCGATGTTAAAGTTCCACTTTCAAGGTGTTCTTCATTGTTACTTCAATGTTATTGTGTTAATGGGAGTAAAATATATTTTGTTGTGGTTCCTCAAACATTGTATCAGCGTTAGTACTAATTATAATAATAATAATAGTAGTAGTAGGTTATGTAAAAAAAAAAGTCTTCTAAATCCTAAAAGTTTTCTGAATGTTTCTATATCAGTGGCGCTCAACCTTTTTCATGTCAAGGACCCCCAGAATTATCTGTATTTGGCCGCCGACCCCCATCTGAAAATATGTTGTTCCACAGTGCAGTTATTATTTATAACCTAAGATGTTCATTATTCTAAACATCTCTGTGCATGCATGTGTACAAGTCAGCTGTAAAGTGACCTGTACAGTGTCCTGTACCAGTGACCTGTACCAGTGACCTGTACAGTGTCCTGTACCAGTGACCTGTACCAGTGACCTGTACCAGTGACCTGTACAGTGTCCTTGGCATTATTGACACAAATGCTGTCTCTCTGACACTAGACAGTGTTGATTTCCTCTCATTTCATCAGTGCCAGTTAGCGGAAAATATTTACCTATTTTGATCATTTCATATTTAAGTCCCTATTAAAGTCTAAAATGGTCACTATGACTGCTCTCATGATGACGTGTTCCGTTCCGTCCTTTTCTTTATAGTTCCTAGGCAGATGGAAGCCGTTGCCATGGCGTTCCTGTGGTCATTGCATCTCCTGGCGTTTCTGTTCTCGGCAAACTCAGTCCACTCTGACAAAACCCTCCCAGGTACATACCACTCTCACAACACCCTCCCAGGTACATACCACTCTCACAACACCCTCCCAGGTACATACCACTCTGACAAAACCCTCCCAGGTACATACCACTCTCACAACACCCTCCCAGGTACATACCACTCTGACAACACCCTCCCAGGTACATACCACTCTCACAACACCCTCCCAGGTACATACCACTCTGACAACACCCTCCCAGGTACATACCACTCTCACAACACCCTCCCAGGTACATACCACTCTGACAACACCCTCCCAGGTACATACCACTCTCACAACACCCTCCCAGGTACATACCACTCTCACAACACCCTCCCAGGTACATACCACTCTCACAACACCCTCCCAGGTACATACCACTCTCACAACACCCTCCCAGGTACATACCACTCTCACAACACCCTCCCAGGTACATACCACTCTGACAAAACCCTCCCAGGTACATACCACTCTCACAACACCCTCCCAGGTACATACCACTCTCACAACACCCTCCCAGGTACATACCACTCTCACAACACCCTCCCAGGTACATACCACTCTCACAACACCCTCCCAGGTACATACCACTCTCACAACACCCTCCCAGGTACATACCACTCTCACAACACCCTCCCAGGTACATACCGTACAATGTATGATGGGTCATGTTGAAAGTGTGAGTGAACTGAATACTGACTTAGTATTGACTCAGTAAGCCTTGATTTGTACTTCTAAGTATCCAAGTATAATTAAGTATGAATCGGGGAGGAAGGAAGTAACTTTTGTGTTGGATTAATATTGACATTCATGTAGACTCGGCTCTTGATGGTTAGTTTAAGGACCTTCTCGAATATAAATAATAAATAAGATGATGCATCTCAAAGGGCTTTTCCTCCAAATACATTTCAAATAAAGGTTAGTTAGTTAGTTGAATGCAGTGTTGTTTTTGGCAGTACATTTTGATTTTAGTTTTAGTCGTAGTCATTTAGTTTTAGTCACATTTTAGTCACCTGGAATGTTTTATTGTTAGTCTAGTTTAAGTCGACTAAATATCTTGAGATTTTAGTCGACTAAATCTACAGTTGATTTAGTCAAACAAAATGTGTTTTGGCGGGCCTTGATGCCGTCGTAATCACTTGCTGAAAATAGCCGATCTACAAGCCCACAACGCGTCGCGCTGCGACGCGTTGTGGGCTTGTAGATCGGCTATTTTCGTCGTAGCTTAGTCGTAGCTTAGTTGTCATTTAGTTTCCATTTAGTTTTCGTCAGTGAAAGAAAGGTAGTCGACGGACATTTTTCGTATTGGTTTTATATAGTCGACGAAAAAACAACACTGGTTGAATGCCTTGAATGATTTGTTCTATATTCTGCTCCGTTCGAGCAGGACAAAAATGGTAAATGGTAAATGGTGCATTTATATAGCGCCTTTATCCAAGGCGCTTTACAGAGATTGTGCATTACATTCACCCATTCACACACACATTCATACACCGATGGCGGCGGAAACCATGCAAGGCACCAAGCAGCACATCAGGAGCAATTAGGGGTTCAGTGTCTTGTTCAAGGACACTTCGACACTAACTCTGGGGGAGCCCGGGTTCGAGCTGGCAACCTTGCGGTCGCCGGTTACCATCCAGCCACTCTGCTCCTGAGCCACCGCTGCCCCTGGCAATAACCCGTCTCTCTCTACTGTTTGTCCTCTCAAGGACTGTCGTGTGTGAACGACTTTGTGAACAACATCAGCTGTACGTGGAGCGGCTCTCAGGCAGACCCAGGAGCCGACTGTTGGCTCATTGGTACGAAGCAGTACTATCAGTACACTACTGACAGTACGCGCCATATCAAGTAAGGGTATAGGAAAACTATTCCCTGTAGCTGCCCCTTATACTGCACATAATAGTTGGAAAATTGTTCATCTATTTGTTCTAAATAGCCAAAATGTGAATTACATGACTAATGTCTCCAATATTTAGTTTAGCTTTTTTTTTGTCTTCTGATTTTGTATTGGTGGTGGGGGTCTTTATTGACCATGAAATGGAGGACTGTTACGGAATACGGAAATATATTGTAGGTTATAGGCTATATATATATATATATATATATATATATATAATATACACACACACACACACACACACACACACACACACACACACACACACACACACACACACACACACACACACACAACAACAACAACAAAAGCATCACCGTCATGTGACAAAGTATTAATTACTGTAGCTTCCTATTAATGTGGTCAGAATCAGCTGTTTGCATTTATTTGCATTGATTTGCATTGATTTGCATTCATTCATTCATTCATTCATTCATTCATTCATTCATTCATTCATTCATTCTCTAGGAGAAACTGTAAGCTAAAAATGCAGGACCGTGTTGGAGACTCAGTTCGAAGCTGCAGTTTTGTCTTTGAAAAGAAGTCACACGTACCGGTAAGTCACTATATGCAACTACAGTAATAGATTGTGTAAAAGGTCCTGTGCAATGCATAACGTGTTGGAAATTATCGTTTGTAACGATGACATTCCAAACTGCTATTCAATCTATTCTATGAAGTGTGTCTGGACTCTGGACGAATATTGTCATTGGTTGTACAATATGGTCATGCTCCTTGTCTACGCAAATCTTGTTTGTTTGTTAGGAAACAATATATATATATATATATATTTCTTTTTTTCTTTTATATAATTTTTATCCCACGATTTTGTAACCCATTTTTCACCCCTGTGTCAATTATCTAATGTGATCCTGGGCTCTACACACCCTCCGCCAAACTTGAACTCATGCTTCGTTCATGCATGAGTGTCCAAGTCGCTCCTTTTCACCTGACAGGGGGGATTAGCATTATATTATATGTTATACTTTAGCTATTGAAAGATAGCAGATCTACAAGCTCTTGGTACTCGGTGCCGCGCTACGAACTTGTAGGTCTGCTATTTTTTAAAAATCGTGAAAATGTAGTGCAAATCTTTGAATATACTTTCTTTCAGAGCGAACGTTTTTGCTTCTGGGATTGGTCCCTGGAACAACACATTTTCAGATGGGGGTCGGCGGCCAATTACATATATTTTTGGGGGTCTTTGACATGAAAATGTTTGGGAACCACCGACATGAGGTTTTTCAGAAAACTGTCAGGATTTAGAAGACATTTGTAGAATGGTCTCGGGTCTAAATGTGGTATTGTCCCCGCAGGCCTTCACCTTCTATGAGAGCATGCCCAGCATTGAGGTGCAGTGTAACAACCTAACGGTGGACAAACTGACCGACTACATGCCAGAAGAACACAGTGGGTGATCTTCCTCTAGCCTACCAGTATCATCAGTATTATGCTGTACTTTTATTTGATTTGAATTCATTTTGTTTTATTTACTTGTAATTTTGTCACTTTATTCGTAATTGTAGAGAAGGTCATCCTGATTGTGTGCGCACGTGTGAGATGATAGAATAGTGGAACTCATAACAATAGAGCACAAATATCATGCAGTGTCCTCAGTGCGAATGTACATTCCTGTGTCATTCCATCCATGTTTCAACTCTGTGATAACCAGGAAAGAGTCTGTATTAGAGATAGCCTGCACCTTTGACCACAGCCTAGAGGAAGCCTTGATAACCAGGAAAGAGTCTGTATTAGAGATAGCCTGCACCTTTGACCACAGCCTAGAGGAAGCCTTGATAACCAGGAAAGAGTCTGTATTAGAGATAGCCTGCACCTTTGACCACAGCCTAGAGGAAGCCTTGATAACCAGGAAAGAGTCTGTATTAGAGATAGCCTGCACCTTTGACCACAGCCTAGAGGAAGCCTTGATAACCAGGAAAGAGTCTGTATTAGAGATAGCCTGCACCTTTGACCACAGCCTAGAGGAAGCCTTGATAACCAGGAAAGAGTCTGTATTAGAGATAGCCTGCACCTTTGACCACAGCCTAGAGGAAGCCTTGATAACCAGGAAAGAGTCTGTATTAGAGATAGCCTGCACCTTTGACCACAGCCTAGAGGAAGCCTTGATAACCAGGAAAGAGTCTGTATTAGAGATAGCCTGCACCTTTGACCACAGCCTAGAGGAAGCCTTGATAACCAGGAAAGAGTCTGTATTAGAGATAGCCTGCACCTTTGACCACAGCCTAGAGGAAGCCTTGATAACCAGGAAAGAGTCTGTATTAGAGATAGCCTGCACCTTTGACCACAGCCTAGAGGAAGCCTTGATAACCAGGAAAGAGTCTGTATTAGAGATAGCCTGCACCTTTGACCACAGCCTAGAGGAAGCCTTGATAACCAGGAAAGAGTCTGTATTAGAGATAGCCTGCACCTTTGACCACAGCCTAGAGGAAGCCTTGATAACCAGGAAAGAGTCTGTATTAGAGATAGCCTGCACCTTTGACCACAGCCTAGAGGAAGCCTTGATAACCAGGAAAGAGTCTGTATTAGAGATAGCCTGCACCTTTGACCACAGCCTAGAGGAAGCCTTGATAACCAGGAAAGAGTCTGTATTAGAGATAGCCTGCACCTTTGACCACAGCCTAGAGGAAGCCTTGATAACCAGGAAAGAGTCTGTATTAGAGATAGCCTGCACCTTTGACCACAGCCTAGAGGAAGCCTTGATAACCAGGAAAGAGTCTGTATTAGAGATAGCCTGCACCTTTGACCACAGCCTAGAGGAAGCCTTGATAACCAGGAAAGAGTCTGTATTAGAGATAGCCGGCACCTTTGACCACAGCCTAGAAGGAAGCCTTTATGACCATACCAACCACTTCTACTGTATATACCATCTCAGAGCTTGGCTATAGGTGCAGACTATTTGTCTTTATATTTGGCAGCCTAGGGCATACCCACAGACTGGTTGTTAGAGGGTTCCAACAACTTGGGATGCCCAAAAAGGCTGGCAAAGTATTGCAGTGTCTCTGCTTGCTATAATTGGCAGCCGACGCAGAGACGCTGCTACTTTAAACCCCCTAGATAAAGTACTGAGCTGACATGCCACATATTTTAGCATGAAAACACGTGCCATGATTTTGTAAATGTAACCTTTACTGCACCTATAATGTTTGTGTCCAGCTTGTATGCATCTCCTTTGTGTGGACATAAATAAATGGTTAAAATGTGTGTGTGTGACGTGTGCGTGTGTGTGTGTGTGTGTGTGTGCGTGTGTGCGCACAGTTAAGATGCATCCTCCTAGTTCCCCCAACATCAGCTCTGGTGTTAATGAGACCTGGATCGGTTGGGATCCAGGAGATCCACGCTCACCGTTAATCGACCGCTTCCACTTCGAAATCCAGATCAAACATCACCACCAAGCATGGGAGGTGTGTGTGTGTGTGTGTGACTGTGTGTGTGTGGGTGTGTGTGTGTGTGTGTGTGTGACTGTGTGTGTGTGTGTGTATGCGCGTCCGTGGTTGTGTGTGTGTGTGTGTGTGTGTGCGTGCGTGCATGCGTGCGTGCAAATGTGTAATTGAATTTGAGTGTCTATATGTCCGTCTCTCACTTAATTTTAACTTATATTATGTACAACACTGGTTGCCAAACAGCGGGTCGGGACACATTTGTTTTTGTTTCCTACATTTGGCTTTAAATTTTTATTATTTCAAAACTTTTTCAAAAAACATTCCCAAAAAAGCAAAACTTTTCATGAATTAATAAAAAAATCCAAAGGGTTTCTTTTCAGTAATATCATGAAGAATTGAAAGAAAACCCGAAGAAATTCCATGAATTAGAACAAAATATTATATATAAGAAAGTAGTGAAAATAGCCGATCTGCGAGCTCACAACGTGGTGCGAAGCGGCACGCTGTGAGCTTGTAAGATCTGCTATTTTCACTAGTTTGGATACAGTGGGGAAACGTCTAATTTCTCTTTTCGGGGTAACAGGGCTAAAACGTTTTGGGAGCCCCCTGACATTGTAGCCTCGGAAACCCAGACGTTTTTATTTCCAGGGAGAAAAAAAAGTCCACTTCAATTCGGCATACAGTAGCGCAAACGTCGCTCACTCTCTGCTGATTTCTGATCGTCTGCACCTTTGTTAAATTGACGTACACACGCACACACGTACACACCCATGCACACTCCTCTCTCTCTCTCTCTCTCTCTGTCGCTCTAATTAATTAGTCTCATGTCCTGCAGCTGCGTGTAGTGTCTCCCGGCGGATCCTGTCGGGAGCTGCCTATGCCATAGAAAGCATAGGTGAGTTCCAGTCTACTGACATTGTACTAACTATATACCTTCTCTCAACATTGGGCAGGACGTGCACCCTCTGCCCACGCCAGAGCGAGCGCTGAAGATACCAGCGGAGGAGGAGGAGGAGGCAGGGCGGCTTGCAGGACTCTACCAGGTTAGGGTGAGGGTGAAGCCTGAGCACGTTGGAACTTCCATGAACTCCTACTGGAGTGACTGGAGTCCCACTGCCTCCTGGGAGACGCCACCAGCCCAGGAACGACGTGGTGTAGCGTGGAGCCGAGGTGGACACGGCAAATACAGTAAGCACATGATTTACCCCTTGAGGGAGTTCCAGGGGGTTCCGCCCAGCTAAATGATAGTTATAGGAAGTTAGGAACCAAATGGACCCTTATGGGTCTGTAACTCAGAGAGTGTACAAATGCACGCTCTCAGAGTTAGATTAACTTTGATTTTACAATATACGTTGGGGTCCCAGAGATGGAAATGGGGGACCGTAGCCTAATTCAGGTCAAATGAAAATGGTTGAGAATCACTGCTAGAGCCGTAAAAATCATCTCTTATGGGGGTCCTTGGCATATATTTTCCAATGGGGGTCCGCGGGATAATTAGTGTCAATTTGGGGGTCCTTGTCTTGAAAAGGTTTGGGAAGCACTGCTTTAGTACATTACATTTCACATAGAAATACTGTCCTTTTGACTCCACTGCATTTCTAGGAAAATAACTTTTGGGACCCAAACTTACAAACATACATGTATTATGAATTAACCACTTATGCCCTATTTAAAATATGTCGACAGTAACAGATCTACAAGCTCACAATTTAATTTAATTTAATGTAATTTATTGGCATGAGAAAACATACGTGTACATTGCCAAAGAAAAAAGTGGAACAATACGATCAAAACAAAATGTATGTACAATTGAAAGTCAGAATCTCCAATGAATCTATTTCTATACTAAGATCACTCGATGCAGAAACAGTGCGAGGAATACACACGATGATTAGTCTTTAGGGGGGTTGTGTTCCATGTGACAACCTTCTCCTATCACAGCAGCTCACACATCTTGCTGCTGTGTAGCAGTTTGCACATTGTTGTACTTCACCCAGCAGATAATGTATGGACGTTTTTTTTGTCACTTGTCGTGTTTTCAAAATGCATCGCACCACACCGTGTTGTGAGCTTGTACATCTGCTATTTTTATTTTATTTACGTTTGTCAACACCTGCATGACACTAGAGTGGATGTGCTTTTCTCTACACATCTCTTATGGTGTGATTTGTTTTATACAGTAGTTCCAGCTGGAGACGTGGTTTCCTGGTTACTGCCAGCTGGACTTTCCTTCTGCACTGTCTTCACTGTCACCCTGATTGTTCTGTGCAAGGCTCGCTCAAACCAAGGGTCAGTATAGCTGTGGTGTGTGTGTGTGTGTGTGTGTGTGTGTGTGTGTGTGTGTGTGTGTGTGTGTGTGTGTGTGTGTGTGTGTGTGTGTGTGTGTGTGTGTGTGTGCGTGTGCGCGTGCGCATGCGCGCGCGCTCACATGCATGTGTTCCAAGTATCTATGCACGCTTTTGTTTTCGTATGTGTATGTTTCCGTATGTGTATGTTTTCGTATGTGTATGTTTTCGTATGTGTATGTTTTCGTATGTGTATGTTTTCGTATGTGTATGTTTTCGTGTGTGTATGTTTTCGTATGTGTATGTTTTCGTGTGTGTATGTTTTCGTGTGTGTATGTTTTCGTATGTGTATGTTTTCGTATGTGTATGTTTTCGTGTGTGTATGTTTTCGTATGTGTATGTTTTCGTATGTGTATGTTTTCGTATGTGTATGTTTTCGTATGAGTATGTTTTCGTATGTGTATGTTTTCGTATGTGTATGTTTTCGTATGTGTATGTTTTCGTATGTGTATGTTTTCGTGTGTGTATGTTTTCGTATGTGTATGTTTTCGTGTGTGTATGTTTTCGTGTGTGTATGTTTTCGTATGTGTATGTTTTCGTATGTGTATGTTTTCGTATGTGTATGTTTTCGTGTGTGTATGTTTTCGTATGTGTATGTTTTCGTGTGTGTATGTTTTCGTATGTGTATGTTTTCGTATGTGTATGTTTTCGTATGTGTATGTTTTCGTATGTGTATGTTTTCGTATGTGTATGCGTCGTATGCGAGTGTGTATAAAATACACAGACCTTTGACTGCATTTCCTGTTTGAACAACTGTGTAAGCCAGTATATGTTTCTGATCCGTTATGTTTCTTGCAGGCTTTGCAAAGGAACACCAGTCCCAGATCCATCAAAGTACTTCCACACGGTCCACCAAGGAAACTTTAAGGTATGATTCAGTTTGACCACAACAAACTACGTCAAGCTTCTGTCATTTTAACACAAGCTGTTCATGACAGTGTTGTTTTCGTCGACTAATACTATGACGAAAGATGTTCGTCGACTACCTTTTTCCACTGACGAAAACTAAATGGAAACTAAATGAAAACTAAACCATGATGACTAAAACTATGACTGAATATACTGTCGATTTTGTCAACAAATAAAAACTAGACAACATTTTTAGGAAGAGACTAGTGGACAAGAGATCCAGTGTTAGTCAATTTACAATTCGTTGCATGCTGCAGATCTACAAGCTCACAACGCGTCGCAGCACAAGCTTGTAGATCGGCTATTTTCAGCAAGTGTGAAATCAGTCATTACGAGTTTTACGACAGCATCAAGGCCCGCCAAAACACATTTTAGTCGACTAAATCACCTGTAGATTTAGTCGACTAAAATCTTATGACATTTAGTCGACTTAAACTAGACTAATCACTAAAACATTCTGGGTGACTAAAATGTGACTAAAACTAAATGACTATTCAACTATTCGAGAGACTATGACTAAAACTAAAATCTAAATTTTCTATGGACAATGGCCCGGTTTCCCAAAGGACACATGGTGTAAGAGGTATGGTGTTGCACATGCTCAGATGCCCTCTAGGCCGCACACAGAAGTCTGTGAACATAGACATTTCGTGCATAGATGTGCCATGCAATGGTAGGCCTCAGGCCTCCCATTCTGAAATTGAATTTAATAATATTTGGACTGCTGGTCAGCTGACAGTTTATTTATTTATTTTGCATTGGGGCGGCCATTAGAGACACACGACACAAGACACGGACGAGACAGGTGTCTAGGTGTGAATGAGGCCTCACTCTCTCGCTCTCTCTCTCTCTTTCTCACGCACGCACGCACGCACGCACGCACGCACGCACGCACGCACGCACGCACGCACGCACGCACGCACGCACGCACGCACGCACGCACGCACGCACGCACGCACGCACGCACGCACGCACGCACGCACGCACAACCACAGTTTAACCAGTGAAGACACCAGGAAGTAACATCTGTAAGCAGGCCTATAGCCTCTTGCTGTGGTTTGACTGTTGCTTCTAATACTCAGCCCCCCAAATGCTGCATTCACACGGGCAGATGCAAAGATTCACTAAATATGTTGACAATTTCGTCAACAGATAAAAACTAGAGTAAAATGTTAGGAAGAGACTAGTGGACAAGAGTAATCCAGTATAAGTCATTTTACACTTGGTTGCATGCTGAAAATAGAGGGTATGCGCAAGTGAATGGCACATCGAGTGGCAAAGCGAGTGGCAAAGCAACATGCAAAGTGAGTTTAACATAGTTTAACGTTGTTTAATGCAATCAGATAGGACTTTTCTGTGTGGATGTATGGGCTGTCAAGTTTGCTGCCAAAAACAACACTGCTCTCCATCAACGCCATGTCTCTCAACCGCTCCTTTACAGGAATGGCTGAATCCACAGACGGCGCCCGAGTGCTACTTCTTCACGGTCCAGTCCTGCGACCACATCTCCTCGGTGGTGGAGGTGTCTGACGACCTCGTCTCCTCCTCCACCCCATGCCTCCTCTCCCCCCCCACCTCCGTCACAGCCACGCTCCACCCTCGGCCCCTCAGTGGCCCCTCCAGCGGGGGCGGGGGCGGGGGCGTGTGTATCGGAGGTGCCAGTGGTGTTGTTAACGTGTCCTCCTCCTCCTCCTCCTCCTGCCTCTCCAACGTGGTGCTCCATAACAAGGACTACTTCTTCTCCCCTAGCTCGGACCTCTGTCTCGGCCCGGCCCCTAGCTCGGACCCCTGCCCCGGCCCGGCCCTTAGCTCGGACCTCTGTCTCGGCCCGGCCCCTAGCTCGGACCCCTGCCCCGGCCCGGCCCCTAGCTCGGACCTCTGTCTCGGCCCGGCCCCTAGCTCGGACCTCTGTCTCGGCCCGGCCCCTAGCTCGGACCCCTGCCCCGGCCCGGCCCCTAGCTCGGACCTCTGTCTCGGCCTGGCCCCTAGCTCGGCCTCCTGCCCCGTCTACTTCACCTACCAGGATGACTTCCTCCTCACTCCTCACAGTGCCGTCAAAGTTCACACCTTCCGCCTCACCCGTTGCCCTTCCCCTTCCCCCGCCCTCTCCTCCTCCTCGCCCTACGAGCTGCTGCTGAGACGCGCCACGGCGCCGCCCCAGAGCCCGGACTCCGGCTTCGGCAGCACGGAAGATCAGGCGGACGACGAGGAGGAGGAGGAAGAAGAAGCCGACGACTACGACGGAGTAGAGTTTTCAGACGATCCCCAGGAGGAGGAGGAGTCCGGCTGCGGCCCGCTCATTCTCCCTCTTCATCTCCGCTCGTCGCTCCTCTCCTCTCCGTGTCCTCCTCCACCGCCCCCCATTCCCTCTCCGATCGCCCCCCAGCCGCCCCCGAAGCTGCAGGCGACTCCTCCTCTGGTGCAGGTCAGTGGTGGTGGTGGTGGTTGTAGCTACGTGGCCTGGCCTCCTGCGCTGGGCAACGCTGCAGGTAGTTGGGGATCTTCTGTGTCGGTGGAGCACCTCCACGGCACCACCGGAGGATACCTGACCCTCAAGGACCTCCACAACACTTACAGGAACAAGTCCATCTGAGCCACACCGGCTCACCTCAAACCCTGCAGCGGTGTTGTTGTTTTTGGCTTTTGATTTTAGTTTTTAGTCGTAGTCTCTTGAATAGCTTTCACTTAGTTTTGGTCACATTTTAGTCACCCGGAATGTTTTGGTGTTAGTCTAATTTTAGTCGACTAAATCTACAGTTGATTTAGTCGACTAAAATGTGTTTTGGTGGGCCTTGATGCCGTCGTGATGACTGATTTTACATTTGCTGAAAATAGCCGAACTACAAGCTCACAACGCATCGCGCTGAGCTTGTTTTGAGGCTATTTTCAGCATGCAACCAAGTGTAGAATGATACTGGATCTCTTGTCCACTAGTCCCTTCCTAACATTTTTGTCAAGTTCTTATTTGTTGACGAAATTGTCAATATATTTAGTCTTAGTTTTAGTCATCGTAGCTTAGTTTTCCTCAGTGGAAAAAGGTAATCGACGAAAACTATTTTAGCTTCTTTCTTTTGTGAAAACAAATGAAAGTAGACAATAGGGCTTTAGTACTACTGTGGATAGACAGTAGGTATTACAAGTAAGGCGCGGGAACGCGGGAAGCGAACACAGCTGTTGTGGCAGTCTGACACACGCACACACACGCACACACGCACGCACGCACACACACACACACACACACACACACACACACACACACACACACACACACACACACACACACACACACATTCTGTACACACGCACAGAATAAGTTTTCCTTTTTTTAAGTTTTCTTTATTTTTATTTTATTTTATGAAAAAAACCCAACTTCAGTTGTATTAATCACAGACAGTTTGCAGTACATTGTCTTGTCATGTCATGAACATTCAGGCCTTTAAAAACCTGTAAACACCTGTATAGTTTCTAAAATACACAAATATACAAAGTTCTTGATTCCTGAATTATTTAGACCTTTTTAACCTGAAAATACATATAGGTGATATTATCTATCTATCTATCTATCTATCTATCTATCTATCTATCTATCTATCTATCTATCTATCTATCTATCTATCTATCTATCTATCTATCTATCTGTCTGTCTGTCTGTCTGTCTGTCTGTCTGTCTGTCTGTCTGTCTGTCTGTCTGTCTGTCTGTCTGTCTGTCTACATTCTGAAAATTAAGAGAATATAATCTGTTCTTGAATTGATAATTGATGTTTCGCTTTTTTAGCTTGGAACTGTTTTTGATTAACTGTATTGTTTTTTAAATGTACATACTATCTTTTATAATTAAACTCTTCATCAACCTTCGCCTGCGTCAGCTCGACCAAATCTTTGCATCTCAGTCAGGACAGTATACATAGTTGCTGCTATGGTAGCCAGTATACTGTATACTGTCCTGCGTATAGCACTAGTAGCACATGAACAGGTTGTGTTTGACTTCCCATGCATTGACATCTTGTCAGTGCAAAGACCAAAATAATCATCTCAGTCAGAAATGGGTCGCGCTGTCTCTTCCTGTGTGGGAGCGAGTGCGGGTACGTGGGTCTGCGCGCGTGTGTGTGTGTGTGTGTGTGTGTGTCCCTACGTGCATGCAAGTTTGTAGGTTATGTCCTGTCAGGTGGTCGTGTGTGTGTGTGTGTGTGTGCACATTAGAATATGTGGGTTGACATTTAGCTATTTCACAATCAATGACTAGTTTCCGTTCAACCCACAAGGAAGATTTAGCCCCGACAGTGAAGGGAGGCTAACAGCACATTACTTACTTACTTACTACTACTTAAGGCTTCAATGAGCGCTAGGCTAACAGCACATTACTTACTTACTTACTACTACTTAAGGCTTCAATGAGAGCTAGGCTAACAGCACATTACCTATTATTATGTAGAAGGAAGTGTCCAGGACAGGATGCTCTAAAGTTCAGTGATGCTCACCAAAAAATCAGTCCCGTCTGAAGTGAGTGGTGATGTACTGTACTGTACTGTACTGTACTGTACTGTACTGTACTGTACTGTACTGTACTGTACTGTACTGTACTGTACTGTACTGTACTGTACTGTACTGTACTGTACAAGCTCTCCTCCCTGTCTGTGTGTTAGGTTGCACAACAGTAACACTTGGTGGTGACAATATGCTATTTCCGTGCTTGGACACACACACACACACACACACACACACACACACACACACACACACACACATAGCTGTCTATTTACCATAAAGAGAGGACGCTCGCAACGTACATTACCAACAGGTGAAGGAGTTCAAGTATCCCGGGGTCTTGCTCACGTTGCAATCTTCATTCCTACTCTCACCTATGGTCATGAAGTGTGGGTCATGACCAAAAGAATAAGGTTGCGAATACAAGCGGCCAAAATGAGTTTTCTTCGACCGGTGGCTGACTGGCATCTTCCTTAGAGATAGGGTGAGAAGTTCAGTCACACGAGAGACTCGGAGTAACTCTACTCTGCTTCTTCGCCTGGAAAGGAGCCAGCTTAGGTGGTTCGGGCATTTGGTTAGGATGCCTCTCGGGCGTCTCCCTAGGGGGGTCCTCGAGGCACGTCCCACTGGGAGGAGACCCCGGGGCAGACCAAGGTGTAGTTGGAGGAAACACATCGACTCACTGGCCTTGGAACGTCTCGGGATCCCCCAGGAGGAAGTCACTAATGTTGCTCTAGAGAGGGACGTCTGGAACACTCTGGTGGAGCTGTTGCCCCCGCAACCCGACTACGGATAAGCGGTTGAAGATGGATGATGATTCAGATTCAATTTATTTGTCACTTAGATGCACGGTTTAGGTACTGTACATACATGTGAAATAAAACATGATCATGAAACATGATAAAACCTAAAACACTCAAACAATAAAACACAAGGCAGAAAAGTCAGTCAATCAAAGTGCATGGTGCAGAACCTCTAAAGTTAATATTGCATTATTATTGCACATTCACAGTCACTTTCCATTTAATATCCTGACAGCCTGTGGGAAAAAACTGTTCCTCAGCCTGCTTGTGCGTGCGGGGAGGATCTTGTCACCCTTTTTGACCTGTTGGGTGAGAAAAGTATTTTGTGGGGGTGGCTTTAAAAGTTTAAAGTATAAAGCACTTAGTGCTTTATACTTTAAACTATAAAGTAGCCCATTATTTCTCAGTTTTTGTTTTAGTTCCTTTTATTTGAACTAGTTCACTTCTGTGCGTCATCAGAGAATTGAGTATATCTCTGTAGACATAATAACATTATTATTATTTAATCTCCTCTCACATCACCACAGACTATGAATTATAACATCATTTATCCACATTTTACAGCTCAATGTGCAATATAGGCTAAATGTAGGCTTTGCTGCCATCTTGTGGTGACGACGGACGATCGCACAGTTATTGCTGTGAGTCTAGCAGTGATTGTGAAACCATGCCCAGAGAAGCCTGATTGACTGATTGGCACTCATTGATTGGCACTCACAATGTTTGTAGCAGCTGTGCTGTCCACTTAATTTCTATTGGATCTATGCGTGCATGGGGTTCATGTTTGTTTTAAGCAAAGCAAGCACTGCAGAAACGTCAAGAAGCCCTGGCTGTGTTGACAAACTGTCATCTTGTCTGCCTGCAAACTGTTTAATCATGAAGACATTTTATGTATTTTCTCAAGATAAGTGCCCTATCTTTTATATCACAGCTGCAGCACCAACAGTGCTATTAGTCAGGGGATATTAATAAAACCTGGGAATACATTTCTTACCAAGAATGTTCTTCACCAATGTGTTTGTAAAGGTGTCTACTAACATATCCCACATTGGTTTATATTCAACCACCCTAGGGGAATTTTTGACAGCTGCTGAAAGTTGGGGTACCATACAATACATTATAAGGCAAAATGTTCTAAATTTCATTATGCTTTAAGTAACATGTGATGTGTCAAACTAGGGGGTTTTCATGATTCTGAATCCATTCCAAGCATTAGTTTTGCATGAAAAACACTCCTTGGGCTAAAAAAGGCCATAGACGTCATCACAAATGTGATGAGGTCAGCACATTTGGGCACATTTGGGCATTTAGCCCAAGGAGTGTTTTTCGTGCGCTAGGTGCTGGGTGATTAATCACACCACCTGCCAATTGTGTGACCCAAACTTTTGTGTTTCCCTGGTCAATTGGTGATGACGTCTTTGGTAAACAACAGGAAGTATCTAAAATCAGTTCATCGATCATTCCGGGCCCCTCTCGCCCGGAGAGAAAGACGTCCGTGTGCATCTCTTGAAAAAGTGGAGATAATTGACTAAATACACGTTTTGTACCAGAACTTTCACATGGATATAAAACTAGAGGACCATATTTCACTCCATGTCTTTGGAATTATTTAATGGGTGAGTACAAACGGAGCATTTATCATATTTAGGCCGCACATAATTCAATTCAACCAGGAACAGTATAGGAAGGGATCTATGCCTATGATACATGACAATTTACGTAAGTTAATTAAATGATCACAGGCATTCTAGGTCTAATACAGGTCCATCTCAATGAATTAGAATATTGTGTAAAAGTTCATCTTCTTCCGTAATATAATTCAAAAAGTGAAACTTTCATATATTCTCAATTCATTGTGCATAAAGTGAAGTATTTACTTGATGATAATGGCGTACAGCTCATGATAATCTAAAAATCCTATCTCAAGAAATTAGAATATATTACGAGACAACTTTAAAAAAATGAATTTTAAACGAGAAATGTCGACCATCTGAAAAGTATATTAATGTATGCACAGCAGTCAATACTTCGTCTGGGCTACTTTTGAACAAATTATTTCATCCATGTGGCGTGGCATGGAGGTGATCAGCCTTGGTCACTGTTGAGGTGTTATGGAAGCCCAGGTTTGCTTTGATAACGGCAGTAAATGCATTTGTATTGTTGAGTCTCATGTCTCACACCTTCCTCTTGACAATACATTCTCTGTGGGGTTCAGGTCAGGCCAGTTCGCTGGTCAGTTAAATACAGTAATACCATGGTCAGTACACCAGTTACTATATATACTACACTATACTATATACTATACTATATACACTACTATACTAGTAGTTTTGGCACCGTGGACAGGTGCCAAATCGAGCTGGAAAGGTAAATTAGCATCTATATGAAGCTTGTCAACATACTGAAGCACAATGTACTAGGATGGCTGTGTTGAAACCATTGTTTAAGTTTTCAATGTCAGTGGATCAACAACAGCGGATAACATGGCCAAAATCATCACTTTGTTTTGACAACTCCAGAGTCTCAACACAACCATCTATTACGATAACGACAAGCTTTATGTTGATGCTGTTCTTCCTTTTCAGGCAGCACTTGGCACCTGCCCACAGAGCCAAAACTGCTAGTAATTGGTGTAGTGACCATGGGTATTGCTGTGCTTAACTGACCAGCCAACTGGCCTGACCTGAACCCCACAGAGAATCTATAGGCGGGTAAACATATAAACCTGGGCTTCCATAACACCTCAACAGTTCCACAGGCTGATCACCTCCATGCCACGCCCCATTGATAAAATAATTTGTTCAAACGTAGCCCAGACCAAGTATTGACTGCATACATTAAAGGAGCATTCAGTGATTTGGAAAAAACCCTGGTCCGCCCCGGTAACAAGATGTGCACATGCACACTCTACAGTGGGGGG
The DNA here is from genome assembly GCF_951216825.1 of Electrona antarctica. Lineage (NCBI taxonomy): Eukaryota > Metazoa > Chordata > Actinopteri > Myctophiformes > Myctophidae > Electrona > Electrona antarctica. The sequence continues at coordinate 5,321,384 of NC_136795.1, read as the reverse complement.
AAGTACAACAGACCAACAGCACGTGCACCAAGGCCCGCCCCACTCGATCATGATTGGAGGAAGGCCCCTCTCATCCTGATTGGATGAAGGCTTTGCCACCCAAAGCCCAAACCGAAACTAGGGTTTTTTGACCCCAGGGGCTCACTGGGGACAGGGAGGAACTTCTTATATGGTCAGCACACTTTATAGTAGGGAGGATTATCCCAAAAAAAATAAGCGATATTTGAATTAAGTGAAATCACTGAATATACCTTTAAGATACTTTTCAGATGGTCGACATTTCTCGTGCCATGTATTTTTCTGTTGCCCGGTTCATGCGCCATGTGATATGAAATCATATGGGCATATATGAAAAACATATTATTTTCTTCTTTTCAATATAATTTTGATTGTTCTGATTAGACCCGCAGTTATTAAACTCCCAAACCTCGTAGCCTGTATCCAGGTTATGAGGGATTTGTACACCACTTCTTTTTTTTTTAAATGTTCAATCACGTCATACCACATCCAAACCATGTGCAACCCAGATTCGGTTACAAACAAGGGATTAAATTGGTAGAGCTCAAGAGGTAGAGCAGGTCGTCCAATGATCCATGGGTCGGCGGTTCGAATCCCGGCTCCTCCTGGCTACATGTCGAAGTGTCCTTGGGCAAGACACTGAACCCCAAATTGCTCCCGATGTGCTGGTTGGTACCTTGCATGGCTTCCGCCGCAATCGGTGTATGAATGACTGTGTGTGTGAATGGGTGAATGTAATGCACAATTTAAATGCACCATTTACCATTTAAATTAATTTCGCTCCTATGCCACCAAATTGTGGGACGCCCTACCAACAGTCATAAAGACATGCAAATCCCTTGACTCCTTCAAAACTGCTCTCAAAGGGCACCTACGGACGGCTGCAATTCAAAACTGCCCCCCGTAAAATCTGAATCCCCCACCCACCCCTGTTTCCCCTCACTGTATATATTTCTTTTTCCTTTTTACCTCCTATGATGATTTCTTTTTGACTATATAGTTGTGTATATTCGTACGTCTCTAAATGTTTTGATTAATTGAAAATGGTGGGCCCTATTGTAAACAAGTGTAATGCTTTATGGTGTTGTCCACTCACTGTTTTTGTATTGAGTTGTACTTGAAATGTACTGTAATTCTGCAAACTGTTAATCAATCAATCAATCAATCAATCAATCAATCAACAGACTGCCATTGATGTTCCCGGATGTCAGTGGTGTGTTTTCAGTGATTACGCTAGAGGGCGCTGTTTGTATGAATGATGCTAGGTTGCTAGGAGACAGACACAACCGGAAATGAACAGGAAGTGTTTTCTTTTTTGGGGGGCACTAGCCCCTCCTATATATGTCCAGTTTTTGAAGGGCACTAGCACCTCCTATATACAGGTTTCATGTTTGTTTTTAGTTCAATGTTTGTTTTAAAAACGCCATTGACAATGAAGAGAAATTCATGTTTGTTGTGTCCCTAACACAAACATTAAATCCCATTAACAATAAATGTAATGTTTGTTTTGACACATTTACATCATTACATCACCGATGATAAGAGCGCCCCTCACTTCACAGTCACACGGGTGTGATTTTTGGTTTATGTCCACATACTTGGTCCTACACAAACATGAAATTCCCAATGACAATGAATGGACAATTTTACGTCTATATTACGTCATGATGATGTACGATGATAAGAGCGCCCCATCACTTCACACGGGTAAGGCCATAAAGAGAGGTCTCAGAGAGAGGTCAGATTCAGACTTTACATGTGAAGGATTTTAAACTCCCGTCACCATACAAGGCATATTCAGATCCTTACGTGCGACGCAAAGCCATATCGCTTTGAAGTTCAGGAAGCTGACGAATCTCTGACCAACGTGACTGCGGTCCAAGTGGCAGCTACCGGATGCCATGAAGTGGCAGTGGAGGCACATCGCTGCACTTCTGTGTCTCCTCTTGTTCCCGGGGGTCCTGGTCTTCTGGGGTGTTGAGGCCCCGCCGAGAGAGAACTCTCTGCCAGCAAATGCCGTCCCAGGTGAAGAGGGTGGCTACCCAGCGGACTCCCAGCAGTCACCCAGGGACACGCTAACCCCCGGGCCATACCCCTACATAATCAACGAGGTGAACAAGTGCCCAGAGGGAAAGCCAGCACCATTCCTAGTGTTGCTGATACTCACCGAGGCCGATCAAGTTAAGACACGCAATGCCATACGGCAGACGTGGGGAAATGAGGGCCTCGCTCCAGGCCTGGGCGTCATTCGGCTGTTCCTGCTGGGGGTGAAGGAAGGCGAGCTGGGACGCCTACAGCAGAAGACCCTGGAGTCCGAGAGCCTGAGTCACCACGATATCGTTCAGCAGGATTTCTTGGATACCTTCAACAACCTGACTATAAAGACCCTGATGGGGATGAACTGGGTGGCCATGCACTGCCCACGGGCCAGCTATGTTATGAAGACTGACAGCGACGTGCTCGTGAACACCGATTACCTCATCCACAAGCTGCTGAGACCCGAACTGAAACCCAAGACAAACTACATTACGGGTTATATCATAAGGGGCGGCCGGCCAATCCGAGCCAAAGGACGGACAAAGTATCACATGCCCCGAAAAGAGTACCCAAACAAAAGGTACCCGGGCTACTGCTCCGGGATGGGCTACGTGTTCTCCGGAGACATGGCGGCGAAAGTGTACAGAGCTTCGCTGAGCATTCCCCTCCTGCGCTTTGAGGATGTGTACGTGGGGGTCTGCCTGGACAGGCTACGGATCAAGCCCACGCCGCCGCCCATTAAGGGGTTGTTCAACCTCAGGGCAGTGCCCTACTCCGACGTCAAGTACAACAACATGGTCGCAATCCACAGGGTTTCTCCCCGTCAGTTTCTGCAGTACTGGCCCAGAATGCAAAGCTACAAGCTCTCGGTGGCCTCAATGCCTAGGGTTGAACAATAACCGCTTCCTCGGGCCATAGTTATGTGATGCAGACTGTTGGGCTGAGGTCATTAGCACATTTTTGAGAGGCACTAGCCCTTCCTATGCCCAGCCTTGTGTCTCTGTGTACCCCATAGCGATGATTTGATCGGCTGAGGGCTTAAAGTGGAGATAAAAATTGAGAACTGAAAATTGAGGACAACTAAACTGATTTGTTTCGCTACACCACTTGATTGAATATGCAAACTTTGACCACACATAGCTCATGAACCGTTTGACTGTCGGCAATAAAACTTAGATACACATACGCGTCTCCTCATGCCGAACAAGTAACGTTCTTATTTTTGACTTCCGACTCTTAGATCACCTGCCATTTTGAATTATATGAAAAACAGTTCAAATATATCTCCTCGCAGGATCTTTGATCAAAATGCACGTAAATGTCTACACGTGAACTTTGGACCTATACGGACAAATAATCGGAAGTAAAAAAAATTAAGTGGAAAAAATGTTTTTTCATTGGCTCATAGCAGCAGATCAGCAGCTCACAGCTGCCAGCAAAACCTTTGCCATATTTGGAGTCATAACGTCATAGAAGTGTCCTAGATGACTGACGTCATGGATGACCGGCCACATCAAGTCCAGCTGATTAAAAGCGCTCCGGTAGGTGTTTTGTCCTCTTCACCCATTCGACCAGGACGGGGTTCAGATTCCATGCCATGGAACGTTGGCTTAGCAGCGTCACTTCTCACGGCACACGGAAAGTGAGAAAACGAAACAAAAACACTGGTATGTCTTTGACCGGCCGGCCGGCCACATGACCTGTAGAGTGATGCTATCCATCCGTTTGCCACAATGACGAAGCTAACAGAGTGGGTCTGTGTGGTGCTGGCACTGGGCACAGCCTGGGCCGCGGTGAGCTGGGACCCTCTGACGCTGGGTGTCCCCCAGCCCTTCAGGGAGGTGGCCTGGCCCATGCCCGCCTATCTGCTGGTGACGTGTGGATGCTACGCCCTGGCCACGCTGGCCTACCGAGTAGCCACCTTCAACCACTGTGACCGAGCAGCCACAGAGCTACAGGAACAGATACAAGAAGCAAGAGAAGACCTGAGGAGGAAGGGATTGACGATATGAAGGCAGCGGTTCCCAAGCGCTTTAGTTCAGAGACAAATCACACGTTTGCCCGGCGAACAGTGGCGTTTCCAGGAATTACATTTTGGGCAGGCAAGAATTACATTTTGGACAGGCAAGATGTGTTAATTGTCGTCTCCCCGCGCACAATCGTAGCACTAAAGGTTTTCAAAGAGATATACCTGCCAGACGTGTAAGATACAAAGGCTGAAAGGCATGCATTTACATTCCAATGGGTGATTGAGGGTCGCGCTCTACCGCAACGGCCAATCAGCTGTCCATTAATAGTTCTCAGGTCTTGTTTTTGTCCTCTCTCTTTTCTCATTGTATGGATTTTGGCCAGGCCAGAAATGGATTTGGACAGGCGCCTGCCCTCGCCTTATTGTAGATACGCCTCTGCCGGCGACCCAAGCTAGGGAAAACATGCAGATTATGTTTCTATTGATTTCCATTTTAGGGAATCTCTTTGTTTTTTTCTTTTTGAAAAAGATCTTTGAATTTGTTTTGTGAGAAATGTGAGAATGTTTTGTGGAAATCTTTTAAAATAAAATAAAATGGAGTTTAAACAAAATAAAGGGATAGGCCTATGCACTTGCGAACCACCGTGATCCGTGACCCACTGTCAGCGGAACTAAGGAAATAATCTACACTTAATGTGGTTATGGATTTTTGAGTGGTGCAACCACTCCAAGGAACAGCAATGTCTGTGACCTGTGACTGTGACCTGTGACTATGTTTGTGTGTGACTCATGTGTGACTCATGAGTACCAGTAGGGGCGCTGTTGTGCCAGAAACAGAGACAGATAGATAGTATTGCACTGTTGCCTGCTAATGAGAGAGAGAGAGAGGGGGGAGTGGGGGGGGGGGGGGGGGTTGCACCACTCAGTTCACATGGGTGTGATTTTTTGTTTAATGTTGATTTACTTTCCACCAGTGAGTGGCATTGTCTAATAACCGTAGCCTTATATTTAGGGTTTATCATTTGCACCTATACCTAATACATTAGGTACCTAATACATTAGGTAGGTGCATTAAAACATTTTTAATCTATTCAAATCCTACATCTTAAATTCTACATCGTATTCCTAGAGGCTTTTTACATATTTAACTCTCAAGAGTTAAATTATGATCAAGAAGTCGAATGATTCTTATTTTGATCGTCATCTCTAACCTCTCTAACCCGGGCAGCAGAGAGTACACTGGGTTCCCCCCTCCTGCTCCTATCTGGGAACTCTCAGGCAGACTTGATGCCCGGCCACAAAACGGCCTGGCCAATCAGCAGCAGCTAGAGGCGGGATAGAGGCGGGATAGCTGCTGCTGATAATTTAGCTATTGAAAAATAGCAGATCTACAAGCTCATAGCGCGCCACCGCGCTACGAGCTTGTAGGTCTGCTATTTTTGAAAAATCGTGAAAATATTTATTTCAGAAAACTGGAGGATTTAGAAGGATTTTTTTAAATTTTGAGGTCAGGCCTAAATGGGTCAAATGATAAGGAACAATATCGGTGGCACCCAACTGTACTTACTGTACGGCAACACCTCTCGCCTCCTGCACACTGCACGGATTAATTTCATTTTATAAAATTACGCTCTGACCGGAATCATCTTCACAAAATACTGTAGAGCAATGGCTTCCAAACCGGGGCGTCCAAATTATTTTGTGTGAGCCTAGTAATGTAACGTGACAATTTAAGGACTTTAGAATGTTCAATGTGAATATTTTGAGGGGTCACGGCCTGAAAAGTGTGGGAAACCTTGCTGTAGTACCAACCCATGAGCAACAGGTTACACTTAAATAGTGAAATAGCTGTAAAACTTAATTTCATCAAGTATATATTAATTCACAGTGACAGTAACATTTCACTCAGATACAGGTAGTTGTAAAATCATCATATCATCAAGCATATTCATTCAAAGACACAAGCTTGTAGTATAGAATGAGATAGAAAGACAGATTTATTGACATTCAGTTCAAACGTAGGGCAGTAGATTTACAAATAGATTTATTTCAGATGTATGTATGTTTTTTTTTAACTAACAAATTCCATGAACTAGAAAATAAAAATAAAGAACTTTTAAGAAACAGTGAAAATGGCAGATATACAAGCTCACAACGCATTGCGTCATCGCGATGCAACGTGTTGTGAGCTTGTAGATCGGCTATATTCACTCGTTTGGGTCCCACATGTCTTGTTTTGGTCACAGGGTAAAAAGTACTTCTCTGATCCAGTGGGCACGTGAACATGAACCTCTTGTGGGCATCTCGGTGTTACATTGGCTGGGGTTTTGTACACAATAAAGAATGAATGTATGCTTTGGAAAATGGTTGCACATAATGTCAAGTGCAAATTAAATGTAATTCAAGTAATGAAATGAATGGATTTTTTTCTCTATCACTATAAACACGTGTGAAATTCACCCAAACACCTGCCTGTAGAAAAAAAACAGGGATGTGGGCAGGGAAACAAACCTACCAAATATGTCACTGAGCATGATTGACCCACTCCCCTCAGACATCAGCAACATTATGAAAATTACAAAAAATATAATTGTCTGGGTGAAAATCATCCCTGTTTAGTGTTCTAGGGTTAAAAACGAATAAATTTTGCCCCACATTTGTAATCAAATATCAGCCCTTGATAGTTTAGTTTTGTTTACACACAGACAAATAAAAGGTGTCAACTAGAACCAATGACATTAAAGAACCATTCATTTTATATAAATGGTTCTATACAAGAACTCTTAAAGGTCCCTCAAGTAATAAAACATAAAAAAAAAAGGTTCTCCAAAACCATCTGAGAAAGACGACGAATCGTCCACTAATTAAAGAGTGATTTGTCTGTGTGTGGTTAGAACACGATGCTAAAGGCAGTAGTTGCGACAGTTATCGGGGACAGTAGTTGGGACAGTAGTTGGGACCAGGGCCGGTTCTAGGGGGGGGCAGGGGTGGGCAGGGGTTTGACACCCCACCCGCGCCGGCGGAGTCGCCCCCCTTACAATTCTGTCTGCCCACCTGAGTGGGGCTGGCTAAATCCGGCCCTGGTTGGGACAGTAGTTGGGACAGTTGTTGGGACAGTAGTTGGGACGGTAGTTGGGATGGTAGTTGGGACAGTTGTTGGGACAGTAGTTGGGACGGTAGTTGGGACAGTTGTTGGGACAGTAGTTGGGACGGTAGTTGGGACAGTAGTTGGGACGGTAGTTGGGACAGTAGTTGGGACAGTAGTTGGGACAGTAGTTGGGACAGTAGTTGGGACAGTAGTTGGGACAGTTGTTGGGACGGTAGTTGGGACGGTAGTTGGGACGGTAGTTGGGACAGTAGTTGGGACAGTTGTTGGGACAGTAGTTGGGACGGTAGTTGGGACAGTAGTTGGGACGGTAGTTGGGACAGTAGTTGGGACAGTAGTTGGGACAGTTGTTGGGACAGTAGTTGGGACAGTAGTTGGGACAGTAGTTGGGACAGTTGTTGGGACGGTAGTTGGGACGGTAGTTGGGACGGTAGTTGGGACAGTTGTTGGGACGGTAGTTGGGACGGTAGTTGGGACGGTAGTTGGGACGGTAGTTGGGACAGTTGTTGGGACGGTAGTTGGGACGGTAGTTGGGACGGTAGTTGGGACGGTAGTTGGGACAGTTGTTGGGACGGTAGTTGGGACGGTAGTTGGGACAGTTGTTGGGACGGTAGTTGGGACAGTTGTTGGGACAGTAGTTGGGACAGTTGTTGGGACGGTAGTTGGGACGGTAGTTGGGACGGTAGTTGGGACAGTTGTTGGGACGGTAGTTGGGACGGTAGTTGGGACGGTAGTTGGGACAGTAGTTGGGACGGTAGTTGGGACAGTTGTTGGGACAGTAGTTGGGACAGTAGTTGGGACAGTAGTTGGGACAGTTGTTGGGACAGTAGTTGGGACAGTAGGTAGGACAGTTGTTGGGACAGTAGTTGGGACAGTAGGTAGGACAGTAGGTAGGACAGTAGGTAGGACAGTAGTTGGGACAGTAGTTGGGACATTAGGTAGGACAGTTGTTGGGACAGTAGTTGGGACAGTAGGTAGGACAGTCGGTAGGACAGGAATTGCCCCACAAGATGCCACAATGACCATTAGAACAATGAACATACAAGCTGCAAACACAGCCAGGCCCTGCAGGACGAGGAAACGCCAGAAGAGAGGACTCATGCGCCACCATGTCTTCTGCTGCGGCTGCACACACACACACACACACACACACACACACACACACACACACACACACACACACACACACACACACACACACACACACACACACACACACACACACACACACACACACACACACACACACACACACACACACACACAGAGAGAGAGAGAGAGAGAGGCAGACAGTGTCAGTGTCTCTTTTTTTCTTTTTCTTTTTTAAGCAAACATTTTTTTTACTCAAATCTTTGCTTAGGGGGTCCCTGGAACAAATAATTTTGAGATGGGGGGTTGGCAGCCAGATACATATCATTTTGAGGTGGTCCTTGACATGAAGAAAGTTTGAGCACCACTGATTTTGAAACATATTATTATTTTTTGTATATTTTGTATACAGTATGTATACTGACTGACTGCGAATCGGTGAAAAACATGCATATTATTTTTAAAATATTCCTTAAAAAAAGAGAAATGAATTTGGGAACTTCTCCTTTGGTTCACCCACTCCTAAGACATGTGAGATGAGATGATGAGATCAGATTCAAGATGTACAGTACAAGTAAAGTACAGTACAGCGAAAAGTATTTTCGCATCTCACCAATAGTGCAAACATGTCAGTAAGGAGGACACATTAAGTACAGTAGTAAAAGCAGATATGGGCTGAGCAGTAATCATTTAAATAAATAAATAAGCATAAAAGAAAATAAGCGATAAAATAATAAAACATTGCAATGTCCATATTGCACGTAGCCCTTATTGCACAAAGTGCTAGACTAAGGTCCAGAGACCATATTCCACAAGTCCAGTGACCATATGAGAATATGGTCCAGAGAACAAAAAAATAAAAAAGTCCATTGTGGGTGTATGGGATTTTTCTCTATCACACTAAACACGGGTGAAATTCACCCCAACACCTGCCTGTAGAACAAAAAGGGATGTGGGCAGGGAAACAAACCTGCCTTCTATATGATGTCATTGAGCATCATGAAGGTACTGAAAGACCTGCCCACCTCAGACATCAGCAACATTATGATGTCACTGAGCATCATGAAGGTACTGAAAGACCCGCCCACCTCAGACATCAGCAACATTATGATGTCACTGAGCATCATGAAGGTACTGAAAGACCCACCCACCTCAGACATCAGCAACATTATGATGTCACTGAGCATTATGAAGGTACTGAAAGACCCACCCACCTCAGACATCAGCAACATTATGATGTCACTGAGCATTATGAAGGTACTGAAAGACCCACCCACCTCAGACATCAGCAACATTATGATGTCATTGAGCATCATGAAGGTACTGAAAGACCCACCCACCTCAGACATCAGCAACATTATGATGTCACTGAGCATTATGAAGGTACTGAAAGACCCACCCACCTCAGACATCAGCAACATTATCTTGCTTAATGTAAGTCGCTCTGGATTAAGAGCGTCTGCTAAATGCCTAAATTGTAAATTGTAAATTATGATGTCACTGAGCATTATGAAGGTACTGAAAGACCCACCCACCTCAGACATTAGCAACATTATGATGTCACTGAGCATCATGAAGGTACTGAAAGACCCACCCACCTCAGACATCAGCAACATTATGATGTCACTGAGCATCATGAAGGTACTGAAAGACCCGCCCACCTCAGACATCAGCAACATTATGATGTCACTGAGCATCATGAAGGTACTGAAAGACCCACCCACCTCAGACATCAGCAACATTATGATGTCACTGAGCATCATGAAGGTACTGAAAGACCCACCCACCTCAGACATCAGCAACATTATGATGAGGGAGGGGAGGGGAGGGGAGGGGAGGGGAGGGGAGGGGAGGGGAGAGCAGAGGAGGGGACAGTTTTTCTATAATAAAGTTTGAGTTAACATTAGTTCAGAACAACAGGCTGTATTAATGCTTACTGCATGCGTGTGTGTGTGTGTGTGTGTGTATGTGTGTGTGTGTGTGTGTGTGTGTGTGTGTGTGTGTGTGTGTGTGTGTGTGTGTGTGTGTGTGTGTGTGTGTGTGTGTGTGTGTGTGTGTGTGTGTGTGTGTGTGTGTGTGCGTGCGCGAGCGTGTGTGTTCACCTTCACTGTCCTGGTCCCCTGTCCTCCCCCGGAATGTCCGGAGGTTCATGCCATCTGCGGCCATCCTGCCCCACACGCCCACGGAGCGATTCCACAGCCCAGTACGGTGCACAGATCTGAACAAATTAACGAATGAATGAATGAATAACAAACAAACAATCAAACAATCAAACAAACAAACAAACAAACAAACAAACACATAAATAAATAAATAAATAAATAAATAAATAAATAAATAAATAAATAAATAAATAAATAAATAAATAAATAAATAAATAAATAAATAAATAAATAAATAAATAAATAAATCTAATGAACGCCAGTCAGTGAGCGCTCAAGGACAAGTGCTTATCGCAGAGAGACAGGGAGTTTCCGACGGTAGCACGGGGGAGGAACACCCGTTGCCAGTCAGAATGAGGGCACTTTTTACGACCACGAAAGTTTAACCTCAATAATAATAATAATAATAATAAGGGTAATAATAATAATAATAATAATAATAATAATAAGGGTAATAATAATAATAATTAAATGCAGCTCAAAGTGCTTTATAGAGCAATAAAGAAATAAAGAAAAGCAAAGGCAACATTAAACAACAACATTAAAATTATAGCAGTGAATTAAAGCAACATACAGTGAAGTCATGGATAACAACAAGGATTTTAAAAGCTAGAGCCACAGAATATCACATTCACTTCAAATGCATTTTACATTTGATGCAGATTTTATATTTGCAACACTTACTTTTAGTTTTAGAGACTTTCGGCGATGGTTGTGGTCGGATCCTGCAGTTCCGTAGTAGGCCTATAGGCTATCAGTCTGTCTGTCTCTCTCTCTCTCTCTCTCTCTCTCTCTCTCTCTCTCTCTTTCTTTCTCTCTCTCTGTCTGCGAGTCACATGAATATGCCAGTCCACCTGCACAATTGTTACGCCCTCTGCACTGTAAGGGCCCACCTCTCTCTCTCTGTGTGTGTGTGTGTGTGTGTGTGTGTGTGTGTGTGTGTGTGTGTGTGTGTGTGTGTGTGTGTGTGTGTGTGTGTGTGTGTGTGTGTGTGTGTGTGTGTGTGTGTGTGTGTGTGCGTGCGTGTGTGTGTGTGTGTTGTGTTGAGACCATGCATGCCTCAGCCATGGCAAAGTACATGATTCTAGTGAAATCTATCTATGTATCTATACTATATCTGATCTATAGAGCAGTGGCTCTCCAAGTGGGGTCCGGGGACCCCTTGAGGGAGTTCCAGGGGGTCCCTAGCTTAATGATCTGTGGGCGACTGTGGCTCAAGAGGTAGAGCAGGTCATCCAATGATCCATGGGTCGGCGGTTCGAATCCCGGCTCCTCCTGTCTACATGTCGAAGTGTCCTTGGGCAAGACACTGAACCCCAAATTGCTCCCGATGTGCTGGTTGGTACCTTGCATGGCTTCCGCCGCAATCGGTGTATGAATGTGTGTGTGTGAATGGGTTAATGTAATGCACAATCTATGTAAAGCGCCTTGGATAAAGGCGCTATATAAATGCACCATTTACCATTTACCATTTGATAGATTGGACCCTTATGGATCTGTAACTCTGAGAGTGTACAAATTTACCCTAATGGTCCATTTGGTTCCATTTGTACACTCTCAAAGTTAAATTAACATTGATTTTACAATATAAATTGGGGTCCCAGAGATAGAAAGGCCATTAAATGGGGGTCCGTAGACTAATGCATGTGAAACTGGCGGCCCTTGAAATGAAAATGGTTGAAAATCACTGCTAGAGCCGTGAAAATCTTTTCTTATGAGGGGTCCTCCTTGGCATAGATTTCAAATGGGGGGTCTAATGATTTTCGGGGTCCTTGACATGAATTACAATTACAATTTACAATTTAGGCATTTAGCAGACGCTCTTAATCCAGCGACATTAAGCAATAACAAAAGCATGGCATACATATATAAAAAGTAGTTATCATGAATCATGCGTAAACTAAGAACGTAACAGTGGAGTATCTATGTAAACTATACATACTATACTATATAATATATTATACATGTGTACTATAAAGTGCTATGACTACATAAAGTGCAATTCTAGAGCTGTCTACGTAACAAGTCTGTTTAAAATACTATCTAAGTCTACATAATGTGCTATCTAAGGGGCTAGGCTAAGGCAAGTGCTACGGGCCATGGTGGAGTCTGAAGAGGTGGGCTTTCAGACTACGGCGGAAGATTGGGAGTGAGGCTGCAGTTCTGACTGTGATGGGAAGTGCATTCCATAGTTTTGGAGCCAGAAGGGAGAAGAGTTTGGGACGTGTGGAGCGTTGTCCCGGCGTTTTTAGTGAAGGTACCTCCAGCTTCCCTGCGTTGGCTGATCTGAGTGCGCGGGAGGGTTTGTAGGGTACGATCATACTTGTGAGATATGGGGGGGCCATGCCTTTGGTTGCTTTGAATGCCAGCATCAGAGTTTTGTATTCTGTGCGGGCAGCGACCGGGAGCCAATGGAGGGAGCGGAGAAGAATGAATGAATGAATGAATGAATGAATGAATGAATGGATGAATGAATAGTTTATTTCGGTGCTGTACATTTACATGGTAAGTTTCATCATTCGCATTTAAGTTTTATAAAGAGGTGGCACTGAAAAGGTCTATAGGCTGAAGCCGAAGCTTATTTTGCCAATAGCCTTTTTTAAAGAAAAGAAACATGAACAAGTTTGAGAACCACTGCTATAGAGCAGGGGTCATCATTTCCATGCATTCTGGCTTTGTGGTGGACACAGACATACAGTACAAAATGAGTGAGTGGACAATACCATCACAGCAACACATACACAGACATACAGTACAAAATGAGTGAGTGGACAATACCATCACAGCAACACATACACAGACATACAGTACAAAATGAGTGAGTGGACAATACCATCACAGCAACACATACACAGACATACAGTACAAAATGAGTGAGTGGACAATACCATCACAGCAACACATACACAGACATACAGTACAAAATGAGTGAGTGGACAATACCATCACAGCAACACATACACAGACATACAGTACAAAATGAGTGAGTGGACAATACCATCACAGCATTGAGCATGTAGGCCTTTATACTTTTCGGGTGGGGAAGGATCAACATATGGAATTACATTACATTACATTACAGTCATTTAGCAGACGCTTTTATCCAAAGCGACTTACAATAAGTGTATTCAACATAGGTAGGGAACAAAAACTACTAATCACCAGAAGTCTTTAGTGCATTTTCTGCAAAAACAAGCAACCAAGAGTATACCTAGCGCTAAGGTAAAAGTGCAATATATCAGCTACCTATTTCCTTAAACAGATGAGACAAAATAGCTAAATCAAATGAGCAATTTGACAATTTGACAACAATAGAAAACAAGCGTTCGTACAACTAGTTAACAACAAGTAGGTCAGGCAGAGAGGAAGGGTAGTGTTTCCTGAAGAGGTGGGTTTTCAACCTGCGGCGAAATATGGGCAGTGACTCTGCTGTCCTAACATCAGGAATGCCAGAACAGGTCAGCTCCATATAGAGATCTAAGGGTTTGAGGGTTGAGGTCAGATGTAGAGTTGCTGGCTGGCTTCATATATGCAGATCTAGGTGAGGATGCAGTCTTCTCCCTGTATGGCTATCCAGGGTTTGATGAGGTCAGTGTCGTGATCTTCATATATGGAGACGGACATATATGGAGCATGTCACGAGGCGTGACGGACTGACAGCCATATATGGTGGTGTGACTGACTGACTGACCAGACAGTGGCCTTGTGGTTAGAGTGTCCGCCCTGAAACTGGGAGGTCAGGGTTCGATCCCCGGCCGAGTCATACCAAAGACTGTAAAAATGGGACCCAATGCCTCCCTGCTTGGCACTCAGCATCAAAGGGTTGGATTGGGGGTCAAATCTACTAATCAAATGATTCCCGAGCGCGGCGCACGCTGCAGCTCACCGCTCCTTGGCTGCGGCTCACCGCTCCAAGAGATGGGTCAAATGCGGAGAAAATTTTTCACTGCGGTAACGTGTGTGACAAATCGTATGACTTTGACTTTGACTTTGACTGACTGAATGACTGACTGACTAACCCTATAGTATTTGTAGTAGTATTATTACATAGGCTATTAGTGGCTCAGGGGTAGAGTGAATGGATGGAAACCGCAAGGTTCCCAGTTTGAACCCGGGCTCCCCCAGAGTTAGTGTCGAAGTGTCCTTGAGCAAGACTCTGAACCCCTAATTGCTCCCGATGTGCTGGTTGGTGCCTTGCATGGTTTCCTCCGCCATTGGTGTGTGTGTGTGTGTGTGTGTGTGTGTGTGTGTGTGTGTGTGTGTGTGTGTGTGTGTGTGTGTGTGTGTGTGTGTGTGTGTGTGTGTGTGTGTGTGTGTGTGTGTGAATGCACAATCTATGCAAAGCGCCTTGGATAAAGGTGCTATATAAATGCACCATTTACCATTATATTATATTAGTATTATATAAAGTTCAGAGTTCTTCTAAGCTCAACTCCATGGACCTTGACCCTCCCACATGGATATATTTAGAAAGTAGCTTGTCCAGTCTTTTGAAGTATGGGAACATTAATGGACATAACTTTATACTTGGCGTTTAACCTCGTGAACCCGGTGCGGCAGCAGCATCCCGATGCTGGGGAGGACGTTCAGTGAAACCATCTGATCTACAAGCTCACCACACGCCACAGCGCTTTGTAGATGAGAGTTACTAGTGTACTGTAGATGGGAAAAAGAACGTGTCAAGTACAGTTGCAAGCAACTCAGGTATGTTTAGTATAGTAGTAGGGTTAAATTAACATTGATTTTTTAATACAAATTGGGGGGTTCCAGAGATAGAAATGCCATTAAATGGGGGTCCGTAGACTAATGCATGTCAAACTGGGAGTCCTTGAATTTAACTCACATCTTTGCTTCTGGGGGTCTCTGGAACAACATATTTTGAGATGGGGGTCGGCGGCCAAATACAGATAATTCTGGGGGTCCTTGACATGAAATAGTTTGAGAACTACTGACATAGAAACATATGTTTTTCAGAAAATTGTCAAGATTTAGAAGACATTTTGTAGAATCTGGTCTCAGGTCTCAATGGGTTAACTGAAGTGATGAATTCAAAGTATTCTGAAGCACCCTAGGGTGCACTTTTTGATAAACCCTATAGTGTAAAAAAGGGACTAGACAGTAGACACGCACGCACGCACGCACGCACGCACGCACGCACGCACGCACGCACGCACGCACGCACGCACGCACGCACCCACCCACACACCCACGCAGACAACCTGTGACCTTGACTCCCATCAGAGCAGAGAGAGAGAGAGAGAGAGAGAGAGAGAGAGAGAGAGAGAGAGGGAACGCCGTGCATATCTCTGAGCAACTTGTCACAGACTAATCCAGCGGTGCCATCCATGGGTGAAGAACATGCTGTCATGTGTCTGTCTGTCTGTATACCTGTCTGTATACCTGTCTGCGTGTGTGTACTAATTTGTTGTAATGCACGTAACTCGAGAAACGTTTGCCTCACCGACTTCTAATTCGACACACGCATTCCACACCGCCGCAGGGAGTGCAGGGCCCGGTATCGAGTCGGTCGGACCCACGGTTCTCCAGAACCACCACAAAAGGCTCTGGTCAGGCTCTGCCAGTGGGCCTAATCACTTCAGCCTAAATCACCTCACCTACGCAATTTCCAATTGATTACTTAACCACTCCACTTTTCACAGTCAGTTTGCACTCTTCACACACAGGCAGACAGACAAATACATAAATGGGTGTTATATGACAACGGGTATTGATACAATCTCCATATACACTATGGGCACAAAAGGGACACAGACAGATAGTTAAAACGGGTGCTATATGACGGGTATTTATTAGGTTCCCAAGTTGCATCGTTCCCAAGTAGGCCAGAGGCCGACGGGCACGTACAGGTCTAGTTGTATTAAACAACGTCGTATTTTTGACCTGAGGTCAGCTTGTGTGGTACCTGGCCTTACTACAGTCCTGACCTGAAGTCAGCTTGTGTGGTACCTGGCCTTACTACAGCCCTGACCTGAAGTCAGCTTGTGTGGTACCTGGCCTTACTACAGTCCTGACCTGAAGTCAGCTTGTGTGGTACCTGGCCTTACTACAGTCCTGATCTGAAGTCAGCTTGTGTGGTACCTGGCCTTACTACAGTCCTGACCTGAAGTCAGCTTGTGTGGTACCTGGCCTTACTACAGCCCTGACCTGAAGTCAGCTTGTGTGGTACCTGGCCTTACTACAGTCCTGACCTGAAGTCAGCTTGTGTGGTACCTGGCCTTACTACAGTCCTGACCTGAAGTCAGCTTGTGTGGTACCTGGCCTTACTACAGTCCTGATCTGAAGTCAGCTTGTGTGGTACCTGGCCTTACAGTACAGTCATGACCTGAAGTCAGCTTGTGTGGTACCTGGCCTTACTACAGTCCTGACCTGAAGTCAGCTTGTGTGGTACCTGGCCTTACTACAGTCCTGACCTGAAGTCAGCTTGTGTGGTACCTGGCCTTACTACAGTCCTGACCTGAAGTCAGCTTGTGTGGTACCTGGCCTTACTACAGTCCTGATCTGAAGTCAGCTTGTGTGGTACCTGGCCTTACAGTACAGTCATGACCTGAAGTCAGCTTGTGTGGTACCTGGCCTTACAGTACAGTCATGACCTGAAGTCAGCTTGTGTGGTACCTGGCCTTACTACAGTCCTGACCTGAAGTCAGCTTGTGTGGTACCTGGCCTTACTACAGTCCTGACCTGAAGTCAGCTTGTGTGGTACCTGGCCTTACTACAGTCCTGACCTGAAGTCAGCTTGTGTGGTACCTGGCCTTACTACAGTCCTGACCTGAAGTCAGCTTGTGTGGTACCTGGCCTTACTACAGTCCTGATCTGAAGTCAGCTTGTGTGGTACCTGGCCTTACAGTACAGTCATGACCTGAAGTCAGCTTGTGTGGTACCTGGCCTTACTACAGTCCTGACCTGAAGTCAGCTTGTGTGGTACCTGGCCTTACTACAGTCCTGACCTGAAGTCAGCTTGTGTGGTACCTGGCCTTACTACAGTCCTGATCTGAAGTCAGCTTGTGTGGTACCTGGCCTTACAGTACAGTCATGACCTGAAGTCAGCTTGTGTGGTACCTGGCCTTACTACAGTCATGGCCTGAAGTCAGCTTGTGTGGTACCTGGCCTTACTACAGTCTTGACCTGAGGTCAGCTTGTGTGGTACAGTACCTGGCCTCACTATACAGTTTTGAACTGAGGTCAGCTTGTTTCTCATGTTTTTTTTGCGAACGCTGACGCGTTTTGGCAAACAGCCTTCTTCAGACTAAAAAGTCAAATTGCATCTGAGCGAGTCTTGCATCTTTTGTTTTGGAGTGCCGTTTTTTCCATTTAATTTTTTTTTACACAGTAGGAGACTGTGGAGTAGGAGTACTGCTTCTAGCACAAGGCTGGCTTAGATGTCCAGGAAACAAAAATGCTGTCACTTGTTTATTTGTCGTGGCGGAAACCTCATGTCCCAAAACTGTTACTTTTTCAGGACTCGCATTCAAACAGCATCAAAAGTAGCAGATCTACAAGCCTCGAAACGGCAGCGTCGCTGCTGCGGTCACGTGTGTTATTGTTCCAGAAACCTCGCCGTACGACGCCCCGAAACTGTTACTTCCCGTTATTCACATTCCAATGTAGCAAAAGTTGCAGATCTACAAGCTCCAAATGTGGCGCTTTGTGCTACTTTTGATGCTTTCGTGTGTGACGCTGTGGTGTGATCATGTAGAATGTTGTGTGACGCTGTGGTGTGATCATGTAGAATGTTGATTTCAGTACGCTGTGGTGTGATCATGTAGAATGTTGATTTCAGTACGCTGTGGTGTGATCATGTAGAATGTTGATTTCACTGTGGTGTGATCATGTAGAATGTTGATTTCACTGTGGTGTGATCATGTAGAATGTTGATTTCACTGTGGTGTGATCATGTAGAATGTTGATTTCACTGTGGTGTGATCATGTAGAATGTTGATTTCACTGTGGTGTGATCATGTAGAATGTTGATTTCACTGTGGTGTGATCATGTAGAATGTTGATTTCACTGTGGTGTGATCATGTAGAATGTTGTGTTCGTGTGTGATGCTGTGGTGTGATCATGTAGAATGTTGTGTTCGTGTGTGATGCTGTGGTGTGATCATGTAGAATGTTGTGTTCGTGTGTGATGCTGTGGTGTGATCATGTAGAATGCTGTGTTCGTGTGTGATGCTGTGGTGTGATCATGTAGAATGTTGTGTTCGTGTGTGATGCTGTGGTGTGATCATGTAGAATGCTGTGTTCGTGTGTGACGCTGGTGTGATCATGTAGAATGTTGTGTTCGTGTGTGACGCTGGTGTGATCATGTAGAATGTTGTGTTCGTGTGTGACGCTGGTGTGATCATGTAGAATGTTGTGTTCGTGTGTGACGCTGGTGTGATCATGTAGAATGTTGTGTTCGTGTGTGACGCTGGTGTGATCATGTAGAATGCTGTGTTCGTGTGTGACGCTGGTGTGATCATGTAGAATGCTGTGTTCGTGTGTGACGCTGGTGTGATCATGTAGAATGCTGTGTTCGTGTGTGACGCTGGTGTGATCATGTAGAATGCTGTGTTCGTGTGTGACGCTGGTGTGATCATGTAGAATGCTGTGTTCGTGTGTGACGCTGGTGTGATCATGTAGAATGTTGTGTTCGTGTGTGACGCTGGTGTGATCATGTAGAATGCTGTGTTCGTGTGTGACGCTGGTGTGATCATGTAGAATGTTGTGTTCGTGTGTGACGCTGTGGTGTGATCATGTAGAATGTTGATTTCAGGCGAAGAACATGAAACGTTTGACTATAGTAATGGAGATAAGAGGTAGTCTCTGCCCGACAATGGAGATAAGCTCGCTGGCTGTGTTCCAGTCTTCTCTCTCTCTCTGCGTGCGTGCGTGCGTGCGTGCGTGCGTGCGTGCGTGCGTGCGTGCGTGCGTGCGTGCGTGCATGCGTGCGTGGGTGCCTGTCCTCAGAGCACAAACTGTCACATTGATCAGCTACTGTGTTGTTTTCCACTGCCTGTCTGTCTGTCTGTCTGTCTGTCTGTCTGTCTGTCTGTCTGTCTGTCTGTCTGTACGTACGTACAGAAGACATGTGTGACTGGTTTCAACGCTATAATGTAAGCTTTCAAATGAGGTTGTTTATTAAAGTCGGAACATACTTGAAGAAGATGCAAATCTTGTTTAACCATAACAATTATTGTCAAAGCACTGAAAACAGCTTTCAAAGATTTCACACATTCGGGGCCTGTGAGTCAGTCAGCGTGTGAGTCAACCTGCTCACATTGTCTAATGTTTCTAAAGAAGATGGACATATTGGAAATATTACATTTGAGTGTGGTGTCATAACCTTAATATTGATAGGCACAGTGACTATCAAGAAAAAAAAAGGTTGCCGACCAGTGACCACTGCTTAGTTTTAACCCATTCTAGTGTACGGGAACCCCTTTTGGTGTTTAAAGCATTCTGTTATACTTTAGCTATTGAAAAATAGCAAATCTACAAGCTCATAGCGTGCCACCGAGTGGCGCGCTACGAGCTTGTAGGTCTGCTATTTTTGAAAAATCGAAGAACCACTGACATAGAAACATAGCTTTTTCAGAAAACTGTCAGGATGTAGAAGACATTTATAGAATCTGATCTCAGGTCAAAATGGGTTAATACATAAAGTAATCCTAGACATGTTTAATGTACTTTTATCATGTAAAGTCAGTGAATTGAATGAGACAATGTAGTCTCTATAGACAGACTGCAGATGTACAGTATGTACAGTATCACAACATGGGTGCTCTTTACAATTCATGGCAGTTAGTATTGAAAATGACTCCAGTAAATCATCATCGTACCAGGAAGCTATGCGGGATCCTGACCGAGATTTTGATTTAGTCTTAGTCCTATTTAGTCTTCTGAAATTGAGTCGACTAAATATCAAAATCTTAGTATTTTAGTCTTAGTGAGAAAAAATAACACTGGTCAATCATATATAAAAAGGAGAAGAGGGGTCCCATCGGGACACTCTAGAGCACACTCTAGAGCAAGGATTCATTTAAAAAGCCTTTATTAACTAAACAGGGCTATATTGTACAAATCTATGGACTTTTTTGTATGTATAAAACCTAGATTTGATATGATTAAATTCACACAGAGAGATACTTGCAGAATATTTAGAGAAAGCATGATAGGACAAATATCTTTATGCATTTTGTGTGTGGTTTATACTATTTTGAACAGTTTTCTGTTCCCAAGAAGTAAATGTGATATTGTTTTATTAATGTTCTTGATGTCTTATCTTGTATAACTGGGATGAGTCTCATGACAAAGATACGAAAATAAAAATTAATTAATTAAATTAATACAGTATGACAGAAGGTGCAGTCGCCCTATTTGCAAATATGGTCCCGTTTGAAAACAGTTCAGACACCACTGCTGCTGCTCTGATACTATCACTTTTTTCATTGTGATAAATAATTAACTTAAAACAAAACATTTTAATAATTAAGAAGTAGTGAAAATAAAAGCTTGTGAGCGGCTATTTTCAGTGGTTTAATTGGGTCCCAGAGGGACAAAAAAATGAATGAATTCGTTTTCATTGTGCATGATACCAATACATGATTAGCAGCTTCAAATATACTTAATGTAATGTCCACTACAGCTAATATTATAGTTTATTATAATGACTATCTGAAAGTGCTTCACAATAGAGACACTCTGAAATGATGACACCAGTAAACACATGGATTATATTGATTTCATGCTCTTTTATTGTGGAGACTCGGTACAAGTCAGCGAGAGTTGAATCACACATTCTACTCAACAAGGACATGTTTATGCATGGCGTACACACACAGAACGGAATGTGCGAGAACATGCATAGTCACCCCACTGAGTTTGCCCATAGTTTGTCAACACACAGTTTGCACTTGCACCTTCATTTGGTTGACTACTATGCCAGTCGGTGTAGTTCACATCGGAGCCATCAGACCAATTCCATCCACCCTCGAAGAAGAGGTCATGCAGTCCAATCCAGGTCACTATGCTCGGTGGCTTATAGTTCTGGATCAGTGCACGGACAAAGGTGTTCTCCTCCTCGCTGTGGATGGACACCAGGTGGGCACCTTCAGACTGGCAGTTCTTCTCTGCGTTGTGCCAGCTCAGGTCTAAAGCTACGTACTGGTAACAGCGACCGTTGAAGATGAACCAGAACGTTGGACAGCTCCCACGCTCAAGCTTCACCTCCTCAGCCAAGGGACTGGTGTGCACGGTGCCTACACACACGCACGCACGCACGCACGCACGCACACACACACACACACACACACACACACACACACACACACACACACACACACACACACACACACACACACACACACACACACACACACAGAAAGATGTCAAATGAGTCATAGAAGAAGCATTTTTTGGCCAAAATTATTAAAATAATCATATATTTGAACTGGGGACCCAGTTCTGACAAGCACTTAATTTTAGGCATTAGATTTAGTTTGACTCGGTTCCAAAGATACATGTTGTGAAAATAGCCGATCTACAAGAACAATTCTATTACCTAGTGCCATGAGGCCCAGCAAGCACAGGAGTTGAGGACTCGGCAGCATGTCAGCCTGAGGTGGTCTCTGTGTCCGTGGAGATTGGGCGTCGGGGTCTTCTAGAAGGGTGTGTGTCCGTGGAGATTGGGTGTCGGGGTCTTCTAGAAGGGTGTGTGTCCGTGGAGATCGGCTCGGGGGTCTCCTTGAAGGGTGCTGTGTTGCTGTCTGGGTCTGACTTTTTATGTGCTCCAACCGAGGGTGTTTTCACCGCTGGCATCATTTGATTGGTCGTAACACATTAGCAGGTGTGTAGTTCACACACAGTTCCATGATGTCAGGAGAAAACCTCATATGTCCAAAACTGTTGCTTTTCACCATTAAGATTCTAATTCAGCAAAAATAGCAGATCTGCAATGTGACGCGGTTTGAGCTTGTATATCTGCTATCGTTTTTGCTACTGTTGTGTGGCGCTGTAGTATGATCAGAAGCTAATTTATGGGAAAATGAATAAATAAAAAGTAAATAAAATGTGGAGATATGAGGATTCTGCCCAACAGCAACGCGCAGAATCCTCGTTTGACCCACCTTTACACACACACACACACACACACACACACACACACACACACACACACACACACACACACACACACACACACACACACACACACACACACACACACACACACACACACACACCTCAAACAGAGAGAGAGGGAGAGAGAGAGCGAGAGAGAGAGAGAGGTACGGTGGGTGCATGGGGTGAGATGATGCAATACATTCTTCAACTGGAGTTTACTGTATTCATGTCACATTTAATACATAAAGTAATCCTAGACATGTTTAATGTACTTTTATCATGTAGAGTCAGTGTATTAATGTACTTTTATCATGTAGAGTCAGTGTATTAATGTACTTTTATCATGTAGAGTCAGTGTATTAATGTACTTTTATCATGTAGAGTCAGTGTATTAATGTACTTTTATCATGTAGAGTCGGTGTATTAATGTACTTTTATCATGTAGAGTCAGTGTATTAATGTACTTTTATCATGTAGAGTCGGTGTATTAATGTACTTTTATCATGTAGAGTCAGTGTATTAATGTACTTTTATCATGTAGAGTCAGTGTATTAATGTACTTTTATCATGTAGAGTCAGTTTATTAATGTACTTTTATCATGTAGAGTCAGTGTATTAATGTACTTTTATCATGTAGAGTCAGTGTATTAATGTACTTTTATCATGTAGAGTCAGTGTATTAATGTACTTTTATCATGTAGAGTCAGTGTGTTAATGTACTTTTATCATGTAGAGTCAGTGTATTAATGTACTTTTATCATGTAGAGTCAGTGTATTAATGTACTTTTATCATGTAGAGTCAGTGTATTAATGTACTTTTATCATGTAGAGTCAGTGTATTAATGTACTTTTATCTTGTAGAGTCAGTGTATTAATGTACTTTTATCATGTAGAGTCAGTGTATTAATGTACTTTTATCATGTAGAGTCAGTGTATTAATGTACTTTTATCATGTAGAGTCGGTGTATTAATGTACTTTTATCATGTAGAGTCAGTGTATTAATGTACTTTTATCATGTAGAGTCAGTGTATTAATGTACTTTTATCATGTAGAGTCAGTGTATTAATGTACTTTTATCTTGTAGAGTCAGTGTATTAATGTACTTTTATCATGTAGAGTCAGTGTATTAATGTACTTTTATCATGTAGAGTCAGTGTATTAATGTACTTTTATCATGTAGAGTCAGTGTATTAATGTACTTTTATCATGTAGAGTCAGTGTATTAATGTACTTTTATCATGTAGAGTCAGTGTATTAATGTACTTTTATCATGTAGAGTCAGTGTATTAATGTACTTTTATCATGTAGAGTCAGTGTATTAATGTACTTTTATCATGTAGAGTCAGTGTATTAATGTACTTTTATCATGTAAAGTCAGTGTATTAATGTACTTTTATCATGTAGAGTCGGTGTATTAATGTACTTTTATCATGTAGTCGGTGTATTAATGTACTTGTATCATGTAGAGTCAGTGTATTAATGTACTTTTATCATGTATAGTTAGTGTATTAATGTACTTTTATCATGTAGAGTCAGTGTATTAATGTACTTTTATCTTGTAGAGTCAGTGTATTAATGTACTTTTATCATGTAGAGTCAGTGTATTAATGTACTTTTATCTTGTAGAGTCAGTGTATTAATGTACTTTTATCATGTAGAGTCAGTGTATTAATGTACTTTTATCATGTAGAGTCAGTGTATTAATGTACTTTTATCATGTAGAGTCAGTGTATTAATGTACTTTTATCATGTAGAGTCAGTGTATTAATGTACTTTTATCATGTAGAGTCAGTGTATTAATGTACTTTTATCATGTAGAGTCAGTGTATTAATGTACTTTTATCATGTAGAGTCAGTGTATTAATGTACTTTTATCATGTAAAGTCAGTGTATTAATGTACTTTTATCATGTAGAGTCGGTGTATTAATGTACTTTTATCATGTAGTCGGTGTATTAATGTACTTTTATCATGTAGAGTCAGTGTATTAATGTACTTTTATCATGTATAGTTAGTGTATTAATGTACTTTTATCATGTAGAGTCAGTGTATTAATGTACTTTTATCATGTAGAGTCAGTGTATTAATGTACTTTTATCATGTAGAGTCAGTGTATTAATGTACTTTTATCTTGTAGAGTCAGTGTATTAATGTACTTTTATCATGTAGAGTCAGTGTATTAATGTACTTTTATCATGTAGAGTCAGTGTATTAATGTACTTTTATCATGTAGAGTCAGTGTATTAATGTACTTTTATCATGTAGAGTCAGTGTATTAATGTACTTTTATCATGTAGTCAGTGTATTAATGTACTTTTATCATGTAGAGTCAGTGTATTAATGTACTTTTATCATGTAGAGTCAGTGTATTAATGTACTTTTATCATGTAGAGTCAGTGTAAGTCAGTGAATTGAATGAGACAATGTAGTCTCTATAGAGACAGACTGTAGATGCACACAATGTAGGCCTACAGTATCACACAACAGCCCTGGGGTGCACAGGGGGTCGTCCAAATGATTGTGGGGGGGTCCCCTTATCGTATTAATGTGCAACATTGTTTTCTCACTCAAGAAGTAAACAAACCAACAAAGTGCATACAGGCCAGGGTATCTTCACATTTAAGGACTTCGTAAATACCTCAATGAAAAGGAAATAAAGATTAAACCAATAGTAAGACCATTGCTAGGTTACATCAAAAGTACCAGACAAACTCTACCATAAAACATGGTCAAACGTTGGCCAAAGTGTCACATTACCTAAGAAAGAGGCAAACATTTTGGAATGTGCATATAAATAAAAAGCTACAATATATTGATCTGTTGTTGATTAACCCATTAAGCCCCCCCCCCCAACGGCGCACGCACACACACACACACACACACACACACACACACACACACACACACACACACACACACACACACACACACACACACACACACACACACACACACACACACACACACACACACACACACACACACACACTGCCGCTGGCATCATTTGATTGGTCGTGACACATTAGCAGGTGTGTAGTTCACACACAGTTGCAGTTCCATGATGTCAGGAGAAAACCTCATATGTCCAAAACTGTTGCTTTTCACCATTATTAAGATTCTAATTCAGCAAAAATAGCAGATCTACAATGTGACGCGGTTTGAGCTTGTATATCTGCTATCTTCTTTGCTACTGTTGTGTGGTGTTGTAGTATGATCAGAAGCTAATTTATGGGAAAATGAATAAATAAAAAGTAAATAAAATGTGGAGATATGAGGATTCTGCCCAACAGCAACCGGCAGAATCCTCGTTTGACCCACCTTTACACACACACACACGCACGCGCACGCGCACGCGCACGCGCACGCACACGCACACACACACACACACACACACACACACACACACACACACACACACACACCTCAGAGAGAGAGAGAGAGAGGTAGGGAGGGTGCATGGGGTGAGATGATGCAATACATTCTTCAACTGGAGTTTACTGTATTCATGTCACATTTAATACATAAAGTAATCCTAGACATGTTTAATGTACTTTTATCATGTAGAGTCAGTGTATTAATGTACTTGTATCATGTAGAGTCGGTGTATTAATGTACTTTTATCATGTAGAGTCAGTGTATTAATGTACTTGTATCATGTAGAGTCAGTGTATTAATGTACTTTTATCATGTAGAGTCAGTGTATTAATGTACTTTTATCATGTAGAGTCAGTGTATTAATGTACTTTTATCATGTAGAGTCAGTGTATCAATGTACTTTTATCATGTAGAGTCGGTGTATTAATGTACTTTTATCATGTAGAGTCGGTGTATTAATGTACTTTTATCATGTAGAGTCAGTGTATTAATGTACTTTTATCATGTAGAGTCGGTGTATTAATGTACTTTTATCATGTAGAGTCAGTGTATTAATGTACTTTTATCATGTAGAGTCAGTGTATTAATGTACTTTTATCATGTAGAGTCAGTGTATTAATGTACTTTTATCACGTAGAGTCAGTGTATTAATGTACTTTTATCACGTAGAGTCAGTGTATTAATGTACTTTTATCACGTAGAGTCAGTGTATTAATGTACTTTTATCATGTAGAGTCAGTGTATTAATGTACTTTTATCATGTAGAGTCAGTGTATTAATGTACTTTTATCATGTAGAGTCAGTGTATTAATGTACTTTTATCATGTAGAGTCAGTGTATTAATGTACTTTTATCATGTAGAGTCAGTGTATTAATGTACTTGTATCATGTAGAGTCAGTGTATTAATGTACTTTTATCATGTAGAGTCAGTGTATTAATGTACTTTTATCATGTAGAGTCAGTGTATTAATGTACTTTTATCATGTAGAGTCAGTGTATTAATGTACTTTTATCATGTAGTGTCAGTGTATTAATGTACTTTTATCATGTAGAGTCAGTGTATTAATGTACTTTTATCATGTAGAGTCAGTGTATTAATGTACTTTTATCATGTAGAGTCAGTGTATTAATGTACTTTTATCATGTAGAGTCAGTGTATTAATGTACTTTTATCATGTAGAGTCAGTGTATTAATGTACTTTTATCATGTAGAGTCAGTGTATTAATGTACTTTTATCATGTAGAGTCAGTGTATTAATGTACTTTTATCATGTAGAGTCAGTGTATTAATGTACTTTTATCATGTAGAGTCAGTGTATTAATGTACTTTTATCATGTAGTCAGTGTATTAATGTACTTTTATCATGTAGAGTCGGTGAATTAATGTACTTTTATCATGTAGAGTCAGTGTATTAATGTACTTTTATCATGTAGAGTCAGTGTATTAATGTACTTTTATCATGTAGAGTCAGTGTATTAATGTACTTTTATCATGTAGAGTCAGTGTATTAATGTACTTTTATCATGTAGAGTCGGTGTATTAATGTACTTTTATCATGTAGAGTCGGTGTATTAATGTACTTTTATCATGTAGAGTCAGTGTATTAATGTACTTTTATCATGTAGAGTCGGTGTATTAATGTACTTTTATCATGTAGAGTCAGTGTATTAATGTACTTTTATCATGTAGAGTCAGTGTATTAATGTACTTTTATCATGTAGAGTCAGTGTATTAATGTACTTTTATCATGTAGAGTCAGTGTATTAATGTACTTTTATCATGTAGAGTCGGTGAATTAATGTACTTTTATCATGTAGAGTCAGTGTATTAATGTACTTTTATCATGTAGAGTCAGTGTATTAATGTACTTTTATCATGTAGAGTCAGTGTATTAATGTACTTTTATCATGTAGAGTCAGTGTATTAATGTACTTTTATCATGTAGAGTCAGTGTATTAATGTACTTTTATCATGTAGAGTCGGTGTATTAATGTACTTTTATCATGTAGAGTCAGTGTATTAATGTACTTTTATCATGTAGAGTCAGTGTATTAATGTACTTTTATCATGTAGAGTCAGTGTATTAATGTACTTTTATCATGTAGAGTCGGTGTATTAATGTACTTTTATCATGTAGAGTCAGTGTATTAATGTACTTTTATCATGTAGAGTCAGTGTATTAATGTACTTTTATCATGTAGAGTCAGTGTATTAATGTACTTGTATCATGTAGAGTCGGTGTATTAATGTACTTTTATCATGTAGAGTCAGTGTATTAATGTACTTTTATCATGTAGAGTCAGTGTATTAATGTACTTGTATCATGTAGAGTCGGTGTATTAATGTACTTTTATCATGTAGAGTCAGTGTATTAATGTACTTTTATCATGTAGAGTCAGTGTATTAATGTACTTTTATCATGTAGAGTCAGTGTATTAATGTACTTTTATCATGTAGAGTCAGTGTATTAATGTACTTTTATCATGTAGAGTCAGTGTATTAATGTACTTTTATCATGTAGAGTCAGTGTATTAATGTACTTTTATCATGTAGAGTCAGTGTATTAATGTACTTTTATCTTGTAGAGTCAGTGTATTAATGTACTTTTATCATGTAGAGTCAGTGTATTAATGTACTTTTATCATGTAGAGTCAGTGTATTAATGTACTTTTATCATGTAGAGTCAGTGTATTAATGTACTTTTATCATGTAGAGTCAGTGTATTAATGTACTTTTATCATGTAGTCAGTGTATTAATGTACTTTTATCATGTAGTCAGTGTATTAATGTACTTTTATCATGTAGTCAGTGTATTAATGTACTTTTATCATGTAGAGTCAGTGTATTAATGTACTTTTATCATGTAGAGTCAGTGTATTAATGTACTTTTATCATGTAGAGTCAGTGTATTAATGTACTTTTATCATGTATAGTCAGTGTATTAATGTACTTTTATCATGTAGAGTCAGGGTATTAATGTACCTTTATCATGTAGAGTCAGTGTATTAATGTACTTTTATCATGTAGAGTCAGTGTATTAATGTACTTTTATCATCTAGAGTCAGTGTATTAATGTACTTTTATCATGTAGAGTCAGTGTATTAATGTACCTTTATCATGTAGAGTCAGTGTATTAATGTACTTTTATCATGTAGAGTCAGTGTATTAATGTACTTTTATCATGTAGAGTCAGTGTATTAATGTACTTTTATCATGTAGAGTCGGTGTATTAATGTACTTTTATCATGTAGAGTCAGTGTATTAATGTACTTTTTATCATGTAGAGTCAGTGTATTAATGTACTTTTATCATGTAGAGTCAGTGTATTAATGTACTTTTATCATGTAGAGTCAGTGTATTAATGTACTTTTATCATGTAGAGTCAGTGTATTAATGTACCTTTATCATGTAGAGTCAGTGTATTAATGTACTTTTATCATGTAGAGTCAGTGTATTAATGTACTTTTATCATGTAGAGTCAGTGTATTAATGTACTTTTATCATGTAGAGTCAGTGTATTAATGTACTTTTATCATGTAGAGTCAGTGTATTAATGTACTTTTATCATGTAGAGTCAGTGTATTAATGTACTTTTATCATGTAGAGTCAGTGTATTAATGTACTTTTATCATGTAGAGTCAGTGTATTAATGTACTTGTATCATGTAGAGTCAGTGTATTAATGTACTTTTATCATGTAGAGTCAGTGTATTAATGTACTTTTATCATGTAGAGTCAGTGTATTAATGTACTTTTATCTTGTAGAGTCAGTGTATTAATGTACTTTTATCATGTAGAGTCAGTGTATTAATGTACTTTTATCATGTAGAGTCAGTGTATTAATGTACTTTTATCATGTAGAGTCAGTGTATTAATGTACTTTTATCATGTAGAGTCAGTGTATTAATGTACTTTTATCATGTAGAGTCAGTGTATTAATGTACTTTTATCATGTAGAGTCAGTGTATTAATGTACTTTTATCATGTAGAGTCAGTGTATTAATGTACTTTTATCATGTAGAGTCAGGGTATTAATGTACTTTTATCATGTAGAGTCAGTGTATTAATGTACTTGTATCTTGTAGAGTCAGTGTATTAATGTACTTTTATCATGTAGAGTCAGTGTATTAATGTACTTGTATCTTGTAGAGTCAGTGTATTAATGTACTTTTATCATGTAGAGTCAGTGTATTAATGTACTTTTATCTTGTAGAGTCAGTGTATTAATGTACTTTTATCATGTAGAGTCAGTGTATTAATGTACTTTTATCTTGTAGAGTCAGTGTATTAATGTACTTTTATCTTGTAGAGTCAGTGTATTAATGTACTTTTATCATGTAGAGTCAGTGTATTAATGTACTTTTATCTTGTAGAGTCAGTGTATTAATGTACTTTTATCATGTAGAGTCAGTGTATTAATGTACTTTTATCATGTAGAGTCAGTGTATTAATGTACTTTTATCATGTAGAGTCAGTGTATTAATGTACTTTTATCATGTAGAGTCAGTGTATTAATGTACCTTTTATCATGTAGAGTCAGTGTATTAATGTACTTTTATCATGTAGAGTCAGTGTATTAATGTACTTTTATCATGTAGAGTCAGTGTATTAATGTACTTTTATCATGTAGAGTCAGTGTATTAATGTACTTTTATCATGTAGAGTCAGTGTATTAATGTACTTTTATCATGTAGAGTCAGTGTATTAATGTACTTTTATCATGTAGAGTCAGTGTATTAATGTACTTTTATCATGTAGAGTCAGTGTATTAATGTACTTGTATCATGTAGAGTCAGTGTATTAATGTACTTTTATCATGTAGAGTCAGTGTATTAATGTACTTTTATCATGTAGAGTCAGTGTATTAATGTACTTTTATCTTGTAGAGTCAGTGTATTAATGTACTTTTATCATGTAGAGTCAGTGTATTAATGTACTTTTATCATGTAGAGTCAGTCGTATTAATGTACTTTTATCATGTAGAGTCAGTGTATTAATGTACTTTTATCATGTAGAGTCAGTGTATTAATGTACTTTTATCATGTAGAGTCAGTGTATTAATGTACTTTTATCATGTAGAGTCAGTGTATTAATGTACTTTTATCATGTAGAGTCAGTGTATTAATGTACTTTTATCATGTAGAGTCAGGGTATTAATGTACTTTTATCATGTAGAGTCAGTGTATTAATGTACTTGTATCTTGTAGAGTCAGTGTATTAATGTACTTTTATCATGTAGAGTCAGTGTATTAATGTACTTGTATCTTGTAGAGTCAGTGTATTAATGTACTTTTATCATGTAGAGTCAGTGTATTAATGTACTTTTATCTTGTAGAGTCAGTGTATTAATGTACTTTTATCATGTAGAGTCAGTGTATTAATGTACTTTTATCTTGTAGAGTCAGTGTATTAATGTACTTTTATCTTGTAGAGTCAGTGTATTAATGTACTTTTATCATGTAGAGTCAGTGTATTAATGTACTTTTATCTTGTAGAGTCAGTGTATTAATGTACTTTTATCATGTAGAGTCAGTGTATTAATGTACTTTTATCATGTAGAGTCAGGTATTAATGTACTTTTATCATGTAGAGTCAGTGTATTAATGTACTTTTATCATGTAGAGTCAGTGTATTAATGTACTTTTATCATGTAGAGTCAGTGTATTAATGTACTTTTATCATGTAGAGTCAGTGTATTAATGTACTTTTATCATGTAGAGTCAGTGTATTAATGTACCTTTATCATGTAGAGTCAGTGTATTAATGTACTTTTATCATGTAGAGTCAGTGTATTAATGTACTTTTATCATGTAGAGTCAGTGTATTAATGTACTTTTATCATGTAGAGTCAGTGTATTAATGTACTTTTATCATGTAGAGTCAGTGTATTAATGTACTTTTATCATGTAGAGTCAGTGTATTAATGTACTTTTATCATGTAGAGTCAGTGTATTAATGTACTTTTATCATGTAGAGTCAGTGTATTAATGTACTTGTATCATGTAGAGTCAGTGTATTAATGTACTTTTATCATGTAGAGTCAGTGTATTAATGTACTTTTATCATGTAGAGTCAGTGTATTAATGTACTTTTATCTTGTAGAGTCAGTGTATTAATGTACTTTTATCATGTAGAGTCAGTGTATTAATGTACTTTTATCATGTAGAGTCAGTGTATTAATGTACTTTTATCATGTAGAGTCAGTGTATTAATGTACTTTTATCATGTAGAGTCAGTGTATTAATGTACTTTTATCATGTAGAGTCAGTGTATTAATGTACTTTTATCATGTAGAGTCAGTGTATTAATGTACTTTTATCATGTAGAGTCAGTGTATTAATGTACTTTTATCATGTAGAGTCAGGGTATTAATGTACTTTTATCATGTAGAGTCAGTGTATTAATGTACTTTGATCATGTAGAGTCAGTGTATTAATGTACTTTTATCATGTAGAGTCAGTGTATTTAATGTACTTTTATCATGTAGAGTCAGTGTATTAATGTACTTTTATCATGTAGAGTCAGTGTATTAATGTACTTTTATCATGTAGAGTCAGTGTATTAATGTACTTTTATCATGTAGAGTCAGTGTATTAATGTACTTTTATCATGTAGAGTCAGTGTATTAATGTACTTTTATCATGTAGAGTCAGTGTATTAATGTACTTTTATCATGTAGAGTCAGTGTATTAATGTACCTTTATCATGTAGAGTCAGTGTATTAATGTACTTTTATCATGTAGAGTCAGTGTATTAATGTACTTTTATCATGTAGAGTCAGTGTATTAATGTACTTTTATCATGTAGAGTCAGTGTATTAATGTACTTTTATCATGTAGAGTCAGTGTATTAATGTACTTTTATCATGTAGAGTCAGTGTATTAATGTACTTTTATCATGTAGAGTCAGTGTATTAATGTACTTTTATCATGTAGAGTCAGTGTATTAATGTACTTGTATCATGTAGAGTCAGTGTATTAATGTACTTTTATCATGTAGAGTCAGTGTATTAATGTACTTTTATCATGTAGAGTCAGTGTATTAATGTACTTTTATCTTGTAGAGTCAGTGTATTAATGTACTTTTATCATGTAGAGTCAGTGTATTAATGTACTTTTATCATGTAGAGTCAGTGTATTAATGTACTTTTATCATGTAGAGTCAGTGTATTAATGTACTTTTATCATGTAGAGTCAGTGTATTAATGTACTTTTATCATGTAGAGTCAGTGTATTAATGTACTTTTATCATGTAGAGTCAGTGTATTAATGTACTTTTATCATGTAGAGTCAGTGTATTAATGTACTTTTATCATGTAGAGTCAGGGTATTAATGTACTTTTATCATGTAGAGTCAGTGTATTAATGTACTTTGATCATGTAGAGTCAGTGTATTAATGTACTTTTATCATGTAGAGTCAGTGTATTAATGTACTTTTATCATGTAGAGTCAGTGTATTAATGTACTTTTATCATGTAGAGTCAGTGTATTAATGTACTTTTATCATGTAGAGTCAGTGTATTAATGTACTTTTATCATGTAGAGTCAGTGTATTAATGTACTTTTATCATGTAGAGTCAGTGTATTAATGTACTTTTATCATGTAGAGTCAGTGTATTAATGTACTTTTATCATGTAGAGTCAGTGTATTAATGTACTTTTATCATGTAGAGTCAGTGTATTAATGTACTTTTATCACGTAGAGTCAGTGTATTAATGTACTTTTATCACGTAGAGTCAGTGTAAGTCAGTGAATTGAATGAGACAATGTAGTCTCTATAGAGACAGACTGTAGATGCACACAATGTAGGCCTACAGTATCACACAACAGCCCTGGGGTGCACAGGGGGTCGTCCAAATGATTGTGGGGGGGTCCCCTTATCGTATTAATGTGCAACATTGTTTTCTCACTCAAGAAGTAAACAAACCAACAAAGTGCATACAGGCCAGGGTATCTTCACATTTAAGGACTTCGTAAATACCTCAATGAAAAGGAAATAAAGATTAAACCAATAGTAAGACCATTGTTAGGTTACATCAAAAGTACCAGACAAACTCTACCATAAAACATGGTCAAACGTTGGCCAAAGTGTCACATTACCTAAGAAAGAGGCAAACATTTTGGAATGTGCATATAAATAAAAAGCTACATTATATTGATCTGTTGTTGATTAACCCATTAACCCCCCCCCCCCCCCCACGGCGCGCACACACACACACACACACACACACACACACACACACACACACACACACACACACACACACACACACACACACACACACACACACACACACACACACACACACACATTAATGTACTTTTATCATGTAGAGTCAGTGTAAGTCAGTGAATTGAATGAGACAATGTAGTCTCTATAGAGCGTCGCAGTCCCGCCTCCTACCCTGGACCAGGAAATGAAACCCAATGCATTATTCTCATAGACATTTCTTAAAGTATTTATTTAAAGACGGTTACGCCGCGGACAAAGCCAACTCGAGTCGTGACAACTCATGACAACACAAACAATATTTTGGACCAAACAAATAATTACAAAGAAGAAAAACAACAAAAAAAGTGTTGTAACCTGCCGTTTTTTTCTTCTTTCTAATTATTTGTTTGGTCCAAAATATTGTTTGTGTTGTCATGAGTTGTCACGACTCGAGTTGGCTTTGTCCGCGGCGTAACCGTCTTTAAATAAATACTTTAAGAAATGTCTATGAGAATAATGCATTGGGTTTCATTTCCTGGTCCAGGGTAGGAGGCGGGACTGCGACGCTCTATAGAGACAGACTGTAGATGCACACAATGTAGGTCTACAGTATAGTCACACAACAAGTGACAACATGGTGCTCTTTACAATTCATGGCAGTTAAAGTATTGAAAATTACTCCAGTAAATCATCATCGTACCAGGAAGCTATGCGGCTAATCCCAAAAGAAAATTGACAGCTCATACATCCAAACAGAAAAAGTCCAAATCTGAATGCATTAAACAACATTAAACAATGTTAAATGACAACTTTGTGATTCTTTTCAAATTTCAACCAAGGTTCATATGTTTGAGGTTGTTCTTAGAGAATGTTAAAGATTCAGGGGAATTCGAACAAGTGTCTACATATGACTTTAATTACAAAATGTTATGCCGATTTCTTTATTATTTACTATGGTCCTACCAGACCCCAGTAAATTATCTTTATTATTTACTATGGTCCTACCAGACCCCAGTAAATTATCTTTATTATTTACTATGGTCCTACCAGACCCCAGTAAATTATCTTTATTATTTACTATGGTCCTACCAGACCCCAGTAAATTATCTTTATTATTTACTATGGTCCTACCAGACCCCAGTAAATTATCTTTATTATTTACTATGGTCCTACCAGACCCCAGTAAATTATCTTTATTATTTACTATGGTCCTACCAGACCCCAGTAAATTATCTTTATTATTTACTATGGTCCTACCAGACCCCAGTAAATTATCTTTATTATTTACTATGGTCCTACCAGACCCCAGTAAATTACAAACTGCCATATTGAGCCTATAACACACAGTATGGCATGGCATCCCCTATAATATCTGGCCTTGACAGCCCATATACATCAAAACAGAAAAGTACTCACTTGGCCACTCACTGTATGTGACCTGACCTCTGTGTGTGTGAGAGAGCGAGAGAGACTTCTAAAAGTAGTCCAAGTTGTCCAACATTTCCCTCTAGTGGTTGTGCAAGGTAACAACAGGATTGAAACCACAGTTTCCACATTCAGTTCTTATAGTTTTGTAGGTATTTACATTTGTAAGGAATCCATTCGATTCATTTTCCTTAGATTTTGATTTAGTAATAGTCCTATTGTCTTCTGAAATTGAGTCGACTAAATATCAAAATCTTACTATTTTAGTCTTAGTAAAAAAAAAGAGCACTGGTCAATAATATAAAAAGGAGAAGAGGGGTCCCATCGGGACAGGCTTCAAGCACACAAGGATTCATTTAAAAATCCTTTATTAACTAAACAGGGCTATATTGTAGTACAAATATATGGACTATGGAAGTGTTGAGTCAAAACTGAGAAATGGACCAAAACATATAGTCAGCATGACATCTCAGACCTCAGAAACTACATCTCCCAGAGTGCAGCAGCAAGATGGCTGCTCGTTACCTGATTAGGAGCTCCTGAAAAGGAATGGAGGTTCACTCATTCTCTCAAACAAACACCAGATGCAAACAGCAAAGATCTACTCCTGGGTCCTACCTCTAAAGACGCCAATGGTTGGTGATATTGTTTTGTTTTATTTACACTTATGTATGCAGAACTGTTTAATGTGGTTAAAATCTGGCTTCAATGGGCTAATTTTGTGTTTAGTATGTTCAACTGCTTCAGTTTGAAGTGGGGAAAGAACACATCAGTGTTGCCTTGATTTTTTTTTTGAGAGTTGGGTTTGATTTATGTTTTGAAAAGTCTAAAAGTATCTCTTTATAAAAGTAAGAAAGTTAATTATTTTAGAGTACTACTAAAATGATTTAAAAAATGTGGACAATTCATAATTTAATTTACCATGTTAAATGCCTGGTTGAATTAGAGCTGATCTACAAGCTCAAGGTTCAGCTATTTTTCTTTAAATAGGCCTACTTCTTCAATTTAAAATGCTTAGATGTTTACCTAATTTAAATTATTTATTCAAGGTTAAAGGTTAAATTAATCTGAAATGTTTCATTTAAAATGACTTTAATAATTTGATTAAAATGTTGACTTTAATACAATTTAAAATACTTTTAATTTAGGCATTTATTGTTTAAAAACACTAATTGTTTGAAAGTCATTTGATTATTTAAAAATATATTTAATGTTTAAAATCAAGAATGGTTAAAAAGAGAACTTATTGATTGGAAAATTGTTTGAAAAGATTAGCATTTGATTGTTTGGCATTATTGTTAATCTTTGTTTCTTTGTCTTCGAAGGTTTTCAACCTGATAAAAGACCATGCAGGCAATCACCAATGAAACCAACACTGAACTGAAAAGTTGGAAAATAAAATTGGATTGGATTGAGTTGGAAATTGGAGTTGACACTGGACGTATTCCTAACTGTTTTCCAGAGTGACACAGATCTTGGCAGGCAACATCTTCAGAGACATGTTACGACTGAGGATACTAACGCACGTCGCACGGGTACAGTCTCTCGGTGAACGTGTGGTGGAAGGTGTGCAGGTGTGTCTCGGCCTGTCTCTGATCCTCCGGGGATTACGCTTCGGTGTGAGAACGACATAGTAATGAGTGACTCCCATGTAGAACACAAGGAGTGGATTGCGCAGAATCCAGTAGAGCCCCTACTCATCAGCCAGCATTCACAACCCGCGTCGCCTTTCCTTTGATAGGACTCTGCTAAAACCCCCAAGTGACCCCAGTCTCCGCTGTCTCCGACCTAGACGTCCCAGCTGTGAACCCCTGAGCTGAAGCCCTCTGAACCCAGTACAACCAGTCGAACCTCTCTTTGTTGTCGGGAAGCTGTTGCGTCTTCAAGGCCTCACACTGGTGAGATCATCAGACGGGATGAACTTTGGATAGGTGGTGTTGGGGTCCAAGATGACAGGGGTGTAGGACACATCTTCTTAATCTCGTCCCAGACTCTCAAGGCCAGGTTGCCCCAGGTGTTGGGCCTCGTCTATCAGCGCTCCTCCTGAGTGGCAGGGTGAGCCGGACTCGTTCCATCGTCGTCTTGTACTTCCGTAGGAACAAGACGTGGTCGTCGGCTCGGAGTGCGTCCGAGAGGGACGTCGTGTCCTTGTTCAGCTCCTCAATCCTCTCCGTTATCTTCCGACTCTTCTGTGCCTCCTCCTGCCTCAGAGCAGAGATCCTGGCCGGAATCAGGAACTGATGTAATGCCAACAAACTGTGCCTTTATCCGTGTCTCTGTGTTCTGGGCCTGAAGCTTGATGTGATCTCCCGTTTGGTTGCATGTCGTCTTCACTTTATTAAAGACCTTCAGTTTCTTCTTTAAAGACTTCAGGGATTCCTGCATTTGCTCCTTGAACCGCCCCGATGCTTCATCTACGGACGAGAACTCGTGTCTGGCATGTTTTTCCAAATCACACACACATGACGCACGCCAGCTGTTCGTCGTCCCGGCAGAAGAGCCTGAGCTTCTCCCCATGCGCGGCAAGTTCGAAGAGAGTACTCTCTACTGCCCGAACATCATTTGCTGTTCATATATTCAGAACGGGTAAGGACTAGTCTCTTTAAATTAAAAATGTGAACGGCAAGATTCCTGTTATTGATGAGCAGTAAATGATTTATGTACAGTATTGGGGCCTGTTTTATATTTTGACACTCTTATTGTTTAATATGTTAACAGTATACGGACGAGGATGGAGGAGACGCCGATGGGTGTTCGTTGGGGATGCTGGGCATCAAACGAGAGAGACGCCTGCCAGTTCTTAGACCCAAGAAACGTTCAAGGTGTTTAGAGAAAATATAAATGCAAACACTATACTTGATAAAGAACCCGTACATTGAAAACGGCATAAAACGGGTGAGGTCACACCCTCCATGCCTATTCTGGGGGGGAACAAATGGTCTTCATTTTGTCAGAAATGAAGTGCAGAAACATATTTAAGAAAACCTATGGTTTAGCATGCGGATGAAAATATAAAATAAATTAATAAATAATAATAGTAATAATATGAACGTGTCTTTAAGACCCCCTGGGCTAAAATATCTTACCTTTTGATGGCTCAGATAGTCGCACAATGTAAGTAGAGGGTCATGGTCTGCCACTGTTGCAGGCCAGACGTCCCAGAATGGGAACAGCCAGACCTCTGACTGGATCAGGTCTGACAAAAAAAAAAGGTCCCATGCCACGGGGAGGGATGAAAGAAGTGTTGGTGAGACAAAAGTATGAGGGTACGAAGTGAACAGGACGCTAATGTCTGACCGAGTGGTTGATATAAGCAGTCACACCTGACCTAAGGCAAATTAATTAGATTATATACATGTATATTACAGTAAACCATATTATATAGCTCTGCTGTTGGGAAGAAACCACTTGACTCAAATGTTCATTTTTCAGGAAATAAATTCTTTCAGGTAATGAAGAAAACGAATCAAAGTTGGTTTTGTGACTTTATATATTGTTAATTATTTGCATGAGAGGGAGAGACGTGGTGGAGTTATCACCAGCTGCTCGCTGGAAAGCTCCACCGCGCATCTGCCTTTGCCTGACGAGTGGGTACATGCGCCCCGTAGATCTGCTCTTTTCGGGGGGGGAAATCTATTCCCCTGGTGCCACCCCAAGGGCTCCATTCAGCTCTCTCTGCCCCAGAACGGAGCTCATGTTGTGGACTTATTAATCACACTGCTCCCTCATATGTGGCTCATGTTGCGGAGAGTCGCCGCGTAATAACAACAATTCAGACACATAGTTGAAGTTGTTCAACATTTTATTTGATATTATTTTGTTTCTTCACCCCGGAGTTAGAGGGCAGGCTTTGCGGGAACTTTGCGAGGCCTCCCTCGGGGCCTCTTCAAAGCCAGGGTGGAGCATTCAGAGACAGGCCCTTGGCCCTAGGCTTGGTCCTAGGCCTGCCACACGTACCTGAAACGCAAAGGGTTTAGATTAGTATACATACATCAGATACAGATCCAATGTCTTTAGTGTATGTATATATCTACCTGCCGACCCACTAACAGTGCGTCTTTTCCCGGCTCTCTCAGGGACTGGCACGGTCCTGGGCCGACCGCGCCTTCGTGTGGTGCTGCTCTCTGCAGCACAGACGGTTGGTGCTAGCATGGCACGGTCCATCAGCTCACGCGTCCTCCGTACCTCGTCAGGCGTTTTGTGGGCAACATAATACTACTTCATTGTGTCCATAGAGGTACCCATGCTATGGCTCACTTGACCCTGATCCCCCAGACACATGGATCTCTCTGATCGTGTCAGGACAGCACTTCGAATGGCTGTCATGGTCACACCTCTGCGAGCTGTGAGACGCTGATAAGCAGCCATAACATGGGTTCCCATTTTAACCATGGGCCCACCACTTCCACTGAAGAAGAATGTATTTACAGTGGCGCTATAACCACACATGAGCTCCCGTTCTACTGAGAATCTTTGTAGCCGAAGAGGTCCATGAACCGGATGAATGTCTTCACATGGCCCGTTCGTTGTTCCATATTTTTCCGCCTTCGAGCAGAGGGAAATGAAGGCAATGGGTAGTTCTGAAAGTCTACCAGGAGCGATTCAACGGCGTTCTCCATGCTGGAGCTACTCGCGGCTTTGTACACAAGGGCATATATGCCCTCTGAACCGGATCTGACTTATGAGCTAGGTTGCCGCTATGGACACATGACAGTCCCGGCAGCCAATGATGTGTGCTGCTGGCACTATCTAGCCGCGCTCCGGTTGCTGTTCTCCGCGGGGTTAGGTACTGGTGGGAGTTAGTTGCTTTAGCAGACCGTTTGAGGTGAGGGTCTAAAGGAGTTAAGAGGTTTCGTCAAGCGTTTTTTTTTTTTTACTACTTTCCATTGGTTCAATATTTTTTTTAAACGACACACAGACGTAAAGGGTGTTTTATTTAGAGCACTGATTTATGAGCAAACAAAGAAACTCGAATGTCAAAGTCGTACGATTTGTCACACACGTTACTGCAGTGAAATTTGTTCTCCGCATTTGACCCATCTCTTGGAGCAGTGAGCCGCAGCCAAGGAGCGGTGAGCTGCAGCCGTGCCGCGCTCTGGAATCATTTGATTAGTAGATTTGACCCCCCCCCAATCCAACCCTTTGATGCTGAGTGCCAAGCAGGGAGGGATTGGGTCCCATTTTTACTGTCTTTGGTATGACCCGGCCGGGGATCGAAGTCGAACCCCGACCTCCCAGTTTCAGGGCGGACACTCTAACCACAAGGCCACTGAGCTGGAGTAATGGAGTTACGTGGTTTCCTCCCAACAGCAATTATATTATACTAGATATTATTATTATTATTGTTGCATTATATAGTCATATTTGTATATTATTGTAGTATATATTGTATTGTTATGGTTGTATTATCTGTGGCATTTGACGCAGGCGACACTTCTTCTTATTTCTGCCTCCAAACTTGAGCTTGTCTTTACAGAAATCACAAGAGCCAAAGTCTGTCTTGAGCAGGCATGCCTGGCAAGTGCCACAGATACGTCTTGTAGTATTATAGGCATCTTATTGTGAAAGTGAAAAAGGACAGTATAGCAGTGGCTCTGGGGCTGCTGGTGGAGGACAGTATAGCAGTGGCTCTGGGGCTGCTGGTGGAGGACAGTATAGCAGTGGCTCTGGGGCTGCTGGTGGGACAGTATAGCAGTGGCTCTGGGGCTGCTGGTGGAGGCAGATTGATTGATTGAAGTATTTATTAACAGTTTGCAGAATTACAGTACATGTCAAGCACAACTCGATACAAAAACTGTCGACTGTGAGTGGACGACCCAATAAAGCATTTCACTAGTTTACAAGAGGGACCACCTTTTTCAATTCATAACATTTAGAGACGTACAAATATACACTTTCTATAGCCAAAACAGGCAATCATCATAGAGGGGGTAAATGACAGAAAAAAAAACATACAGTGAGGGGAAAAAGGGGTGGGTGGGGGATTCAGATTTC